>NC_079408.1:7807941-8407941 GCF_029220125.1 Pseudoliparis swirei
CTTCGCGCTCTCTCTCTCTCTCTCTGTAGGTAGTGATTGTTGGACAGACAGTGAAAAGAGTCTCTTCAGTACATCTCTGGGAACTTATGGAAAGGCCTTTTCCCTCATACAGAAAACGGTATACCTATTACTCACTGCTTCATCCAGTGTGGACAGCTGTCACGTAAACACGTGGTGTAGAAAAAGAAAAGCATTCATTTGCTCCACCGCTGCACCGCTTAGTGGTTGTTTTCATGTAAAGGGTCACTCCACACGACTGAAGTAGTATTTTCGTAAGGTTTATTGCCTGCACCTCTTTGGTTTGTGATGACTAACGTCGTACTGTTACACATGTAACTAGAACGGGCACTCGGTAGAGCGCATACCTTCACATATCACAAGATTGGGCATTGAATTATTAAAATGTTGGCATTAGTTGCATGCCAATTGGATAGAAATTAACCGCGCTATGGTAAAAAGAAGATTTTGACCTTTCCATGACCTTGACCTTGACCTTTGACCCGATTGATCCCAAAATCGAATCAAATGGCCCCCAGATAATAAGCAGTCATCCCACCAAATTTCATGCCATTCAAGAAGATGTTTACCTTTTCATGACCTTGACCTTGACCTTTGACCCGATCGATCCCAAAATCTAATCAAATGGTCCCCGGATAATAACCAATCATCCCACCAAATTTCATGCGATTCGGTTTAAAACTTTTTTTGTTATGCGAATAACACGCATACAAATAAATAAATAAATACACGGCGATCAAAACATAACCTTCCGCATTTTCAATGCGAAGGTAACAACACTGAAAATAAGGTTTTGATTCAATTGTATTACCTGAAATGCGCTAGCACCTTCTCTGTGCCACTAACTCAGTGGAAAAGGCAGCATTTTGCGACCTGTTTCACAATATTAGCACTCATAAACTCCCTTTACAAGGCCGGACGTGCCAGATTATAGTTTATATGTGGCAACAATATATCAAAGTTTCAGCTTGATTATATCTTTCTGAAATATGTTGGCTAGTGTATTTGGACACTGTCAGGTTGTAGTTTGAGTGTATCCACTATGTGTGTGTATGTTGCAGGTGAGGACTAAGACCGTGTGCCAGTGTGTTGAGTTTTACTACCTGAGCAAAAAGCTCCAGGACAAACAGAAGAAACAGAAGGAGGAGGAGAACAGAGACACATTGGTGGAGCAGCAGAAGAATGTAAGAAACACCTGAAAGATGAGTTGTAATCTTTTTGCTTCTTGTCAAGATGTACCAGCTGATCCAGGGAGTCTGGTTCCGCCTTTCGCTTTAGTTCTCTTCCTTTTTCTATTATTTCCTTGTTTCCTGTTAGAGTTGTTGTCCTGCAGTTATTTGTATATCACCATTATACCCTGTGGGCTCCACTGTGCTATGTATCAGGGTCTCTGACTTATAAGACTATTAGATTAGAAAACAAGTTAAACATATTAGTGTGCTTTGGGAGTATTTGTAGTCTTGTGTAATCAGTTAAATACCTTAAATGTTCATCTGGCATGGAATGCCTCACAGCAGCACGGTTGCTTACAGTTGCTCCTGTTCATTTAGACGACGCCCGTCTTCCAGCCAATGGACAGACAGTATGGCCTGGAGGAGGCAGTTCCTGTGCAATCGTTAGCCAGCTTTTTCCCCTGCAAGCTGTGTGGCAAGTGAGTATAGGAGAAATTATAGCAAACTCTAACTCTGCGTTTGGAGCAAGCCCACAGGTGGTTTCTTCTTTTCAAACCAGTCTTTCCTATCTCCTCACTCCAGGATGTTCTACAAAATCAAGTCCCGTAACGCTCACATGAAGATCCACCGCCACCCTCAGGAGGATTGGACCGACCGGCGGCTGCAGCACCAGCTCCCCACCCAGCGTCTGGCTCTAACTCGTCCCACCAACCCCGTGCCCTCCCCGGGCAGTAACCTGCTCCCGACCCAAGCAGCCGCTCTGAGCTTTCCCTCTTCCGGCCTCACTGGAAGAACAAGCAACAACAAAAATGCAGACAATGTCCTCAATATTGTAACCAATAGCAACGCCATCATTCCCAATGTCAGTGTCCTAGATCCCAGCGCTGTGGTAACATATAGCAACATCTCTGCTTCAAACTGTCGTGTAATCACCAATATCCATGGCGGTGACTCAAGAGAGCCCACGGCTGTCTTACCTCGACACCAACCATGGGGCTCATATGGACATGACCCCGACCCCACTATCTTCTACTGCCACACAGAAGGGAAAGACACTGTCGGAGCTGGAACAGTGGAGGGAAAAGGGACAATCAACTGGCACTAGTGTTTAACTCTCCCAAAAGCATTACCACCACTGAGACTGACCACATGTGTGTTTATTTTTTTCTCAACCTACATTTTTACTCAGACTTCAGTACTTTTTCAAATATTTCAAGGAAACATTATCACAATGTGTGATGTGTGTATGTTTGGTTGTAAATTGTGTATTTCGATGTTTTGTTATGCATTTGACATTTTAATAAAATATGTAAACTCATGATACTTTTTTGGTGTTTCTGACCACAATTACATGGATTAAACAAAAAAGATTCATTTGCGGGCTCTTGGCGTGACGGTTATTTTAATGTTCCGAGAGAGCCAGGTCCTGCATCCAGTCATTGTGCTAACCTAAGTGTGGCAGCGGGGTGTGTTTAGGCTCGGCTGCAGAGTGGGCGGAGGGTGGTGTGGTTTAGGGAACGGTGTCGGGACGAGGTCTAATCGGCCTTAGCGGGTGGTTGATTGTTAATCAGCCGCAGCTGGGGTTAATCTGTGTGTCCCCCCATAAAGGAGCAGTAGCGACTGAGGAGCAAGAGAGGAGAACAGAGGCACAGATTAACCCCATCACTGTAACAAAAAGAAAAAATGCTACTTAGCAGGCGAGGGACAAACATACAAAATGGTTGCTGAGAATGGTAGAATAATCCAATTGATATCTCGATTCGAGACCTAAAAGAAATCGTTTAACATGTATTTTTCATTAAAACGAGTGAGTATCCTAATTGAACTCTGATCTATGGAGGGGTGAATAACTCCATTCCGCTAAAAACTGATTGAATTGGGAGTAAAGACCTGCGCCACCCAGCTGTCTGGTGTCCTGCAGCACCTCTTCAACCTCAGCCTGAGGCTGGGGGAAGTCCCGGTGCTGTGGAAGACGTCGTGCCTGGTCTCTGTCCCAAAGAAGTCAACACCATCTGGCCTCAATGACTACCGACCGGTTGCCCTCACCTCCCATGTGATGAAGGTGCTGGAGAGGCTGGTCTTGGCCCACCTCCGGCCGCAGGTGAAATCATCGCTGGACCCTCTGCAATTTGCTTACCAGCCTCATGTGGGAGTGGACCACGCCATCATCTACCTGCTGCAACGAGCTCAGTCGCACCTGGATGGAACCGGTGTCTCTGTGAGAGTCACTTTCTTTGACTTCTCCAGTGCATTTAACACCATCCAGCCACTGCTGCTGAGTGAGAAGCTGCGGGTGGTCGGTGTCGATCGTCCACCATCTCCTGGATCACTGACTACCTCACAGGCAGACCACAGTTTGTCAGAATGGGCGTGTGCTGTCTGGAACGGTGGTCAGTGATGTTGAGCCCACAGGAACTGTTCTGTCTCCTTCCTCTTCACCCTGTACACCAGTGACTTCCAGTACAACACGGAGTCATGCCATCTGCAGAAGTACTCTGATGACTCTGCAGTGGTCGGGTGTATTAGGGATGGACGGGAGGAGGAGTACAGGGCAGTGGTGAGTGACTTTGTAAAGTGGGCGATGAGAACCACCTGCGGCTGAACGTGGCCAAGACCAGAGAGATGGTGGTGGACTTCAGGAGGAAGCGACAGCTCCTCCACCTCTGAGTGTCCTGGGAGTGGGCGTGGACATGGTGGAGGAGACCAGTACCTGGGCGTCTCCATCGACAGCCGACTGAACTGGAAGGCCAACATCAACGCTGTGTACAAGAAGGGATGAGTCGACTCTTTTTCCTGAGAAAGCTTCGATTCTTCAACGTGTGCAGCAAGATGTTGGAGATATTCTACCAGTCGGTTGTGGCCAGTGTGCTGCACTTTGCCATTGTCTGCTGGGGGAGCAGCATCGGAGCCGGTGACACCAGCCGTCTTAACAAACTGGTTAGGAAGGCTGGCTCCATCATCGGCTGCCAGCTGGAGCACCTGGAACAGGTGGTGGAGAGGAGGACGTTGAAGAAACTGCTGTCCATATTGGACAACCCGGACCACCCTCTCCACCACCTCCTACAGGGACAGAGGAGTACTTTCTCCAAACGTCTCCTCACGCTCCGCTGCCACAAGGACAGATACAGGAGAACATTCCTGCCGACGGCTATGAGGCTCTACAACAGATCACCTCTTGCCAGATCATTGCAATAACTACAATAATAACTTAATATTTACACTATGTTGATCTGCACTTCACACATTTCATTTGTTTGCACTACACACATACACACACACTTCATATGCACTGCACACATACACACACTCTGCATTTTGCACACTGTCTATATTTAATATTTTTGAATTTGATTTGACTTGTCATTGATGTTGTGCGTTGTGTATGCATGTGTGTTGTATATGTACATATTATATTTTGTTTTGTATTTTACTTTGTATACTTCTATATCTTTCATCCCTGTTTTTTATATTTGTGTTTTGTTTCTTTTTATTCTTGTGTGTTTGGTTTATTGGTGCTGCTACTTGTAACGACAAATTTCCCCTTGGGGATTAATAAAGTATCTATCTATCTATCTATCTATCTAATGGTGTTGGTGATGAGGTACAAACTATATTTCTTAGGATTATTTGGTTTCTGACAACTTTTGGATTATTCAACATTCACCGGGTTACATTGACGTGACATGAAACATATGTGAAATGAACATCATCCCTGTTTGGAAAACGGTCCTCACAAAGGTAGACAAACACTCACGCACACATATTCACAAACACGCACACACACTCACTTAGTTGGCACAACGATTTCAACACAGGGCTTGTTGAAAGCTTTTGATATAACCATAATGGGCTAATATTGACCTTGGTGGACCATCTCCTCTCTTGCAGCTGTCTGGTAGACGCGTGTGACCACGATCGACCCTGTTGATGGTTAACTACTGTGACTGTGTGTGTTTTTGTGTTCTGCAAGATGCCAGGAAAGGGGAGTGTGTGGGTAGCTTCTACAGGGGCTGTAAAGACAGTAGGCCTGCCAAATTCAGAGTGAGGTTGATCTAAAATACAGAAAACAAACAAAAGCACACATAAGGATGATTTGTGTTCATAAAAAAAATGAAACAAACGTAAACAGCATCCATCCCATCATTATTTAGCTGGTGTCAATTTATAGGAACTGCAGATCATGTCTTGTCTCCTCTGACATGTTAACTGACAATGTACCTGTACTTATTCGTCAGTTGTACTTGTCCATGTTTCAGGTGCATTTGTCAAGGCGGTGCATATTCTTTGATACAATATCTTTATGAGCGTTACTGCGACTGTGATAGTGATAACAGTGTTTATATGGGTGCGTGTGTAGTATATATGTATCTTTGTTCATGGTCTTATAATATTCCACATGTCCTTCAAGGTATACTTCAACAAAACATAAAAGTTAACCTGTGAGTAGGTCCATGAATGTGTGTTTAACTGTTCTATGCATCTGCGTTTATGCACGCCCCTATAAATGGTTCCTCCCCTTGACAAAAGTCCACCGTCTGGCACAGTTTGACTGCCCTCTTTTCTGTCTGTCGTTTTTTCTTCTTGATTCTTTACAAATGTTCTCGCTCTGCTTTTCTTACCCTGAGGATTCGTATCCTCCTGTTTCACTAGTTTTGAATTCCCAGAGCTACGATAAGCTGTGTGCGATCTTGTTCTCGTGCTTTGATCGGAAAAGTCTCTGCTTTGCACAGAGCATGAGAAATTAGAGGGGGAGCGGCAGCCAGCAACAGTCCTGAACGTTTTTGTTCAGCGAGCAGAAGCGCGTACATAAAGGGGGAGGAGACCAGACCAATGGGGTGAGGGAAAGGGGCGAACGGGCAGAGAATAAACAACAGAGAAAGTTACTGGGCAGTGGCCATTCAACTATTCATGGTGAGCAGCTCTTGACCACTGATTTCATGCCCTCAACACTACCCTTGACCACTTTCCCTCATTTGCTGCTTTTCCTACAAGAGTGACAGACAATTACTGTGAGACTTGAGATAATGATTCATTCCTTTTTCACTTGTAGACGATAGGACCTTATCTCCCGGAAAAGAAAGTCAGAAGTTCTGAGAACTTGCTACGCCCTCAAATCAGTGTGTGAAAGAGGTGTCATCGTGAGACACGATACACGGAGGCCCACTGCTGCCATTCACACAGTTGGCGGTTGGGCACTGTTATGTAATAGTCGGCACATTCCTTGCATTATTATGGGAAACCTGGAACTCTAAAGTGTATTCACTATGCCTCCGCTGCTGACACGTGATGTTAAGTGGTTGCACTCACAGGTTGGTACATACAGAAGCCTCCATGGTGGTGTTCTCAGCTGACCTGTTTGCAGACAAGGTCAGGCACTGATAAACATTTCATCATTGGGTCTTAGTTTTAGTTTTAGTTTGTCCGTTTAGTTTGTCACTTGCCTGGTAAATAGTGACCTTCACCAAACCCCCTCTGACATTTGTTCACCTTCTAAAGTTGGCAAAACAACATTGGAATTAATATTGAGAGTCTGTTAGGTGGTGAATGAGCCTCATAAAAATGATTAATGGCTCAGTCTAATGTGGTCTAGCTACACACAACAGCACCGGTAAAGGGACACTTGCACGCAATGGTTGGCCCACTTGGCAAGACGGAGAGCACACGCCATGCTTCTCAAGGAGGTATGTGAGCAACTATGAGAGCGCGGTAGTAATCACAACCTTTCAGAGACCGCCTGAGAGAGAAGAGGAGTGCCAGTGACGGAGAAGGAGAGAGAGAAGGATGATTAAAGTTCACTGTGCGAGTGTGAGGTGATGGGGAAAAGAAATAGGTCAAAGTAGGGACAAATCAGTCCGTTTGAACTGATCGGCAAACCCACCCCGACTGCAACGGATATCAGGTCTGTGTGTCCAACTATCTCTTTTAGATACATCGCCGACCCCTGACAAAAAGTCTGGTTGATTTAAAATGAGTCCCCTTAGAAATGTCATTGACACAGACTCTCTTATCTGGCAGCGATAAGTGAACAAACAGGAGTGGAGAAACAATCCATGTGTACCTGTGTACGTGTGTCATGTGTGTGATTGTGTCTGCGCGTCACCCTAACGTCTGTCATCTCTGCACGTAAAAAGAGGAGGAAAGGAAATTGATGTTCTGTTTTGCAGCTTCAGGATGTGCATTTTCTTTCTGGCTGAACTGTCGATTTTCACTGAATTGTCAGTACTACTAATACTACGGTGTAATGGTATTAATACTATTATGTTCCCTTTAAATGAGGGTAGGATCGAGTGTTTATTTGCATGTTAGGATCAGTGTTACTGTTAGTGGTAATGAAAGATTTGCTTCATGCAACGTTCTCACAGTTTTCTCTGTGGTTCCTGATGACATGTTAGTTATCTATTGTTAACTCAACTAAGCAGGATGACAAAGAACCATTTTAAGAGCCTGTAATCAAATCCTGTCCTTTTCAGCGCTTCACTGCACCAGTTGTTTTCTTTCACACTGTGAACCACCATATTTATTTGAACTGTTCACTTTTCCTCCCTTCTTACCTTTGTGTTTCACTGCATGTCTATTATTGAGGAGTTTACACAATCTAGGATAAATGTTGAAGACTAAGTTAATTTTATTCTGATTTAGGTTATCAACAAATCTAGTTTTATGACCCCAAGTTCATCCATTATTCATCTATTAATGTCCAAGTTATCCTTCTTGTGTCAAACTGCATGCTTCTCTGTTGACAAAATGGGATAGAAGGTAGAATGGGTGCTACGCTCAGTCGGCATGGCATCCTCAGCTATAATCGCTGAATGAGCGTAGGGTTGCGGTGGGGCATGCTTATGAGCACCAACAGGCACTAAAAGCACACACAGCCAGCCCAGCTATGTCAATAATACAAGGAGAAGGTTGGAATACAACCCGCACAGAGGGACTTCATTCTCTGCTCAGGCAGACATTACTCTGCTTGCTATATCTTTACATATATAATAGTTATTTGCTGCCATATCAATGCTCTCATTCCCATATTGCACCTTTTAACGACGTCTCATTCAAGCACACCTGCAATATCTGACTCCTCGCCACTTGAGCTCAGCGTGTGTCACCTCTTTAGTTGATATTGTGAATTTGTTTAGCAAAGCAGCTTTCATATTTACACAAACAACTAGTAATCAACATCAGCACTCATTTAGAGTCCTGCTTCCTGGGGTCCCGGCCACCTGGGGAACGTAAGTCCAATATTCCCTTTCCTTTGTGCTCTGTTTTGGTTTCCTTCAATACACATTCCAGAAACATAATTCCAACAGTGAGTAGGCTACGTTTGGGGGATAAATAATGTCTTGAATATTGATAGAATTGTCGAAAGTAAAACATGATTTGTGGAGTATTACACTCAAAATTGTAAATATCTTGATCAAAAACGTCCTCTCGTAAAGAATGTAGATATCCTTAATTATCATACTAGATGTTGACTAACAGACATGCTATTATCTACATTTAAAATGTAATTAATGTGTATCAAATACTTTGCTTGCCCTCAAAGGGTTTGTGTTGGCCTCCAGCTCTTTAAACACTGCCGCTCGTTGCGCGCTGCCGTGATTGGCTGAGAGCCGAGGAGGCGTGTCCGATTGCGTCAGGCCAAACAGAGGGGACGAAAGCTTATGTGTGTGTGTGAGAGAGAGAGAGAGAGATTATGAGGCAGGCGCAGTAGAAGACTTCCAGCAGACGGAGACAGACGGTGCCAGCTGCTAGCTACGTTAGCCACAAGACAGTTAGCAACTAGCTGCAGAGTCGTAGCGCCTTAACAGCCGATGAGGGACTGAGCGAGAAGTGTGTGCGTGACAGCGTGCGTGGCGACACCTGCAGCCTCCGCTGCGCGGTCCCGAAGTCACTCTTTGTGTTCGTGTGTGTGCGTGTGTATATACATATAAACTCCCCTATCTCCCTCTTCCTCTCCGGAGCAGCGGCGTGTGTTTATCTGTGTGTGCATGTGTGTGTGTGGGGTTAGCATACACACATAAACACTCGATAGTCGACATTTGGTGTCCAGTTACTTGCCAGCGGATTCACATCATTAGCTGACACCGACAGAGCACCAGCAGCATGTGAGTACTGACGTGTAACGTGTGTGTGTGTGTGTCTGTGTGTGTGTGTGTGTGTGTGTGTGTGTGTGGCTGTCATTGAGTGCATGTGTCTTGAAGGAAAAACTGTTCCCCTTCTTTTCTTCCGGGAGTGTCTTGAGCGCTACACGCGTCGCCTCGGTTTGAGTCCCTCTCTTCAACGTGGTCCACCTGGTGGTCCGAGTCCGGTCACCAGCACGTTTGCGACAGAAAGAAGGTCGAAACTTTCACGTCGACCTGAAAACAAATACATGTCTGCAGTAAAAACTATTTTTTTTTAGACAGTGGCTCGTTCACGTTGCTAGCTCTCTCACTTATTCAGTTAGCTAAATTGTGCACAGGAAAACTTTTTAACATGTTACATTTACTTAGCAGATGCCCACGTGGGGTAGGGCTCTCAGGACGAGGCAGGATAGGAGCTTTTTTATTTATATATTTTTTAATGTAGGTTTATATCAGTGTGACTTTGCAGCATTGCTAAACAATACAGCAATGATGCTGAGACAATACAATACATTGAGGCTCCTTTTACCAGTTTAGGTATTTACATGAACATCCTGGTATTCAAGAGAATAAAAGTAGTGGCAGTTTAATTTTTTATAGAGGGATAAATGTCTGTTTTACATGTTGGATCATGCATTTTGCACATGGGGTTTTGTTTCCTTGTGAGTGCCCACACAGGTTTTTCCTCTGTTGCAGAGATTTGGTCCCTCACCTTTGAACCCGTGCATGTGTATATACTGTTGTTATGACTGTACAGTTTGTTCATTCTCAAATCAACCTTTGCTCCACTTTTAAAGCAGAGTGGTACATGTAGCACCGCTTTAGTGACGGTTATTTAGAGTATTACACTAAATCTTACAGCAGGGATGTGCTCAGCAGGTAGAAACAGGCTGCATTCTGCTTTTCTTTTTGGTACCCCTTTTTAAAGTGACTGTCGTGATGATGGACATGTGCCATTTACTCATTCACCTTGATGTTATTACTGTAGTGCCGAGGTAATGCTCTGAAAATGTTCAAGGTAACGGACACAGGGGTCATAGATTTATGACAACAATGCTCCTTTTGCATGCACTTACATTCCGCATCATAAATCTCCAGATGCCATTTTTGTCTTCTCCATCGGACAGTTTGAGCTGGAAATGAATCCGACAAAAAAGTATAGATGCTGCAAATTTATTTCCTCCCCTGTTTTAGTTGTCGGACAGATATTTCGACACCCTCAGTGTTTTTTCTGTTCACTCAGTGCCGTCAGCTGATTGGTTATCTGACCTTGAAATGAAGAGTAAAAATAATAAGTCATGCTTCCTGGGCCTTCTCCTTTTCATACCGTCAATGCCCCGTGTGATGAGCCAGCGGTATCAGAGTTGGGGGTTGTAACAGATGGGGAGGCAGGTGTTGAACATGGTATACACAGGGGTGCAAGTGTTGAGGAGGAATAGCTGTGCCTGGCACTTTCAATCTAAACTTAACTTCTAAAGGGCACAACATAAAGACTATTGTTGGATACACCTCCCTCTGCTTGGAGGCACGGATCAAATGACTTCTCCATTCAGATGCTTCTTCTCTCCAGGTTTTATGAGGTCAAAGGGGGTAGTAGTAGTATGTCACTTGAGAAGCTCTCATGCTCTTTGCAGCCCCGCACACAAGAACTATATACGTGTGCAAGAAATGTCAAAGCAGCTCCACATGACCCTTCTCTGTAACCTCCAGTTGATGGGGTCATCGGACCCTATGAGACGGCATAGATCCTATCTGCCTGATGGATCATCGAGGTCTGGGTCGTGGAATTCCTGCTACCGACTACGCCACTGTCCTGTTGAGACTCCGCCCACTGTTGAGACTCCGCCCACTCCTCCTCTCTACCGCCATCTGCCTGATGGATCGTGGAGGTCTCCATCGTGGAATATGCCTACTATGAACTATTCATACACTCTGTCATATTCATTGAATGTATTTTAACTCTAAATCTGTCCTTCTGTACACATTACATCTATTGCACCTGTCCATCCTGGAGAGGGATCCTCCTCTGTTGCTCTCCTGAAGGTTTCTTCCCTTTTTTTACCCCCTGAAGGGTTGTTTGGGAGTTTTTCCTGGTCCGATGTGAGGTTTTGGGGCAGGGATGTCTATGTGTACAGATTGTAAAGCACGCCGAGACAAATTTGTAATTTGTGAAATTGGGCTATACAAATAAACTGAATTGAATAGAAAGCAGCAACTTTTTCACAAGCAATTTCTCATGCAGGCAGGGGAATCCAAAGCGAGCGTTTTTATTAGAAATGTGACATTTTGAAGCCTTTTGTACAGAAGATGTAGGGTTTGACAAAGTCTCCCGTAGGCTGGTTGAAGGGTTTTTATAGGATATTGCCCTCAAACCTCTACAGGTGTTCAAGAACGTTCCCCTTTACAAAATGTAAACATTTTTCTTGAGCACATACTCTTTATATGCCCCCCCCCCAAAAAAAAGACAAAATTAAAAAGGTTTCTATTATAATACGCAAACAACCCAGTAATGCTGTGAAACGGGGTCGAGGACGACAGCATGCACTTTAAATCTCGTGTTTATCCGCCATGTTTTATCCTAAAGGAGCAGCAGGAGACTGGGGCATCTTGTTGACACAGCTGGTAATGCGGCTGCATGACAATAAGAGTCAAGAGCACGATGGAGCAGTTTCATGTGGCTCCAATAGTCCTGTCGATGGACTTTGTTGCAATCATTTTTGTTAGACATTTCTTGACGTTGCTATGTTCAAATGACTAACGGCGAATGTTTATTTCTATTGCATTGACGGTGTCTTTGCTGTTGGCATTTTGCGACCTAAACCGAATGTGTGCAAAGAATGACGTCAGCGTTCCAGTTCCTGACAGTCTGGCTTGTAATACTTCACTCTGTGTATTACTGCACAGTCTTGGAGAGGTTGTGACCTGGCCACCCCTCACCTCTTGCTTTCAGGTGTCTTATCAAATCAATCTGCATTGCACACTTCTGTACGTCTTACCTAAAAAAATGCCCTGTCATACAAGAAAATTCACGGAATTGTGTGATGTTCTTTCTCGCTTTTAAAGCGATTTGTTCAAAATCTCCTCACAGCTCTGGGGTTTAAAGCCGGACTCGAGGCGAGGAATGCCGCTTATCCCAGGATTTACGTTTAAAGTGGCGGCGGAATCTCTCGAAAAGCGTAGTACACGGTGCAGGGGGAGGTCACAGGAAAGGGGCTATTCCGATAAAATATCAATGCACATTCATCTTAACTACTCGGCACTCCCGTGTCTCCGAGAGTGTTCCTGGCCCAGCGCCGTAATGCTCACCCGTAGTCCGGTCCCTCAGTCAAGTCACACACCGTTACCGTGCTTTCTATCTTTCTATGACGTCTTCTCTCTGAACCATCACGTTTGCCTTTTTAAAGGAGGAGAAAAGTCAGATCATCTGTTATTGCACAACCGCTGGCAGATAGGCCTTTTTATTGATTTGCGCCCATGATCGGTCCATCAAGGCAATGTTATTGCCAGAGTTGCGCGCTTTGTGCGTGTCACGGTGTCGGACCAAAACGCCAAAACGGAGCCGAACTTTGCTCTCTCGGTTAATGTATGAACCAGAAAACACCTCTGTTCGGTCAAGGGTCCCGACGCGCAGGCGGCTCTCAGTGGCCCTTTGGCCTTTTAGGTTTAGACTGAGGGTTGCTTGATGCGTGCGGCAGAATATGTGCGTCATGATTTAGCTCTGCTGTCAGACTGATACAGACACCGAAGGCTGAGAATGGGTGTTCTGGGTATTCAGAAGCTTTCTGGGGAGGACACTTTGTGTGTGTGTGAGAACAAGAGAGATTTAGAGACAGGACAACAAAAAGAGAGAGGTGGGGTTAGAGACTACATTTGGCATAAAACATCTTCATTCAATTTTGTCTGCCTGCCGATAATTTAATCCTATGCTTGTTTTGTGCTGCATGCAGCTTTGAAGCAGATGTTAGTATTCAGGATTGCGACTAAAGTTGTCTTGAACTTTTGCCAGCGCTCTCGGCCTGCAATGAAGATGGTCCTACGGTGTGGTTGGTTGCCCTCCGACTCAAATGGCAAGTTGTTCAGAAACGGGCTGACTGTGCGCCTCCTACCAAAGTATAGATGTTTGTCCTCCCTAGTTGACGCTACACATTTGTTCACATTTGCAACAATGAGGGGTCTGCAACTGGTTTTGAGCTTCCAGGTTGAATCTTGTGCTTCTACATGTAGTTTCCCAGGAAGTGGAGGAACCACAGACAACTTTCTCTCTCTTTTGTTGTATCTTCTGTTAAAACTGCGAGGTAGATTATTGTTTGAAATGGGATGGCTTGTTTGTATCTGAGAAAAGTAGGCTAAACCCCTTTGAACCCTATTTATCCTTTTTAGACGCAAAGGTCACATTCCTGTGTTGCACATAATGGGGACCTTTTTCAAAAGGTCTGCCATGGAAACTCGACCACGGGGGCTCTGGCTTCAACATATCGGATAGATGTTACTTCACAAATATTTATGCTCGGGAATAGCTTGTTCACGATTCTGTTCCCTTTTTATCATGAGGTCTTGATGCTCATTTCATAAAACAATTGCTTTGCAATCAGATGGACTGCGATATTAATCTGATCATGACGACTGCTCCGTTCAATTGATGCATTTCAAGACGTCTTAAAAAGAGATGATGCCATAATGAATAGGAAGCTGAATGAATAATGCAGCTTCTGTGTGTAGTTTATTGTGACGCACGGGAACTGATCTCGATGTAATCTATCTGAGAGGCTCCTTTGTTTTTTGTGTGTGGGTGAGTGGAAAAACAGGTATTTGGATGACTTGGATTTGCTCTTACTGTTGTAGCTTTTTCTACAAAAGAATTACAGTGAACACAATAAAGCAATATGTAAATTTATGATCAGAGTGACTGAAAATATATCGACTAACCATTGGCTTGATCATTTGTGTTTGGATAGCATATCAGGATTATAATACATTGACTGATCGGCTTGTATCTGCTAAACACCACATAATCCATCTACTGTTGTTGAGCTGGCTATCGCAGGTGATAAGGTAGATATGGATTGCAGTAATTACTATTAGCACTATCTTTTACCGATGACTATGTTTATTCATAATACTGTACAGTCCTGCTTGGTCAAACAGAGCCACGTGGATCGCAAGTTGAATGAACTCGAGTGATGTTGACTTTGTCGTAGTAAAAATGCGTGATGCTGCCGTGGACTCTGAGGCGATCACCTCAGAGCATGGGAGTGGAATCTGTTATCGTTTGTCCATAGTGGTTCCCACTTCTGTTTGAGTCGACAACAAATGGAGTTGCGCCACTGATCACGTGGTCGTTTCTTGTGGCTTACAATTAGAAAACTAGAACGGGCACTCGGTAGAGCGCATACCTTCGCATATCACAAGATTGGGCATTGAATTATGAACATGTTGGCATTAGTTGCATGACAATTGGATAAAAATTGACCGCTATGGTAAAAAGAGGATTTTGACCTTTGACCCGATTGATCCCAAAAACTAATCAAATGGCCCCTGGATAATAAGCAATCATCCCACCAAATTTCATGCAATTCGGTTTAAAACTTTTTTTGTTATGCATGTTATTCGCATAACAAAAAAACAAATAATAAATACACGGCGATCAAAACATAACCTTCCGCATTTTCAATGCGAAGGTAATGACAGAGAAATAGAGATTCTTAGAATTTCTTATTCTTGGTTCTCTAGTTAGTGTGTAAAACCATTAGCGTAGCACCAGATGTAGTATCAGGAAAGGTAGAGCTAGATTACGTGAAGCTTCAAGTTGCCTGTTTGACAGCTTCACTGAACATTGGGCTTGTTTTCCAGTCCTTACCAGCTGTTTACAACATGACTATGGGAGAATCATCACTGCCCACTAGTTCAGGTCAGGAAATTTCCCTCCTGAGGCCAGTGTCTGGAAGATTTCCAGCCTTTAAGAGATCAAAGAGCATCTTAGATTACAGGCCATCATCGGGCTACATGCTGGTAATTGCTGAAATCCATCTTCTGTACATATAATGTTTTACTTTAATCAATGCATGCTGACGATGTGGATTTTTATGTTATGAGATGAGTTTCTGCAACATGTTACCTTTTTTAACAAACTGATTTTAAGTGTCGTTAGTTTCAATTTGACACCCAAACAAG
This sequence comes from Pseudoliparis swirei, assembly GCF_029220125.1. Lineage (NCBI taxonomy): Eukaryota > Metazoa > Chordata > Actinopteri > Perciformes > Liparidae > Pseudoliparis > Pseudoliparis swirei. The sequence goes on from NC_079408.1 coordinate 7,823,423, forward strand.
CGTGTTGCTTAATTGTAGTAGAGGCGTTCCACACTAATCATGTGGCGGAACACTTGGTTGTTGTATTATGTAGTTAAAATGTCCTCTTTATTGTGGCTTTAAGGCTGTAAGAATGTTACAACTAAGCCAAATCAGGCGATCATAACTCTCTCCGTCTGGCCATCATATCCACCTGCTAATACAATATATACTGTATATATGTTAGTTTTTCATCGGATCACTCTATCGCTCAACCCCAGTTTGGAGCAGATCTACTTCTCTGGTAAGAAGTTCCACTTCAGCTTTATTGGATAGGTATGTTTAATGCAGGACACGGGTTGTATTCAACCTGTTTCTGCCTTGTCCTGTTTCTGCTCTGCTGTTGTCTCCCTGTCTTATTCAGGCCTCGAGGAAACTCTATCCGTTTCAAAGTGTGACACTTTTGTGTGGATGCAAGATACAGTTTCAGCCTGAGCTTCCACTTGCATGCAGTATTCAGACGGCCATTAACGATCTCAAAGAGTGTGATTGTTGGTTCATGGGTTCGTTGGTGAATTGAGCTGCTCTGTTAGCTTTAGAATGGCTTCATTGTAGCTCATTGTACGGCTAGTTATTGTACAGCACTGACACCATGGTTCATTATCGGTACATCTATCCAGGATACGTGTGGTTATTCCCTTTTTTTAAGTGAAACCCTGCAACCACGGGTAACACACAGGAAGTAAGAAGATGCCAGCACTTGCTGTGATCCCAGGTTCTTTAGATTAGGGCCCACTGTTGTGTTAAAGTTGAGGACATGGCATTTGTAGTGAGTTGCGGTCTCCATCGGCTGCATGGCTGTAGTGAAGCCACAGTGTGGCAGCAAAGGACTGCAGCTAAATGTCATCGGAGAAGAAGAAGCAGCAGCTTCCGCCTCTGCAGGCTGACTGTCAGACGGCTCCCAACAGGGTAGCTGATCTGAATGCTACTTATGTCTTTGTGTACATGTTTACCTTGTGTGGCCTTCACACGTGGTTATGGCTACATTTGACTGTATGGTTGGTGATGAGGGGGTTTACTGATGGGGAAAGCAGCCTTCCAAGCACAATGCCAGTGTTTGGGGGGATGTTTTTGTGTGTGTTTTGTTCCCTCCGTCACGATTTAGTTAAACGGGTATTTTGTTTGAGTGCAGTGCTCGTAATCAAGTGAGGGCACAGATTCCAGTACGTAACATTTATTCATCGACAGCGAGTCTGTTGACTTTTCATTGTTGTGATTTGAAGAGCTCCCCCACCCCCTCCACTGCAACAACACACACCAGAAACTTGCTGACTTTAATTAGACACAGCAGCAGCTGATTGGCTTTCTAACTCCCTCCCTCCTTTTATGGAAATAAAATAAACTGATTTCAGTTTAACTAAAATAGTTATATCAATGTTTTTTGAATGTATGAACAAATCTGTGTGCTATTACTTTTTAATATTAATTGTGATGCATTTGTTTTTATAAAAATGTCAATATTTAACCTAAAATATATGTAATAGCTTCTCACTCGTATGTGGGTGAGTCATATTAATATATTGAACATCTCCTATACTCTCGGCCATCATGGGCAAACTAACGTGTGCAAAAGTTCCTAATCCGCAGATTGTATTCAAATGTAGTCTTTTCACAAACCTTCAAAGCAACAGAAGTCCGGCCCACAGTTTTTAAATGATTTACTGAGTATCTTTTTTTACCGAGTTTCTAGAATTATCCAAGATTCCTTCGAAATATCTGTAGCCTAACACCATTGAAATATTTTGGAGACGGTGCAATGAAAGGAACATGCAACATCTTAATAGAGCTCTCCCCTTTAGTAGAGTTAATCTCTACACTGATCACTCCTCTTGTTTAATCACTTTCAAAGCATTACTATCTTTTAATTTTCCCTAGAGCATCTTTTTTTCACCTGAGAAACTCACCGTAGCAGATGGTTTTTACATGGAGATTATAAGGAAATAGGAGATTTAGACAAGGCACTTTAGTTTAATCTAGATTTAATGACTTCTAGTTTAAAGGTTGACATATTTGACTAATATGATATACTTGTATTCTGTAGCACTTGGTACAGAGACTGTTGGACGCCATGCCATAAAACGTCTCTCTGTGTGTTTGTGTGACCTCTGTCACCTCTTCTCTCCACGTGTTGCTGTTAGACGCACAGAGACTATACTATATATAATGTATGTTTCACATTCTTTCTTTTCCCCTGCTAGGATGATGAGGTACACTGTCGTCCGAGGCGGCCTCGGCCTGTTGACTGTGAGGAGGGTGTGTCTTTCCCCCCGCTCCACCCACTCTTCCTCGCAGAGCGAGTATCGACCAATCAAGAAAGTCATGGTGGCCAATAGAGGTGAGACCACGTGCCCAACAGGACTAATTCACCTCCGAATAAGACGAGCAATATAGATGGCACCATTAAACTCAACACAGTTTCATTTATAATGTTAGAAAGGAGTTACGACTTTTACAATCTTCTCCAGGCAAAAGAACAGACTTTTCATATTTAATGGCCAACATTTTACTTGGCTCATATTCAAGCACACATTGTATGTGGGTGGCTGGACAAGATAGCTTTGTTTGCTTTAATCCGAAAGCACTAATTTATTTTTTTGAATATATGGAAACAGAGTAAAGCACATAGTGTAAGGGTGTATGTATTAATAATTATTATTTTTTATCCATACATAAGGTCGCAGCTGCTTTCTATTTATTTAAATGTATAACTTTTTCTGAAAGTGAAAAAATAACAAATCAGTTTGACTTGTTATACAGTTTAAAAAAAGAAATATTTTTTCTCCTTTTCCCCACAAAGCAAATTTAACTTGGCAATTTAGTTTGTTCCTTTCTAAGCTGCTAGAAATGACCGTTAGTGGATTCTGGCATTGACGTCTGAATTGAAATATAATTATAGAGAAGCTACGAGTTTTCTAAGCACAAAGCAGTCAGTCGCCACGCTGGTTGCGTGACTGGCGGTCGTTGGTAATACTTGTAATCACCGGACCACTGCTTATTAATGCTAATGCTGTCTAGAGAGGCCGTCACTGTGCCATTAACGCCGACTCTTTCATGTGAGGTGCAGGATTAGAGTTACAAATCAATGCAATGTATTCTAATTGCCTTTTAGACCCACCCATTATGTTCATACCTATAGACGCATTCAAAGTGCAGGATTCGGTTCAACGCTTCATTATTTCAGATTGATTGGCGCGCGTGCATACATTCATGTTCGGCCTCCCTGAAAGGCTCTATATACAGTCACCGCTTTAATCCATCAGTGTGATTCAAATGGATTGTGGTCTCTGCCACAAGTACACACACAAACACACACACACACATTCTGAGATGTCAATCTCCTGCCTTCACATCGGCGTGACACGATATCAACACCGCATTAGATCACATTCATCACACTGGAGTGCACTGGACCGCGCTGGGCTTTCGTGCGTGTGCATGTATGCGTGAGATGAAAAGAGAGACTGGACCGTCGCATCACATCAGCCCAGATTCTACTCCACCAAACACGTCTCCTCGCTTGCCATTGCTTCTCTGCTCTTTTCCAGAATATTCTCCTTTCCTTTCTGCGCTCCTCGTCCCCTCTTACCCCCTCTCTCCTCATCTCCTTCCTCCCTTTGAACTCCCTGTCGTTTTCGCACTGGTCAGATGTGCTTTCCCCCTGAGCCCCTTGCTGTCTTTCTTTTTGAGTTAGCTCCTGTGTGCAGTCCTTACTTTGGACCCCCCCCCCCCCCACCTTTCTTGTCCCGTCTGCTCTTTTTTTGTCATGTCGCCAAACTTTTTTTCTGTTTGTACCTCGATTCTTTAAACACTCTTATGCCCTTTAGTCTCTTATCTTATCGTTCTTTTCCATACTTTGTCCATGTCCTCACCTTTCATTCCCTAGATCTCTCACCTCGAGTCCATTGCATTTCATCTGCGTGTCGTTTCCTCTCCTCTCTGTCCTCTCTCATGTTTCCATCCTTTTTATGTTCCCTACGTTTCCTTTTCCAAAAATCCCCATTCTTGCCTCGGTTCTCAACGCTCCTCAACTGTTTGAAGGCTGTCCTCCCTTTCAACACAGCTTACTAGTTTTCAGTGACCAAACTTATTTTTTTTCCTTCCCTGAAATGTTTGTTTAATAAAACACAGTATTTGGCTCCAGTGACTGACAGCGACATTAAAGGTAGCCAGTGTTTTGATTGTCTGTAGCTAAGATTTTACACTGTATGTTCTCAAACTTTAAAAAAACGGGAGACTTATCGCAGTCTCTGTTGATATTTTGCACAGTATGATGACGCACACCAGATGGATTGGTCTTGTTTTCACATCTCGTGTGAAGAAAAGTTAATTGTATTATCTCAATGGAAAACGCGTGTTGTTAAATAGGGCCACAGTATTTTGCTAAAATCATGTAAAGTGTGTGCCTATGAAAAAGAAGTGCAACCTCCCACTGCACACAATCCTCTAAATTGTGCAACAAAAGTAAAGGCGCATTAAACAACTAGAATGGGCACTCGGTAGAGCGCATACCTTCGCATATCACAAGATTGGGCATTAAATTATGAACATTTTGGCATTAGTTGCATGCCAATTGGACAAAAATGTGTCGTGCTATGGTAAAAAAATGATGTTGACCTTTCCATGACCTTGGCCTTGACCTTTGACCCGATTGATCCCAAAATCTAATCAAATGGTCCCCGGATAATAACCAATCATCCCACCAAATTTCATGCGATTCGGTTCAATACTTTTTGAGTTTTGCGAATAACACGCATACAAATAAATAAATAAATACACGGCGATCAAAACATAACCTTCCGCATTTTCAATGCGAAGGTAATAAAGAGAATCAAAGTGAAAGGGAGGAAGAGCAACATTCAGGGAGGAAGGGAAAGAAAGAAAACCGGTTGGCAAAGCAAATCAGTAAAACAACCCCACCCTGCTCCGTCCACTCACCGCTCTTGTCCTCCTCTCTTCTTCCAGGTGAAATCGCCATCCGCGTGTTCAGAGCCTGCACTGAACTGGGGATTCGAACCGTGGCCATCTACTCCGAACAAGACACGGGACAAATGCACAGGTGCTGCCACTCTGCCCCGCTGGAGCCAAACGGGTCCAAACCGGTTTAAGTAAAGGAAGCGCGACCGACAGATGTCTCAGTAAACTGCTGGGCTGTCGCTGCGGGGTATCGACCAGCTAGATTGGAGCCAACCGCAATTAAAGGAAGCTCTGGGAGTATTTATCCTCTCCGGCGCCCCGGGCCAGTTCCCTGTATCGCGATTGCTATTAAGCAGGGACATAAGCATCATTGTATGGACATTGCAAACATTCAGGTAATCGTGCTGCTTGGTTTACACGAACAACGTCCTAATCTGCCTCGCTGTCAGCTTCCTCTGTTCCACCCCGAGTCTCTAATGCCTCCGTCTTTAGAGATGCCTTTTGACTGACTAATAAAGCTCGTTATAGGCTGGCACCACCTGGTTCTGCCTGTCCTCCCTCCGCCGTATACACCATAAGCCTAAAGAAGGCTGATTGGAGCCCTCGTTCGAGTAATTAAAACAGGCTTCATTTGACTAAGTACCGGTGCCCACACTACTGAGCTCGGATATGCTGCCACGAGGGCATAATGGTTGTGTGCTTGAGAGCTGGTGCACATCTGTGTGTTTTGTTTGCGTTAGCCCTCCTTCCCCCCCTCTCCTTCCCATCACTCTGGCATTAAATCCGTTGCCCTTGTCCTTCACAGGCAGAAGGCAGACGAGGCTTACCTGATTGGAAAAGGTCTGCCACCTGTTGCGGCGTACCTGGACATTCCCAACATCATCCAAGTAGCCAAGGTAACAGACAGGGAAAGATGGCATTTTGAGAAGGGGTTTTCCCACGAAAGGACGTTGGTTCACTTTTTGAAAGGGAAATGGTATAATGTTTCGAATACAGTTTTAATGCTTAATGACCTCTGTGGCCCTGGAGGAGCTCTCCAAAGTCTGAGGAAATATCCCCAGCGACGTCATTAGGGTTTTCTCGGTTCGGGCTTTAAAGAATTGTTCTCGGACAGCTGAGCGTTAAGAACTGGGGGTGTGCACTTTGACACATGGGCATGGAAGATCTTACAAAGAAAAGGCGGTACAAGTTTCATCACGGTACGCATCGGAGCCAGAAAATCTGGAACTCCACTCGCACCAAACATTTTAACACTCATCTCGGGTTATTCGAGGGCATTTTCCTCCGATGGAAAGCGTGTGCCTTGGCTGTTCTCGGGACAACACGTACACAGCACACTCTCACAAGAGGAGCTCTCAGTCATCGGCTCCTTCTTGCACAGTGAAGTGGTGCCAACGGCAGCCTTCAGATTTAGACAAGTGTCTCTCCATGTTCAAAAACTTAACCAAGATATGAAATATGATGTCTTGATTTAGCATTGAAGAAGTTCAACGCTTTGCTTATTTGCTTTCTTTCTGGTACGTCGACGAGAAAGAGAAGTCAATCTGTTGTCTGTGTGTTATTTGCACAGCTGGAGCCGGCAGGCAATTAACGTAACTTTGCATATTAATGCAATATGATAATGAGCTTTATTTACACAGCACATTTAGTGCTTTATATGGTTGAACCAGGATATGCACTGGAATCAGGCGGTAACAGCCTGTTCACTTATCAGCATGTTGAAGCGTGATAATACAACTGATACAGGAAGCTGAAGTAAAGAAAGGTAGTTGGTAGTTTTGGGGAGAGCGACATGCAACTGTGTTCCCCTGATGTGTTGGGCGAGATGTTTCTGACTCAGTTTTACAGGTAAAAATACTCTCTGCTGGTCCATCTTACTTTTGACACTGCTACCTTCCTGGAGTTGGAAGCTGTCACTGATGGAGCAAAACTTGATGTATTTCACCGTCATAGAAGCAGACAGGCAGATCCCTTTCATTCCTTTCTGATTACCCGAGGTCTATATTTAGCTTGTCTGAATGAAAGGAAAAGAAAGCGACTTCTCTCCGTCAATCCCACAAACACTGTTCCTCTGTTCCTCGTTTCCTTCTCTTTGCCCATCGTTCCTTGGCTCCTCTTTTCCCCTTCCTCCTGTTTCATGTTGCAAACTCCCGTATCCGTTTCCCTCCTTTTCCCTCCCATCACTCCCTTTCTCCCCACTTCCACGTTTCACTGCATTAGATCAGATCTGGTCCCTCTCCGTCCCGTCTTCCCTCCGTCCTCCAGGATGAGCTGCCAGTTGTTCATTAACATGTCTAAGATCAATTTGTCTTGGTTCATCATTTTCTGCGTGGGCATGTGGTCACCGAGCCAAATCGGGAGGCAGCCGCCATCCAACTCATTTCTCAGTGTGTGTGTGTGTGTGTGTGTGTGTGTGTGTGTGTGTGTGTGTGTGTGTGTGTGTGTGTTTCTTCCTCTCCTGCTCTCGCTCTTCCACATTCAGTGTACGTCTTCTTCACACTGTCCATCACCCTGTAACTGTGTGGCCAAAACAACCATCCATGCCTGTCCCGGTACCTTCTGAGTGTATAATCCTGCTTTACCTACCGGCCGTGTCTCTCTGCATTCTCGTCTGCGTGTGACTCTACTTGCTTGTGTTCACGCACTTGCTGCATCGTGTGTGTGTGTGTGTGGCTCTATGCCTCCTTTGCCTGCCAGTAACAGCTCCCTTAACAACAGGACAGCCCATAATTATAGTTTGCCTTGTATCCAGGAGCAGATGGCACATACTGATCTAGAGATGGCTCTATCTGTCAAGCTCGGCAGCTACTGTATCTGTCTGCTACCCTGTGTGTGTGTGTGTGTTCCTCTTCCCCCTGACCCTCATATGAGGTGAGACTGTCTACTCGCTCAGTTTCCCGCTGGTGTCCGTTGAGTAGATGATGATGATCAAGGCGATTGGAATGAGAATAAAGTGTGTCATTAGCTCACAGTCCCCGTTTGCCGTAAGTGATGCATACATTTGTTCCACTGGCCAGCAGACAGCGTGGGGTTAAAGCATGCAGGTTAGTGCATGTGTGATTGGCTCCTTCCTCTCCTCACCAGTAGTCAGCGTGTTAACCGGGGCCCCGTGGTGGCTCTGTATTTAAAGCCACTCCTGTTGCTCGGCTGGCCAACATTATCTTTCTCCACTGGCAAACACTGTTTTGCACAAACCCCGAGATTAAATGCGATTAATAATAAGCAGTCGGTGAACATTGGACTCTGTTCTTTCTCAGTTTAATTATCTTGGGTGGGATGCGTTTGTAAGCAGTGAGGCCGAAGCCAAACGGTACAAAGCAATGTAATGAATGTTAATAACCTTTTCTGCATGCACGCCTCGCTCCCGTCCTAGGACAACGACGTGGACGCCATCCACCCGGGCTACGGCTTCCTGTCTGAGCGCTCGGACTTCGCCCAGGCCTGCGTGGACGCCGGCGTGAGGTTCATTGGACCGTCTCCGGAAACGGTCCGCAAGATGGGCGACAAGGTGGAGGCTCGTTCCCTGGCCATCAGCGCAGGTACGGGAGAGACTTTGGCGAAGTGCGACACCTGCTATAACAACGGGTCTTATTTTGGTAACATCCCATAATTGTAGCACCGAGACCAAAGACGAGATGATTGCTGGAGTCTGATGCCTGAAGGCTTTTACACTCTCCAAACATCAATTATGTCTCTGGGGGGGATGTTCATTTTTAGACCATATTTTTCAGCCTGTAACTTGTTCCATCTGCCACTGCAAGAAAATTAAGGTCTATTCATATGCAGTGTTCCGCGCCCTCCTCCTATTTGGAGCCATGCAGCCGTTTCCTGCCGCTGTAAAACACAATTTGACCGTATCAGATTGAAATGTGGTGTGAAAGTGTTAGCTGGTGTTCTAGCATGATATATGGCGTATAAATCCCACTCAATGAATACGCTAAGCATTTATTGCTGGACAGCTCATCCTCCAGAAAGGTTTCTCACCCGTGTTTCCTTTGCCCCGCTGCCCCGCTCTGCCCAGGTATACCTGTGGTCCCAGGAACCGACGCCCCCATCTCCTGCGCGCAGGACGCGCAGGTCTTCGCCCAAACGCACGGCTTCCCCATCATCTTCAAAGCGGCGTACGGAGGAGGCGGCCGCGGCATGAGGGTGGTCCGAGAGTCCGAGGTGAGCCGGCACATCGTCGCGTCTGTGAGCGATGCGACGCGACAGCTTGCTCCGACGACCCGAATCTGGCCTCGACGCGCGGAAAACTAACTCAATTTGACCTCCGGCCGGCCCGGACTAATATTCATTAGTTTTCTGTTTATTTTTGAATGAAGGGGAAATGTCTTGGAAATATCAACCTGGTCGTTTGTCTATCGAGCTGCCGATCACCCTGTGTGTTTGGCTGTGTGTACTCTGGCGTCGCCGGGTGACGGAAGCAATTTCAGAGTGATTTCTGCGTGATGGACGCTCATTCTCAGAGGATGTTAAGAAAATAAGGTATTTGCAATATTGTGGCTGTCCAGGGCACACTTTTTAAAAATGCTTCTTACATGTGCGTCAAATATCCAACATGTACAATCCTTATATGCTAAAATACCCTGACGTACAAAATACATCGCACAGCATGAATGAAATGCGATCAGGAGAGGGAAAATCTCCATCTCCTCTTGGCCAAATAACGGTGCCGTCACCAAGACAGAGTGACAGTGATGACTGCGCAGCACTGTGATTATGTACGCTAAAACCGGGCATTTTGGGTAATGTTAGTCTAGAATCGATCTAGTATTCATTCGGTTCTGCTGTTAAAGCATGCTAATATGAAATTTGACTCATTCTATCGGGTCGACGTGTCCCTATATCTATATAGGCTTCAATTTTAAGTTCCTATTCTTTGGCTCATTATAGTTTGGGTTTTGAGTTCTTGGGTACAAGATTTCTGGTTTCTAAAAAAAAAAAAAAAAGTCTCTCCATGGAAATAACAATTTTATGGCTGACTCGCACACTGTCAAAGTCTGCGCGCTCCGTCACCTCCAGATTGCAGGTCTGTGCTACATATTTTCCAGCATCAACTACAAATGGGAACAACAAGGCGGAGGAAGGCACACTCGGTCTCTTTTTAAACTAAAGACGATGTTTAAGAGGCTACCTCATACATTATGGACCACAATCTTCCCAAGTGTGGCGATGGCCTGCACATAATGCCTCTGGTTTCATCTAGGTTGAGTGTGTTGATTGTTCTGCTTTCACGCCGTTGCATACGTGGCGTATTGGGAGACGCGTGTGAAAAATAAAGACTACTTTAAACCTCCAAGGAGAAAACTCTTAACCTCTGTTGATTGTTAGTGGAATCTGGGCCAAGCAAGTCTAATAATACCATGTTACCTGCCATGGTTCACTGGTTGGGTAATTATTTTTTTTCTATTACAAAATATTATAAATTAAGTCTCCCCAGAACACCAACACATGAGAAGGCGGTTTAATGTCCTTTGGTGGATGATTTAATGCATAAATATTTCTCGAAGGGGAAAATGAACAGAAACCAGGGAGTGGCACGTTTTCCTCCCTGTTGGTTTCAGTGTCAGCCTCTCCAGCTTGACCAGGTCAAACTTTTTTCTGGCAAGCTGCTGTTTTTTCTCCAGTCAGATACAAGAGGGCACAGGTCAGAGCTGCACAGAGCGTTGCCACCTCCTCGTCCTTCATGGCCGCTTCCTAAAGAAACAAATAATATCAAAGTCGCGCAACTCATCGCACATTTTTTTTTTTTTTCCTCCACGAATTACCACATTTCAACGAGATGCTGGATGTGGAGCTATTTCAGGCGGCCGCATATGCTCCCTCCTCACTGGAACAATTGAAAAAAATCTGCTACTGCTCCGTGGACGCTGTCTTGACACTCGGCCTTTACTCTCCGAGCGACGCGAGCAATAGCTGTGTTGCACTGAAGTCATCGAGACTCTCAAGTCAGCAAACCATTTGAGAGCGTGACCTTTTCCGAGTTGGACCCCGGGCTAATTAATTAGTTGTTGACATTTCTAGTTATTCAGTTGAGTCACGGGGGCCTCGGCGGCTCCCGCTAATATGATGCGAGGAAATTGTAAAGAGGCTTCTCTGTACTGCTGGGACCCCACGCATGTGTGGGTTGCCTTTGTATTCCATTAAGGCCGGCTCGCGGGTCATTTGTATGCTGGAATAAGCGAGTGAGCTTAACTACCCTCAACACATTGTAGGTTTAGAGGCGCGTGTTAAATGACATATTTTAGTTTAGGGTTGTGACGTGACGTGAAATGGTTTTCTGCTAATTTAAATCTTTCGAAAGTCATTTCCAAAAATAAAGGTGCATCGGTGCTTCGACAAGTCTGCTGCGTGTGACTTCCTCCTCAAACACGTTAATTATTGTGCAAATTGTTAATATTATTTGAAGTGGCTTTTTATGTTTTTACAAGTGGCCATTTCTTTGTGGTTTATTTATTTCAACAGTTGTAGAAGCCATAGTTTTCTGACCATGAACGGGCGATTGTCCACTTTTTCGTCAAGTTAGGTAACAGATGCAGTTTGTGTGAGCAAAGAAAGGAACAGAGGAATTATGATGCATGATCAGAAACGGAGAGATTGAATATACATAGAGCCCTGTTGGAGTGCTCTCCCTGTGTTTATTGACATATACTCATGATACAGAGTCATGTTTACTTATTGTAACCAATGGTTGCTGACATCATGAAGCCGATCGTCTCACCCTGAACTGCTTCTTATTGGTATCCTTCATCTCGTCTGATCAGATTTTAGGACAGTTTACAGTTTTGGACTGACACTGGCACAATGACTGGTCAATATTTGAGATTCAGGCTTTCCTTTCACATCCGTTTTTCTTTTTGTCGAGTTTTGTGAGAAGCTTGTTTTGCCTCCAGGAGGCTCTGAGGTGACCGATGAAGACGGGCTGGCGTCTCCTCTGCCGGGGGCATCATGATGACTCAGTCTTTCCCCAATAGAGGAAGCTGAATGGTATTGCTGGACGCCACAGACTGACGGAGACAAATTGTTTTTCGTGACCCCCAGCATGCCCGTGACCTCCCAAAGCCTGGTCCCAGAGGTGTCCTGCACACTCGTGCTCCCTTTTTCGGGGGCGTAAACATTTGTGTCCAAAGAAAGGAAAAACAAAACGCACACAATGTCACATGTGAATGAATATGGGACAACATCGGGGAAATATAAGTTACACTAAATGAAACTAAGTGACCTGATGCATAGATTTGAAAGGATCTTAATGTGTAATCTGTGCGCCCCCTTTAGAACCACCCCAATGCTTTGCTGGGACCGTTTTGAAGAGCAGCACTAAGTCAGACATGTATGGATTGTTCTCATCTGTTTGTCAGGAACTGGAGGAGAATTACCAGCGGGCCTCCTCTGAAGCCCTGACTGCTTTCGGGAACGGATCCCTGTTTGTCGAGAAGTTTATTGAAAAGTCTAGACACATTGAAGTGCAGATCCTCGGTAAGTGCATTTACGACTTCTATATGCGTCCGTTTCTTTTGTTTACGTCAATTGATCTCCGATCGTTAAGAAAGCAAGAACGATCTTTGAACTCGGTGGAATATTTCAAAAGAAGGGAGAGCGAGCGCTGAACGATGAGTGGATGAGCTTTATTGGCCAGCAGAGGATTCTCCTCCCAGCCTTTACTTCTCCTCACATGGCCAACGTAACTCTGCTACCACTCAATATTCTCCCACTGAAACTCAACACTGACACTTTCAGGAAGTGTATCTGCACTTTGAACATTACTGTACATGTGAATGCGTCTATATGTGCGTTCATGTTCTCGTGTATAGTATTGTTAGATGATTGTCATCGTCTGTCTCTGTGTGATTATTGTCTTTAGGGCGTGTGAGGGATTTGGGACATTTTCTGAATTACTAATATTATTTAATTATTTAAAGTCACATCATTGCTAGCCCTTTTTTATTTTTTATTTTATTGCCTTTTTAGATTCATTTTTCCCTTCAGTCTCCCGCTCTCTTTTTGCCCTGCTCATCTCCCTCCCTCCGTCTCCGAGGCCTTTTTACGCCGTTAAACACAGTCTTGCTGTGTGCGATGGGTCTCATAGGTTCTTGGTTGCAATCTCTGTTTGAAGATATGGTATGAATTGTGATGCATGTTAGATTCAGCGGTATATTGTAGCGCTACAAAATGAAGGAGAAGCATAAACTCGAAAATGCATTTCCTGCTGAAAATGCGTTGGAATGCTAACATCTGAAAGCTTGACGATAAAAACTAAAAACTAAAGTGTTGAATGTTTGAAAATAGCTGAAAATGTCTGAAAATAGCCTGTTTTATGTGATGTGGTGGCGTCTGTTTTCCGTTACGGGGGCGGAGCCTGTTTTTCGTGACGGGGGAGGAGTCTGTTTTTTTATTAAATATTATATATCCATAACAAAATTATTTATTTGAAAACATAAAAAATATTAGAAAATATACATTAATAGGTGAAAGTTATGTGAACATAAAAAAAATTAAATAGCTGAATTTTCTGAAAATATGAAGATACTATAAGCTTTTGAATGTTGAAGATTTTCTCCATAGAATCTGATGAATTAAAAATAACAAAAGTATTTAAAGATACAAAAATTTGAAACATTTGAAATATGAAAAGTCTTTACCCTCTATTCCTGAAGAAGCTGCATTTTTAAAAATATTTGAATGGTTTAAATAGCTGAATATATGAAGGACTCGAAGAGGGACAAAAAAGGTACGGAATAAATATAATAATAAGTTTATTAAAGAAGACGAGAACAATAGTTGGACTGCTGAAGCATTCCAACTAATATACACTTTTATTAATCCCCAAGGGGAAATTAGTTCTCTGCATTTAACCCATCCTTAGTTATTAAGGAGCAGTGGGCTGCAGTAATGAGCAAAGACGTGTCATAAACTCGCACCATCACTTCTTTGCTCCGCTCTCTTGTTCAAAACTCGGCACGTGCTGACACTGTTTTTAAATGTTGCCAAAAATGGGACTTTGCTGTTGCCACTTCCAATGTGAGGTTTGGCTGTTCTTCCCTTTTTAGCGTCTCCTTTTAAACTGAATATCTTTGGGGTTTGGACCTCTTGGTCAGACAGAAGACATTTAGAGACATCACCTTTAAAACATGTTTTCACTTTCCTCTAATGTTTTCTAATTTAATTCATAAAATAAGTGACGGATTGTATGACAATAAAAGTACATTATTAATGGCACCCCACCACACCATCTTGGCTGTGAGTCATAACTTTTACAGATTGCTGTGAAAATGCTGACAACGTAACTTTGTGGGGGCTGTGCTTTTTTTTGCCTTTTCATTATCACACATTTTCCTGGCCAGTCTTTTGCTGAACTGCCTCCACATTAACACACTTAAGGGAAAACTCTGTGATAAAGTGTGGCGTTTAAAAGCACAATGTACTGTACATGTGGTCCGGCTAGCAAGAATGCAACCAAGAAGAGGCTTCGAGAAGCCGCCGCCGGTCTCGTGGCGCAGCCCCCGAGACACTTGAGATGTGTCTTTTCATGCTCCGTACAGATTGGGTGCTGCAGGTTCTTGACTTCAACAACTCATTTTCCTAACACCCCCTGATTATTATCGAATGTTCTTTGTTATTGTCTCACCCACTTCTCTCTTTTTGTCTCCCCCCCAGGCGATAAATACGGTAATGTCATCCACCTCTTCGAGAGAGACTGCTCCATTCAGCGGCGGCACCAGAAGGTGAAGACTCCAGTTTAAAAATTCATCCCGCCCAATCTAAATGTTTTGAATTTATTTGAGATTATCTTCATGACATTTCCTGCAGTATTGCGCAGATTAGCATGAAGTGGATGATTAAACAAAGGTCATGGGGAGGAATCGCGGCCTCGAGCACTGCAGTCTACTGAATATACAAAAGGGATTTATTTAGGGCAACAAGTGGATTAAGCAACGCATTAATACATATGCTAGTCCTGATTATACCAATAATTATTATGGCACTGGTGGCTCTGGCTATCATCGATGTCCTGAGCAACAGGGAGGATTATGCACCCATTAGCTCCTGCTAATGCTGGGTGATGGGGAGTTTGAGTAAAAGCTGCAGCTTCTACATTCACCACCAAATCAATTCTACACTCGTATAATATCAAATTTATTGTCATTCATTAGTGGGGGCTATTTTTCCTCTCGTTTCTTTTTTTTGTCTGGTAATGAATATGAATGAGGTATTGCAGCATCACCTGTTTGTCAAAGTAACAAAAACAAGTCTGAATACTAAATGAGACGGTGAATGGAAATTGTCAGTCAACATTACAATGCTTTCATTAGAGGAGGTTGATTAACACGTGTAATATTCCATTACTTATTGTCATTTCGAAGCAAGTTTTAATCATGCGTTTTCATCACTTTCTTCCTTTTCCTTTTTAATCAAATTATAGATGCTAATCATATTAGTGTCTCTGTTCATGCCAGAGCTGCTGCTCTTTGATTCTGTGAGAGCTAATCTGCCTTTGCCCTTGATCTAAGATCTTTTTGAATCGGAGAAAGAATAGTCGCCTGTTGAAATAGATTAGGGATGGCAGAGCGCAGATATTTATAGCTCTTCTAAATGTCTTGAAAGTGCTATTCATACTTGGAGAGGGTTTTTATTTTGTGTTTCGGGGTGGGGTATGATTTGATAACATTTTATTTTTCTTAGTTTAAAAAAAATGTTTAAATCAGACACGTATCACCTTGATTTGGAATGGATTCAGTTATTTCTGTTGGATGTGTTAACTCGTTGGATGCAGTGGGACGAGGTAGGGAAGGCTGAACGAGACTTCAGAGGATTCACTCCATCGGCTTTTCAGAAGCTGAAGTGACACATACTGTGTCACAACCGATGCCTACTCTAGGGGAAACGAAAACAAATGATGGTATTTACTAAATGTAAGTAGGAAGCCAACTGTAAGTCTGTGGTACTTTCACCGCCTGCGTTACGGCTCAGACATAACGAATAGTTTGCGATATATATATCGATGTGCTAAACGTGAAGTAACTCGATGAGCCAAAAGGAGATTTAGCACCACTCTGCAGATCTACAGGGCAGTTACGCTTCCTAAAACCGCTGTTTTGGTTTTATGGCCTGCGACTTTATTCTTTTGGCTCGTTCAAAACTCTCCGATAAACCCCGTCCCCGACCTGCCCCGAACCAAATGGCCGACGGAGCAGGTGAACATCATGGATCGTGTTCTGCGCTGGAAAGGCCAATGCACTCTGTGGCCATTCTCCAAATAGTGTCTGGATTGCAGTTACTAATGGCAGAGAAAATAACATGCGTTAAAGGAAAGTGATACAGGGTGACTGTCTGAGTGACGCGGGTCAGGCAGGATTCTCAAAAATAGTCTGGGTATTTGCTCAGAAAAGGGTCGGGTGGGTGTGGTTCTCTGTCGTGTCAAAAGCAGCACTCACGTCCAAGAGAATTAGTGCATTTCCAGCCTAAATGAATAGAAACCGACACACGGTGGTACCCAGATGCTCCTGTAATTGTCCTAATGAGTTAATAAAGCGGTTCAAGGTGCACCATTTGCCGGCGTTGAAGTGCGTGTGCATGTATCGTGTACTATAAATGAAATCCTGTCATTTCCAAGGTGGTGGAGATTGCTCCCGCGTTCCAGCTGGACCCTCAACTGAGAAACCAACTTCACACCGATGCGGTCACCCTCGCCCAACAGGTGTGTTTTTGTTTTGAAGCCAATACCAGTCAGCTCTTGTGATTTCCGCTGTGTCTTTGCCCATTTCTCTTATTTCAGTGTCGCACGAGCATTTCCCCGAGGTTCAGCTTAACGAGAGCATTTCGTTACATGAGGGGAAAATAGTCCTTAATGGTTTTATGACAGAATTCTCCTTAATCACGTTTTAATCGTTAAGCATGCAAATGAATAGCCGTGTATTTAAATATTCATGTGGCTGCGGCGGCATGTTAAGGAAGCTTTTTCCCCCAAATCTATTAATTTTCTCCGTCTGTAATTGGTCTGCAAAACAACTGGATTCTCCTCAGGAATTGTAATGCGCCGTCTACCTGCGATTGAAATGAAGGGGATATTAGCGCTGTGCAAAACTGTGCAAATTAAAATGCAATGGGTGGAAATGGATGTCAACAGTGCAGACGGGAAATGAAATTCTGGAAAAGAGTGTTTGAACAGTTTTTGAGTGCATCTGTCGAGACCAATTTTAGGATTATTGTCACTAATTGTGCACGGCGCTTATTTAAATAAAAAAACTGAATAAAAAGCAAAAACATTTCCCGCACCGTGAAAGCTCCCCTTCTGTAAACAGCCATGTGACAGTCGGTCTGGCTTTAGTGTTGCCGACAAGTTGGCTCAACTACAGTATGACAGCATCACTTAAGTCAAGCCTCATCTCTCAGAGGAGATTTCGGGTAATGGCCTTTTCAGGTAATGGCCCAGAGGTAAAGAGAGGAGGTCGGAGACAAGGATGGGGCTTTGCTAAAGAAATGACCTTGATGGTACTGATGGAGACGTGGTCACATGAGAGAGAGACAGAAACTTTGAGTGAGACTCATGATGTCACCTTGCTTCAGTAGTTTACTTTGTTGAAGACTTTCCCCTGAAGTTTTATTCCGAAGCGACCATGTTGTGGACGACTGGGACCAACAAGACGACAGCCGTCTCGTATTCAGTTCCAAGCTCTATTTGTAGTCCAGCTCGTATAGAACAACTTTTTTCAAAGTTCGTTGTTTGAATACAGGACAAAAGACCCAAAATGCAGTAACAGTGCGTAACAGATTGAAGTACGGCTCCTCTCCATGTGTCCAAGCTCAGCCCCGAACACGGAGACACGAGGAGTTGCTGCAGTGTGTTAATAAATGACATTAAAAAGTACGGATGATGGAGAGTCTCAGAGCTCATCAATACTCCAATCTTTAATGCCGGGTTTCGAGTATAGTTAGATAATAGTGTAGAGAGACATTTATAAGGAGTCACACCCGCACGACTGAAGGAGCAAACTTGCAGAGTATCACCAGGGGTCTCACTTTCACATCGTCTCATCCTCTATTTTCCTTATCCCTCCCTCCCTCCCTCCCTCCTTTACATTTCCCTTCTATGTGTTGTGATTTCATTTAACATGGTGCCAGTCCCCGCAGTGAAGGCTTTAACTTCTGAGCAGAAGCCAGCTCTCACTGCAGGTACTGAGACCGCTGATGCTGAACTTAGCTGCTATTATTAATGTGTGTGTGTGTGTGTTTGCCGCAGCGCGTGTGTTTATGCGCGTGAGAGACATTTATTTTGAATGTGTTCCGCGTTCCTTTCATCGTATCGGAATTAATGCAGACGGTTATTCACTGTGCACAAATGGACACATTGCCAGGTACATGTTGTAGTTTCCCCACAGTTTGCCATTCCTCTGATGACATTTAGTTTCCACGACTGTCTCCGTGCTGCCCTCGAAGGTGTGCGCACGGCCACCGTAACGTGTGCAGTCTGATTTGCAGCGTAATTAGAGCCTTTTTAATATTAATCGGCAGCTCGCTGGAAGGTCATGCACAGAGTTACCGGACATTAAACCGCCGCTGGGTCCGTCGCAGTCTCCTGCTTTTGTGCCTGCGCCGGCACAAAGTCTCCCACTCTTGTGAAAACACATCTGGTGTACACACAGGCGGATATTCTTCATAGATAGATAGATAGATAGATATATACTTTATTAATCCCCAAGGGGAAATTTGTCATGACAGTAGCAGCACCAATAAACCAAACACAAGAATAAATTAAAAAAAAACACAAAATATAAGAAACGGGGATGAAAGATATAGAAGTATGCAAAGTAAAATAAAAGTAAGTAGACAGACACACTGGATGACACGTCCCCAGTCTGATCACACACACACACACACGCACGCCTGGTATTTCTCGGGCTCTTATGTGGTCTTAATGGGCGGCTCGGTGGCGCTGGCGCTCTGTCCCCCTTCGTCTCGCCGTCTGCTCGTATCGCACATCTTCCATTATCGGCAGCCTCCATCTGAGGAGCGCCGTCGTCTTTGAACTCGCTGCAGGCCACGGCGGCGCCTGATGGAGCGTCCGAGAGAACAAAGTTGCCTGGCAACACTGCTGCAGAGAGTTACTTCGGCTCCCCGTCGAACGGGTTTGAGCTCTGTGGGGGCCGTCAATCCAGAGCTCACGGGAAAATCTGCCTTCTCGTCAAACTGGCCACTTCTGTGCTTCGACAGCTGATTTGTCCTCGCTCCGGCCCGCTGACCGTCTGGCTGCCGTGTCTCTGCCTTGTTGTCCTCGTGTCTTCTGGAGACAGAACGACGGCTGACATTTTGTTTAACCGACATGCGATATCTCAGCCGGTCCTAATTAATTCTATTAATGATGCATATCTTTATAGCAGTGTGAGGTTTTCATAATCAGTGTTTGGGCCGCTGATTGTGCGCCTCATTGCCTGTTCGTTCATCCACGACTTCTGCTTTGCTAATGCCTCCCGATATCTGTGTTGCTCTGCATCGGAACTGTTTGCATCTGTCAGTGGTTTTAAAAAAGTGTGAGGATAAGCTGCCGGCAGCGGAGGCCCCCCTGTGCTTTGTGGTTGCTTGGTGAGCATTAGTTTAGATGACGTGAAGTGAGGTTGAGTACCTACTTAAGGCATGAATCCCGCTTTTCTCAACCGTCAACAAGTTGTCTATGCTGCCTGTGAGGCGTGCAGCATCTGTGGTTTACCCTCCCAACGCATATGCTGCACTATGATAGAATGTAACCAGGCAGACATGAAATACCATCCCTCAGACTCCATATTAGACACATCTCAGGGCTCCACTGTGAGGGAAATTGGCAACCATCACTCGTTAACATATTAAAGGATGCACGTCCAGGGAATGGGTTTCATTGAGGGAGATTTTAATCCACAGGGACCTTTTTTTTTAATAGGTGTCGGGCAGTTTGTCCAGTTCCCGTGAGTCTGTAGTGGACATTATTGGTATTCATTTCCCTGTGAGAAATAAATGCGATAAGAAGGCTCTTAAATGACTTCATGTATTTTATTGAACATACACTTTTGAATAATTCAGCAGACTGGATGGAGCTCCTTCCCTATGGATGGTTTGGACATTAAACAACAAGTTAAAGGGTTCACACACACACACACACACACACACACACACACACACACTGCAAATGATCCCTTAAAGACCTCGGCAGGTGCTGTTACGCCTGCTTGTTGTGAGAAAAGGTTATTTTTCTCTTCCAACCACCAGGTTGAGTCTACATCATAATACAAAAGTGTGTTTTCGCGCCAGATGTCATCAAAACGTGTTTGCACCGTGGAAATGTTTGTTAACCAAACAAAAGGCACACCTCGTCAACTATTGGTGTGTTGGCATATGTGCGCTCGTCGTAGATATGTGTGTGTTTGTGCGTGGGCTTCGGTCTAATTTGCTCATGGTTTGTGCTTCGAGGTGACTTTAACGTCAGCGAGGCCTCGTTGTTTGCAGTTTTTGTTTCGTGGCATATTTATCGGGTTAACCTTAAGATTTAAGGTTCAACCGTAAGACGGGGAGGAGGCGGATTTTGTTTGATGCTTTGCGCTTTTATTCGGAATTCAATTATTGTACTCGAGTGGGAGAGGAGCGCTGACAGTGAGGACTTTGTTGCATGTGACGCAGCCTCACCTACTCGGTGCGGTTGGTGTTTCTTGTGCGTGGAGGAGGGAGTGGTTAGCTTTGCTTTTCTTTCTGTTTTTGCTGGAATTTAGCAGAGGGTATTGAAGCTGAGCCAGAAAACGATGCTTCTCCATTTTCTTTTCTTTTCTTCGCTCTCTGCAGAGGGCATGACATTCTAATTATCGCTGCTGTGAGATGGGGAGAGGAGAACAGGGAGACTGAGATTTAAAAATCTGTCCGCCTGATGATTTGAGGGGTTGAGGGAGGGTGTTTTTAAGAGGACAGGGGAGAAATAATTTGTTGCACAGTTTCATTCCTCTGCTCGTGTCTGCCGGCGTGTTTTCCCTCCATCCCCTGAGAGAGCGGCTCAAAAGCACCCTGATATGTCTGCAATTCATCAGCACTCAACAGAGCACTTGTGTGCACATGTCTGTGCATGAACTCATTGCTCATCTCAGTCCCTCTTACTGGAGATGTGGATCTTCACAAATATGCCATAAATATGTGTTTGATAACTGCTGGACGTTGTAGTTTTCTTGGTCAACATCGGTCAAACGGGACTCGTCGTGAGAAAGTTCAAATTCAAAGTGTATGTGTGTGGTTGGCTTGAGAAAATCTCAGCGGAATCAAACCAAATGAATAAATGTCACATTTTGAATAGAGCGCTTCCGTAAAGCGTCTGTGGACGTACGTACATGTCTACAACCTCGCTCGGCGAACGCTTTCCTGTGGCCTCGAAGCGGTTGAGAAACATGGGAGTATAAAATCATTTTGTGTTGAAATTTGCGTGAAAAGGGTCTGCAGCCTGACATGAATGAAGTCCTGTCACTAAAGATTCCAGGGACATTACTTTGGGGCGTGTTCACACAGACTTGTGTGACAGCAAACGCTGCTTTTGGGGCGTATATCCGTCTTTGCTACCGACTTGTGTGTTAATTCTTAAGCTCTGTGTGTGTGTGTGTGTATATGTAACACACATCTGTCAATCCACCAAGGGTGTTAAACGTGGAATTAGTTCTGCTGTCAATCACCTTAGTGACGGTGAAGGCAGAGATGACACGGTGGACTCACACACACACACACACACACACACACACGCATTATATGAAGGGCTTGACACTCGGCCCCTGGAGGTGGTCCGTGTTCTGTAAACTTTATTGTACACACAGACTCATAAACGCCCTGACTGCATGCGTGTTCCCATTTTGGACTTGGAAAAACTAGCAGCACCTTTTTGCTCTGAAAGCATATTTTAATATTCCATCAGTAAAACCAGCATTTGGAAATGGGCTAGACGAAAAAAGAAAATGTCCCAGCTCATGAATCAGTCGGTTTTCTTTTCTCTAATTTACTTATTTATTATCTGCCTCGTGTTTGTCATCCCTCCACTATTTATCTCGACTTCTTTATCGGCGTCTCCATCTGTTCTCTTTGCTTCCGTGGTTCTTCTCTCGCCGTGTCCCTTCTCCTCTTCCCGAGTCAGTCCTCTTTAGTATCGAACTCTACAGTTGGCTCTTTTCCACTCTGTCTTCGCTGCGGCTCAATTGATATGATCTCATTTGTCATCTATTTCCCCTGAAATACTTTACTTTCAATTAATATCGCAGGGTCGACAATGTCAAAGTAGAGAGATGGATGATTTAGAATCGGTCCTCAAGGTGACTCGGGACTAAATGCGAAAAAAAAGAAGAGAAATATCCAATCCAATAGTGCATTGGTAAAAAAAACGGTTTTGCTTGTGACTCATTGAAGCAACTGACATGTTGTTTTTATGGATGGATAGATAGATATACTTTATTCATCCCCAGTGGGAAATATGTTTGTAGCGGCAGCAAGCAAAGTACAATATAGACAATAAAATAGCAATGCCTGAGTTTTCGGCACCAAGAGTGATGTTTGATTCCCAAAGTGATTCATTTACATATTCTTTACAGGCCCCAAGAGGTAAAAACTATCAAGTATTCCTTGAATTGGAGAAACATCGGAAAGAAAAACAGTTTCAATATCTCAGGTTGGGAACTAAGACATTAGTGTCAACAGTTATGTGTAAACTCCGAGTGCGTACGACAATTAAAACTACTACTTCTACAACAAATAATAATGATGACTTCATTTGTATACCGCCTGTCATGTATAAAATGTTGCTCAAGTTGCTTTAGAGTTTGATCGTTAAAGCGACGCACAACGTAAATCCAATACGAAGTTCATAGAAATAGAGTAACGGTTCCAATGAGAAGTGCCGAGCGAGCATATCTAATGTAGCTGCACAGGCTGGGGAGTTTAGCTTTTTGTAAATAGCAACGTCTGTCTGTTGATGAGGAATACAAATAAATAGTAATCTGAAATATTAGAAGGTGCTATATCATTAAAAGAAGCGTTGCATGTGCGTGTGTCTAAGAACCTTAAACCCAACCTGGAAATAAATGGTGGTGCTAAAACATGCACCACGTGAAAAGTCTCAGTTCTAATCAGCCCAACCTGCCGGCAATCAACGCATGAATCTAGTCCTCGGCATCCGGCTTCACGAACAACTTTCTTCCTTTGCAACAGTTCCCCGGTCACTTTGCTTCCATCCGGGTCCGAAATGACACGTCATTACCACATGCACGGAAACACCGTCTTCAGTCTACAGAATCCCAAACCCCTCAGCTTTGTGCATGTGGAATAAAACATATGTTTCCTGGATGAATTTGAATGCGCAGAAAGCCCGCGGCGTGCGTAATGCAGGATGCATAAAGAAGTGCAGGAGTCGAGCATCTCAGGGTGACCTTGGCGCTCGGTGATTGGATGGGTGCTATTTTGAGCATCCTCGTGCCTGCAGAATCGTCCCGTCTCTGCTTGTCGATTGGAGCCCTGGACTAAGTGCAATCTTAAAAATGGGCAGTGCCGAAGGAGCTGTGTGTGAGTTTTGAGAGGAGCATGGGAGGCTGCTTGGTGAAGAACCCCCTGGGCAGGGAAGTCCGCCATATGAGAGGTGGAGGATGAGAACGGAGAAGGGATGGAGGGAGGAGAAAGGAAGCAGGAAAGAAGAAGAAGACACCTGCTGATTATTAAACTAGAATGGGCACTCGGTAGAGCACATACCTTCGCATATCACAACATTGGGCATTGAATTATGAACATTTTGGCATTAGTTGCATGCCAATTGAATATAAATTGACCGTGCTATGGTAAAAAGAAGATTTTGACCTATCCATGACCTTGACCTTTGACCCGATTGATCCCAAAATCTAATCAAATGGTCCCCGGATAATAACCAACCATCCCACCAAATTTCATGCGTTTCGGTTTAAAACTTTTTTTGTTATGAGAGTAACACGCATACAAATAAATAAATACACGGCAATCAAAACATAACCTTCCGCATTTTCAATGCGAAGGTAATGAGACTTAAAGAAAGGTGCCGAGGGTGTACAGAGACCAAGTGAGGTGGTCAGAGGAGGCAGGGACCGAGGCAAAAGGAAGCGAGGCAAAGGCAAAAGAGGGAGGGGAGGTATCGATCCTTTCTGCCAGTCGGTGGGGGGGAAACTCAAGCCAACTGTGCTTTCTGAAATTAGAGCCAAGAGAAAGGTGGAAGGCTAGAGAAGCAAATAGTAGTGGAGGAGGAGGGGTGCAGCAAGCAAACACAGGCACTGTATGTTACACATTGTGCAGTGAGAAGTGCACGCGCATGAATAATATATGGTCACTCGGCGGTCGGTACAGAGGCAGGAGAACTGGACTCCAAACTGCCAAATGATCCAGATCTTCAGACGTTGTTCAATCTTGTTTGTTTTCTGATCGGGCTTCACATCCACCGCGCCGCGTGACGGCGGTCGAGAAGAGGACGTCTGGGGGGAGGACGTCGATAACACAAGCGGATGTGCATAATTCATGCGGGTGGGATCGAAACTAGCGAGGAAAACCATCGCGTCTTTAAAAAACGTCCGTCTCAACAATCTGAGCACGGCAGACGGATGACACAAAGGATCGGGACGACGTCGTCCGATTGGCCCACGCGATGACACTGGCAATGGAAATGGCCCTCAAGCCAATCATGGGGTCAAGTGATCGTGGTAAATCATGGGGTCAAATGATTGTGGTAGATCATGGGGTCAAATGATCGTGATAAATAATGGGGTCAAATGATCGTGGTAGATCATGGGGTCAAATGATCGTGATAGATCATGGGGTCAAATGATCGTGATAAATCATGGGGTCAAATGATCGTGGTAGATCATGGGGTCAAATGATCGTGATAAATCATGGGGTTAAATGATCGTGGTAGATCATGGGGTCAAATGATCGTGATAAATCATGGGGTCAAATGATCGTGATAAATCATCCAGCTTTGGTGAAAACCAAACAAACAACCGCTTAATTCTGTCACCTTTTGCCTTAATTCGTCAGGAAGCGAGCAGGTGGGAATAATATTAGCTGCGTTTAAGTCCGTTTCCTGGCTGACTTAATGAAACGGAGTCATTGTAAATGTAATGAGGCGAGCCGGCGCCGCTCACGTGAATCTTAGCCCGGAATTCAAAGGGGCCGTAAAACGTGTCGCCGGGCGGAGGCTCGCCGGCAATTGTTGGTGAATTTATTGTTTGTCTCTGCTGCACTTTAGTCGCCGAAAGCCCGACATAAACGTTTATTTGATGCGCTCGCCGTCTTCGAATGGCTGAAGTTTGCATGTTAAATCACAAGAAGTCTGCAACTCGGCTCCATTGTTTTGACTGAACGCTTCATTTTGACTCGAGCGCAGTGACCCGTAACGTGACATTAAACTCTGCAGTCAGGCCGTTTAGTTATTTTCTAATTGGATTAACGAATCATGGCTTCTGACCTGAAGACATTAGCCCCAGGCTACTGACGGGCGCTCTGGGCTACTTTTTTTTGCCAGAAGGCTTTTAATTTGCTCTGCAGCTTGTAATAAAATCACCAGCGTCGCATCGGGACGTCGATTCCCTGTCGGGCCTCGCTCTGCAACGCTGACGACCTCGCGCTACATTATTCAATGGAATCCTCATGATGCAAAGTCTGTCTGGACGGACTGGACTGCAGCGTCCTGCTTCCTGCCAGCTCTGCCCGCCGAGGGAGATACGAGGAGCACGTTTCCCAGAGAAGCAGAAGAATTGCGGCCGTCAAGTGCTGCGGGACATTTTACTTTTAGATTTTTTTGTGCGTGTGTGTGTGTGTCTCGATTTGAACAACCGGTTGGCTGGAGCACTTTCTCTCTGTTCGCGGCACACAGTGGATGAAACGGGAAACGGCAGTGCTCGTGTTGCATTGGAGAGAAGGAAGCCAAGAACCGGAGATGCCCTTCCTCCCCCTCACTTGCTCTCTCCCCTCCTTTTAACTTGTTTAACCCTCCTGTTGCCTTAGGGTCAATTTGACCCCATTCAATGTTTAACCCTCCTGTTACCTTTATATTTACTGACATATTTTACCCTTGGGGTCAATTTGACCCGAGCAATTAAAACCTCCAGAAAATTATTAGAATTAATATTGTTTTCCAAGTTTAAGTGTGAGGTACTTTATGTTTGTTTGTTGACTAACTAAATAGCCCTTTAAATATATAAAAAAGTTGATATTTCTTATATGTTTGACACAGTGAAAAACAGCCTGGGGTCAAATTGACCCTAAGGTAACAGGAGGGTTAAGACAGCAAAAGCTGTTCATGGAACTGACGCACACACACACACACACACACACACACACACACACACACACACGCACGCATACACTGGCATCAGCGTTTTCCCCTATTTAGTAGGTGATAGGTTTTTTTCCTCTCTATATCATTTAAAATATTCACGGTCAAGGAGGTGAGAATGAATCACAGACAACGTAGTATCTTTGGTCAAAGCTTTGGACCAAAGGGGAAGCTCAGTCGCACATGCTCTGAACACGACGACCTCCAAGACATTCCATCGAGCACCCCTTTGGTCCAGCCTTTTATTGAAAGTTGAACACACACACACACAACAACAAAGGAGAAGTGGCACTGAGGACAAGTTGACATATTCCTTCCGTCTGGTTGATTATCACTTCCTTATCAGACTCCCCAAACACATAACACAACCTTCGGGTGGGAACGCGGAGTTCGGGAAGCTCCTCTGATTATTGAGTTTAAGATACGGTAAGCAATAACATAACATAAATTTTTATCTCTGTCAGTTCCCTCCTGTTTATGCTATTGCTTATTATTTAAACATGGTCAATAAGGGCACTCATTTGATTTGTCTAATTTCTAAGCAGCATGTGATTTACGTATTTGGGTTAAGCAGTCTAAGCATGATTATTTGTTTACACATTATTTGTTAGTAACAGCACAACAATCTCTTTGGGATTTAAACTTTTTAGTCAGCAGCTTCACATCAATAATTGTCCGTTCCTTGTGAGGAGTTTTACACAATTATGTCATACAAGCTTAAACCAAAAGTTTACGTTATATTTTCTTAAACGGGAGCATTGATCTCCCTTGCTCCTCTCGTTTGAGTTCCTCGGGACCTCTCGCTCCATCACCCGAGGCGACACCTAAGAGCAGGGATTGTTGGTTTCTTCACTGACGTTGAGATGGCTGTCTTTTAAGCGGACAGCCCCCTTTGAAGTCAGTCTTCCCCTCTGCTCGTGGTCGTCTCGGGATCAGGGCACTGGTCCGGGATTTCTGTAGGGAACAGTTTGCAATGGGAGAGATGTATCCAGGTGGTCCTCTCGGCTATCTTTACAGCGGTTGCAGTCGTCAGAAGGACTTGGAATGGTCCCTCCCAGCGAGCGTCGCTCCACGTCTTTTTCTTGATGACGCGGATGCAGACCCAGTCGCCGACCTGTACAGACATAATGGGGGAGACAGGTGAATCTGGCAAGACATTTGCTTCCCTGACTCCTCTCCCCATCATGGTCTTCTTCATGTACTCCACTATTGTTTCTTTCTCACCCACTTGCTCTAAATCTGGGTGAGTTAGTGGTAGGCGGTAGGGTCGTCTATGAATGATTAGGTTTCCTTGAGGGTTGTGCTTGATGCATGTCACACATGCTTTACAAAAAATTTTAAGTAGTTTTGTTCTATCATAGATACCATCCCTCCTGTTGAGACATGGCATTGCCCATGACTCAAAATAGCAACGGCCTTGAATAGACTTCTTGGTTTTTTCCACATGCATCCTTCTGGGCTGACCCATCCACATACCACACCTCCCCTTCGGGTAGTGCGATATCCTTCAGGTCAACTCTCGGCAAAGTGACAGTATCAGCAATCTCTACACAGTCATGTGGTGTGCCATCTGTTGTTGTGGGAACAAACGATGCTGGATTAATGGTAATACATCTTTGGATGGTTATGTGACCTTGGCCTAGTAACACAGCTGTGTAATGCAATTGTCTTGCTGGTGACAGAAATGTTAGTTTTGCTCGTAGCAATAAGGCACTCACTGCATGAGTAACCATCAATATGGTGGGATGAAACAAAATGATATCTGCCGTTTGTTCCACGGCCATTGCAGCTGCTGCAATGGATTGTTGGGGAGTCTTATAATGTTTTTGCGACCATTCCTCCTCGCACCGGGTCACGTATTCTTTTAGGGCCAACATGGCGTCTCTTCCTAATAGTGGTACTGGACATTGAGGATCGACTATGACAGGAATTTTACAGTTTCGTCCGGTCTCGGGGTCTGTCATATTTATGTTTTTGTCACCTTGTGACGAGCTATTTTATCATTGGCACATTTTATCATAATGGTCTCTTCGGTAAATGTAGTGTTCGGGGGCACTTGGGTGAGTACAGTTTTACATGCTCCAGTGTCACATAAAAACTCCACTGTTTTCCCGTTACACTCAATCTTTCTGTACGGTTTTGTTGTTAATGCATTTAACCTACCCCAAGCACCACAAATGTCTAACATTACTTTGTCTTTCTGTTTGTTAGTCTCCTCGTAGTCAGTCTCGTTTTCTACGAGGGTGCTGGGGCTGCTCCGTTTCCGTCATTGGGGACGTGTCCGCCCCCCCTTAGGGTTGGGGCAGTCACGTGACCAATGTCCAATCCCTCCGCAGGCCCAACATTCTTCCTCATTCCGCCCTCTACTCCTCCCTCGAGTCTGTCCACGGCCTCTTCCTCGGCCTCTCCGGTACCCTCCCCTTGTGGTTTCCCTCCCCTGGTATGCAGTCAGTCCAAAATCGGTTTTTGTGTACAGGGCCTGTGAACTATTTTTCCCTCGCGTGTTTCCTACGGCCCTTAATTTTTCTTTTACTTGGGCTTGTGCCCTCTCTTTTGCTGCTCGGAACCACTGTTCTGCTTGTTCTAGTTCGTGGTGTTTTGATTCGCTGAGTCTGGGGTTTTGTTTTCTATGGCGATGGTTTTTAGATTCTTACAGATTGTTTCTATCTCAAAAACGTTTAGTTCGCCGGAAAAGCCGTATTTTGTTTTCCATTTTTTCAGATATTTCACACTATCTGAGTCCTGTTTGAACATAAACAATGTGTCGCCTGAAAATTCGCCTTCAGGCTTTCCGTGAGAATTACCCATTGTTTATGGTGTGATCGTATAGTATTAGTACAATTCCTTGTTTCTTTACCCAAAACTGCCAATCTGTGGTTGTCTACTTGAACAGGCCGTCGGTGTATGTTGGCCTGGAAGGTTTCGCCGACGCTGATTCAATAGAGCCACAGCATTCATCCACAAACAAATATAAACAAACAAAGCTAAACAAACACCTAACACTTATTTTTACGACCTTTAATCAACCTTTATTTCTCGCAAAAAGGGCAAACCCTTATTTATTGCCTTTTTTTCCGACGCGTCAACCTTTATTTCTCGCAAAAAGGGCAAAACCATACGTACTTTGTCTGGGTCAGTCTCCCTCGGTCTTCCGATCCGCCGGATCCCGTCAATCCACGACTGGATCTCCTTTCTGCAGAATTTATCCACTGCTGAGCGGTCTCTTAATCCGATGATCAGTCGGGGCCTTGCACAGGTGTCAGTGGCTCCGCAGGAAAAAGAAAAATCCAGACGATGGGTATGTTGGGATCCGGGTCACGGCACCAAGTTATGATAGGTTTTTTTCCTCTCTATATCATTTAAAATATTCACGGTCAAGGAGGTGAGAATGAATCACAGACAACGTAGTATCTTTGGTCAAAGCTTTGGACCAAAGGGGAAGCTCAGTCGCACATGCTCTGAACACGACGACCTCCAAGACATTCCATCGAGCACCCCTTTGGTCCAGCCTTTTATTGAAAGTTGAACACACACACACACACAACAACAAAGGAGAAGTGGCACTGAGGACAAGTTGACATATTCCTTCCGTCTGGTTGATTATCACTTCCTTATCAGACTCCCCAAACACATAACACAACCTTCGGGTGGGAACGCGGAGTTCGGGAAGCTCCTCTGATTATTGAGTTTAAGATACGGTAAGCAATAACATAACATAAATTTTTATCTCTGTCAGTAGGGCTCCCTGATTATGCACATACGATAAGACTATAACAATAACTTTCTTCACCTTCTTCCCTCACCTCTCGTCTTTCTCTTACCTCTCTGTCTTATTCTCTGTTCATCACCACTTGTACACTCTTATTTCTGTCCTCAAGACGTCCCTTTAATTTTTTTTATCGTGCTTATCTTTTGTTTTATGTTTGTTCCCCCTCTTATTTGCCCTTTCTTTTCAAAGCTGAATGGCACGCTGTTTACACACACACACAGATAGACAGACACACACACACACACACACACACACACACACACACACACACTACTCGTCAGCGCTCCATCTTTCCCATCCAATCATCCACTATCTCGTTCTCTTATTCTGAAATGTATATTTATTTATTTATTAATCTTAAGGGAGCACTATAGCTGGACTGCATTTTTCTATAATGAGCTTTCTCAATGTGTGAAAGAGTGCAGATTAAACAATTAACACACATTACGCCTGCAAAGTGTTTCAAATGGCGTGTTTGATTGTTAATTAGACGCCTTCCAGATGATTTATTTGTGTGCGAAACAAATGGGGAGCAATATTTATATGAATATGGAAAATAAGATATATATTTTGTACCCTATTCAACTGGCTTCTAAATGTATTTCAAGTTACAAATGCAGCTCTTTCAAAGGTCTCAAAATGACTTTCTCAGAAATCTCCCCTTCAGCAGCACTTGCATCCACCAAATGTCAGATTGTAATCTACATTCTGAGTAGTTTGTTCATCTATCATTATAAATCGGATTTATTCTACATTGTATTCCAAATTTATGGCCAATATATGTATTATTCTGGCTTACGACAGTATTTTCTGATGTCGGGAGTGATACGAAGGGTATCACCCTTATGACTGAGAGGATCTTAATGAAAAGATATTAGGTTATTTTTAAACGATTTTTGTGGAACATAATTCACTGCATAAAAGCATTATGCAAAAGCATTGTACATCACATCAACAAATCTTTATCATAAAATCGATAACTGTCATATTGTCCAGCTCTAATTGAATCTCAGCTGTGCTCTGCACAGAATTGATTTGCCTACGTGTTCAGAGCAAACGCACACATGCAGATATGAACACGCATTCACACGCAGAGCGAGGAAACGGAAGCACATCTGCAGTATGCGTTCGCCTGTGGCTTCAATTCAGTGATCAACCAAAATACAAATTAACGCAAGCACACTGTACACAAAGGGATGGAAAAAAACACACACATTCTCACGTAGAAAAGGAATTCAGACGAGGCGCACACATGCAGGTCACGCATTTTATGATTAGGAACAAAACAGAAAATCATCCTTCTTATTTATGTATTTCAGCCACTCTTGTCTTTCCTTGTGTGTCCGCTCCCCCCCCCCCCCCCCCCCCAGTTCATTGCTCCCTCTGGCTGTGTCAAATGCTGCAGTGTGGGTGTCTTGGCTCAGAATACATCCAAAACGTATTCTTGACACACACGCACACACGCACAAAGCAGTGTGCGGACACACGCACGCCACTGCAGTCTTATGAAGTCGGGGGGGGGGGGGGGGGGGACATTTCTGCCCTGACTACCTTTTTGGCAGGAGTGAGAGCGAGGGAGTGAAGCGGGCAGATAAAGGAGGGCGGGAGAGTGATGGAGGACGGAGTGAGATGGAGGGAGGTGTGCCTGCAGCGGCGAAGCCTCGGTGATCGAATGGGGAGAAAAATAGTGTTTGGCCTGAAGTTACTAATCGTGTACCTCCGGAGAGAATAGATTCAAGTGTGTTTCGTTTGTCTGTGATTCAGTAGACAACGTCTCTGGGAGTGGGCCGACATTAATCTATTTGTGTGTGTGTGTGTGTTGTCATAGCTTGTATTTGTGTACAGGCATGTATGCGCCGCCTTTGTCCAGATGTGTGTGTTTCCGGATGCTCTTTGATCGTTAGGCAGCTGTATTCACTTCTGCTTTTCATCATTTCAGAGACAGCAAGCTCATTATGCTGTCATTAACTGATGACAGAGCGACAGGTGAATGAGGGCGAGAGGGGACAGACGGACAGACAGACGGAGAGAGGGAAATGAAAGCAAAATGGCAAAAAAGGGGAGGCATGAGTCGGTGACTTACCCAAAACAATGTGCGATAATGCCCCATATTAAGAGAGATTTAGGGAGGGGGATGAGAGAGGAACTACGACAAGGTGAAAAGAAGGATATAAGATCAGGAAGGAGCTGAGAGAGCGAGCGAGAGAGCGAGAGAGAGATTTGAGAACAGCGGGTGCAGTCAAATAGTGGTGATGGGGAAGAAGTCTCGACGCTTTGACTGGCAGCTCGTGTGTTTATTTGAATTCCCTGCACTCTGCGCTGTATGGAATATCTAGTCTCCATTACAGGACTTTTATTAAAAAATTTTAAACTTTCACTCCAAAAGTCAGCTTTTGGCAAGCATTTGTTTTGTAATAATTCTTTTTTAAATGTTATTTACGACAGATATTTGATTACTCGGTGGCTAGAGAAGTCGCAGACTTATTTTGAATGGCATCAGAACTCTTGAAAAGGGAAGTTATTAGATTTAAGGACAACTCAGCCAGGTGCACTCATTAGAGTAAACATTTGATTGAACACGACAAACACTTGGCTGAGCCGAGGCGTCGAGTCAGCTGGGTGTGTCGTTCTCACTGGCATGGCTCACTGGTTCCTTTTTTTTCTGTCAGTTTGATAAAATAACTGGATTTGCAAAGTTCTGAGGCTAACCAACATCTTTATTTTAATCTGGTCTGTTGTTGGATTTAATATACAATGTGTGTAGCACTGGCAGTCAGTCAGTTATTCAGAAATATCTTCCTCGTGTTGTCAGCCACTGTACGCTTCTCATATTTATATATATTAATAGTAGCTTGCAGTACAATCCAGAACAACATGAAGGAAAGTCGTGTTGCATTACTTAGAAAATGAGTATTTTTATTTGAAAGAGGATTAATATGGATTTTTTACTCTTTTTTTATTTGTGTCTGACTTTAATGCCAAAATCTAAATGTGATTTTCAGAGAATGTTCTCACAGTTTACCAGGAAGCCGTTGTAATCCTTTTTTAGCGTGTGTTTGGTGTACCAAAAGTGTAGCGGAAAATAAAATCTGATTACCGTAATACAATTACACGTAACCTTACAGTGGCACTTTGCCTCCGGTCAATTGGTCATAGCACCATGGAAGCACCACTCATGGAGGGAAATGGAGAGGTGGCAGATCGAATAGTGTGCAGATGAGCAGATGGGGGCGGGGCTGAGGAAGCGAGCAGAGATGGAGAGGAGGCGCGTGCCATAAAGTAGCAGAGAATCCCCAAAATCTTTTAAAACATTGTGGTCTCTCATTGCGAGACGGTGGGGCCAGAACTGTTAAAGCTGAACATCTGAAGTGTTCAAGTTGAGTGGAAAGAAAATCCATAAAACAAAAGTTGTGTAACTTTATAGTTGTGACCTTTTCGGCTTGGTTGCAAGGATATAAAACCAACATTCACACATGCAAGTCAGCCGTCAGTGACGCTTCATAAAAGGCCCAAGCTGAGGACACGAGGTTTCTGCAGGAAACGCACAAGAAACCTTGAAGGTAAAAGAGACTGGAAATAAAGACGTACAGGTTATGGGACCAAGGAGGTAAGGGAGGGAGAGGGAATCTAACAATATGTGGCATACGGTGTGAAAACCACACACACACACACACACACACACACACGCGCACTCTGCAGTTAATTTTAAGTCATAAAATGTGACACTTTGGGTTCTCCTTGCAGACCGTCAATCAGCCCACAGAAACTTTCTCTGACCCATGCCGTGTTATTTCGGGAAGATTCTTCTCCCTTTCGAGTACATCTAAAGTTACGGCGGCACTTTGCACTTGATGTCTATCTTTTTTTCCAAATTAATTGATAGTAAACATCACATTTTATGAGCCCACAATTCTGTTTGTCCACACGTGGTCTGTAAATTCCCGTTCGGTGTCTTCTGTGGCCTTTCCTCTCCCCCTCCATCGCTCCCTCTCTTCTCCGCGTGTGCACTTTATGGCTGCATTGCTTCCAGACTATGTGTACAACTGCCATTCCACCGCCGCCTGATGGCCTCGCCGCTCTCCGGGATGTCTCAAGTAGTGCGAGACAAATCGACTGAGCGATAGATATGTCCCTTTATTTGTTGTGGATGCGCGGCGACAGATTAGTTTGTCGTGCAGATAGCTGCTCGAAAGCCCCGAAATAATGCAGCGCACAGCAATGCGTATCGCAAAGCTCCATCAGTGCATCTCAAATTTATTTTAATGGCCATATGCACTTTTTGCCTGATGCTCAACGACAACGTCGATGGCCTCTTAAAAACGCGACGATTAGCTCGCTCATTAAGTAATCCTCCAAATGATATCCGTGTCTATTTAGTTCCTGTTAGACGTGCACCTCGTTACATAAACGTGACAAACTGCACCCATCACTGCACTGAATGCAGTTGCATTCAGGCGCAGCCTGATGTATTGGACTGATCGCTTACGCGCAAAGAAAATACCATCGGCGAATAGTTTTACGTTTCACGTCTCACGAAAGATTAGTTTATGGGAAAAGAAAAGAAAGACGACCGCCCTGCAGACCGTCGGAGAGCCGTGAGGTAAGGCTCTGGTGTCACGTGTGTTGCAAGTCGGCTTTTGTTGCTCCCCACTGCCATCTTCGTCTGCAGTAGCTGACAGGAGGCTCGTACTGTACGGCTTTAAACCTTTTCCGCTCCGCCTCACGGCCGTCCCTTCAGCGCTCTCGCGTCACACGTTTCAGTCGTTATTCATCTGCCTGCGAACGCGTTGTCGTCGCCGGGGTCTCTCGCTGTACGTCCAGATGCACTTTGGTTTCGCTCACAGCGCTTCTCGGTCACCCTCTATTTGTCTCGATGTCTTTCTCTCCATCTCTTGCTCCATGTAGTTTCCCTCACTTCGTCTCCCCCCCCCCCTCTTCCTCAATCTCCCCCTACAGCCATTTGCTCCATTCACCATCTAGCTTCCCTCATCTCTTCCATTGTTTTTTCCTCTTCCATTGTTTTTTTCTTCTTCATTTCTCGTCACTCTGCCCCGTGGCTGTGCGCCATCTGTCCGTCCGTGACCCGACTATGGACTTTCTTTAAAAAATAAAATCGTTTCTTAATCTCTTAATTTGTTCTTCTTCTTTTTGATAAAAAGGCTCGTTATCTGCCAAACCCTAAAGCAGAGGAAAAAAAAGAGTGTTTGGAAGTGTAGCAAAGGCTGCCTGCCACCGACGGAAGAGATGGCGGTGGGGGCAAACTGTTTTGATACTCAGCCGCAAATCTTATTTGTTCTTATTTTAGCATTTTGTTTGCAAGCTTCCTCATCGGGCTGAAGGTTTACAGACGGTGGTTGGTATAATTTGCCGTAACGAGTGAGGAAAAGGCCCCGGGTCTGACTCTCTGTTGGCATTCATTCACGCTGCTGAAGTGTTGGTTGCTCAGTCTGACCTCTGACCTCTCAGTCCACATGTGACCATAACGAAAAGCTACGCTTAAAAAGAGAACTTTTTGAGGAGGTGCTATAATTGGAATGATTTATAGGGTCTGTAATTATATTTTACGAGCCGTGCTCAGTGTTACGGCTCTGGGTGTTGCCGATGCCTCGCTGCCACTTTGGTGCTGACTGCAACATATCTGCTGTTTATCAAAATATTCACGCGTCTTCCGATGAGATGTTCCCATGTGGCGATCGCATCGTGAGATTTGGCACTCGCTCTCCTTTGCTCCATCAGTATGTGTGCTGCGGTTGAGACTCCTGTAATTTAAGCATCGCATCAGGCCACAGCTGCAAACCCAATTTAGGCAGAGCTTGGGTGTTCTGGTCCCCAGATTGAGAATCTGTTCACGCTCAGCAAACACTTAAACACGGGGTAATGTGCCCATCGATTCAGGAGGGGGTGTTATAGGATCCTCTCCATAAGAATAATGATACGCCATCATGTGTTGTTGTTTCCAACTCTGTACCCCGGCTTCCTTTTCCTGCGGCATTTGCACAATGCTCGTCTGCCCTCTTCCAAATTTGATGACCAAACATGTTGTCCTCAAATCCTTTCGGCATTATGATGAATAGGGGGGGGGGAGGGACCCGAATCTTAGAAGTGAGGAGTATGGAAAGGCATGATTGGACGAGGGAGGAAACAAGTGATGGGACTTAAAGCCTGGAGAAGACCTGAGATGAAGGGATGAATACATGAATCGGTAAACGGATGGAGGGATTCCCGGTCAAGCTCCAATCTGATTACAGATGGGATGAATATGAATATGTGGGCGCATACGGGACTGTGTGTGTGTGTGTGTGTGGGCGGGCGCACAAACACAGACGATTGTGTTCATTCTGATCATGCTTAGTGCGCCTCGAGGCCCGTAGACGTGCACATTGCTGCGTGTGTTTGCCTGTGTGCTCGTCGACGATGTGCTCGGCTAGGCGAGCGCCGCTGCTCTGACAGCTCCCCGCAGCAAGAGGATTAGAGAAGTGGCACCACGGAGAGCCGATCTATTTGCAAGCTCCGAGTGCATGTTTGTGTTATTCTGCGGTTGTATCTGCAGTGTGTGTCCGTGTGTGTGTGTTGCGATCCTGAAAGCGAATTGGATCAGATCACAGAGCGTCTTGGCACCAGATTAACTTCAATCCCCACAAGAGAGGAAAGAAATGAAAGAAAAGGGAAGAAGTGAGCTGCATTTAAAAGGAAGAAGCAGCGGTGATGTTAAGATGAAGGTGGTGGTGGGGGGGGGGGGGGTGTACTGTAAGATCTGGTTATGTAATAGCTGCTGGGTGATGGGACTACGCGCCTATAAAGTTGCTGTGAAAAGCACCTCGTTAAACAGGGTTTCATTTTCAGACTGTGATACCCTCGTGTTTTTTTTCTTTCTGCAAAAGAAGAAGATCCAAAAGAATCAGAGTTTATGTGATCAGCCTCTTTTCCACGGCACAGACTACTCTCTAAAACGAAGGCTGCATTCGCCATAAACCCTGTTGCTGTCGTACAGACGGCAGGACTCCTCCCCTCCCTCCCCCTGGTGGCTGTGTGCGCTTCGTCCTTTTGGCTTCCCTGACACATGAAGCTGTGGTGATACTCCTCCCCCGTGTCGGTGCTTTGCTGGTCCCCGGCCCTCAGCAGTGCCTGAATCTTTGTTTTGGCTTTAAAGCCATCCGGCTCATTCCTTAACTGTAAAGATGGCCAGCGGAGTATTGTATAGTTTTATTAGTTGCTTTAATCATTCCTGCTGTCCATGCCGGCCATAAAGAGAAGCACGCAAAGAGACATTATAAAGTTCAAGTTTGTCTTTTAAAAGATTACTTTTAAATGGTGTGGAACCAGCCGGGAGAGCCGGGGTACCGCAGAGCACAACAAGACCACAGTTAGTTCATTTCTTGTGAAACCTTGCTTGCCTCCCCGGAGGCACACATATCCGCCAGTCAACGTCCCCACAAGTATTTAAAAACTTTGTTCACGGGTTCAAAACATTTGCGTTAAGGTACAGAATGATTTAAACTCCTGGTGTCAGCCCGCTGGCTCTTAATGCCACTCTGCGTGAACTTCTCGGCTTTGCTGCGTCTCAAACACACACACACACACACACTAATGGGACCACCAGACAAAGCCATTTAACAGGTCAGTACCATCGATGGTACGATTGATTTGTTTTGTTCACCCGGCCGCGCCATGCACATCACGCCTCAAGCTGCGGGAGAATGTACCACATTACTCTGGCTGCCCCTGGACATTTCACGACCCAGCATGCATTGCTTTCTGGCTGACGGACGCGGGGCATTGAGGTAGATGGCAAGGGGGGCTGGAGTACTCGTTTTGGCCGTATGCGCGATGTGCAGTGAATCATCAGTGTTGTTTTCTTCTCCCCGGATTTGCACCCGGTGACGGCTCTCCGGCCGCAGAAACCTTGAGCAGAAACCTTCTTTTGCTTTTCAGAATGTCGGCGTAGTGCGAGTGCCGGCCGTACGACCTCGGAGAGGGCTTGTGTGGCATTCTGGGAGAATTTTCACTATTTTCTCCGGCAGTGTTTGCATGGAGTTGAACATCTCTTGAAGATTTGTCTTGCAAGCGGCTCCATGTTTTTCATCGCACTTAAAAAGGAAGACCCTCTACTCTACGTTGTATACGTTGGGTGTCATCTACGACGTGCGCTCACCTCACGCGTCTTTTTTTTTTTTACAGGATATTTGTCGTGAAATAGCCAGCATTTACAGTTTGTTATACTGAAAGTATTATTTTACAAAAAGAAATTACACAAATGTATAACCTTGTCGAAACACCACACAAGGATGATGGTTTTTTTTTAACATAAGATGAAAACAAGGAGAAAACAAGACAAAACAAAACAAAAATATGACACAAACTTTTCCCCATCCCACCCCGTATGGCTCTCAGTTTACAATAATGTGAACATGACTGAAGCGCTGCACAATTAGATCTTTTATTCTTTGTTGCTGGGGACGGCGTCGTATCTTTCAACTGACAATACACAGGTATAAAGTTATGAAGGGAAACATCAAGGGCACAAACAGTGCACTAATAGATCCAAGGGTGTGTCTGGTTTTCGCTTTTCAGAATTCCTCGCCTTCTTGCCGGTTTTACTCCGCAACGTCTCACACACTGAACGCCATCAGTTTATTTTTGTGTGTGCGTTGAAATGAGGCCACACTCGTTCCATTCAACCTCTTCACAGGGACACTCTTCTGTGCGTTCCACACAGTCTGTGTGGGCCGCTGCGCTGAATCATCTTCTCCTCCCTTGTGATAATTACCCTCCTGGAAACAATCACTTGGCGAGCGCGTGGCCGTGAACAGCGGTCCGGTGTTCGTCGGCGGCGTTTCTGCCCCATTCTGGGAAAAAATCCTGCTCATGTCTTTTTTGTGCCTGTGATTTCTGACCTTGCCATCGGCTTCAACAGCAACTACTGTCGGATTTTCAAAGATGAAGTAGAATTGGTATTTCTTTTGGACCCGGTGCCGCTTGCCTCGCCTTGCACCGAGTGTAATCTGTCGTGTGCAGCCGAACACTTTCTCCCAGGATGCCGATACGTCATGTGGGCTGCTTTCCGCTGACTCAACTGTCCCCCTCAGACATCAACAATGTGCTGAATGAGGAAGCCTTCCTTGAATTCGGATTTTGAAACAGCATGGCACACATGTGATTCCAAGCTGACGTGCTTTAAGAGAAAGAGAGAGGACTCAGAGAGAGTGACAGCCCCTCCATCATTGAGCCTCTCTGCTATTCTTTCCCTCCCTGATTCACTCCATCTAATCCTCTCTTTCTCTCTGGAGGTCTCTTCTTCTTTTCCCCCCAGCCGTCTAACGAACAGTGCGATTCCTCCATCGGTCCGTCTTCACCTCCCTCTCTCTCCCGCTACTCTTGAGCTGTTCTTAATGCACCTTGTTTCCCTCTCTTGCTCCCTCTGCGGCGCACGGAACCAGCGATCCGTCTGTCACTTCCTTTTCAAAGCCGTACGCCAGGGTGCATTGATCAGTGATGGGACGGAGTGAGCACAGCCGCTCACACACACACACACACACACATTGTGGTCAGCTGCAGGGAGCTCAATGTGTGAATGCACTTTCTGCTTTTTAAGAAACACTGCGGTAGGACGCGTGTACACGGCGGCGCCCCCGATGGCCGCACCCTGTGCTAATACAGCCCCATTGCCCATCTGACCTTATGAAGCCCTGACCGCTCCGTCAGTTATACCGGCTGCTACTTCAACCACTGGCTCGACGTGTGTGCGCGAGAGGGAGTGCATTATGGAGTGACACATACTTTGGGGTGTGTGTGTGTGTCCTCTAATGAGTCTCTGGTAAAACCTGTGGGGAGCTACAGATGCCATGGGGTTAATCTCTCTCTGCAGAGGAAACTCTGAATATTTTGACACGGATGGTGTTTCACACGGTTGCAGCAACTATTAACACGTGGGTGTGTGTGCGCCGCGCCCCCGGCCTGTGCCTAATCTCCTCCCGAGAAGAGTTTTCTTTACAGCAAACTTAATTATGTCAGCTTTGGGCTTAACGAGAGGCCGACGAGATCCGAGCAGGTGTTGCCCGTGTGTAATGCGTCACGGATTCTATGTTATAACCAAATCTCCGAAAACCTATTCGAGGTGGTTTTAGCGGCTGTTTGGTTTGCCAAGTTCTAATTGCTGCAGATTTAGCTCCGGGCCATCTTTGTCTCTGCAATCCATCCCTCTCGCTGCCTCTGCCCATGCGATCGTCTCGACATTTCGGCTTCGCCAAAAGCCGGAAAACAAAAGCGACGCCGGAGGCTCTCGGCCGGTTTAACAATTAAAGACGGAACATGCATTTTTCTCTTTCTGAACGCGTTCACGTGCGCCCGCTCCGTTCACTCGGTCTGATTCCCAGACAATGCGCAGGACGAGAAGGAAGCCACGAGCACACAGCAGACACGCTCAGATGTAGGTGGTGCTGTTGGCTCACATCTGGGCCTCCTGGGGAAATTAGATTTCCTGTTTTGCAGCTTGTGTTTCGGAGGTTTGATTGCTTGTAGCCCTCCTAATTTCCTTCCAATGTTTGTTTGGATGTTGTTTTCGTCCAATATTTTCACTCAAAATTGGTTTCATTTCATGTGATGGCAACTGTAGGAATAATTATCAATGTGGCTGCATCCGATCTGAAGAACTTTATCCTCCGCTCTGATTGGTTGAATTGGTGCGGAATTATTTGGAACGCCTTGAATCATCAGCGTAATCTGTGTAAACTCGCCGAGTCTCAAAATTATAATGGCGATAATGATGCATTTTTATTTATAAAGCTTTTACAAGACAATTACACTCTGCTTGCAGCTCCCACTGGGCGAAATTAAACTCAAGCTGAGACGAGCCAAAGTAGAGTTTTGAAGGCTGAGTATGGAAACGCTGCCGTTGGTCTGCTAACATGAAAATATCCCTCATAATTATCGTGATTTACAACAATACACAGATCAGCTCATCCCGGGTGTTCCTATCACGCCAAAGCAAAGTGATTACACTCGATGGTTATATATTGAGTTTGTATTTATTTATTGAGTCTTCTGAAATGACCTACGCAGGTGCCGCATCAGATTTTAGATCGACCCACCTGTAAAACATCTTCATGTGGGGCAAAACTATGACTGTAAAAGCCATAATTAAAAGTTGAAATGGACTTTAAAATCTAAATGACTTGTCCAGTCGTCGGTTTATGATGAACATGTATAGTTAAAACCGAAAAGACTATAGTCGGTTAAAAATAAAGTGTTACTAGATATTGGATGATGTGTCATCGCCTCTTAAACGAAGAATATCTCATAAAACAAGCCATTGAATCGTTTTAAAAGCTGTAAAGAACCGTACATTGAATTTTTAATGGTACATTTTCACACCGCACTGCTGATTAAAATGAGAACATTTCTTTTCCAAAAAGAGAAAACCGTCGTTACAAACTGCAATGTATGCATCGGCTGTGGACGTGGAGGAGGACGGTGTGCAGATATGACCATCAACGTTATATCTTCACATGTCAGCACACTGTCACTCCGTTTCTTCATATTCACCTGATGCGACAGCAGCCCTGGCCTCGTTTTCTCCTCATGACTCCATGGGTGAATCATCGTCGCAAAATGTGCTGCAGGAGGTGTGGCCCACTTCACGCCCCATATGAGATGTGTAGCGGACTTTTAGCATTGCTATCCCCACCATATATATGTCACGTTTGTATGTATGTACAGTGTGTACGAAAAGTATTCAGACCCCTTTAAAATGTCCACTCTTTGTTTCATTGCAGCCATTTGCTAAAATCAAAAAAGTTCATTCTATTTCTCATTATGACCGTGTGATATTTCAGGTTTTCTTTTTCATAAATTTGCAAAAAATTCTACATTTCTGTTTTTTCCCTGTCAAGATGGGGTGCTGAGTGTACATTAATGAGAAATAAAATTAACTTTTTTGATTTTAGCAAATGGCTAAATTTAAAGGGGTCTGAATACTTTCCGTCCCCACTGTATATATTGCAAAGTGATCTGCTGAGAAAGGGTTAATACTGTAAATGTGGTTGTTCACAAGAAATATCTTCTGATTTATGTTCTGGTTTATAAATCGAACTTTGATTAACTTTCAGGTGACTGGGTTGTATGTAATGTCTGCAGAGGGACTTGATGTGTGCTTGTTTTCCATATTATCGCTCCTGTGCAACACCAGCGAGACTAGTTCCTGAACGGTCATCCTACCTGACTGTGAAAATGGGCTTTTATGATGACGAGTTCTCAATAAATCCCTATTGATAAATGACCCAATTATTGCAGTGCAGAGAAATGATGAGAAATGCCTATTTTCTTTCTGTACAAATAAAACACAAAGCCCCCCCCCTACTTTTTATGTAGTGATATTTGCACAGAGAGAAAACGTTTATTTTTGTGCTTTCGGTTTCACGGCTCATTAAGATGAGTGAGTGCTCCTTCTTGAGTGTTTACACGAGTAACATCATTACTTAGATAATTCAGAGCTGCTAAACTGCTTTCTCCTCATGTGGTTGTTGTTTTTGTTGTTGCTGCAGGTGGGCTACGAGAACGCAGGCACCGTGGAGTTCCTGGTCGACAGAAACAACAAACACTTCTTCATTGAGGTCAACTCTCGACTCCAGGTTGAGCACACGGTCACCGAAGAAATCACCGAGTGAGTAGCAGATGTTTACATGAGCGCAGGGCAGCTGGGCGGCCGCGGCGCGTGTCATCTTGCATGTGTTTGTTTGCCGTCTTCTGTCTACAGACGGGCGCACACGGTCAAGGTGTTTTAGATGGTTCCCACTCGGAGGTATGGCGGTATATAGGGGGGGGGGATGGGTAGGTGGGGGGGGGGGTGTTGGACAGAAGCAAAGAAAGACAAAAAAGGAGGAAGGGATTGATGGAAGGTAAAAAATAGGTGGGTGTAGGACAGGGGGATTGGGAAAGAGTGCAAGAGTGCGAGAGAGAGAGACTCCACATCAGCAGAGTTCTGCCGCAGCTGTTGCCACAGCCCCTTCAGAGCTGGGAGACATCAGAGAGATGCCGTCATTAGGGGGCGGGGCTAAATTATGCACAAGCAAATATTGATATATAATATTATTCTGATGGCTGTAAAGTCAACAGGCTTATGCTGCATCTCAGAGTATATGCATATCCTCTAGGAGTCAGGACAAGAGAGAGAGAGACAGAGTTGTTTATGTTTTATTATTATTGTTGTTATCCATATGAATTGTATATATTGATTTATTTTGATGCTTTGGCAATACTGTTGTTGCAACATTCATGCCAATTGAATTGAAATGAAATGAGAGAGAGAGAGCGAGAGCATTTCGCTTCATTGATGACCTGCGAGATTCACTCGGCTGAAACGACACAGATGGGTCTCAAACTAACACACACACACACACACATTTGCATGCAGACAAAATCATTCCACCTGTTCCTATGGCAACCCCACATGACTGACAATTTAGTTGGCTGCACTCGCTCGCCGTCTCAATCAGTGTCTGGCTTGGCTCTCTTCTGCCTCTCAGTCTTCGCGTGAAAGGGGAATCAAACCAAAGAATCCCTTTATTCCTCTGGCTGTGTCCCCGTTGCATCTAATTCAGATGTCTGGGAAAACTCATCAGTTAAACATCGACGTCCCGTCGATCATTAAGTCAAACAACCACCGCTCGCAACAAACAGTCAATTTAGTTTGCCCCAAACCGTTAATTTGTGTTATTTTGATTAACGTGGTATCCACTTAAGTATATCCTGTCAGTTCAGGTCTTCACTCTTTGGGCCTGCTCTAAAATGTGGTTAATGTGACTGTTGATGATCCAAAAGGCGATGAGGTAATAATATAGGTCTTTTATTTCTTTCTTTTCTTCATCCTGCTGTAGTTACCTTTGCATTGAAAATGCGGAAGGTTCTGTTTTGATCGCCGTGTATTTATTTATTTATTTATTTGTATGTGTGTTACTCGCATAACTCAAAAGTATTAAACCGAATCGCATGAAATTTGGTGGGATGATTGTTTATTATCCGGGGACCATTTGGTTAGATTTTGGGATCGATCGGGTCAAAGGTCAAGGTCATGAAAAGGTCAAAATCTTCTTTTACCATAGCGCAGTCATTTTTTATCCAATTGGCATGCAACTAATGCCAAAA
This sequence comes from Pseudoliparis swirei, assembly GCF_029220125.1. Taxonomy (NCBI): domain Eukaryota; kingdom Metazoa; phylum Chordata; class Actinopteri; order Perciformes; family Liparidae; genus Pseudoliparis; species Pseudoliparis swirei. The sequence continues at coordinate 7,867,591 of NC_079408.1, forward strand.
TGTTCACATGACATCAAGCTCCCCACACTCTCCTGCCAAGTACCAACAAAGTGGCTGCGGCGAAGGTATGCGCTCTACCGAGGGCCCGTTCTAGTTTTCCATGTTTTTGTCTTCCATATTTCATAGGAGTGTGTTCACCTGCCGTATGTTCTTCCTTTGAGTTTAAAAAGTTGTGCTCCCTTGCTCTGTACACCTGGTCTTGACATTGACACGGCGGTGTGCCCAGATATCCATGAAGGAACTGTGTTCCCCGGGTCACTTCCTTTGGCTCATTAGACATCTTCCAAGGACTGTGTGGGCTTGTACAAACCTCTCTCTCTCTCTCTATTTGAGGCATTGAGGCGGAACAGATTTTCAGTTTCATTCCTCAAAACAACTCTGCAATAAATATCAGAAATAAAAAGTGTAAAAGTGGTGTGTGTGTTCATACTTATATACATACACACATATATATATATATATATCAAGACTTCTGTAGCCAGGGCTGGTGAGTGCTTTTCATGCATATCAACGGATAATCGTTTAATATTTAGCTTTAATTTTCATATCACCATGTTGTCTGTCGTCTTTATTCCATTTAATGTAAAAAAGAGAAATTGTTTCTCTTTTTCCAGCATGATTTTCGAGTCTTTAATTTTCCGTTTCTTTGCTTTATCTGGCTGTATGAAACATTAAAATGCACTTAGCTCTTCCACTGTTTTTTTTTGGGGAAGCAATAATGTTGTAAGAAAATATTTAACGATCATAAATCATGTATTTCATGTCCACAGAGCAGATAATCTAAAATGTAAACCTCCCGCCCTCCGTTTCTATCACTGTTATCAAATGCTTTGTCATATTCAATACATTTAGAAATGAAAAAGCGCTGACACGGATGATGGAGCACACGGGCGATATATATCTCACGCTAAGGTTTTCATATACCGCCCACCCTTCTTTTTGTTCTCTTCTAATCCGCCGCCTCCTCTTTTTGCGCCTTGCTTTCCGCCGTGAAACGGATTTCGTACCTGCGCGGCCACACTATGGAGGGGCGGGGCGAGAGGGGGGGGGGGGGGCTCACCCGGCCTTCCTGCGCTCTCGTGACAATAAGCTAATGGAAAATCTTTTCTCTACAGACCCCCCCCCCCCTTCCACGCCAGCTTTGTCATTTCCCCTTTGTCCTGAGGGAATGTGACGTTTCGGGGGGGGAATTGGGGTCATTTGGAGTGGCATGAGTGCAGTAATTACTCGAATCTGGGCGGCGGCCCGCACAAAACGTCACATGTCGGAGGGGTGGCGGAAAAAAAAGTTTCGGCTGTCGCGAGCAACACTTTCAATTTGCGGCGCTTTCATCTGAAACTGAGCTCGAGCTCTTAGCAGCACATCAATCTAGATTGTCGGGGACGCGTACCCTTTATTATTTTTTTTACGAGGGGACCCGCATTACAGTTCTCTGTAAAAGACTGTTTTGTGTTTTCGTTTGAACATGATATCCATTAGGCGTTCAGCTTTTCCGTTTCACGCCGCTGCACTCCCAATCTGGGAGGTGTGAGCACATTGTTTGTTGCGGGTCTGAAGCGGACTGGGCTCCTAATGGACTTGTCAGAGACGTGTTTTTCCCCACTTTTGAAAAACTTTCCCTTCATTCCCCGACTCTCCGGAAACCCACACCGCCTTTCATCACTTTAATACCTCCTTCCTAATTCCTTCCTCATCAGTCATTCCCTCGTCGATTTGCTCCCTCTCTCAACTCTGGCTACCGTCGAGCTTCTATCTTCGTCTTCACTCTGGCTTTGCTCTTTTCTTCCTCCTACCTTTTGTGTCGCGTACATCCAAATGCAGTGTTGTCTTTCTGTGCATGTGTCTCCGCAGGCTGCGAAGACGGGAAGCCTACCTTCAGTGCAGGTCTGAGTAACTGCATTTGAAATACCCGTCCAGCCTCTCCAGCCCTCCCTACACTTGTTGTTCATGCCTCCTTCCTCCTTTTTGTTTCTCTCTGCTTTGTTTGTTTGAGATGGGAAGGAAGGAAGGAAGGAAGGAATGTCATCCCCCTCTCCTTCTTGCTGTGAATGCAAAGTGTATTGTTCTTTTCCATGCTGAACTATTGGATTGGCATGAGTATATCATGTTCATGTTGATGACATCATCGGCTCAATTGACTTGCTAGGCCGTGACTTGAAGGTGGGATGTGTCGGTCCTGACTTGTAAAACGGTGACTTTGTTCCACCCCTCTAAGAAGCGGTCGCAGCGCGGGCAGCATGGCCGACCCCGTCGCTCTCCACCTCCCCAGCGGGGCTCCGACAGCAGGCGGCCCGTGCGCTGTTAATCGGTCCGAGACCGTTCATTACCAGTTAAGAGGTCCTCGCGGTGACTTTAACGCCGCGTGTAAACGCAAAAGGGCCGTGATCAAAGGAAATGATCCGCATGCGATCTCCAGATACAGATTGCATGCTCGCGCCACCTGTCAATGGGCACTTAGCCTTGTTTTCCCCTCAGTTAGAGGCTCCCTGGAGCGGATCCCCTCCCTCTGGGAAGTCGTGGCGAGTCTGAACATACCGTCACGACGAGGGTCTGTGGCGAGGGGTCAACACAACACACACTGGGATACCAAAGTCCCTTCTCCCATCGCGTAATTCACTTCTCTCTCAGGTTCTCTCCTTCGTCCATCTGTCCTCAGCTGACTCACTGCGTCCGTCTCTCCACCTTCCTCGCGCCATTGCCTCCTCTTCTCTCTCTCCCTCTTTCAGTCCTGTCGGCTTCACCGTCTGTCGACCTCTCGCTCCCATTCGTCTGGGTCTCTTTCCTTCTCTCCTCCCCCTCATCCATCTTATCATTGCCATCTATTCCTCTCCTTCACATTCATCCTCTCTTCTCCCCCCCACCTCCCCTTGATATCTGTCTATTCACTCATCTCTCCCTCTCTGTGTGTCCTTGACCTCATCCACTCGTCATCTTTATTTTGTCCCTTTTTTATGAGCTTGCCCTTCTTGGTACTCGTCCTCTCTTATCGCCGTCTTGTCGCTCTCCACCTCCGTCTGCCCCTCTTGCTCCATCCTCTCATGGATGTGAACAGGTGGAAGGCAACATGAGAACAACCTGAGAGAAGCTCTTTGGGGGATACACGGAAGCCATTAAGTTAACTTATTGATCGATTTGCTTTAATTAGCGGTTACATCAAAAACAAGGGGAGAGTTGGAAATAATGAACACAGTCTGATTCATAATTAATGTTTAAGGCCAATAAGTGCGACGACACAGGACGTCTCAAAATGTTTTTATTTTTAATTCTTAAAATGTTGTTATTGTGACTACAACTGCCTTTGTTACAATTTACAACCTCAAACTTCACGCCACACCTTCTTCCTATTTATGTTTCTCTCCTTCATGTGTGTCCTGCCACCTTTCCTCCTCCTCCTCCTCCTCCTCTCCCCTGGCACTGTCCCTCACACTCCTCCACCCCCACAACCACTTCACAGGTGCCATTTCTTCTTCCTCTGCCACTCGTCTTCGCGCCCCCTTCTCTCAATGTTGCTCTGATTGTTGTCATACCCGCCCGCTCTCACGCGGCGGTCGTGTGACAATGTGGTATCTCTTGGACTGGGAAGGCTTCCTCTCGCTCTTCGCCGCTTCTCGTGCTTCTGTCGCTCTGATCAGCGGTAATGGGAGCATATTAAAGTGTCAGCGAGGAGGCGGAAGAACACAATCTATAATCAGAAAGGATGCACCCACACGCATGCTCTCATTTACCGAGGCATACAAAAATACCCTCAAATATTTGATGTCTAAAGGCATCAAAATAGACACACACACATGCATAGTCGTGCAACGAAAGCTACGCACCGGAACACTATTCAAATACCTTTTCATCCCTCCTTCCTGCCTCTCTGAATTCCTGCACAATAGAGGCAATTCTGTCCGACTGAATGTGTACGCAAGACAAATGTGAGACGCATGCAAGATGTATTTGCGTCTGCGAGGGATAAGCGCGACGTGTTTGTTTGAGAAGGGGAGGCGGCCTCTGCTTTCAACTGCAGCTCTGCCTTTGAACTTCTACGCGCTCAAGCTTTAATTTGTCCTGAATTTAGCTGTAAACGATCTGTCCTGCGTGTGTCGCTCAGTGGCAGTGCTCAGTCTGTGTGTGTGTGTATGTGTGTGTGTGTGTGTGTGTGTGTGCGTGCCTGCCTTTTGCGTCGGGGGACTTTTCTCATTTTGTTAGATTTGTGGACAGGCGTCCTAAAGTGGTATAATTATATCCTAGGTTCATGCTGTGTGTGTGTGTGACTTAATCTTGAAGGGAAAGCGGTGGGCCCTCTCTTTGTGTGTGTGTGTGTACGTACACGTGTGAGCGACAGATGTCAGGATGCAAAGGGCTCCTGACATTTGTGTGATTTCAAAGAAGATCAAACTTCCAGACGTGGTCCACCAGCAATAATTCATGCAAATTCCACCACAACTAAAGATTATTTGCAGATCTTTCCAGTTTTTACCCCTCAAAAACACAGGAGGGAGAGAGAAAAAAAAAAAGAGTCTGACAAGCCGACCGTGTTGACGTCTACGAACCGGTCGAGGTCGATCAGATTGAAAAGCGGCAGCTGTTCGATCGGCGCGTCTCTTTAAAGCTCAGGTAATTACATCTTTGAAATGGAATCTGATTACCGTCAGCGCTTTAGATGTCGACTGTTATCCGCGATGCATCTACAAGTTGACAGTCGAGCTTCACAGATCGTTGTTTTCTAAACCTCGGTTGCCTATTTAAACCAAATAACCTGGACTCGGGGCCCACAAACGAGCCTTTCAAATGCCGCAGAGTTCGGCAATGAAATGCAAAATAGCCCTAAGCCTTAAAAGATATTTGTATTTGCAGGTTTTGACAACAGCTGCTGCAAAGTGAGTCAATTTTGCCGTTTTTATTTTAGCAACGCCGCAGGACTCTGCTGGGTCTGCTCTCCAGTCCTTTGTAGTTTCTTTCCATCAAACAACAAAAGCAAAGGCTCTCTCGGTTATAGCTGGCCCGTCACATAAAAGGATTTGACTCATGATTTTAACATATGATTCCATAACCTCCAGTGCACCTTTTCTAAATACTGCATACGCTTTATACAGCACAGTCTCGGCCTCTAGGGTGTGTTTGCACGCCTTTTCTGCTAATATGGGGTATCGGGCACATACTGAGCTATAATAGGCGGTGGGCATTATAGTGTGTGTATTGTGTTTCAAATGAGTGACGATTGGATTGCAGCTATACAATTAGACTGACGGAGATTTTTGAGGACGGATGAACCGTTATGGATTGAAGCCGTAATATTTTGTTATTTCCATTTTCCTCCTGAAGCTCCAGAAAAGGGAACCCTCCACAAAATAACATGTTCCCATGGACAACCGGCAGCGTATTGAAAACTAAACCTCCAAGGTCGTTATCCAAAGTGCATCAAATCCATCAAAGGGTGACAGTGATTGGCCGATGCTCATTTCACGCCAGAAATGCGATAGCGTGACGATGCTGTATTGACGGACTGTTGAAAGACTAAACGGATGATCTGTGTTCACGCACAATACAACGCTACCTCTGAAGGCCAGATAATACAACTTTTTTTTATGTCCTCCTGAAATGTGACCAATTGTCACATTTGAATAATTTCAGACTGAGCGCTTCGTATCAACGACCGGTATTGATCGCTTCAATTATGTAATATTGATCGTCTGACCAGTAATATGATCAAATAAACCGTGTGAAATCCATCGTAGTCGAGCCTGATCACAGAGCATCGTAGATCCATTTTTCTCCCGACCCGTTCCACGAGAAAGGTTAGTATCTAATTCCAACTTGTAATAATAATAACATTCCCTCTGTTTCTGTGTTAGTGATGTCAAACCAAGATCCCAACACAACTGCACAGTGTTCACTGTGAGCGTGGGACACAATTTGGACTTTGTATATTGTCTAATACGGCATGTTTTAGTAAAACATGAGAGAGAGAGAGAGATAAATAAAGTGTGGTGTTTCCAGAGGTGTTGCAACAATATTCCGTCTTTTTTCTTATTTTTTTACAAAAAGCAACGCTGCAGACGAGGAGCGACTCAAACGGAGTGTGTGTGAATACATATTCAGTCGTGCGCACGCATTAATGCACAAGGACCCGAGTGACAATGGGGGCGCTGCACCTGGTTATTTGCCTGTTTACGCTGCTAATTAGTCTTAAATGACCCCTTTCCATCTTCATCAGGCCGGGGAAAGAGTGACGGAGAGTCGGAGGGAAACGAGGCCTCTCGCTAATTGACAGAGGGTCTGACGGACGAGGGGTGGAACCGGGGGAGAGGGGGAAGGGACACGAGGTGAAGAAGGGTGGAGCGCCCGGAGGAGTAAAAGCAGCAAGGCTTCAGGCCTGCGGCGGTGAGATATGTTTGAGTCCAGAGACGAGTCGTGTGCTCACTGTCAAAACACACGCAGGGGATGCATCGCAACGCCTCGTCGCTCCGTCCCTCACTTTGTCATTTCTTCTTCTCGCCACTCTTTTTCTGTCTGCTCGCTTTGTGGATCCTCCTCATCCTCACTTTGTGGCTCCTCCTCATCCTCGCTTTGTGGCTCCTCCTCATCCCTGCTTTCTTAATCTTACTTCCCTTTCGTTCCCTCCTCGTCGGACGCCGTCTCCAGCTCTCTGTTCTCGGCTTTTGATTTCCCTGCTTCCCGTACGTGGGAGTTGCTGCCGCATCAGCGATTATTCCCCCCCCCCCCCCCCCCTGTTCTCCAGTGTTGACCGGCCCTTTCACACTCACGTTCTCCTGGCAGAGTAAAGTATGAAAAGAGGTTCGAGAAAAGGTCAACTCTGGATTCATATACATTTGTTCATGATTAACATGCTGAATACGCGTGTGCTTGTTTTTTAACCACTGCCACGATCCTTCGTCCTCCCTTCCCCTTCTCTTTTTATTGTCTGTTGTCCTTCTGCTTATCCTCTCTTAACCGCTCTCCTTCCGCTCTCTGCTCCTCTGGACTTTTCCCCGTTATATCTCATTTATTTATTTGCTCATGGCTTATTGAATTTGTTTTCCCACTCTCCTCCTCCTCCTCCCTGCACACTGCTGTCCATTTTTGTCGACCTCAAGGAAACGCATGCGGCAGTAAACAATCCGCATCCTTGTGTGTGTGTGGCATCGACAAGATAACCCCGCTGAGGACGCCCTCTAATAAGCGACATAATGCTTCTAATAGTTGTACATGTATGTGTGCGACTGAGTTGTGTGTAAAATCGTGATTTCCTGAATTTTCTATTGCAGTATATGCTTTGATGTGTTGTGTATGAATTCTGATGACTGTCTGCACTGTACCACTAAACCATGCAGCATTTAGCCATTTAATTTGCCCGTGTGTGTGTATGTGTGTGTGTGTTATAGTGTACACCCAAACATCAGTGTTTGTGTGTGCGTGGGCACTCTGAGGAGTTTTGTTTGGGTTGGTGAGCATGTCATGAAATCATTTTGAGGTGATTATAATTGTGCAGCGAAGCGTACAGTGAGTGATTGAGAAGTAAGCAGATGAATAACAATGAGGGATGAAGCTCTCTCTCTCTCTCTCTCTATCTGTGTGTGTGTGTCCAGAAACAAGGAGCTTCTAATTTGTGTGTGTGAGAGAAAGAAAGTGTTGAGGCTTTTTATGATAATGGTAAGGATGCTCGTCATGATTATAATCACAGCAGTCTCTGTAACTTTTTTTTATTTTATGCACCAGACCAAACTTTCCTCTCCTTCTTTAAATATGACATTTATTGGACTCGTACTGTACAATTTAGAACCCGCAGACGGGGACAGTTACTCATCATTTTTGAATGGAGATTATTATTATTTGCCCTTTACGGCGACGCAAGAAATGGCAAACAATTTCTCTTATTTATTCCTTTTGAACACTTTTCCCTTTGTTCCGCTTCAACTCTTTCCCGCCGGCTGTTGGCAGTCACTAAACGACTCGCTGCAGCTCGGCATGTCACAAATTGTTCCTTTTCCGAAAAAAAGGTAAGCTGCTCAGAAATTCCATCAATTTGCCAGTGAGTGGTAGACAACAAAACAACAACAAAGTTTTCCTCACGTCACAGATATCTGAATCTGGATGGAGGGAGGAGAACGTCAGTGTTCCAGGGTTCTACCGTAGGAACCGTAGCGGCTCTGTGGGACTACTGACGCGCAGCGTTGCTTTGGGCTCGATGGCGATGTGTTTTTATGGCGAAGATCTAATCTGTTGAGGTCTTATATGAAGAAGTTAGTTTCCTGTGATGTGATCCTGACAGAACTGTGCACCCCCACAAGAAAAACGCCATTTAAACCCAAGGCCCGAAATTAATGAAATCCTAATTTGCATGAATTACCATGACTTAAATGATAAATTAAAGTGTAATTTCCATACGTTCCATCCAGTAATCTCCTTTGGATTCCTCCCGAGTCTTTATCCTGCCGGCCTCGGGGCTACCCGGCGAAGTCGTATCAAAAAAGAAAACCAGAGGATTCAGAGTCAAAAGGTGGCGGATCATGGGGAAGGCCCTGGGAGAGATACGTGCACCCGGGGATAGCAGCAGACAGGGGAGATGCATGAGTCTTCTCCCTTCTCCCCATCTGAAAGCAAAAGAAGTGAAGTCTGCTTTTTTCTTTCTTTCTTTACTTCAAATGTCAAGTCTTCCTCCGAAGAGGAGGAGAGCACAAGCCGAAGACTCGCGAACAAAGCCGTCACTTTCATTCCTGACGTCGGTCTGCCACCACGGGGGATTTGTCGTTCCGCGATCCACTTTGCACGATGACATGCATGTATTCATTCCACCCCGCCGGAGCCTCCGGGAAAGAGGGGGGTGAAAGGTGCTCGAGCGCAGTCTCTTTGAATCAACCAATTGCCGGCCATGTTTGTCAATATTGTTAGAGCGTCACGCCCCCGCACAGCGACTGGAGGCCCGGCGCTCCGCTCGCATTCGAATGATTCACCAGCCTTCAGAGTGAGGGAGACGTGAGGGGAATCAAAACGAGACGCCGAGGAAGCTTCCCCTCTTTCCATTGGCTGTCTTAACTCGACGGGCTAGGAACCACGGCAATAAAATCCCTCCCGAGTATCTGCGAATGAGATCGCGTTGCGTCTCTTTCTCCCTTTCCTAAGGCGAGTACGGGCGTACGCTCGACGCATCGGAGACTCGACCGCTGAGCGTTTGATCGCTCCAGTTTCCTGCTGCGCTCCGATAGAAGAAGAGGAAGACGCCGCACGCTTCATTTGTGTAAAAGCTGTAAATGAAAAGAAAATGTAGCACTGTTTGCATAACACACATATTGCTCGTGTGTGTGTGTGTGTGTGTGTGTACATCTCCTTTTCTGCTCATGCTTGTGCAGAGTTGTATAGAAGCGCAGGTCAGGAGGCCAGCAAGTCTAGGTCGTGTGTAGGTGGGTGGCGTCGTCACGGCGACGTCACCTGGTAGTTGGTTGACTGCCGTTCCGGAGCCACAATTGCCATCGTCGGATTTCATTACCCACAAATCCCATGAAAAGACCGAGACCAGTTGATCCAGGTGGTGATTGTTTTCATCTTCCGTCATTATGATGGTGTAGATATTGTCAGACCTGTGGACTGTTTCTTCCTGTAAGACAAACATTTGATAAAAACTGCAATCCCTCGCTGTGTTAGGAAATATCCTTGTTGTTTGTATAATTTTTTTCTCCAATAAAAGGATATACTTGTGACCTGTTTCTCTAAGCTCTAAGTCCTCTTGTCTATCCTCTTTTTCTCCTCCCTCTCATCCTGCCCTCTTCTGTATCGTCCTCGTTACTCTTCTTGTTTTGCTTCTAACATTTGATTCATCGGAGCACGGACATTGTCGTACAGATACTTGGCGCACGTACTGAGTCCAATTCTCTTTAGTTATCTGCAGCCGGGCTGAATTGAGTTTTCTCTGTGCCTGTTGGCTGTCTCTCTGCGCTCTTCCTCTCAGTCTTCCTCCCCACTAACTCCCGTATACTCACGCTTCCCCTCAGTACTTGTCCCTCTCTCATTCTTCTCTTTCTCTTTTGTATTTATTGCATACCATTCCTCTTCTTGGCTCTCTTCGGAGGCGGTCGCATTTTCTCTCCCTCTCCTCCCCATGACCTTCCCTTCCCCGCTTGGCTTCTCTCGTCATGTCTTGTCTGTCTCTATACTTGAGAGACTCTCTCCGCATCGCTCTTCAAACTAAAAACCATGGACGTAATCAACTGGTCCTTAAACGCAATTGACACCATCTTCTCGACGAGAAGCTCGGGTTCGGGGGAACCTGCCTGTCCTGCTGGGACGAATGTTGCTGGATACACGATGGACGCGTGGGGGAAGTGGTGTGTCTTGTGCCTAGCACCACTCTCCGTGGAGGACGTAGAAGACATCTACCTATTCGGAACTTTGATTACAGGATTTCTGCTGTTTGGATTTGGCGCTGCCCTGGCTTATCGGAAAATTAAGGAAACGGAGACAGCCGTTAAAGTCCCCTAAGGCTGCCCGACATGATTGACGCGTTGGGCAGAGTTGTTGGCACTCAGACTTTGGCATTAAACCGTCAGAATGACAACATCGTGGAGAAGCTGACGGCTCTGCAAATGAAATTGGATCGATTTGAAATCCTATTGGCAAACGGGAGGAAATTGGAGGAATAGTGGGTGCGTAAAATTGAATTGCAGCTACTGGAAGACCAAACAATCCCAATCTTATCTGCTTTCGGCTCCCTCTACCAGGACGGGCCCAAGGCCGTGACTGGAACAACAACTCCCCCGAAGATCACTGAAGCGAGACTCTCTCATTCCCTTCCCCCTATCCACAGACACCTGTGGTTGTCTTTCTCCCAGGACCTTTCAAGGCTATCTCCATGGCAACGACCATCTTGCGGACTGAGAACTTTGTCTGTTGTGGCCTGGGGGAGGACGACATACCAGAACACGCACACACGAACTTTCAATAATACTGATTGCATTCACTACCCCCCTCCCCCCATCCCACGCCTTCGCCTGCTTTTAACCCCCAGTGGGACCGGACGGGGCTGTGCGGGCGCTGCTGAGTTGGCGCCGGACCGGCTGGCTGCTTGTCGGTGCTGGTTACCTTCTGCCCCCAATGGATGGGCTTAGATCACCCATTTGTTGGATTACCTCCCCTCCCCCCTTCCTACTCGTTGCAAGTTATGTCTAAATGTATGTGCTTATGTGCTAAGGTGTTTTTTTCCTGCTCCCACACTGTACCCCTCTCTCGGGGCATAGTCGGGGGGTTGGTGTTTTTTCTCGCCTTCTTCTTCCCTCATGTTATGCTGTAATCTTTCATCCACCCTTTCTTGTAATTTCGATGCTTTTGTACCTGTACTCTGGCAAACGACAAATAAATATATCAATCAAATCAATCATCTTCCTCCCAGCTGTACTTCCTCCTCATTGTTGCCTCCATTTTGTTTCCCGCCACTTCTCCTGTTATACACTTTTCCTGTTATCTCGGTGTGTGTGTGTGTGTGTGTGTGTGTGACTCACTTGCGTCTTTATGTGCCCACATCTATCTCCATGTGTGTATATCTGTGTGTGCCCATTTACATATCAGGCATGTTGTAGTTTATTCTTCTGCCCTGTGCCACATGTGCAGCGGGTTGCATCTGTAACTACATGAGTACTTATATGTGTGTGTGTGTGTGTGTGTGGGCGGGCTTATTTATCTGGCCTCCCTCTCGCTTTCTCTGTTTGTGGCTTCCCCCATGCAATTTTACGAATGAGAGAACTTGGATTGCATTTTATCAGGCCAAAATGTGTGTGTGTGTGTGTGTGTGTGTGTGTGTGTGTGTGTGTGTGTGTGTGTGTGTGTGTGTGTGTGTGTGTGTGTGTGTGTGTGTGTGTGTGTGTGTGTGTGTGTGTGTGTGTGTGTGTGTGTGTGTGTGTGTGTGTGTGTGTGTGTGTGTGTGTGTGTGTGTGTGTGTGTGTGTGTGTGTGTGTGTGTGTGTGTGTGTGTGGAAACAAGAGGAGGGCAATTAATGAGATTGTTAAGGATGCAAGAAATGTCATCTCTTAAAATTAAAATCCTGATTCAAGCGGTGCGGCGCTCTCAACTGAGATGTAGTTCAACTGATCTTTAAAGCCCCGGGGAATAATCGGTTATCTTTTTAAAATGTAGTGACTGCTGCGTTTCATCTCGAAACTTAAATTTGAACAAATCACTAAACCACTTAACTTTTAGTTTTTAGAGGCAGACATACCCCCCCCCCCCCCCCCCAGTGACCCAAATGATCATGTTTGAACATTGCAGTTGATTAACCTGCTAATTGAGGAAGCAGTTAATGAGTGACGATTAATTATGGGTTGGAAATAACATTTCAGCCCCGATAGTGAAAGACAAAAGAAGAAGTGCGACAAGGACAACTTCATTTGTTCCAGTCCTCTCGTAGATGCTACTGTGAAGGTCACACCAATAACACATGGGGGCTGTTCTGTGGAGGCTTTTGCTCTCGGATACACGAGCTGGAAACAGAAGACTGAAGCACACGCAGTGTACCGTGCATGCATTACGTGTCGTGAGTGGGTTGATGTGGACTTGAGAGTTGACCGTTTATCCTTCAAAGCAACGTCGTGTTCGTGCTTACTGGACTCGGGTTTCCACTTTGACCGTATAAGTATCTGGAAGGGTGTGCGTGGTGGAGGCCCTTTTCTCTCTTAAAAGGGTTATAATCAAATGATTCAAAGAGTCTGTGTCCGGGTTTCATTTCCAAACAGGCTCTGACTCGGTGGAAACCAGCCCGGTGGAGTCGATGTGGAGCGTTTGAGGCTGACATTAGGTCAATAGCGAAGTTTAATCAACCGGCATGGTGTCTTCCAACGCACCCCGGCACATCAATTGTCCACGGCAATCTCCGGCGTACCTGGGAGGGTGCTCACTCACGCTGGATGGCCTTGAAACCCAAATGTAACATGGAAGAGTGAATCACGCGGGACATCCATCTGCTTCTCACATGCGGCTGAAGCGCCGAATGTCACCCAGCGAGCTCGAAATCGTCCGTTTGGCCTCCGGCGGTCGATTGTACAGAACAGTGCGGATACGAATGCGCTAAATATTACAGGGTTCGTACGGTCATGGAAAACCTGGAAAAGTCATGGAATTTTAAAATGGTCATTTCCAGGCCTGAAAAAGTCATGGAAAAAACTTAATCATAAAAGTTTTGGAAAAGTCACGGAAATTTGTTATCATCACATGTTCATTTACGCGGAGTTTAAAATAATTAATGTGTTTTTTAAAGAAAGACGCTCAAAATATAAGCCGGCGTATGCTCTCAATACGCAAAATGTTCTAAATTGTTCATATTTATACCGAGATTTCAGTTTGGTCATGAAAATTTGGTTTAAAATCAGGGAAAAGTCCTGGAAATCCATTGGTCAAAATGTGTAAGAACCCTGATATTAACACGGCGGCTGTGTAACTCAGTCGTAAACGCTCACTCGGACGCGGTCGATTCATCGACCGCTAGCGTCGCCTTTTTAGAATAATTTTCACGGGGACGATAATCGATTAATCCAGCTGTGGCCAGCCATGTGAGCAGACGGAGAAAAGGCCATGTCGCTCACCAGTCGCTCGCCCTCTTTAATTGAAGGAGCGCTAATCGGCAGGCGCCTTGGAGGGGAGGCCTCCAGACGCGAGTGAGGGTGACGACGCGGTGGCGTGAACGGACAGATATCGTTTCTGGATCTGAGGACCAGCGGTGCGATGGCGGAGAATCTCTGAGACCTAAAAACCTTCTTGATGTTAATATTTGCTGCGCTTCCATCAGAGAGCCAAGGCTGCGCGTCATTTAAAAATGCAGCGCCAAAGAAACCTCTCGGCGAGGCTCGTGTTTTGTTGTTTGTGGTAATTATCTTGTATCTTTAATTTTTTCTGTCTCTCAGTTGATGCGACGGTGACACATTGCTATTTAAAGAGCGTGTGTGTAGCGTGGTGACGCCTCACTGGCTAAATACAATTAGCTAATGAGACGAGTGTTTTTATTGCTCATACAAGAATATTTATAATATGAATCGCATATATTGGAATAAGGGTGCTGTTTGTTTACTCGTTTAATTTCTCTCTCTCTCTCTCTCTCTTCCTTCCCCTTTCGGCCTTCCTCATCTCGTTCCTCGCCGCCTCCTGTACGCCCGAGTCACTTTGCATTCGTCTCACTCTTCCATCTGCTCCAGAACAAGGAAGCAGGAATTAATTAATGTGCTGATAGTGAGGCCTGAGAAAATACCGGGAGAAAGCGAGCTGAAAAGGAGAGGAAATCTGATCGGATCAAATCTTGTTTACACACGCACACACGCACACGCACACACACACACACACACACAGCCTCCACTCGGGCCCTCCAACTGTTTCTCTTGTTTACATAAAAAAAAAAACTCAAAAGCATCCTATTCTGACGTCTTTCCTCTATCCTCTCCCGTCTCCCTCCCTCCCTTTCATCCTTTCTCCTCACCTTTTCACAGTTTTTCTGATTAATTGTGATAAATAACCTCCCCCTCCGTCTCCCGTTCTGTTTGCATTGGCGTATCGATGCACGCGTCGTGGGTTTTCGGGCTGCCAGCTAAATTGATGTCAAAATGCCATCTTCCTGCCACAGTGATTCACAATTCCTATTTCCTCCCCTCATGTCTCTCCATTCCTCAGCCGGCTCCTTTTTTTCCTCCTTCTGTTTGCCGTCTCAAAGCTTCTAATGAAATTCATGCAAAACCAGATGTGAGGCCCGATGCCTTCTCCGTCCTCGCCGCCTTTCACTGCCCGTCTTCCTCGTCGTATCCGTTTGTTTTTGTTTCATTCTCTCTCGCGCTCTATTTTCCACTCTTTATTGCCCTTCTCATGTGTCCTTCACTCTTTACTCCTACTCAACTTCTACTCTTATTTTTCCATGTGGGATTATTCTACCTTCCAGGTCCCAATCTTCCTACTAGCCTCTTTGATTCCTACTCTTGTCTTTAGTTTGTTTATCCATCATTCCTATTCCCTCGCCTCCCACCGCTAACACTTTCTCTCTTATCCTCTTGTTTTTCTGCATTTTCATTCCTGCAGGCCCCACTTGGAAGCACGTTGGCTATATTTCCATTTATTTGTTTCGGCAGGCGCTTGTGCGTGTTTGTCTGTGTGTGGTACGTGCGCTCACATTTGGAAGACAAGAGTCTGCATTAGTTTGACTGAAATGAGAAAATACATTTCAGCCTTGCTCTTTACCACTGGCCCCGGAGCCATCTTGAAAAATGTATTTACTGGAGACGCCTTTTATGTGAACAAACCCGAATGCCGAGGAAACGCGCACACACACACACACACACACACACATCCTGATACAGTGCGGTCTAACACTCAAATGGAGTTAGGAAATCAAGTGTTCACTTCAAAAGGAGTAAATGTTCTGCATTTGGAGGCGACGAGGGGAGGGGGAGCGATGGCAGATGAAAGGAGGAGAGGGAGACGGCAGGGGAAGGACAGGAGGAGAGGACATGGGAGGAGAGGACACGGAAGAGACGCAATGAAAGGAGGGATGTTTTTATGTGACGGTGAGAGTGAAATTAAAAGCAATAGAGGGGAATAGGATGGAATTGATCCTATTTTTAATTGTGCTGTTTCTCTCCATCCTTCCCTGTATGCGTCATCTCTTCATGGCTCTCACCTCTTCCTCCAGTACACCCAACTTCCTCTCTTCCTTCCATACCCCTCTTCAACTTCTTCCCTCGTTCATCACCAGGCGATAGCTTTTCCTCCCGTCTCCGGGCTGCTGCTACATATTCAGCGTACGACCAAACTCTCACCGAGCCGACGTCTGAGCGTCTGCCCCTTGATGTTGAGCCGCGGCTTTAAGCTCCTCTTTCTCCCCGACGCCTCTCAAAATGGTTCCCTGAGGATGAACCCGCCTCCTGCAAGTTTATCTCAGTCTCACCCTGAGTCATGCCTACTTCCTCAATCCATCCCACTCTCCCATTTGTCTTCCTTCCTTCCTTCCCTCCTTCCCAACTCCTCCTCTCCGCCTTCCACCTTTTGCTGCCTTTGGCTTGGTTTGGTTTGTCCTCCACGCTCCCGCTTTTCCCGCTCGCCCTCTCGGTTTGGACATCCAGCGTTTCATCCCGCACACTCTAACGTCCAGCTGTCATCTTGTCTCTTCTCTTTCACTCACCTCTCAATCTCCCCCCTCCTGGGGGATCTCAATAGTTGAATATCATATTACGTCACCTCTTGCAGCTGCGACACGCTGCCTTACCCCCCCCCCCGTTAGTTCTGGGCGAGCGGCCACCCTCTCCTCCCTCAACGAGCTCCGAGTGAAACGACTGAAAATGATATACAATTAGTACTCCGCCGTCATGGTCTCGTACGCACACGTGACAGTGAGTGTGTGTGCTCGCCTCTTAATGTGAGTTTTGGGCTAATGTCTTTTCCCGTGTTCCGTGATAATGTCGCGGCGGCCCCAGTGAGCGCGTGTGCACGTACGCATGGATATCATGAGTGCTTTCCCCGGCACTTCAATATGCATGACATTTTTTTCCGATGAGTCTGCAGGGGCCCAACCCTTCCGCCAGATCCTCCGCTCCGCCCGGCCCTGGCAATCTCACCTCGAGCATAACACGATAATTCATTTGAATAGGATCCAATTTGAATGAAACCTCCGTTGGACTCTTGACCCGCAGTAGTTCCGCGATGCTCCTTTTTAAAGGGGAACGTACAGTCTTGCTTTGAAATGCATATGCACCCTCTTGACATAAGCGTGGCAAAAAAATTGTTTTGGCAGGAATTATTAATGTAGGGTTGGTCCAGCTAGGATAGCAACATTTTAATAATGAATAACACGAGGTGAACTCCTATTGGTTGTCATATAGGAGGTTATATTCTTTAGCTCAGCGTGTGCTGCGACCCATTGGTTGCCCAAAAAGGCAAAGCCATGGTGCTTTTTCATAAACTTTTAGACACCATAAAGGAAGAAGCCAACATGTACACAATGATGCTATGTTTTATGCATTATCAAATATATCCAAGCGAAAGAATTGACCAATACCTATTATTCACCGTATTAAAACCCCAGCTCCTGGTCGGGGTTGTAATAGTCTTATAAATGTTGCCGAAAGGTTCAGTTGTGGTTTTTTTTCTTCCTGTTTGTTAGACACGCAGTTTGTGACAACAAATGGCATGAGTGACATTATTTCTTCAAAACCAAATAGCCACAGGACATGAATCCAGAGGAAGCTGAATTAACCACAAGTCCTTTGTTCCCTCGCCTGCACATGTTCACTTTCAATGGTTCCATCATGCGGTCTAACAAAGCCCAGCCAGACTCCCACTTGTCGTGCTAAACGTCTTTGTGCTAAAGAGAGGCAGTTCCATTGTCTTTGAGTGTAATATCCCACATTATCGAACATGACGTGTTGATAATAAGATGTCAACGCTGCTTTCGTAACGTGCTGCTCGAGTGTGTGAGACTGCTCCGGCATCAGAGGATAAACAGTGTGTGTGTGGGGCGTTGACCCCGGACTTCAGATGAAAGGGTTCTCCTCATCTTTGAAGCTACGTGGAGGGAAACCGGTTCAGTTCAATCGGAGTTTCGACTTTTTACCAGTTCAGATGTGACTTGAAAAAACGAAAGCGTCCTAAAAAGTGCCGCTTTCGTCCAAAGGTGTTTTCCCCACCACTGCCTAATCTGAACACTCTGACCTTTAAACTCTTCTTCTTGAAGTATTTCTTATAAGAGCTGTCATATGTGGTGCAGAGTGCAGAGGTGTATATATATATATATATATATATTATTTTTTTTCTTCTTCTTTTCGCTCCAGCTGTCTGCTGAAGCGAACATTGTGATATATTTTATCGGTATGAGGAATATGTGTCGGTTGGGAAGGATTCACACAAGAGCTTCCAGGTGCTGCTATAAAATGTGAACTAATATCGTGCTTACGGGAGTGTAGCCAACGCTGAGCTGTAAATAATTTGAGCCTCTGTGTGGTTCTGCTGTCAAATGCATGCGTCTCTTGGCGTATTGGTGATTACATCACAGAGCAAATACAAGACCTTTCCAAGCAGGCGAGGCTGTACACACGGCTGCACAGACGGGGTGTCGTGGGCTGAGAGCTAAAGCCACTGACAGCATCTCACACGGCAGATTCAGTGTCTAGACGTGTAGTCCATGACACTTGAGGGGGTTTCGTTCCCTTTTTCTTTTTAAATAGTCAGATCAAACATCAACTTGGCAGCTATTGAGAAGCCGGAAGAAAGGCAGAGGCAAGCAGTGGAGATGGCAGGCAGGGAAGGAGACTTATGGTACTTGGCACCTTTTAATAAAACAGTTGTGCATATTTAGCATTGATAGAGGATAAGTTCACACTTTCCGACACATCAAGCGAGCCAACACGGTGCCTGAGTAGTTGGAGATATTAGACAAATAAGTTGAATGAAAAAGTATCGACACAATATTTTGTCTGACATTCTTCGGGTACTTTAAAAAAAAAAAATATGCAAAAATGGCCATTTGAAGAAGAGTTATAAATGCAGATGGTGTGAATGTGCAAATTCATGAATAATAAGTCATCAGTCAGAGGAGAAGGAAAGGCCCTCGTAAAACAATAACAATGCATCCTAAATTATTTACTGACGCTATTAATGGTTTATATTTGCAGACAAAAAACAAACAATGACTTATTCCCATGTTTATTTCCTTGACTTTCTAGGGCTTTTAATATGCTTCTCCACTTGGCTGGCTGTAATATGATTATGTGCTCATTTTGGGTATAATATGCACTGCTGAACCTCAATATCACCTGAAATGTCAAGGCCTGGAGGCAGGTCCTGCATTAGTACCTCATTGTAATCTAGAGGCCTTGTACTGTAGAGGGGGCTCATTTGAAATCAACTTTTAAGTTTTTATTGTGCTTACTTGCCGCATATTACGAAATACATTTCTGTTTAATCACATTTCCACAATGTAATTGACGCGGAGCAGACGGTGGGCCAGGTAGCGCTGCAGCTCGGGACTACTTCTTGGCTGTTTGGGCTCTAGGCGAAGCATAATTAAACTGCCATGTAGTCTGCTGCGTCCCCAGTGCATGATGGGTACACAGGAAGGAGTTAAAAGAAGGCCAACCTCTGTTCAGATTAGATTAAAGAATCGTCAGGTGGAGCAACTGAAATCACAATTAGTTTTGGTCTTGGGTAAATAATTAATTCCATAATTCATCTGGAATTGTGCTAGTTAAGTTTTTAACACTTTTTGCACACAGGGCACATTCATTACCCCAGTAAAGTGGACAAGAATAAATCAGTGAAGTTTTCCCAGCAAAATATTCAAACATCTGTCTAAGTTATCTGTATAATAATAAATGTAAGAACAATTTGTCGTTTTTGGAATTGCATTTTTATTTATTTATTTTTGGGCATAGTCATTACTGTCATTTGCTTGAAAACGTCCTCAGTAATTCTTTCACAGTTTATGAGTGTGATAACAAAGAAAGAAACAGTTTGCCTCTCCACCCCAATAGAACTTCTTTTCACCTTCATAGTTTCCTTTTGATGAAATCCTTTAAGAGTTTTTCCCTACCTCCTATCTTTTTCACAATAGTTTATTTCGATAACTGTTCACACGCCCCGACACCCCCATGTTTTAACACGGTGACTTCGACATGGTAATGTGTCTGTGGAGCATCCCCGTTGATGGCAGAGTTGTGTGACAGATGTTTCAGGTCAATCCTCCTCGCTCTCTCCGGGTAACTAACTCTCCAACTCTTCACTGTCACACACTCGTGTGGAGAGGACGTGTGTGTGTGTGTGTGTGTGTGTGTGTTACTTGTTCCAGCCGTGTCCTCTTCCTGTGCAGCTCGGCCTTTTTGTGGAACTTGCTAATGATACGAGGGACTTCTATTTAGAAGCCGGGTGCACTGAGGGACGTATGTTGCCGCAGGCTCTTTAATTTGTCTGAGTGAAATTAGTATACAATGAATTCTATAAAGCCTCCAGGGTCCTCATTCAATCAGGGTTGCCTTATGTTTTCAAAGTAGAAGAATGATGCCAAAACTAGGACAAACTTGAGAAGAAGAGAAAATAAAAAAAGGTCCATGATTGGATGGCAAGTGTTCAGGAAATGTTTTAGTTGCTCTTGTTTGCCACTGAAATGTTTATTTACAAAATATGAAAGGACTTCACCAAAAGGGAACTTTCTGCACCCCCCCCCCCCACACACACACACTCTAGTATCACACATATCTTAACCATGTTTTAGCTTTCGTTTTTTTTTATTGCCTTCCTCATGTGCGTTATTATACCATACTACCATGCTATTAGTATACCAGGAACAATATATGTAATGTCCCAACACATGGTAAACTAGAATGGGCGCATACCTTTGCATATCACAAGATTGGGCATTGAATTATGAACATGTTGGCAATAGTTGCATGCCAATTAGATAAAAATTGACCGTGCTATGGTAAAAAGAAGATTTTGACCTTTCCATGACCTTGACCTTTGACCCGATCGATCCCGCCCCGGATAATAAGCAATCATCACCAAAGAAGATTTTGACCTTTTCATGACCTTGACCTTTGACCCGATCGATCCCAAAATCTAATCAAATGGCCCCCGGATAATAACCAATCATCCCACCAAATTTTAATGCGATTGGGTTTTAAACTTTTTTTGTTATGTGAATAACACGCATACAAATAAATAAATAAATAAATACACGGCGATCAAAACATAACCTTCCGCATTTTCAATGCGAAGGTAACAATAAGCAATAACAAAATAAGTTGGCAAGCCTGTTCGGGTACATGTGAGCTGGAGGGTCAAAGTTCAAGGTGCAATGTCATGACGCAGCAGTGCGACCCAACTGGAGACCAAATGAACGTGTTTTGTGTCAAATGAAATAATCTAAAAGACAGATTAATTGCATGAGGGAATGGTAATTGATAATCCTCAAACATATATCTCTTGGCAACAGAACACTTCACACACGAGGCCCATGCAGTGTCCTTAAAGGGCCGTAGCCTCGGGGGGCCGACGATGTGTTGGACCCCACACAGACAAGGAACTAATCTCAGTCTGGAAACAAGCTGGCATCCGAATGAAACAATACGTGCTGGGAAACTGAGAATCGTTTCCAGAACTGCTCTTGGGGACATCGCTCATAATATGACTCATCTGGTTGCGTCCTTTATTATTTGAGGATGCGAGCAGAGCTGTCCAATTAAAACAACATGACAACAACAACAAAAAACAACATATTCGTGAAAGTGTAACGGCAAACATGACGTTAGCGCCGCCGCGCCGAGTTATCAAGGCCGGATCCGCTTATTCCAGCGACACATTTCACACCAGGCTGATGCATAATTGTCCTTCTGTTTGTCCAGAATGTGGATACCAGCTAATTGAGACATTAAGGAGACGGAAGCCAAGACGGTGTCCAAAACCCGAGCTTGTTTCCTAATAGTTGTGCCTCCTGTTCCTCCTTCCACTGCTCTCCAGTGTGTTCATGATCTCCAGCGGATTGCGTGCAGCCCTTTAAGGAATTATGTCCCCGCCCTCTTTCGGCATTGACAATGTGCCCAGAAAACAACGATGACAAAGTGCTCTCGTACGTTTCGGGCTGTGTGTTCTGATTGTGGAAGGTCATGAAGCGTAAACCCAGCGAGTGTCCTTCGATGCTTCACATTTAAATAAATGCATACAGATGAGGTTACAACTGGTTGAAATAGAGGAAAAATATCTGCTCTATGTCCCTCTTATTTAAATTCTTTCTAATATCCGGTAATTGCTGTATAATAATGAGCATAATGTAATCCTGTTTGTATGGGTGTTTGTGTTGTCTGTGTTTCCTGGGAATGTTTTGTGTGACTATCTGTGAATGTATGTTAGAGCTGGTGTGACAGTGTATTTTACTTTTTAATTGCCAGTTTTATTAACTTTTTAGACGTAATAAAGATGGATAAAGCAACCAATATCGGTTTGTTTTCCTCACTTTTGGATGCAAATATTGATTTTCATATCCCAGGTTTTGCAGATGGCATTCTTTGGTTTATTTGATCACGTTTGACTGACACGCGTCTTGAGGCGGAGCTTCTGCGCCACGCGTGTCCTCGGGCCGCGTGCGTTGAGCATGTGGTGGAAATTAGTGTTCCTTCACCTTGTGAGAAATCCAAAGTAGTTTAAGCATGGTTGACCCACAACACTTTATTATAGTAACAAGTTTACAAGTAATCAACCAAGCGCTAAATACAAACGAGTCATGAAAACATTCAGCTGATTGAGCAGAATCCCTGAGCCTTCTCTCAAGACTGTCAGAAATACACTAGCGTTCAAAAGTTTGGGGTCACTTAGAAATGTCTTTATTTTTCAAAGAAAAGCACTGTTTTTTCAATAAAGATAACATTAATCAAAAATACACACTATACATTGTTAATGTGGTAAATGACTATTCTAGGTGGAAACGTCTGATTTCTAATGAAATATCTCCATTGGTGTATAGAGGCCCATTTCCATCAACTATCACTCCAGTGTTCTAATGGTACATTGTGTTTGCTAATCGCCTTAGAAGACTAATGTCTGATTAGAAAACCCTTGTGCAATTATGTTAGCACAGCTGAAAACAGTTATGCTGGTGATATAAGCTAGACAACTGGCCTTCCTTTGAGCTTGAAGTTTGAAGAACAAAATTAATACTTCAAATATTAATCATTATTTCTAACCTTGTCAATATCTTGACTATATTTTCTATTCAATTTTCAAATCATTTGATAAATAAAAGTGAGTTTTCATGGAAGACACGAAATTGTCTGGATGACCCCAAACTTTTGAACGGTAGGGTATCTGCTGCCTTCCTGGTTAAATCGCCTCCTCTTTATACACCGCGTAGAGATGCAAACATTCCAGAGTCCCTCTGTTTTCTGATCAAAGAGGAAGTTGACCATTTGGGTTTGGCCATAAACATCAAGTCATTGGTTTGTGACCTTTTCACGTAACCCAGCAGGATTAGATTACCCCCCCATAAACATTCCAGGAGAGAGAACTTCTCAACACATTTTTCCTCACGCGCTGATCTCTAATCAAACGAATGCTGGGATGCTCATTTATTAGTTCATCCCCTGTACAGCAGCCACCTCCTCTTCGTCGCTATCATCCTCTGCCTTTCTTCTTTCTTTTCTATAATCCTTATTAGCTTTTTTTAGGCCTAAATGATGTCACTAAAGTAAAGTGCTTTACAAATAATTAAATGATAATGAAAGCCAGTTTAAGGTAATTCCAACAACACTGTTACTCTTTAAGACCAGTGACACAGGTGTTTTGCTTTTTTGTTTTACATATCCTCTGATCTGGTAGATTGAGATTCTCAATGCTGACGCACACCTTGCTTATTTGTGAGTTGTTTTATGTATAGTACTGTATACTTTGTATTCTGCTGGCTTTCCCAGGGGGCATTGTTTCAGACTCATCACATTGTAACCACGTTTAGTTTTAATCAACTTTGTTTTTGCTCTTAAGAGGTATCCAAGAGGGATTGTTTTCGTGTCACGCGTCGCAGATTCATTTGTTCAAATGAGCAGCGCCGGGAAGAAAAGAAATCCTCACATCCACTGCAGACCCACAGCCTCCTCGTTCTGATTCGATGCCAAGGAAAGCTAAATATGTTTATATTGGATGAATGGACTCACTGATCTTTACACCTTTTTCGAAGCAGAAACAACAAATTCTCCACAGTGACATCAAGGGAAATTAAGGGCTAATCACACCATGTTCCGGGCTTCAATCAATTTATTCGCCTCATCGCCTCTCTCTCCCTCTCTAATAGCGTGGACCTGGTGCATGCCCAGCTGCATGTGTGTGAGGGCCGCAGCCTGCCAGAACTGGGCCTCAAGCAGGAAAATATCCGGGTGAACGGCTGCGCGATCCAGTGCAGAGTGACGACCGAGGACCCGGCCAGAGGCTTCCAGCCAGACACCGGGAGGATTGAGGTAGGCGTCATCGTGCAGACACACTTCCCCTCCTGACACGCCGCTCACAGAGTCTGGAGAAAGTCTGCAGGCGGACATGATTCCTCAAGTCTACAAGTAGTTTCGAAGTCCAGTTTGATTTGAAGTGTGACGAAAGAGACTACTCGCAGTGATCGAGCCGTGATTCCTTTTATAGAGTTTTGTTTTTATTGCCGCGTCATGCCAAACGTGCAGCCCTGTGGTTTTGGGATTACAGGTCAATGCTCCACGTCAAACATTCAGACTGCAACAAGAATGTGATCGGGCATAGCTGAAGGCAAGCACATGGACAACGCCGAGTAGACACGCGTATAACTGCTTTTGTAAGTGATTAGCCAATCAATCGATTTCCAATTTAACTTCTAAGCATTGTGAAACCACATGCTCGGATCCCTTTGGTCCCCTCAGTGAGCTGGTGCATGGAACACATTCTTGACCCACGCTTCCTCCAGACTGAGGTCCTGTCCAGTTTCAGAGTGGTACTATGCCACATTAAGCTCTTAACCCTCCTGTTACCTTTATATTTACTGACAAATTTAACCTCGGGGGTCAATTTGACCCCAGCAATTAAAACCTCCAGAAAAATATTAGAATTAATATTGTTTCCCAAGTTTAAGTGTGAGGTACTTTATGTTTGTTTGTTGACTACCTAAATAGCCCTTTAAATATATAAAAAAGTTGATATTTCTTATATGTTTGACACAGTGAAAAACAGCCTGGGGTCAAATTGACCCCAAAGAACACCGACATTAAACATTGAATGGGGTCAAATTGACCCTAAAGGTAACAGGAGGGTTAAGACAACGTCATCGCTCTTCTAATCATGTACAATGTGTCTCAAAGTCTTCCTGTCCTCTTCCCAGTGACATGTATGCTCTGTGCAGCATACAGACGTGTGTGACGGGCCTCCAGAGCTCGGTTCTGTTCGGTTGCCTATCAGACCCTCACAACCAGGAGAAACGTTCTCGAAGCAAAGGGTTGATTCTCTGCGGTATTTATAGTTCTATCGTCTCCTTCCATTCAGGGTTATAACAAAGAAATCCTCATGGTAATGAGAGATAACAGAAAGTCCTCGTCCCACCATGTGTTCACAGCTGCAGAGATCACGCTGTGCTTGAATTATAGGTCTGTCACATTGTCCCATACAGTAGCTTTCATGGCTGTAATTATAAACGCACATTTCCATTTGAGCTCTGCGAGTGGGCCGACGTGATTTCCCCGTGTTCATTCTGTATGTGTGACCAGATGAGTGTGTTCCTCTTTATCTGTGGGCTGTGTATGTGAGGGCCAACGCCCGACGAGGTGCCCATTGTCGAGAAGTAATCGGCAACTTGCCAAAGAACATAGAAGTTAAGACCCCCTTTTTATTTATTCTTTGCAACCAAAATCTAAAGTTTCTCTGGTAGCCTGAGGGTTAATACCCAATGTGTTTAACCACAAGACAAGCTCGCTATCAGCCATGTCCTTTTGCCCCAATTAATATCAAGAGTTTATGATAATAGTATCGAGGGGACTGTAAATATGATAGATAATATCAGTGAGTTAAAATGGGCAGTGTAACTTCTCGCAGTTTATAAATAATACATTATTAGTACATGTATTTATTTCCCATGTAATGCTCAGTAACTGAGAATGGTGACGACAAATCAGGAATGAATGGACACCCTGGAGCCGCTCAACATTCAGTATTCACCCTCACGAGGGCATTTATTTGTATAGAGTTTATAGATCTGTCCATCTTGTAAACGCTTCGTCTGGTGGGATTCGGCGTGTCCGTGTGAGGACCAGGGGTTTCCTCTCGCAGCGCTCACTCAGGAGAGGACACAAACGTCCTCATACGAGTGCTCTGTGTGTCCACACGTCTCATTGCGTCTCTTTAAGTCTCTCTTCCGTCGATGAGCTCCGATCCCTGGATGTTGGATCCTTTTGCCCTTTACCTCGGAGCCTCCTCGGTCCTCTTGCTTTATTCCCCTCCTCTCATCCGCCATTCTGCTCCTCCTTAAAGGTGTTTCTTTTTGCGCACTCTCTTTAAGCTTTTTTTTCGTCAGAGTGCTTGACAAATACTTAAACGGTAATGAAAGCCAGTTTGAAACGACACAATTGGCACTAAAACAAGGGTAAATGAGAGCGTAGAGGTCATTTATCCGAAAGAAAACAAATCAAGACGTGTGCTCAATATATTGTGGAGAGATAATGATAATTTTGACCTCGGCAGAGCGCAGTGCGTAAAAAGCCTTGGGGCTCGGCGGCTATGGCTGAGTTATGTTTGGTCCGGAGCCGAGGCTCTGATGAATGTTGGAGGATTCTGCTTGAGGGGAAGAAAAAAAGTGAAATTAATTCTTTAACAGTGCAGATGCGATGAAAGAAAAAGCCAACGAAGAAACACAACATTGTTTTGCACACACCGTCAGAAATCTGCAATGAACAAGCAGCCCAGGGAAGCTGATATTATACAACTTCACTGCAATTGGCAATCGATAAATTTTCAAAGAGACCCTTTGGTTTTCATGCCTTTTCCCACCTTATGGCTTGTGATGGATGCCGTGAATAGAATACGGCCATTGCTGCCAGGCGACGATGCTGTTGGAGTCCTTGGCTGTGATTGGATTCGAGGTGCACCGGCGGCTTTTCCAATCAAACAAATCATCTGTCTCTCGGTTCTGAGCGAGGGAGGGAAACAAATGGTTCTGTTGTGCACACAGATTCATTCCATTTGCATTTGACTTCATTAATTGATCCCCCAGGGCATAGTTATTTTAGTTCATTAACCCCATTATGTGACTTGGTGATCAGACCAAATGTTTTATTTGAACATTAACCTGATGAATGGACCACATTTCGGGGGGGGGGGGGCATTATTAGTCCATGTGAAAATAGCTGCTGGCGCTGTATACTCCTTTATGAACAAATATGAGCGGAGCTGCAGTGGAATAGCTTGTGACTTTTCTATTTAAAGGGCTTTACGCCGTGTTTTCACCCCATATTTCCTCACTTCAGCTCCGCTAGCATCACTCGATTCTTCCCTCCCAACTATACCGTTCATATTCAAATAATGTACTTTCTCCCCCTCTTCCACACGTTCCCATCTCACTCTCCTTTCTCAATCATCTCATCCCATCTCTCTTCCCCACCTCCCCTCTTTTTCTCTGCCCTCCCACGCTCTTTAGCCGCGCAGCTGAGCTATGAAACGTGTCAGCAGAGCGACAGCCCCCCCCCCCCTCCTCCCTCCTCACGCCATTAGCATGCAATATGAATGAAGCAAAACACAATCTACACGGAAAAGCCGGGAGGGGAAAAAAGGCGCACCGAGGGCCAGATGAATACATTATTACCCGAGGGCCGCGGCTGAGCGACGCAGTAAAAGGTGAGCGGCGGGACAGTCGTCAAGCGTCGGACTTCTGGTCACTCGAGGTGCAACTTTGATGATTTACTTTGACGACTGGAGGCGGAGTCGATCCTGATTCATCAGACCGCAGCGGGGCGCCCACGTGTGAGGCAAGGCGGCTGCACTCTGAGGGATGCTGCGGTCGGCCATCCTGCACATGTAGAGCGTCGAAAGCATTTCCATCGTCTGGTAGAAATGAAAGCAGCAGCAGCAGAGATGATAAACGGGGTCTTGAGGTGAGAACAATGGAGGGAGGAGTGGAAGAGCTCCAGGGAGAGGAACAGGCTTCAGACTGATGGACGAAACGGAAGCAAAGATCCAATGAGGCCTTGTCGTCCATCTCTTTGACTTTATTCATGGACATGGATAAAGAGAACAGGCATATAAGAGCTTTTTAATCCCTCTATTTCCATTATCTTCTTTTAATGGAGCTTCCAAAGCAGGTATAAGAAAGGGAGACGGAGAGCAACGGGAGCAAACTAGGCCGGATGAATTGAGTGCGCCGAAGAGAAGTGGAGCGTATTATTAAAAACAACCATGACTCGGCAGTTATTTAAAGGTCTAATCCACATTGCGGTGGTCTTCATCAGCAACGCGGAGTTTGCTCCGTTGTCATATTTCGGGAAGCCATTTTTATTCGTAAAAAAAATAGAAAACCACATTATGTACACAGCTTTGCACGTTGTTGAGTATTAGACCAGAACTCAGGGAGGCGGGGGATGAATTAAAAATCCCTCCCTCCATTTATCTCAATGAGGCCACACCATTGGCACAGTTATGGTGCCGACATGGAGGGTTGTAAAGTAATACCGCATTGTTTTCTAAATCACTGCGAGGTGTTTGGCATCTGAACGGCTCGTAATGGAATTATTACTCAACTCCGTTTCCTGACTGTGTTTCATCTTCCCTCCAGTACAGAACCTGAACGCACCCCAACCGACACAACCCTGGCACGCCCAGTCAGCGCTGCCCCCCCCCCCCCCCCCCCCGTGTGGCGGACAGATCTGTCTGCCAACGAATAACAGATGCGCCGTAGTTAAAAAACTTTGCATCAATAATGGGCCACCAGAACAATCACAGGCACAGGATTCTTTCAATTCAATTCAGTTTATTTCGTATAGCCCATTACCACAAATTACAAATGTGTCTCTTTACACACACGACATCCCTGTCCCCGGACCTCACATCGGATCAGGAAAAACTCCCAAGAAATCTCTGTAAATTCTCACATTAATCACAGGTTCATACAAGACTGTGAAGCAGGATGGAAGAGTAGTTTTTAATTGGCAGCTCCTTGAGTGAAAGCTTCGCTGCTGCTGTGGGAG
This sequence comes from Pseudoliparis swirei, assembly GCF_029220125.1. NCBI lineage: Eukaryota > Metazoa > Chordata > Actinopteri > Perciformes > Liparidae > Pseudoliparis > Pseudoliparis swirei. The sequence goes on from NC_079408.1 coordinate 7,896,249, forward strand.
CAAAACACAGTCTGGTAAAACACTGGAGGAAGATGGCGTAACCACAATGGAATATGTCGACTCGTAAATAACTAGTATTTTGTTATCGCGCCACAGCTGTGAATGAAAAGCACATTTAAGCCTTTGCTAATCTGTCTGCATTTTCCTTTAAAGAGAACAAACCTCTTTTGCTTTAATTCCTTTTGGTGTCGCGACCGCATGTCGGTGAAACTCTGATTAACGAGACGTCGACGCTTCGGCGTGTGAGCGCGGCTGGGTACATGTTTCGGTAAAGGAGCAGGGGTCCATCGAGGGAAAGCAATAAGACGGAGGTGTGGAGCAAGGGAGGACAAGGGAGAAGGGGATGAGGAGTGATGGATGCCATAGCAGAAGGGCGGCGGCGGCCCTGTCGACGGGACGACAGCGAGGGATGGACTACGTGCTTCAAGCAAGCAGGGGAGGAGAGGTGGGGGAGTATTAAAGCGGCACCTTGACATTTTGTATTTTTGATCTATTTGTCTTCGGCAGACACTCATCGCATTCAGTGCATCCGCCAACCTCTCGGCGCGTAAGCGCTGTGATCAGTTTGGCTTGTCGGGGTGTGAAGCGGATTCCAACGAGCACCGGCGGAAAAGCCTTTTCACTCCCGCGCAGCGATAAGTGGACGATAAAGACAATTTACCGAAGCCCAAAATCACGTTACCCCTGTAAAGTAAAGAGAGAGAAATATGGCTTTTGTTGTACGCTGCAGGAATCAACAAAACACACGGGCAGTGTGATAGTCGTGCTATATGGAAGTAAAGGGAAGGAGGAAGACGATTCGTCTTTGTCTTTAACTGAGACCAGTGATCTCACTTTGGTCTTCTGCTGATCCGTCCATCAATCTCTTTTCACATTTCCATCTGTCCGTCTCCTCTTTTCCTATCCATCCTACGAAACCTCTCCTTTTTCCTCTCCAAAGCCACTGGTGCCCTTTCCGCCTCACGTCTCATTTTTCAAACACCTTACTTCCAGATATTTCTCTCCATCCACCCGTCCCTTCATTGATCTCGTCCTCTCTGCGTCTTTCAACATTCCCATCATGTCTCCTTTCATCTTCCTCACCTTATTTATGTTTCTTCCCCACTCTTTCTCTCCTGGGTCAGTTCATTTTCACGTCTCCTGACTTCCTGAACGTTTGAAATTCCACAATCAACAACTTAATTATTTATCCACAATTGAAGAAAAAAAATGTCCCCCTGTATCAGTGACCACCCAAACCAAATGTGTTTCCATGACTGTATTCAACTTCTTGGCTGGTTTGTAAAAAACAAAAGCTAGTGTTGTGCATGAACCCCCCCCACCCACCTTTAAAAAAAATCTGAACCAAATGAACCGCGCTACAGCAGTCTACGCACACTAAAACTTGTGACGTGTGACAAATAGGAAGAAATGAGAAATCTAGAATTTAGAGATCATGTGGGTCACACACAGACACACACACACATGCACACATGCCACCTTGTTAACTCTGCTAACACCCAGGACCCCTGACCAGGTGTTTGAACACCAGAACCTGCGGGTGCACACGCACACACTGTGGTACCGGGTGTCATTTCCAAATAAATCACCTTTTGACCTTGAGGGGTCATGCATGGAGAACACTTGCAACATGAGCTGACTTACTCCAGCTGTGTGTGTGTGTGTGTGTGTGTGTAACTGTGCGTTTCCATCCTGGTGTGTGTTTTTTTTCTTCTCTTCTTTTCCCACATAATCTCCGGTCAAATATCATCTATTTTCTGAGTGCGATACAATGTTCCCCGCTGCCCCTCATCGCCATGGTAATTATAGGCTCAAATTAACCCAATATTTTATGGAGTGACATTTCTATTCCTCCCTCCCCTCCATTAGTGCCCCCTCCACGCAGTTCTCCGCTCATGCATTCGGTGGCGTTGTCCAATTACTGCTTCACCTTCTTTCCCTCTGATGCCTCGCCGTCACGCCCCCGCTCCCCGTGTGCAGTCCTGTCATTTGCATTTATCAAAACAGCCAGACAAAAATCAATACCAATAATATATCCTGCTGCACAGAAGTCGTTGCTAATACAATGGAGTCAGAAACGTTTTAATCCCACATGTCTGGCATTGGAAAGTGCTGAGGGATGTTTGTTGTTTGAGGTTTTTGGCTTCTTGTCTCGATGTGCACACATGGGTCAATACAGCCACTTGTCCACGCTGTTCCTGCAGATCAACCAGGTGCTGAAACGTTAAATCCATCGTCATTCAAAGACTAAAGCGTATTGAATGTGGGGGAAACATGCACGGCCACACTCTGAAACGCCCGGCCAGACGCGTCGCGAAGGAAATCCGGAAACTGTCCCAGACGATCCACGGAATAGATTTCTGGGATCATTTATTTGACTCCATCTTCATTCACTTACAGTGATATAGATCTCCCAATTACGAGAGTCGTAACGGCTACCTGTTTTTTCTTCTTCTCTCTTTTCATAATTGAGTTCAATTTACATCATTTCTGCAGAAATGAGTCTGTTGCCAAATGAATCGTGAACGGATGGCTGCATCTCACGGGTTATTATTGAATAGAAAAGCCAAATGGAGCAAATTAGTTTCCTGATTTTCAAGCAGAACTCCAACACTCAGACGTCATTGTTTGAGAGGAAAGAGAAGTTTGAGAATGAAGCACGAATACAAATGAAAAGCAGCGAGAGAGTCGTATTCTAACCCAGCTTAGTCCGAGCTCTGTGACTTAGTCCCGACATGTAGCACTGGGACTTCAGATGATCACCGTAATCCCTTCAACCTAATAACTGGTGACATTATGTAACGGGTAGAAGCCATTTCTCTTGGATATGTGCAACAGGAGCGTGACGGTAAACATCTTCTTCTTTATTTTGAGCTTATTTACCGTGACGCTGCTCTCCCTTCACATAATTGGAGTTGGCGTTTTATTTAGGTCACATTTGAAGAACAAACCGTTTTTTCTTTCAACGTGCGTATTTTGTCGAGTATTTTGGTTGCAAACCGTCACCGTTGTAACTTCAGTGCTCATGAGTAACATCCTGAAGGTCGTTTCCACTTCCATACGTCCTCTACTTTAAGCCCACACAGTGTGTGTGTGTGTGGGCTGAACTTTACATCCAGGTGTCCAGAACATGCATGTGCGCATACGTGTGTGTGTGTGTCCATAATTGAATGTCCCCGCTGTCGACGCGCCTCCTCCAGTTTAATATTCCCGTCATTTCTGTTGTTTTTCCACATCCGATCCCCTCCTCCATCTCCTCCTCATTTATCATTCCTCCTTCTGTTTTCACTCTGTCTGTTCGCTTGCCATCTCCTTCCCATCTCACCTCTTCCATTTCATACTTTGCGCCTCTCTTTCTGGTTATTCTTCGCTCTTTTCTCCCTCTGTCATTCCTCTCCTCCCCCTTGTGTACCCTCTGTCGCGTTGCGCTCCTCCCTCTGCTCCGTTAGTTGATTTGTTTTCGGGGCTTCATATTTCTTGCCACGTCTCCTTCCACCCTGTTCTCCTCGTTGTCCCCTTCCTATTCTCTCCCCCCTCCTCGACTCCTGCCTCTCTTGTTCTTTCTGCTTTTCTTTTTCCTTTTCTCTCTCTCTCTCGCCGCTCTCTCGTGTTGCTGATTTGTTTTTGCGGGTCTCCCTTCACTTTCTGCTTTCTCCCCCCTCATCTAATTTTAACCCTCTTGTTCTGTCCTTTTCTTTCTCGGTGCCCCTCTCCTCTTCATTTATTTGTACATCCCCTATTGTCTTCCCTTCTTACATCCTTCACCCCTCTTTCTTCTGTGGCTCTCCATGGAAATCTTCTTCTTATTTGTCACTTCTTAGTCCACTTCTCCTCCCTGCTGCCCCTCCCTAACTTGTTTATTTTAAAATCGCATTCCTTCCTTCTCTTCCTCCTCCTTATTTTTCACCTGGTCCCCTGTTTCCTCTTTTCACAATATGCCTCCTTCTTTCCTTTGCTAACACTGTCTTATTTGTCTGTCTCTCTCTCTCCCTTCCAAACCCCTTGATGTCATTTCCTCCATGGTTTTGTCTCCCTCCTCCCTCTTTTCCATCCATCCCTCTCTCTATCTAAAGCATCTCTCTCTGTCTGGCAGAGTATCTCCAGGGTTCATGTTTGTATTTTTCTCTTCATTCTGTAATTATTTTCTTTTTCTCCAGTTGTTTGCTTACCAATCTTCCATGTGTTTATCTGTGTGTGTGTGTGTGTGTGTGTGTGTGTATTATGCAGGAATAAATGCCCAAATGTGTTAACATTAGACTACTGTATGCCTATATGAGTGATTCCCCATGTCTGCAGTGTCTGTCAGTTTTAATCTGGTCCCTTGTACATTACTGAAGGTGACTCACCATTTTTTTGCGCACAGTGTGCAAAATGTCTGTGCTTATTTTAGGAACAATTATCTTGTGTGTGCGCGTGCATGTACGTGTGCGCCCCCAAAAATGGCTGTCAGGAAGGAGCAACTGGATCCCGCATTCAATCCAGCATGTTCTTAAAATGATCTCATTTTCTGCAGTTGTTTTTCTCAAAGTAAAAATAAACATTTAAACCCAGATGTGCCTCTTTCTCAGGGCAAAGCTGTGTTTTTGACAACCGTTTCAAGTCCTACCTGATAAATTACAAAGTCATGCTGCAGTGTTTTATATGGCTGGCCTAATTTAGATGAAATTAAATCATCTCTCTATGAGACGAACCTGAACTTAGAAAGTAGAAACATATTCTTTCAGTTTTCAGGAACATAGTTTATTGGCTCTAATTAAAAATGTCATTTTACTGCATTATGTTGTGTATCACACTCCTTCAAAGGCTTTTCAACATAAAGGGAGAGAGAGAAGTTCAACATGGACTGTAGTCGTTCTCCGTATCAAATGAGCATTGCTTTCAGAACAAGAGGAATCCTTAGGGAAGGCTTTACTGTTATTAATGTTTTTTTGTCAAATTAAATACTGTCGGATACTTCTGTAAAATCCCAACACAGAATAGCACCCCTTGCCAAATGTGGCACGGCGGTACTTTGTCCCAGTAAACCAAGCGAGTTGGCTCCTTTCAAGTCGTCCCTCCTGACGTGGATTTTACCATCTCCGACCCTCCGTTGCCAAGGCAACGCAGGAAGAAAGCCCAATCGCGAGATGAATCTGACCTCATCTTCTTCGGCAAAGTCATCACTTTTAATTGTTACCCGTGATTGGTCAGCTGGACTGTCAGACAAGCGGTCTTCTGCATGTTAACAACCAGGAGGACCTCCTGGCCTATTCTCACTGCGACCATTGTAAAAAGTCTGAGCTATTAATATGACGGCGTATTATCATGCGGGAGGCGTCCTCTGTCGGCGGTTCTTTCCAGGACGCGACAGGAGAACCTCCGTGAATGAGTTGAGTGAACAGTTTGACCTGTCGAAGCAGGAATCCTGACCCAACCTCCTCCTAATCTCCTTCTCTGAGCATCATCTGTCCTGCAGGCGTTTTGTGTCAACCTTGCCGTCTCTCCTACATCTACATCTTCATCACCCGCTCTTCTTCGCCACCGTGCACATTTCCATTGTCTCCCCCTCCTGACCGCCGCGTTTCCTCGACGGCTTTCCCCGCTCATCTTTATTCCAGCTCTCATCTGGTTCATTTTACACTTTCTTTTTGGGGAGTTGGGAGAGGGCATCTCTTTTCATCTCATCTCTCCCTCTGTTTATTTTTTTTATTTCTTTGCTTTTTGACTCGCAGAGTATGTCTAAGAGGTTTCAGCGCGCTCGTCCTACATAGCCACAAACAGTAAAATGAAGAGCCCTCTGAAGAGTGAAGGCAGAGATGAAAGGAAAGGCCAGACAGACATGGGGAGAGAGAGGTAGAGAGGTGGAGAGAGAGGTAGAGAGAGGGGTAGAGAGGTGGAGAGAGAGGTAGAGAGGTGGAGAGAGAGAGGTGGAGAGAGAGAGGTGGAGAGAGAGAGGTCGAGAGAGGTAGAGAGAGAGAGGTAGAGGTAGAGAGAGAGGTAGGTAGAGGTAGAGAGAGAGGTCGAGAGAGGTAGAGAGGTTGAGAGAGAGGTAGGTAGAGGTAGAGAGAGAGAGGTAGAGGTAGAGAGAGAGAGGTAGAGAGAGGTAGAGGTAGAGAGGTAGAGAGAGATAGAGGTAGAGAGAGAGAGAGATAGAGAGAGAGAGGTAGAGGTAGAGAGAGGTAGAGAGAGGTAGAGGTAGAGGGGTAGAGGTAGAGGGGTAGAGAGAGAGAGAGGTAGAGAGAGAGAGGTAGAGAGAGAGGTAGAGAGCAAGGTAGAGAGAGAGAGAGGTAGAGAGAGAGAGAGAGAGAGAGAGGTAGAGAGAGAGAGAGGTAGAGAGAGAGAGAGAGAGAGACACACACACACATGGTAGCGTGTCAGTGTGTGTCGAGTTCTGTCACACGTGCACTTCCGACCTGACGGGGTGTTTGCATTTGTGTGTCTGTGGGCATTCGCGAGTGAATTCTTCTGTTGCCGATGTGCAGCTCTCCGTCCAGGTTTGGTCACATGTCACATTTGGTGTGTGACAGTTGGCTCGCACTATAGAGAGACGCTCCTCCACCCGCCCCGAGATATCGTCTGTTTTTCGATGCAACACCCGCAGGAGAAGGAAACCAATCGGAAAGGATACGGAGAGCGAGGGACGAGGAGGAGGAAGCAGTTGCAGCGAGTATTTGGACAGAGGAAAGAGGGACACGTGTTACTCTGAGAAGCAAATTTGACTCTGGGGTGGTGACAGGGGGGTAAACATAAGCAGCACATGGGGGAGGGGGGTGGGCGACAGGTGGAGGGAAGAAGGGGGATCAGGGGTTTTGGTGAACCCTTTATTAAGGAGAGAACTAAAGGAGTCTGTCCTTTTTGATCATTTTCTTATTTCATTGTGGTGAAACGACATGCAGAGATAGACGAAAAAAGATGCAACAAAACAGACACAGTCGACCACAGCAATGGTTCTACGTGTGCTACGTGTTTTCACTTCCTGTTCCGGAGAGCCGAGTAACGGAGTGATTCAAAAGCAAATCAATTACAAAAAGATGTGCTTATGTTAAAGGTTTTACAAGAAGCTGACTTGATCTCTTCAGAGGAAAATGAAATAAATGTAGCCGAGAGTATGAACATCTGATGGAATTAAATAAACTGAAGAACGGATGAAGGAAATTGGAAAGTGAGCGGGCCGCTGCTGCATATTAATTTCGACGCCGTCAGTCTCGGCTCCTGGACTCGACGACAACCACCAATCTTTTATTGGTGTCGAATTTTGAGCGGGCATAAAAGCAGCAGCCGGGGATTTCGGGTAGGAATACAGCCACTACTTTCACGGCTGGGTAAAAAAAAAAACAGTAACAAAATTAGCGGGGAACATTATCAATCGAGGGATAATTGGATCTTGACTAAAGCCGTCTAATCCATACGCGCCGTATAAAAGCCTGTGACATTTAATGAGATGTACAGCAGACCCAGCTGTGTGCTCGTCTCACTCGAGTGTGTGAGGCGTATCTGTGTGTGTTATGCCTCGGCTCTCTGCGCTCACAGAACCATCGATCACGCGTTTATAATGTCAGATCCGTAATGAACTCACCTGTTGACACCAGATGGATGGAAGCTCGAAAATCAATTAGCGTTCCCGCCCATCGGTTGACTGACGAAATATGAGGTCCCTCCAAACACATGTTTGAATAGCTTTCACGTTTACACGGCATCACACTTTGTTTTCATTATCCAGTCAAATAACGGTTGAACTTAGTGCTCGATTAAGTGGGGAGAGTATTGAAGTTTCAAGTTCGCCCGACAGCCTGCGAACGAGACCGGAATTCATCCCCGAAATCGAAACGTCGTCGTCATCCTGAACAAACGGCTCCATGTTTTTTTTTTGGGCTGCAGCCCGACGGCGGCACCATTTGTATCCCATCTCCATATCGTGCCCATTAGCTCCCTTTCACATTCGCGTCTCTGCCTTTCCCGGCCTGCTCCCCGCCTCGCTTCCGGCTCAGACAGGTATTTTCCACGATTGCAAATCCACGTGAAAAAGAATAGAATGCATTGCAGCAGCTTCACAGCTAAACAGGCATCGAACTCGTAAATAACTTGACAGAAGTTGTTGTTTCGTTAGTTGATACGACCAAATCATTTGTGAGTGAAAATAAAGGAATTAAAGGACTTTAACTGTGCAAACGGGCGAACGTGGCTTCATCCGAGTCAAGATGGTCAAAGACTGAAACGGGCAAAGACAGGTACATCTTTATTATTAACACACAACAGGTGAACAACTCTCATTGGCTAGTTGGTCATTCAAGGTTTTCAAATGTATTGGTGTAGATCCAAAGGTGGGAGTGAGGAACAACACATATCTTGTCATGTTTATAATTATTCAACAAAATTATTTTGTTATCAGGTGTCACAACAAGGCATGAATTCAAAACAAGTTTCATTCCAGGATATGAATATCCATCTTCGGGGCTCAGTCCGGCTTGCAGCCCGCCCTGCACGAACAAGGCGGGTCTCTGAATCACTCATGATCCCCCTCCCTGCACCTCTCCCCACTATATATAGCCTCTTTGAAACCAGCTCAGCGGGGGGGACGAGCACCTCAGCAGTGGCATTATACTTCAATACAATTTCCTTTGACCTTTGCTTTATTATGGGGAAGCAAAATCTCAAGACACCCGAGCTCCCTCAGTAGCATGTAAGCCTCGAGCTCAAGTAAAGTCCGCGGGATGTCTCGGTGGTGTGCCCGGTGGGGTCTGGTGTGATGGTGCACAGCACTGTGGAGAAGGGGATTGTATCTTTCCTTTCACAAAGCTAAGACGCGTCTCCAACCAGTGTCCACATCACTAGAAATGGAGGTTTCCCCGAGCGGCACCTTCTATTTGAACCCGTATGTTTGAAAGGCTTTTATCCTCTCTTGTTAACAAAAGAAACGGACCCTCACTACGCTTTAAAGAAAACATTTAGAAATGGCTGCAGTGCACCTTTTGTCTCATTCCACGTCTAAATGACGGAGTGCAGACGGGGGTGACTCTGCGTTAAATTCGACTCGTCGCTCCCTTTGGGGCCGTCGCCTTCATTATCCCGCTCAGGTCGGATACTCCGGCCTCGCAGGTTCAGCGGGGTTGTGTGTAAAGGACGGCGCTGAATCAAGTTTAGTGCGCTTGTGTTCACGATGTGGGAAGTAACACATAAATACAGAAGATTGTTTAATAATCTCTGCGTATGAGCACGATGGGGGCTGAGACCCTCGATCGGAAAGTGCATGTCGGCCTGCGGGTGTTTTTGTTAAATTCATTTTTTTTAAAAAGAAGACATTTGGCTAGATGGGGAGACTGAATGTAATTAATGCGGGCCGTGTCGACACCTTGGCAAGGCTCTCTGAGAGCCACTCATAAATCTAACATTCTACAGGGAGAGACAGAGGAGTAAGGGTCAGCTGAGAGAGGGAGGGAGAGAGAGGAAGAGAGAGAGAGAGATCGACGAATGCTGAGAGACAGAGAGGACAGCTTTCCTCTTCTCCCTTTCTCTCCCCGGTGTGGCCATCTGTAGAGTGCGATTAATCATCCCGTATCCCCAGACATGGCAAGCCGATGCTGCGACACTCAAAGCCTGTGTGTGTGTTTGTGCATGTGTCTCAATATCACACTCGTGCTTGTGTGGCTTTGTTTGGGTGTGAGTCTAAATTCCCCGGCCAAGTATTTGTCTGTGTGTGTATGTCTGTGTGTGAATGCGCGTGTGTGTGTGTGTGTGTGCACGCCTATTGTCATTCATGACACATTCTATTTGTTTACCGTTGTGCCGCCAACAGTTGCGTCCAGTCCCCGTGGCAACCAGGCAACGTTGATGGTGTTAATTAGCGACATGTGTCCCAAACGGGGTAGTGTTTGTGTGTGTGTGTGTGTGTGGGGGGGGGGGGGGAGGTAGGAGAAAAGAAGGATGGCGGTAACAAGAGACAACTTTATCTCTTTGAAATTATGCAAATACATTTTATAGGAAATGTAATGCAGCCCCCTTTCCCATTTTTTTTATTACCATTAATGTTGAATTTATCTGCAAACATTCCCCGCCGTCGGTGTATTTCATCCGTGTTGTGTTCAGGCAACTCACAGCACTTGGTAAAGGTTCGGGAAAAAGATATTTAAAAAGTCAACTCCACCTTGAAGAATGAGTTGGGACTGTGGCTTCTCCCATATTTAACCACACACCACAATCTCCCGGGCTTTGTGCTTTTCGACTGACCTTTTCTCCGTGACTTGTCACACTTTCTTCACAGTTTCCAGCGCGGCATTTACTTTTCCTCAACAGATCTGGCAAAGCAAACGAGAATTACATAAAGGTATTTGGCCGGAGACAGGGTTGAGAGAGGAAGCAGAGGAGTCGGGAGAGTGACATGGAATACGGGGATTAATTCAATCGTTTGCAAATTGCTGTTTATTTTTTTCATGATGGGTATTGAAGGCAGAGAAAGGAGGGATTAAGCTCCTGATGAATGAGTAACAGAGGGATGAGATGGGAAGGAGAGAGTTGCAGGAAGGATGATGGACACTGAAGGGTAGAACAAAAGGTAAAAATGCCCATCTTCTACAACCGATGACTTTAAAATGCTGGTTTTGTCCAACCCCCAGACCCCCAAAGGCATTCCAATTATAATGATGAAAAGAGGATACAAGCGTAACGTCCACACGTCGGCCAATGCCACTCTTTCATCACTCGGGCGCGTTCCTCTTTTAGTGCTTACTTTATTTTCTTCACTTGCTATTTTCTCTTATTGTCAAAGACGAGGAGAAGAGAAGGACAGCCGATTGGAAGAGAAAACGCAGTAAAAGGTCAGCATCAACAAAACAAATGTTCAAATCATTAAAGCAAACAATATAAACAATATCTTACATATAAAACATAGCAAGCATATTAAATTAGACATTAAGAAAAAAAACTAAAGTAAATCGATGTTTGTAACCAGGTTATTAATCCCTGATCTGACGGTGAATGTTGAGTGAAGCGGTGTTCCTCTGATTCATTCATGACAGAATATTGAACCTTTCTTCTTATCAGTGTGCACAGGCACTACTTCAGTAAGCGTAGACATCTTTCTGTGTTTCTCCTATGACCACATCGTTGCTTCTGCTTCTTCACTCAGTCTTTTCCATTCCAGGTGTTGAAGTTTAATTCATGCACTAGTAACTCCCAGTACCTAGGCTGCTATTATACAAGCATAACCAGCGGGGTCTCTGGACAGTTCTGATTGAGTAGTAATATACTACTCTTCCTTACGAGCCAGTTGGAGGTCAATATGAGACGAAGTAGACGGTGATTCTGCACGTAAAGTACCAGACTTATAGTGATGAGATGAAAATAGTTTGACACGCACAGCTTTATTAGTTTGAGGCCAGCCAGAAGCGACACTACGTGACTTACATTATTACTGCTGAGGAGATATGTTTACTGCTCTACACTGTGGCCAATAACGTTACAAAGGACCAAAGCAGCTACCGTTGGTCATCTGGTAATTTAAGGAAAAGTGTCACCATGTCGGTCAATCTTTTTTTATTAACTGAGAAGCAGGGAATACCTGAGAGGGATGAAGAAAGAGCTGAATCTAGAGAAATAAGATCTGTGATGGGGCTTGAAGGAAGGATGCGAGAAGGGGAGCAGGAGTAGTGACCAGCAGGAAGTAAAAATGAAGATAATAATGATAAAAAAATATATATATCAATAGCCGAGCAAGGAATCAAGAGAAGCAGGCAGCAAGTAAGGAAACGACTTGAGCAAAAGGAGAAAAACACCCGGTGGTGTGTCACAAAGCGCTTGTGAAGGAGGAAGTAAGAGATAGGAAAGAAAGGCATAGGAGCCATAGAAGGAGATATTTTAGGGGTGAGTAAGTTTAAAAGTTTGTCCAAATGTCACAAAGACAGCGTCGAGAGCAGGACAATAAAAGACCAAAAAGGGGGATGAAACAAGGGATAGAGAAGTGGCAGCGGAGGACGAGCAGGAAGTAAACCTCACCAGGGCCGTACAATGCTTTCCAGTAACAACAAAAGGTCAGGTTGCTGGAGTTAAGATACTGGGATGGCCAGCAGGAAGAAGAAAAGAAGTCTGTATTTTATACTTTTTGGGGGGGATGGAGGAGCAAGATGAGGATGGAGTGAGCAGAAAATGAAAAACAAGTGAGTGATCTGGGAGAGGTTGGCAGGAGTAGTAACCCGAGTGATGGAGGAGACCTGAGAATTAGGACAGATTTTGGGCTTTCTGGACAAAAGTATAGCGGGTTGATAAGCTTTTCCTCTAATTACAGTCTTCATAACTAGTACGCCTTTTATTGAAGGTCAACGCTCAATACAAATGTCACGGTCGGTGCAGCGTTGGCTTAAGCGGAGAGCAGCCAAGCAACGCAACGAGGACGAGCCGCCACTTTTTGGGGGGCACTGGAAGCCAGAGTGGATGTCACGATGTCGGGCTAATGTTTGAAGCTAATGCTTGAAGCTAATGCTTGACGCTAATGCATGACGCGGCAACATGCGGCCATTTCCACGCCAAATGTATCATTCTCCCCTGCTGGCGATGCAGTTTGAGGACAATCAGCCTGAGCCCCCGGGGGGCCGGCGAATACAGTTACTCATTTTGGGTTCCAATGCAACAGGAATGCTAATATATTTTAAAGATCCCGAGCCTCGGGGGGTCGATACTGGAGATAACTTGATATTTTTAAAAGGAGACACCAGAAGTTAAAATGTCCGTGGGAGGGATGCGGGGAGTTTGACAAGAGGAGAAGAACTTGTGTTGCAGTAAACACGACAAAATGGAGATCAACCGATCGTGTGAAAAAGTGACTGAACACGATGAACTGACTCGAGGATGTTACTCTTGTAATCCACGGGCATGTGGCAATACAGGCGGTTACATCATCACCTTCACCAGAAGCACCACAACTTCCCCTTTTGTGCGTCATCGTGAGGTTTGGGTTCTATCGTACGTATTTGACCCCCGAGTTTGACCGAGTATCGTTCTTGTGCTTTTAATCACACACCCTCTGTGATAATGATGTTGTACAAATGTATTGTTCTCATATCTAAATAAAGCTGTGTGCTTTTTAGTTTTTTCGTAATTCAGACCATTTCTTGTGGATAGTATTTTAAAAAATGTCCATGCTACAGGTAGATTTACTACTTGAGTATTAGTGCAGAGTTAGAGAAAGCAGCTTATAAGGACGCTGCAAGATGTCAATGATCAGTTATTGATGGTAATTAATGATCATTTCTTTAACCTCAACCTTTTTCTCCTTGCGTCCCAGTCAAATCCGCATCAGAAGGGTTTAATGAGAGACGCACACAATTCACTTTCCCTGATCTATTCAGTGGAGAAATGGCAGCCATAACTAAATAGAACAATCTTATTGGACGGACTTCATGCAGTCCAGCCTTCTGGAGTCGAATCAATTGAATTGAACCTGGCATCATGAATCTCCATCGAGCTTGCAGCGCGGCGCCGTGGTCGCTGAGTCGGCCCTGATTCTAGGTTTGTCTGAAGCTGTCGCAGAATAAATTGACTCAATGGAAGTCTTGATGAGATGAGCGTGCGAGTATATTGGCGCAGCAGCAGTGTGTTTTATGAGCCGGCCCCCTGGGAGAGAGTCAACATCCACCCAACGAAGAGCTGCAGCATGTTTCAAGGAGGCGGGCTCTCGGGGTGTCAGAGGCTCGCTGCGTTTAGTTTAGTGTTCCCCCACCTAACACGGGTATTAGGTTTTAATGAGTGAAGGCTCCAGGGCCAGGGACATTGTTTCCAGTTGTCAGCTGATGTAAAACATGCTTTTAAAATATAAGTACAGGCTGAGGTTGCAAAAAATACGACGAAAAACAATTCTAAAGCTACACTTATGGCAACAACGACAACAACAACGACGAGCACCACGATAGTGTCAGACGGAAGATAAAGAGAGGGACACGAAGATGGGAAGGATGAATAATGGATAGCATACAGGGAGGAAGGGGTAATGAGGATAACTGTGCCGGAAGGGTTTTACATCCACGCATGATTTTAGTGTGATTTTATATGTATATATGTGTATATATATACGTATATATATCTTTTGAAGATGTCTTTATTATGTCAGTGTTGGAATACATGTTAAATATTTAACTACATAGTAGAAATTGATGTTTGATTGTTTTTTCTAGGCCCACCTGACAGACAGTTTTCTTTGTTCATGCACACATGAAATAAACACATACCTGTAATATACATCACACAATGTTCCCATGACACAGCGGGATAACGAGAAAGAAGGAAAACATTGGGATGAACGGGCGGGACCCGAAGTAAGGAGGCAGAGATGGCGATGATGCATTACTGCAGCGGTAGATCAAGGCTCTGGCATGATGATCAAAGTGCTTTTGTCCTTGTTAGAGAATAAAGAGACACGCTAACGCACAAGGACACGGACCTCGCCACACACACAGCCACACAGCTTTACGTTCACACAAGCGCACTTATCCATCACATCATCCATATCCAGTTTCCTATTATCCCTCACAAACTAATTCATTAGTTTCACTGATAAGAAAAAAAGAATGTAGCTCATTAATTTAACCCACTTTGTAGTGTGTGTGTGTGTGTGTTCGAGCGGAGGGAGCAGAATGGTCATGAGTAAAAAATTAGACGGCTCTAAAATTAATTGGGCTGCATGCATATTTATAAATATAATGCAGCGTACGTGTAATGCCATCCACTTTCAAGTGGATAGGCCGCTTTTGCATCTTTTTTTAAAGAGGTCAGGAATGGGAGGAGTGTGTGGGGGGGTGGTGTTTGAGATGGATTGAGAGGAGAAGGAACATCATTTTGGAATGGAGCAGAGGGGATGTATGAAAGGGTGTTTATGACTGCTGTGTTTACATATGAGCAACATGCAGGGCGAGAGGGTTGAGGCTGAGTTTGAGCTGGATGTGTGTGGAGACCCACGAAGGGCACGGTGGAGGTGAAACTGAGGCAGAGAAACAGCTGGAACTCACCAACAGCTGGTGGATGAGAGACAAAGAAAGTGTAAAGAGTTAGATGAGGGAGGATTAAGAGGGATGAAGCCTGAGGTACCTGAGGACACAAGAGCAGTGATGAAGCAAAATGTAAATAAAGAGACTTTTAAAAATTGAAAGAGGAAAAGGAGAGACGGAGGAACAGGAATACTTGACAAAATATTACCTCTGCTTTTGTCACATCTTAATTAGTTTATCTATACATGGACAAGAAAATGTCTTTCAATATATTCTGATGATTCGTCAGGTCTTCTGAGTGTTTTTAACAGTAGGCCAAACTGATATGATGGGAAATATAAAGTTTTTTTGTCTCAAGGTTCGATTGCAAGAATAGCTTTGTTACTTACATCACAGAAATATGTGCTGAAGCTGCAAAATCACCCCTCCTTTTGTTAATGATGACTTATATTTCCATCCTACGGAGGAACTAGACACTTTAGCCGATATTTGAATGCTAAATTTTTTCCGTGGGGTTTTTGTGCAACCGTGATCATTTGTTTAAATAAAGTTTGTTTGTTATCGTTAGGTCTGAAAGAAAATATGTTACCCTTGAATCATAATTGAGCGTGCATTTTAGTTGTGTGTCAACTGCATTGCTGGTAAACACATGGAGACTCAATGGAGCTCGGCCTCATCATGCATTAGTTTTGTGTCGGCTGCCATTATCCGCCTTGCCGGCCCGACTGTCATGTTCTTTATGTTCTTTATCGTTCTCCTTCACATGCTATGAGGTGAAACCCAAGAGTGGGCATGAATCTTTTTAAAAATAGATCTAGAGGTTTACATTTCGTCTGAAAGCCCAAGATAACTCTTGTGAGAGGAAGGAAAGAAGTGGTTTCCTGCTTCTGAACTCTGCGCTCTCCCTCTTCCCACACACTCTGATTTAATGAAGGGGATGGCGAGCGGTTACATGGATCACACACACTTCTGCCCCCAAACCTGCACCGACCCATGCCTTAGCCCCTTATCTCTTACTATTACTACTTACTACTTCCCCTTTCCTAAAGTCCTCTTACTTGACCGTTGCTTGCATCGGTTTATGCTCTCCTTCTGATGGGAGGATGCATTTACATTTCTCCCTCAACTTAATCTGTTCCAGATACAGATACAAATACAGTTCCAGCTGCGAAGGGGGAGGAAAAGGCCTCGCTTGGGATGAGGAGCATTTGGAAAAGGAGGAATGAGATCAGAGATAAGGAGTGATTACAAATATGCTAATGAAAGGGACACGCATAGGACATCAAAAAGTGAAAAGCCAACAGTAGACTACACTCCGTATTTAAATTGGCTTTTCCAAAGGCAATATGATGAGTTTGCACACAGATCTGCCAACACCCCCCCCCCCCCTCCGCCCCAGATTTTTAGAGCTATAATTTCATTCACAATGCCAATGCTGCAAGAGCATTTTACAACTGCATGTGGGGACTGCAGCTTTTAACTGCAATTCATCATCAGAAGCACCCATACTTTATTGGGAGTATAATGCCAATATATTGGCCTGATTTATGAAGGCTTCATATTAAAATTACACAAGCAAGAAAGTAGGAGGTCAGCACCTGAACCCGGCACCTCTTCGGTAGTTTAGATTAGAGAAGTAACTCGTATTGAGATCACAGCGCTCCACTGTTATCTTCTCTAACTGTGGGCTTCATACATGGCGACATTTAAATAATGCTAATAATCGTGGAATTGCAATCAGCAAAAAGACAGAACATGAAGTAGGTAGGAAGGGAAAGCTGGCAGGGACGTGCAAGGAGAATAAATATGGTGCAGCGAAGGAAGGGAAGCGAGACTCGGAGAGAGGGAGCAGTGGAGGTAGAGTGACCTACTTAGCGAGAAACGGATATTTCGTATGTACTGGA
Organism: Pseudoliparis swirei; assembly: GCF_029220125.1. Classification (NCBI taxonomy): domain Eukaryota; kingdom Metazoa; phylum Chordata; class Actinopteri; order Perciformes; family Liparidae; genus Pseudoliparis; species Pseudoliparis swirei. Next base: position 7,913,101 of record NC_079408.1, read on the forward strand.
GAGAGGGAGGAGGAAGAGGAGAAGTTGCATGGAGAGCGATGGCAGCGAGCGGCGGGAGGAAGGATACCACGCGTCATCTCAGCCCTGGGCGTGTTTACGGCCCTGCGTGTGTGTGAAAGAGTGTGAGAGCGGGAGTGAAGGGTGAGTTTGGGTGAAGTTACCCCCAGATGTCCCATTTAATTGATTCGTTTATGATTCATTGATGTAGCAGCGTCTGACCTTCAACCCGAGGTGAATGTGTTGATTGCGTCTTTCGATGGTGTCCCCTATACCTGCAGATGTGTCTCGACCTCTGGGTCTAGCTACGGCAGGAGTATTTGTTCACAATGTCATTTTAAGTTCATGCTTTTCTGCTTTACACTTTATACTCATCCTCGTTTATGAATTCTGAAAATTGCTCCAATATCAGCAACATCCATCAAGCAGAAAATGCGCATAACTTATTGTAAAATGCTCACACGCAATCCAGTGGCATAATTAGACAATTTATTTCCGTGTAACCATATTTACAATACAATTAATAATTTTCAGTTGGAAAAAAAATCAACGTTTATGGAAATTAAATGTAGAATGTAAGCTTTTTAATTTTGTTATGAAAACTGGCTGTTGGCGTCGGACCATTAAGCAATGTGAGTTATAATTAAAGGAATGGCTTAAATTGACCTTGAGAGCAGCACTTTTATATGTTTGTTATACTGTACCAACATTAAGATGCCATTGGTGTTAATAATCTTATTTTGTTTACAACAACGTGGACCGTTACATATTCTAATTAGAAGACCTTAAATAATGGCTTTCTGAGTTTCATTGATATAATAGGATTTATGTCTCTACATACACGATGGTTATTATAGATGATTTATATGCAGAGCGTCAGGGGGGTGTAATCATTCTTTATGTTAAACATTCACCAATACCCTAAATGGGTTCACACATGCATATAGATTGTGGAGGCTTGGGTGTGTGTGTGTGTCTGTGTGTGTGTGTGTGTGTATGTGTTATAACCCGGCTCCACTGCAGCTCCATTCATCATCAAAAGTGTTTCAATGCAATCGCATGTACATTTTTGACGTGACACCGTATATTACAAAATTAAATAAGTAATTTGGCAGCTGGATCCACATGTTGTAATATTTAAGACTTGGACGCAACAGGTAGTTTAAAGAGCTGACAGGAAATGATCATTTAAAAACCGTTAAAGAGACAGCACTTCTAGGGTAAGACGAGGAAGAGCGGTAGCCTGCAGAAATGTTTTGCGTCCCCGCGAGGAAGATAGGGAGTGACTTTGCAGCGCTGATGGAAGTTAGAAGATGGTTTGAACTTTTAGGCGAGCCTGAAGGGAGGACGAGGGGAGACGAGCCGGAGCTACGGCAAAGGGATCCGCCGGAGGGCAAGGAATGCCAGGTGCAGAAGGAAAAATAAAATAAAAAATACATTCCTTTAATATCGCACAAGGCTCACTGCTAGAAAGTCCAAATGACTGCCTCGGACATGTGACACGGAGGATAACGTGCCACCCGGTGTATAACAGATGTCAGGCAGTTCCATTTGAGCAAGTCTAAGAAGCTACCGCCACGCGAGAGCTTCTGTGCATGTGTGATTCGGCTCTGTGGCCATTTAAACCTGAATTATTCACACAATTGCAATGCTTATGCAGCAAATTATTGGGCAAATTAATTTTTTCATTCGTTAATGGAGCTGGATGATAAGCAAAGCACCAAAATGATTCTAATTCATCTTGTGGAAAACACAATTGTGTTGAAATTAGGGCTGTTAGCGTTAACACGTTAATCTATGCGATTAATTTGGCCGCGATTAACGCACTAAAATATTTTAACGCAGCTTTGTTTACTTCCGGTGTGCGTTGACGTTTTTGCACTCCTCTGAGTCTCAAACCGCGGCAGTGAGGTTTGACACTGTTTCCGTTTTTAAAACAATTATTTCTCCGCAAAAATACGGAGCAGAAAAAAGTTTAAACTCGTGGATGAATCAGTCGGGTTTCCTCCTGCTCCTCCTTCCTCCCGTCTGCTCCTCCGATCCACAGAGGAACAGAGGGGCGACGTGTCGGGTGACGCGGCGCGGAAAGAACTCGTCACACGAAACCTTCACCGTGATTTGTCAATCCGTTTGTCTGTCAACATTTTGCGAAAAAAACAACCAATGAACACTCAGTAAATCACAAAGGACCTCCCACCTCACAGGTGAGGCTCTATAGCAGCCTGTCAGTCAGAGAACCAGAGAACACGACGCGAGGACAACTGAGCCTCATTGTATAGAGCTGAGATTGTTCTGGAATGTTTGATGTATAACACGTGGTTATGTGTCATATGCAAACGCCTTTAAAAGGTGAATTTACATTTTTTTGTAAAATGGAGACATGAGCCCAGCCTCCAGAGGGTTAACGTGACATATTTGAATATCAGTCAGTTTATCAAGGCCACTGGTTCTGCTGTTGTTCAATGTTAAAGATGACAGGACCAATGGGGTCTCAAATACACCTTGTTTTACTCATCTGGATGTTTCACTGAAGAAACAATTTATCATCCACGATATTAAATACATCGCTGGCACTTTATATGTAGGAGCCTCTTTGAAAACACAGCTCTGTGTGAAGTTGTCTTTAAAAAGAAGAAGAAAAAAAATTCATTAATCGCGATAAATGAATTTCAAAATGTGCGATTAATTAGTTAATTTTTTTTAATCGATTGACAGCCCTAGTTGAAATCCACTGAGTGGATGTCAGCCTCATGGAAGGGCGAGGAGGAAAAGTCATGAAATTACCAGCGAGAGTGGGAGTCGCCCTCTGGGGACCATGAATATCAAAACCAGATTGAATTGAAAATAGCTGATGAGATGTTTCAGCTTGGAAAAAAGTGGTTGACCGACTGGCTAGTTCAGCCACTCGGCGCACAGAGTTAAAAGTTTATAAAGATGTAAAAAAAAAACAAGAACGAAAGAGCAGAACTTCTACTTTGTTGTGTTCGTTGCTCTGAGGACGCCCATCAAGCTTTCTATATTTAAAGATTGAGGCGGCAGTTGAAATTCAGCCGTGTCCCCGAGGAGATGAAGCTTTGAGACCTTTCCTGGAGGGGGCGCTGTCACGTTCGAGGTTCTCCTCTCACGTACCCGGGCTCCAGAGACAGTCGAGACATCACCAGCTGCTCGTCTGAACCGCGCATACAGACATCTGGTACAGGAGGGTGCTTTCAAACCGTCTGTTTGTGCCCGTCCATCCACATCTTGACCTTTGTGTCCATTCAAAGCACCGGTACGCATCTCATCTTGAATCGGCCGCCATGTGGCACGGCCGGAGGTCCATCCCAGTTTGGACAGCTTGTGTTTTCCCGCCTCCAAAGCCCCAAACGGCTCGTTCTGCGGTCACAGACATCTGGTTTCTACCGACTCTAATGGCCGCACTGATGTTTGATCCTCTAGGAGAGGTGGCGGCGTGACGGGCGTGCGTGGCGGTGGTTTTCTGCATCGTGTGCGAGACGCGACATGAAGATCTGAGACTGACTTTATTAATTGTTTTAGCAGCTGGGCACTTACAGCTGTGTTTTTTTTTTTTCCTCCTCTTCTCTTAATTAGGAACACGAGGGAGGGGAGAAGAGTGGAGTAGATATGTACGAGTGAAATTAGAAGGGAATGTGTAATGAGATGAATTGCAAAAAAATGGGGCTAGGAATGGAGAGGCTAGGAATGGAGAGGAGACGTGAGGAGGGAACGGGAGTGGAAATGAAAGGAGGCGGAGGGAACGAGAGGATAAGCAAGGGGAGTATGAAGGAGAGTAAGATTAGAGTGTTCAGAGGAGAAGGAGTGGAGGCGAGGCAGAATAAATGATAATTGATAGAAAAATTCAGAGCGCGAGAAAATTAAAATGAGGGAAAAGCCGGAGAGCTCATTAGGGTCATTATGCCTCCGTCTGGAGCGCGCACACACACACACAAACATACACACACAGGATTGAAAGGAGAAGCCAATTAAGTCGGGTATCAAAAAATGAGCCTTTTGATGAAAGTCTACGAGGGGCTGAAGGAGGGCTTGTGCTGCAGTGTGTGTGTTTGTGTGCGTCTACCCCCCATAGAGTGTCAAAGTAGTCAGAACTTAGTCACAAATATGGTTTTGTGAGGAAGGAGTCTTGGCCGGGAATTGCACTGCTGGTGGTCTTGGTTGCCAAAAAAAGATGAGAGGAATACGGAGGAGAGAAGGAAAAATAAACACTCACGAAACATGAAATGCAGGCAAGCAGGAAGGAAATAGTTTCATATGAGGTAAGAATGAATGGGTAAATAAAGCCAGCGGTGAGAGAGAGAGAGAGAGAGAGAGAGAGAGAGAGAGAGAGAGAGAGAGAGAGAGAGAGAGAGAGAGAGAGAGAGAGAGAGAGAGAGAGAGAGAGAGAGAGAGAGAGAGAGAGAGAGAGAGAGAGAGAGAGAGAGAGAGAGAGAGAGAGAGAGAGAGAGAGAGAGAGAGAGAGAGATTCTTTCCTATAATAAAACCTAGAAACTAATTGAGCTAAAAAGGCGATCAAATCACACCAAAATTGAGTCCTTTCATTCACCACGAATACTAAATGTCTCCAGATAATGAAATTGGATCGGTCACGGCTCCCTTGTTTCTAGCTTTGGGGGAGGATGGGGAACGGCTTTTAATTAAAGCGAGACCAATAAGCCAGCACGCTGGTCACCAGTGAGGACGGCTGGACACGGTCCCCATCGGGACGGCACAGCCGTTAATTCAGGGGGGTGTGGTCTCCATAAAGTTTGACTTCCCACGTCACTGGAACAATCCACCTCAGGCATCCCTGGTTTCCCAATCGATGTGATCGGGGGTTTAATATAAAAGCAGATCGATGGAGCCACCTGGGTGACCTTCCAGCAGGAAGGAACACGTGATCAACATGGAAGTCACGGCCATGAATACGTGTGAACAACATTCATATGCAGACTTTGTAAGCATTTCTTCACCAGTTGATGGTGGACATGCTCTCCCATCCACTGGTTGGATTTACAGGCTGGTGGGTCGAGCCACGGCGAGGATAACGCACGTCCCAATTACTGACATCCAGCCAGTTAATCTCAGGACTTTGAGGACACGGGACACTTGTGGGCTGCTCGAGTAACGACTGCACAATGACTTCCTCATTCCAGCTCTGTTCACAGCGTCAAACACACACACACACACACCTTTTATATTTATTTCCCCCCCAATTTTTTTCCGACGTCTGTTTCTAAACTGCTGAGAAAGCAATTTGTGGTTTTGAAACGTAGCGTTGGGCGCCGCGCGGTCGTTTCACCCGAGCTGCGTTGCAGTTGTATAACAATCCAAGTAATTCCAATATCCATCAGGGGAAAGTCGGCCCGCATACACGGTTGTGTAACGCACACGGATCCCCTATTAGGTTTTGCCGAACATCAAAGGTTTTTTCTTTCCACACACATTCAGGAAGATTGAATTAATATTGCATTGCGCTTCTGTGCATGTTTCGAGTGAGAGTGTGAAAAAAGGCGAGAGGCGGTGATCTTCTAAAACACCAGCCCCATCCTGTGCGGTATAAACATGTCCGCCTGGTTGCGTTTACTTTCTCGCCCCGCTTGGAAGCTGTCGAATTAGAAGTAGCGATTACTCATCAGGGCCACGTTGAATATCATTTTTGGGGGGGGTTTGAAATTGCGGTGAACGCTCCGGCTCAGGGGGCTTTGGACATCATTCCCATGTAAACCGCAAGCAAAACATCCTCGTCAGCCGAGACGGCAGGACATCTGGTTTGTAAGGACGCAAGTTATTAGATTCCCGAGATGGGCCGCTGTATTCAGGGGGCTGCCCACGAACTGTCACCAGACTCCTCGGGAGTCAACCCGCTTCCACATTTAGCCGCGGAAGGAGAACGTAGGAAAATGCTTCTGAGACGCGAGAAGCTCGTGACCGAGTTGGGAAGTTTTCCCACCGTTTCTGTGTCAAACGGGGTCGACATGTTGCCAAAAGCTGGATTTTAACTTCCGTTTGTCTCGGAGCTTTTCAAGCGCCGCCGGAGACAAACAGCGTTTTCCACGATGTCGACCCCCGAGCTCCAGTTTATTTTGGAGCCTCAGGTTTTGTTCCCCAAAAGCGCTTACCTCTCTTCCCAGTCTGCCCTTGCCTCTCCTCGACTCACCAACTCCACTTCAAGCATTACCACGGCGCCTACATCCTCTCCTCGCCTCCTCTCCGTGTGCTCTCCTGTCTCCTTCCCTTTATCGCTCTCCTTGCCTCCCCGTGCTGCTCCGGCTGCTCCTCTGCCTCCCTAATTGGTGCGCTATCAGTCGGAGCGCCGACATCGCTGTCACTTCCCGTCTCGGCGCTTCAAACGGGCAGCGCACGCTGTCTCGTGCCTTCCTCTCCATACATTAGCCGTCTCAAAGCAGCGCCGCACACAATCAACACCCGGCAACAACAAAGGGAGGAATAAAGCTTGCAGCAGCGGGACTGAGGGTTGGGGCAAAGACGGTGAGGAATGGATGGAGAGAGAGAGAGAGAGAGAGGGAGGGGGAGGGGGGGTCTGTAATGTGGCCATGCAGAGCTAAGGGGATAGGAGAAATGAACTCGGTGGCAAATGGCTCGGAGAGTTTTCAGTGTTATTACAAAACGCAAACGAACTGTGAATCCGGGTCTTGGGTCCACTTAAGGTGCCGGAGGATCAGGGCCATTCAGACGCGAGGGCTCCTCTTTGTGTTTAGAAAGTAACGAAAACATCTGGTTCAGCGGTGTGCTGGAAACCACCTAAGACTCATTTTCAAGGGGATTTTACCTCCTCATCTCTCCGAGTTGTTTTATTTAATGGAAAAGCAAGCAGCGCCGTCGTGAAATATATAAAAACACATTTCATGCCTACAGCAGAGTCGTTTATCATCCACACTGATTGGTCCGGTACAAACCTGCCAGGGCGGAATCCATTTTCAATTGGATGTTTCTGAGAATAAAATGTTGCAGTTTAAAGCGAAGCTTGAGAGTTTCATTCCGACTCTTTTCAGACCGATCGGGTCGAACTCCGTTTATATTACGGAAGCTAACGGGATCCGTGACGCGGACGCAGTCTGGCTTCAGAGTCCTGAGAGGAACGTCGGTCGACCGGAGAGAGAATCGAGACGTATAACAGAGTCCAGGAGTTGTTTTCCTGTCGATGTCCTGGAACAACAACGCGATGCAGTCACCTCTAAGCTGCACGGATCAATAGTTCTATAATGACGATGGATAGAAAGAAGTCTCTCATAGTGGCGGACACAGAGAATTAACATCCAACTCTGACTCCATCCTCCAGCAGAATGCTAATGCGTACATGTGTTTGCTAACTTGTCCCGGCTGTAGTCTTTAGGCGTGAATGTCTTGCACTACACCGTATGCAACCTTTCCTGGGAGCTGGTATCGTGGCCGGTAAATCTGACAGGAAGTCTGGAGCTATGATTTGAAGTCACTTCATGCAGCGTAATGACATTCTCCTCTTCTGGCTGCAGGTAGCCATTTATCTCGTAATTCACAATGACGAGTGTGATATCCAGCGCCGTGATGAAGAGCAAGGCACCGTGACAAATGCAAACACACTTTTTTTCAAATGTTCTTTTGCTTTATAAGGCCTCATATCAGTACTGTCAGATGGAACCATATAACTCCACATTTCATGCTGCTGTTGGCATTTTTATTTTCGTTTCAATTTTCCACTTTCCGCCACACACTCGGTGAGTTTTATGACCCGGGCCTCTGAAACCCGTCCAGAAGCCATGTTGAGATTTTTGAAAATACATCGTCATCAGTGGGGAAATGGACTTAGTTATCTGAATTCGTGAAATAAAAAGTAGATTTTTATGTTATTTGCGATATATATGTATATTTCCTAAAACTACATGAGCAGGCCGAGCAGGGTAATGTGTAATGTGCCCGTGGCGGCCCAGCACTCTTTCATACAATACACCGCTGACCTTCTGAGTGATACACTTCTGAGAAGTGGAACAAGCTCTTCTACACAGCGGGATGGTGACGGATAAATAAATAGCAGGAACACAGGAGAGAGAGTGACTGTGAGAAAGGGAAAAGTAAAAAGTACAAAACTAAAACTGAATCCACGAGGAGCAGGACTTTAGTGGGCCAAATCAGGCCACGCATGTGTCAGCGGGACCGATTCTGTGCCTCCTTAAATTATTAGTATCTGTGGCTATCCAGAGCGTGAGAGAAAGGGAGCTAAGACGGAGAGAGACAATGACACGGAGTGAGAGAAGAAAGCGAGGTTTTCATGCTAGACAGCGCCCTGGGCTGAATGAAACGGACACCGTGGCTTTAATTATTAACGTGGTATTTGGCTTTCCATTCAATTTTACTTGTATAGTTTCTTTCTTTCTTTCTTTCTCTCTGTCACACATACACAGAGACATATATATATATATATATAATATATATATAATACATATATATATATAATATTTATATATATATAATATATATATATATTATATTTATATATTGTACACATCTGGTAACCGGGGCTTAGTGGCGCTGCTCCGGTGAGAGGTGAAGGCCCTTTCTCCTCTCCGTTGGTGTTCATCTCATACATCTATAGGCCCCGAGGCCATAATTGGTACCTTAAACATTTTCACAAAGGTGCACTGTTCCTCATTAGCACATGGTTGAGAAGAATACATATGGACGTGCAAATACTTCATGAGCAAAACAGCATTTCATTTATTGCATTTAGATTTCACATATTCATTCACACGGGACGTCAGGTGAGAGTCAGTTTCACTACAACGGTCGAGGCCATGCAGGACACACGCAGAAAGCCCTCCGCTTTGCAGCGATTAAAAATTAACTATATTAAAACTGACAGATTTGATTCCGTCCACCATTTGAGGAGAATAACTGAGGCTCCACTGTGCCGGTTGTGTGGGCTTTACACGTATCCCAATTCAACATGTTTGTGCAGTAAAGTGTATCCGCAAACATCTGTCTCGCTGCATGTGTGATTAGTCTCCTGACACGAGCAGGACCGAGCTCTCTCTCTCTGTGTGTGTGTGTGTGTGTGTGTGAGATCGAGAGAGGGAGGGAGAGAGAACACATCAGAGTTCCTATTCCAGTTAATTACATCTTAACTATTACATTTTGGTTACATTTGGGACTTTTTAAAATGTTTTGATTCTTCTTAAATTCCTCTGATGCCCGCCAGAACACGAAAGGGCGAGTGCCCTCGTCACGACCATCTGGCTTTGCCACAGGACCGCAGCCCAATTACAAGCCCTCTGTGGTTGGTTTGATGTGGTCAGTGGCCGAGTGGCCGTGCAGAGATCAACCGCACCATTCTGACACGCATTGTTTTTGTAAATGTGTGTGTGTTTATTTACCGTTTGGCTGTTTGTTCCATGTAATCACAACTGACAGCGTGAGAATCACCCTGTTGGGCTTTGATAGAAACGATCTCAAGGACACCAATCAAATTAGTTTAAATTCATTTTGGCCGACACAGATTGGCATCCAATCAGTCGAAACTTCACCAGTTGGCACGGAGCTCCCAGATGTTCAACGGAAACACTTTACGGCTGCTTTACTGGGAACAGAAGTGCCTTTGAGCGACTCGCTGATCCTCCATCTTCCTCTTTTATCACTGCAAGTTGCTCTGGATAGAAGTGTTCGCCAGATGCCTAAACTGCGTGCTTATTGCCGTGATGCTCGGTCAACGTGTGTGGATGTTAAGCTCGAGTAAGCCGAAGCGGAGGGAGCAGCATCAGTCTCAATGTGGGATATGTTTTACCGTATATTCCCGCCCTCGGGGGATCTAGAAACACAACAATGTGCAAAGAAACCTCAGGCAGCTGGCAGAGAGCCACTCTGTCACTATGACACAGCGGTCAATGCTAACAGCTGCATTGGTCTTGTGCGTACAGTATGCTTGACCTGCTGTGTTAACTGGAGACGCAAGCAATTGTAAAAAATAAATGAAAGAAAAGAACCATTTCATGAATAGAAGAGGAACAACCGAGTGTAGATTTTCCCAGTGGCAGTGGCACAGAGGGTTGGCAACTGCCTCCATAAGACTGTGGAAACAAAGTGCCCCAATTTGGCACAGAAGCAACGTGACACGTCTCTGTCACGAGATTAAGTTCACAAACAGAACAATCCACAAAGTATTTTTTTCTTATTTTTTTCTTGCCCTCCTGGAGAGATTGGGATTGCATTCAAGAATGCTCCAAGTCTATTGGGACCAATTGTACCCAGCTAAACTAGTAGTGAATATGAAATAGGAAAGGATTATTTTAAGCTGTTTGAAGCTCGTTAAATAATACACTGTTGTGACATGAAGGCAATCTTCTAAGAGAAGCCAATGTGGGAGGGCCTTAAACGTCTATTCTCTCCCCTGACCAGCAGGGGGCGACTGCTCCGGTTTGCAAAACATAATCTGATTGTTTGGAAATCTATAAGAAAATGACCCTACTTCTCACTAGATTTATTACCTCTGTAAAACATTGTAAACATGAGTTCAAGGTTCAATTGAGAGACTAATGGACCATAAAGTAGTTTTTAAGCATGGCTACCTTTTGATTGACAGGTCGCTACCACGGCGTTATCTGGTCTAAGAGTTGTCTGTGTTTTCATCTTCGAACTTTAACCCTTTCAAAGTGTATAATTCAGTTCATGAAAGTTACATTTATTTTTTGGGTTGCCTAAAAATGTTCTACTCAGTTTCACTTCTAGTTAAAAAAACAAGATTGCGCTTGCCAGTTGTATATATATATATACAGGACTGTCTCAGAAAATTAGAATATTGTGATAAAGTTCTTTATTTTCTGTAATGCAATTAAAAAAACAAAAATGTCATGCATTCTGGATTCATTACAAATCAACTGAAATATTGCAAGCCTTTTATTCTTTTAATATTGCTGATTATGGTTTACAGCTTAAGAAAACTCAAATATCCTATCTCTAAATATTAGAATATCATGAAAAAGTATACTAGTAGGGTATTAAACAAATCACTTGCATCGTCTAATTAACTCGAAACACCTGGAAACACATTTTCAAATGTTTGATTTTGTTTTGCTGTTATAAATCTTTTTTTTACTTGGTCTGAGGAAATATTCAAATTTTATGAGATAGGATTTTAGAGTTTTCTTAAGCTGTAAGCCATAATCAGCAATATTAAAAGAATAAAAGGCTTGCAATATTTCAGTTGATTTGTAATGAATCCAGAATGCATGACATTTTTGTTTTTTTAATTGCATTACAGAAAATAAAGAACTTTATCACAATATTCTAATTTTCTGAGACAGTCCTGTATATATACAGGGTATGTCACACACACACAAAAATTAAGCAGTGGAAGTGCCAGCGTGGAACATTGGAATCCATCTCAGCGTCACATAAAGTGCCGTTGACCGGCCTCTAGCCTTTAAAATCAAAGGGGAGTGCTCTGCATTATGAAAATCGCAGCCTGTAAATTGGGGCCCGGAACCTTGAAACGACATATTGCTCAGGTGTCGATGTGCGTGGGCCGTCGTCCTCGTGGCAATTTCCTCTGCCTCGACATCTTGTTCATCTACAGCCCTATAAAGACGATCTCTTTCAACTACATTATCTTAAAAAAGGATCAAAACTCCTGCCTGGTGAGGGACGGTTCTATGAATATTTTACATATTAAATTCAAATTGAAAACGACATTCATATCCAGTCGTGGCCAGCATCGAGCATTCGGCTCGGCGTTCAGGTGTATGGATGCGTAAATGATTACGGCAGTCTGATGAGCGGCGGCTGTCGCGCCGCACTTAGTTTAGGTGTTGAATATAAATGTGTGTTCGTTTAGCTTCAGCTTGAATATGAGGTGCTTTCACAACGACGTGGGTCACGTCGGCTGCTATTCACTCACACATTTGTCATCATACAATACTGTTGTTGCACATTTCGCTGATATGCTTTGTGGATGGAATTATACAGAGTTTTGATCATTCCGAGCCATTCGAGATGAACACGATTGCATTGAAAAAACAAAAACAAGCAAAATGGTGCAATATGAAAAAGGCCGTTAGCCATAATGGTTGGCAGTTCAGCATATCTACAATGTCTGAACATATCATCCTCAAATCATCGGTGTGGCACAACGTTGTTGCAGGTTTAATTTCTACTCATCTTTCCCTTCCAGGGCCTCCATATGTCGTGGTGTTGGACAGTCCATCCCTCCCTCTCTCTGCCCTCCTGCCAAGCGCTTTGGAACCGTCCAGCCTTTCCGTTTCTAAACTCCTCTCACGCTGGTCCTCCGCCCCTCTCGTCTCCTCATCTTCTTCTTTCGTGTCCGTCTGCCATCGCCTTCCAAGCGCGCGTTGATTTCCGCTCACGTTTCAGGCCTCCGACGGAGATGTTTTACGTCCGCGTTACAATCCACGGCGAGCCATTGAAAACAATTCTGGTGATGAGATATCAGAATTAGTGGGGAATGAAAATCCTGCATCGTTGCACAGAAATAGAGAGCCGACGGTGGCAGAGAAAACCACTTAACTCGCTTGAGACGGATGCAAATGTGGAAGCAATGGTTGCATGGACTGGTCAGTTGATCTTATAGCCTCTGGTCTGCTCAGGCAGTGAGTTGCAATTACTTTTACCATTATTGCGTCCTAGGGACTGCGAATAGAACCATGAAAATGACTCATGAGGAGCAGTTGCACGTACTTCACACAAATATTAGTATTTCCTCCACCGAGTATTAGAAAAAGGAGATCAGTGGACCATGTAGGGTGAGCCCAGAACACACTAAATGAAAACAAGTGTGTTTCCGATGCAGAATCCACCTAAATAAAATCCACAGCAAGACTCTATACCATCTTGATTATTATATTATATTCACTCTGTGAATATTATTAAACAATTATTTATTCCAATTTGCAGACTTTCTGTTCAGAATGTTAAGTAAGACGTATATATATATTTTTTGCAGTTCATCTTATTCGATGATCTTAAACACATCATATCTCTTTTTCTTCTCGCATGGAGTCCTGACCTCTCGCCTCCTCTGCTCCGTTCCTTCCAGGTCTTCCGTACCGGCGAGGGCATGGGCATCCGTCTGGACAGCGCCTCCGCCTTCCAGGGCGCCATCATTTCGCCCCACTACGACTCCCTGCTGGTGAAGGTCATCGCCAGCGGGAAGGACCTGCAGACGGCAGCTTCCAAGATGAGCCGAGCCCTGGCCGAGTTCAGAGTGCGAGGGGTCAAGGTAGGTCAAACCGGCCGCGCTGTTCCCCGAAGTTACTCATCGTTTCCTGTTGCCGAGAGGAAACGGCGACCTCTGGAGCCGGGGGGAAACTCAGCGGATGATTTAAGGGTGTCGTTGAACCAGAGAATTCTAGGTGGTTGTCATTGACCCACAATTTTTGACTTTGGGAGAAATGAATGAGGGAAACGATGTGATGGTTTCGTAGACCCGGTCGGCTGTGAGTGGATTCACAAGAGCTCAGCTCAAACTCCTCAAGCTGGCGGAGCAGTGTTCATGGAGAGCGGAGAGCTTTTCAAGGACCCCATGTACGGAATCGGCTGCACAGCACCGAGTTCCTGTGGAGTGGTGCTCCAGCATCCTGCTCACTGTCTTCGTTGTTTCTTGGTTTTGATGCTGAATACGTCTTAAACTCCCTCAAACGTGTGTGCAAAAAAAAGATGAAGGCCTCTAGTTTAATCAGCAGGTGCAAATAGTCATCAGCAAACAAAGATGGGGGTTATTAAAAATAATGTGCTGCACGGGTTATTCATGTTCAAGTCAGGCGTACGAGAACGATGTCGTGAACACCTTTCACGCACCTTTTTAACCAGCCTAATTTTCAGTGTTTTGTTCGGAAAATGGCTGATTTATGGAAATAGAAGTCTTGATTCATACCATCAAAATTGTACAAACAGACTAAGTGGCTCGGAGTCAGCGCTGTGCAAAGATCCTACTGGCGTTGTTTGGTATTGCGTGACAGTGGAACCAGCTGTGCAACGGTTTATGAAAGGCTCCGTGTTAAAATACTATTTGCCACTTTGTGTTTTACTTTGTCAAACAGCATTTTATGAAGCGAATTATTGAGTTGGAGACACAGAACTCGACACGTGATGTTTGTCTTGTGCTTATCGTTTTAGATGTCTCCTTTCTTCTACTAAACTCACAAGTAATTCGTACATTTGCATCCTGAATATTTCACCCCTTCAATTGAAGGGAAATGAACAATCTGCTCGTGTGACTATAAATAACTCACGCTGGGAGCTCACGAGAGTGACTTCCTTTCAGCTCATCCCTTTGAGGTGCTAGGTGTTATATTAATGGTTTTACAACTTGAAACGGGGAACTGGGTAGCCAAATTCTTAGATGTTTTTTCTTTTCTTTTATGTAAACCATGAGAAAAGTCCACAAAATGTCTTTTAAGTGTATAAAATGAAGCGTTTAATTCCAAGGTGAAGCGAGCTCAGTCGCTTTCCGCTGTCAACACGTCTTCTCATCTCTCTGGCTGTTGAGATGTAAAGGATGAAGAAACCAATTATTTTAAGGTATTTCACCTTTTCGTTGCAGCTCAGCGAGAAGACACATTCCACTCATTAATTCTCACTGCAGTCTAACTCAAAGCTGCAATATCATTGACGACTTTTGCAAAGGTTTTCTTTATGAATCCGTCGGACAATAAGCACGGACGCTTCTTTTGCATCGGAAAAGCATTTTGCGTCCTCCTTTCTGCTCGAGTGTGAATGCTCTGGGAATGGATGTCATCAGTGGTTAATGGGACACCTCTTTAGATTAATGAATCAATACATGATTATATTCCGTACAGGGTTGCCCACCTTTAGTGATCTGAAAATGAGAACAAAGGGATTCCTGTAGCTCAGCTCGTAGCTCAAGGTCATTCCTCAATCTGTTTGGAATTGGTCGTGATGAGATGAAATTGGTCTTTTCAACTCTTAATTTCTCATTGGACTCAACACAGATTTAATGGATCATTTGTCCCCTTCTGATGGAGCGAAGAAGTGTTTGGCGTCGGCCAGGACCTGGTCGTGTCCTCGCCACCGTAGATCACGTCAACACACCCCGGGAAGTCAGTCTGCTCTGCCCTTCCTGCGCTGGCTGCAATTGTAATCGCTCAGTCGTTTTCTCAGTGCGGGAACCTGATTGTTTAAGAAGTAGAAGCCCAATGAAGGCGGCGTGCAGCAGACGAGCTACTGCGAGCAACCTTGGTGCAAACGTGCTGATCAGACTTGAAACGGGGGGAGAGGGGTCTGATTCCAAAGTAATTTTCACCAACAGAGAACATGGAGGACAGCTGTCTTCCTGTCACAAGCTCTTGAATTATCGACTGCTGGTGGCCGACAGGAACCTTGGCAGCCCTGCCATGGTTTTATGTTCCAGAGTTCAAAACTAAAGACTTCTTTCCTTGCCAACACACATTCGGCGTTTGGGTTTTCTATCTTACCAGCTAGTTAACTGCTGCCATCTGGCATCACAAGTAGAAATATGTCACCAACGACATCTGCAGTGAAACCGGAGCCTGCGCTATAGACTAGAACAAATGAATAGGACATTCATTAAAACAAATCAATAGTTTGAAAAGTGATGTCAATTCCTGAGTCATTTCCCCAATTCCCATCCTGTTATCCGTCTTAATTCACTTAATTTCGCCGATATCTTGCATATGAATCGGCATACTCGGCTGGCTAAATTGAGTCTTGTCGGAAAAATGTCCACAACAAGAATTGTGGTCCGGCGTTTCTTTGTGACCGGTGGCCTCGGAGAGCGGCTTCTCACTGGTGACGTTCCGATAGTCTTGGCAACAAGCCCAAGGACTGTTGATGCTTCTGGTGTGCTCCCGGAGAAACTACAAAGAGGGCTGACATCCTCATAACCCCGCAGCTTTCCTCTTCTGCTTCTTGCCAGCAAAGAAGATGTGGCGACGATGAACCTGAGATAGACGACACTCTGCTTATCACGTCGTTCTGCGAGTGTCTTCCGTAGCGTGATTCCTCAGACAGTTAAGTGTAGTATAACCTTTAAATTCCAGTGAAAGCCGGATGGCTGCCAACGAAAGTTTGAATGGCTCGGTTAACGCTCGACGACATGCTGCTCTCCACTGTTGTGTGGAATTATGTTTGGCATTTCAGAAAGCCTTGTTTATCTCCCGCTCCTGTGTATGTTCGCCCTGGACACACACACTCGCGAGGGTGTTTGCGCGAAAGCATTGGGCATGAAAATGTCACGCATCCGGCAGCAGGAATAAGAAAGAGAGAGAGAGGAAGAGGAGAGAGTGATGGGCAGGAGGGTAAATATAGAGAGGGGGGGGGGGGGTGGCTAAAAGGGCGATCAAGTGTAACATAAAAGGACAAGATGGATTACCTGTGGCTGTCTTGTTTGTGTCTGCGCTGCGTCTCTCTGGCTACATTCGGGACGCGGGCTGACGGTCACGTTGCATTTGCACGGCCGGTCTTTTAAAGAGACAGAACAAAGAAACACATCGGGGTTCTCTCACTGCTCTCGAAGTAACCGACCGACACGGGAGATGATAAGAATTCAGTTTGTCCTCGACGCCGAGATCACAACAAAAATGAACCCGATGGTTTGCATTTAAAGACTGAAACGGGCTTTGAGGACAACGAGAGGCCTGATCTTCAGGGAACTTGAGCGGGTGTCGCGTGGGCCAAGGAACCGCTGCATTTCGGAGCGTGACGATACACACATTATCTTTCCCTTCTGGACACGGCCTTGTTGGAGGTCCGACTGACGTCTGAGTGCTTTTCATGTTTAGTTTTTTGTATCATTTCCAATAAAAAAGTAAAAGCTCAAGAGTAAGAAATGGATCAAACAAAGCTGCAAAACACTTACTACTTAGGGTTCTCATTTTAAAGTTATTGAGTCAACTAAAGTCTTCCTTTAACCAACTCAGTAACGTGATTAACGCGCTCGCGGAGAGCTCATAACATGAAGGTCGACCAGTTCTTACTTGACCACACGGGGACCTTTTGCCTCCTCTGGAGATCTACACACACCGAGTAGTCCGAGTGCTTCACGGCGATGCAAAGGGAGGGAGCATCTGTCATCACACAGGTTGATGGTTTGTCATGTGAAACCAACTATGACTGAATAACTAATGAGCTCAGGAGCAGACACATACTCCCCTGCTGCAGAACATCAGATGGTTCATTTTGATTCCCGGAAGTGTGTGTGTGTGTGTGTGTGTCTGTGTGTCAGTTGCCAACAGAGAGAGAAATCAGAAATAGAGACATGGTGGCAGGTTCGACGTTTCTCCTCATGGCGCTTCCAATATTCTGTACAGTTTATTGGATACTTCATCAAACAGAGGTGTGTGTGTGTGTGTGTGTGTGTGTGTGTGTGTGGGGGAGTTTGTTTCCTTAGAAGTCGTGTTTGAGTCACCGGGGGCTTTGCTTCGGGCAGTGCGGTTTCATCACTGTTTATCTTGACACCTCATCTGGTCGAGTGTGATGTGACCTCAGGTTGTTTGACCCACGTGTTTGTGTGTGTGTGTGTGTGTGTGTGTGAGGCTGGGTGATGATAGCCCTCTAGAGAAGCTCTTTGAAGAAGCTGTAATGTTTCGCTTCGTGACAGCCGCCAGTTCACCGGCTGGTTTCCATCATAAAGTCCCCACAGACGCATCCTCCTGTGTTCTTTCTTTGCACTTGTGTCGTCCACCAGGTCACACTGGACCGGGTCACACTGGCTTTGACCAGAGTTAAATTAATCCAACAGGTGCTAAATGGATCCTTATTGTCAACTCCCCTGTGCCCGTTTTCCTTTTTTTCAAAATTATTATTACAATTCAACTCGACAAAATACTGAACTACAATGGCATGAATCACAGCTGCAACAACGTGTAAACACAGCTGGAATGCGCCACATGAACAACACTGTCGCATTTTGTTGTAGAAAGGATCCGCGGCGTGGCGGCGGCTCGGCTGTATTTTGGGACACCAGTCATCCCTCCTCCCGCTCCGGTCGCCGGCTGCTCTCTGGTGTGTCTGTGTTTGTTAACCTGTGTCGGGGTGTATTTGTGAACAGCTCTCCACTCAGCGCCTGGGCTGTCATGTCCAACTCTTTATTTTTTTCACACACTCTTTTCATTTCTGTATCTGGCTGCCAAGTAAACAACTCCTCTACTCTGTTTTTTAGATTTTTTTCCCTTCTGTCAAACTTTTGTGTTTTATTCAGTCAGCCATTACATACAAAAAGTAAAGACACAATCTAATATAACTTTTTTAATTTCCCTTTTCTCTCCCCCGTCTCCTTTCATGACCGGGTCTTGTTTTCAGATCCCGGAGCCACCGGTTCACTGACTTGTGTACATGTTTTTTTTTATGATCTCAATATTTCACTTCTGTATTTTTAAATCCCGAACATTTGCTCCTTTTAAAGCCGTTAATCACATTCATAAATTGTGATCGTCAAATGAACAACAGTCATCGTTTATTCCACGCACCGACTACTGCTACCAAAACTAAGCTCACACATAAATCGCTGCGTTGTACATGCATACTTCATAAATCACAGCTTTACTTATTTTTCCGGTCTCATTTTCTTGCGACGACAGCGAGAGACACAAAGAAAATGTCGGGGCGAGTTGGATCAATTTGTGTGCGGCGTGGTAAACATAACACAACAGCAATTAGTTTGAGCGTGGCAAAAGGCCACCGCATTGCAAATGGCTTTCCAAGGTTTTTTAGAAGCCCCGTCCACCGCGCCGCCTCCCCTGAAGAATGGCTGTAATCGCAGAGCACTCAATCATCTCCGACCACGCTAAAGCCCGTACAGCGGCAGCGCGAGGAAAAAAGAATGTCGCCTTGGCTGAAAAGCTAGTTTTTTGTTCATTCGCTCCATCCATCCGGTCGGTAATCCAGCCAACCATCTTTTATGTATTTATTTATTCATCTGTTCTCTCTGTTTATCGCCGGCCCCATCCCTCTCGTCACAGCAACCTCAGTGTTAACCTCATTTTATATATTTGCATCTTGGAAAGATTATTAAGGTCAACGAAACAAATACGTCATTTAACCCTCCTGTTACCTTTATATTTACTAACATATTTTACCCTCGGTGTCAATTTGACCCCAGCAATTAAAACCTCCAGAAAATGTTGATATTTCTTATATGTTTGACACAGTGAAAAACAGCCTGGGGTCAAATTGACCTCAAGGAACACCGACATTAAACATTGAATTGGGTCAAATTGACCCTAAAGGTAACAGGAGGGTTAAACACAGCATGTAAGGATTAAACAACACCATCAGTTTCAATACTTACACAGGGGGCCAGTAAGAGGATGAATCCTCCTTGCCTGATCTGGAGTTGGCCCCCACGAGAAGCCAGAAGCCCGGATCCAGAATCACTCACTCGGCATTTACAAAGAGAGAGAGAGGACATCCATCTCATCTCTGACTTACCAGTGGGAGGAAAAACGGGTTTTGGACACACTGACAGCACACACTTGTTTTGTCACATTCAGGCACACACACGCTCACTCAAGATCACACACTAATATGCTTCTTTTGGGAGGAGGGGTCCTCTGTCCATCTCTTCTTCATTTCCCACCTCTCATAATTAGTTGCACAGCACTTCAACATAAGAGCAGTCTTGTGATTATCTCTGTGAAGTGAGAGCGCCCGTGTTTGTGTGCACACTGGAAGCCCTATTTTATGAAATTAAATGAAAGAGAACATGCGGATCCAATCGGGCAGAGTACATAAATCGTGGAAGATGTGGCTGTCGTTTGAAAAGGAAACTGAGACGGAGAAAGGAGAACGCAGTGGTTGCGCTGCTTGAACAACAACACAAGTTGACACTAATGGGGGAAAAGGACGGGAAGAAAACCAGAGAAATGACAGGCGGACTTGTTTACCACTTGTTTAGTGGTGTGAGCAGAGAGGCAGGCGGACCCCGAAAAAGTCTGAGGAGACCAACGAAGTCCGACGTAAAAAGCCTTCATTTAGGTCCCTGAAGGCATTCAAATTCCAGATGCACTCAGAAGAAGTCTGAGTGTATCCTCCTCCTCTGACAGGTACTGCTCAACACTGAATAGATGTGCTTTTAGTACACACTGTGGGAAAAGCCTCTTTCACTATCAATTATAATGAGCAGGCTTTGTTTGTTGTTGTTTTTTTGACCCCTTGTTGCACCGTCGCCGTGATTGACAACTGTAAACACTTGGGAACCGGCAGAACGCGTCTCTGGTATGAGAACGAGTGCTATTTGTTCGTCAGTGCAGTAATCCAAAGTTAAGCAAATCATCGCATCAATAATACGCTTATTGAAACCGACCGCCGAGTATAGGAGCATTGTCAGATTTCCCGTTGGACGCTGAACATTGTGTCTGACCCGTTGAGCCCTTAAAGTTTCCGTCTGCAGTTGTAGTTGGTAAGCTTAGCTTGCAAACTCTCCCACCGATTTCCATTTGATCCCACGATAAATGTGCTGACCTCTGAGTGGATTTCGGTGCAACCTAGAACTGCGATAACCCCGTGTTCTTAAAGGGTTTTCATCACTTCCCGTTTCCACCTCAGGAAAACCAGACGGAGAGTTATGAGCCGCTAAGACGGGGGGGGGGGGGGGGGGAAGCAAAAAAGGCAAAAGTTGTTGCGCTGACAGCGGGCATTAAGCCCGTTAGTCTACAGCCACTCAGCAACGAGCAATTCCCGTCAACGCATAAACGCGACGCGACAACAATTACTCCGAAAACAGCTGTTTTATGGGGGGGAAACAATGTCACACACGCACGCACATTTGCACCTTCGGGACTTACCGGCTGAAACTGCCACTTCAGCTTAAGAGTCTGCTATCATGGAGCTGAGGCGACGTGTCAACACGAGCACAGGGTCTCGCAGACTCCGTCCTCAAAACAAACATGACAGACGCTCGCGACACATGTGATCATAACTCAAATCGGGATCTAGTGCCGGTCGCGCTCATGTTCACACTCGGCAAGTTCGAGCTGCTTGATGTCAACCGGGACTTTGAAGCCATCATCGGGATTAAACGTCTGGGAAATCTGCTGTGACGAAGCAGATTGGGGGGGGGGGGGAGATGATGTAGTTCGGGTGATGCCGGAGATAACATTGAACCAAATTGAAGACAAACCGCAGAGATGGAGAAGAAGTTCCTTCTAGAATGAGGCCTGATATTGATGTGAGTCAGTTCCTTTCATCACCTTCTCTTATTCCACTCCTCCCAAGAGGAGCCAAAAACACTTACCAGGTGTTGTTCCTTTTGATTTGGCACCTTAGTCAGCTGCAAAAGGTCCTCATCTCCTCTTCCGGGTGCGGATAATGGCGTTTTTTCTTCTTCCTTTCTTCCTTTCGCGTTTCCTCCGTCCTTGAATCCAACGTGGCGGAAATTAATCAGGGCAGCAAAACCTTTTTTTGTTATATTTTCTTTTCAGGCTGTGTGAGAGAGTATTAGAACACATCAATTAATCAGCGTGTGTAATCAGCCAGACCCCCCCCCCCCCCCCCCCCAACATTACATGGTTGCCTGCAGTATTGACACCACAGACTCTCATGCCCCCCCGAAAGCTGACTGGACGTCTGTGTGAATATTAATTTATAATCAGAGAGAGAGGGACGGAGGAGATGAGAGGGCGACGACCTTGCTGGAGTGAAATCTGATTAGTTGGGTGAGCGAGGCACTTCCCTATGAGACGGGCCATCCGTCATGGTGTCTAAGGCTTTGGGTCAGCTGCAGTTCACTTCTCCTTCAACTCAGCGATGTGCGCTCAGTGGACTCCAACGACATAACAACAAACAACTTACTCCTGTGACTCTTGTGTTTAGCCGCAGAGGACGACGTCGGCGAGGAATGATAACTCGATATCGAGCACCCTGAAAGGCGGGGAAAGGGGTCAAGGCCGAGTAAGAATGAGAATCAGAGAGCCAATCGGGAGTTGAGAGTAGGCGGCAGAGCATCCAAGACGCAGTAGTAGACATGAAACAAACACGCACAAGCACACCAATGACATGTTAAAAAAAATAAAATAGAAAAACGGTAATGTACAGTGACCTCCGGGACAGCCGGGAGAACCAGCTACTCTTGAAAAGTACCGACGGCATGTTAATTAAGTTCTGACCCACGCTGTTGCGTCTAAGGCATCACAGCGAAGGGAAAAAAAAATTAGAGAAATAAAATGCAATGCCACGGTTAAATGTGCCTTTTGAGTCTGAGAAGTGGTGTCGTGCCACTTCCTGTGCAGCGCGCGTCGCCATGGAGACGGAGATCCGGCATCTGGCGACGGGCATACCGAAGCGGACGTACTTCCACGCACACTTTGCACACTGGAGGAAGGGGGGGATGTGGGGGGGGACGGGGTTTAATTAAGAGTCGGTACACACGCTGATTAATTGATGTGTTCTAATACTCTCACACACACACACACAGATTAATACAATTTGCCTCAGGGACAATTAACACACACTCAAGCCCGCTCATTCTCATGTAATGGGTTACTTACAATTATATAAGGTTTTTGCAACGTGTTGCAATACATAGTTCTTATTCGTGTTTATCCGGTTTCTCAGGCCACGCTGGTCGGTTGCGTTCCTTGAAACGAAACAAATGGAGCCAATCGGCCCTAATAATTGATTAAATTATGATCTGAGCTTTGGGTGTTTGATGTTTATCCCTTCGCGCTTTAACTACGTGTTTTTAGAGCTTTGATGGGCTCTAAACCTGCTTTTTATTGCAACGTAATTCTTGCACGGCGTCATCGGGACAGGAGGTGGCGACCAGAGCGTCTGTCTCTCAGGCCTCCGTCTGCGTCCCTCGGAGTTTTTGTTCTTTCTTCCCCGAGTCTAATTGAACGGGCGTGATGATGACGCCGCAAACTGGATTCCTCTCGGCCGGTCGCCTCATCGTTCCCGTCACACTCGCGGAGGGACCAGAATGCTTTCCAAACGGTTCATCTCGGGGGCGGCGTTAAATGCAGCGGCGGTTTATGGTTGCGTGCAGTAAAACGGGACGACGACACCTGTGTGCGCATCTGTTTTTTTTTCCTCCCACCGTTTAAAAAAAGAACGTGTGGAAAAAACCTTGGAGGCAGATCCGATCAGTCAGATCTGCCATTTTTTATCATTAAAAGCAAAGCCGCTTTCCTAATTTAAAATAAATTTTTTATACACCAGCAATACTCAAGCTGATGGTTTACTTACAAATGCCATCACACACCCCTTTTACGAGGTGTGCTGGCTATTTGACAGCTGCGTTTGCTTTCTCTCCCGTCGCAACATCTGGCAGCCCAGTATCGCACTGACAGTTTGAATGCTTTATCTTTCTCTCCCAGAGCCGCGGGTTGACCTGCTCCCTGTGCTCTTCCTAATAAACATTACATCGCCTTGCTCCGGGAGCGTCGGGATAAATGATGGGCTTTCAGCGCAGTTCATCAATACATTCATGTGCCTCTCGCGCACTCATCCGTCTCTCTTCCCCTTGTCCTTCCTGTTGTTTCTCGACTCCACTCCTGACAGCGTTAAATGCCAAACTCGGCTCGGCAGTGCAATTACTGCACGCCGAAGACGCACGCATAAACGTATGAACACATATATCACCCGGCCGTACGCCGCGAATGCACATAAACGGGTTGGATGGGGGAGGAGGACAGCGGAGTGGACGTACACTTGACTGTAATGTTATCGCCGAAGTAGAGATCTTGACGGCCGTAAAGAGAACCCCATAATAAGCGCTCCAATTTCGACATTTACAAAGACCTCGTTGAAGCCCTTCTGAGGCCGGCGGAGGTGACATGTTTACAGCCGTGTTGCACGAAGCCTTTCAGACTGGCATTTCATTTCAAAGTCTAGACTGCGAGATCGATATGGAGAGAGGGAAAGAAGGAAAAAGCAAGAAAGAAAAAGTCTTAAGATCTGCTCGCGGCCCCTCGAGGCTGCATTATTCGCTGAGCTCCCAGTCTAATGGTTTTGGACGGCTCAAATGAAATTGCTGATACATTTCCTGTTTTTAAACCAAATTCCTGCTGACTATGTACGGACCGACTACCTGATGCGATGACGGTCCGTCTGCACACCGTCCTGCAGTAGATGAGTTACATTTCAAGTGGCTCATTTGGCCCGACCGTCAGGTCATAAACGTCTTTTTTTCACAAAGGTAATCTATACCACGGTGCCGCTGTGTGTTTCTGTTTCTGTTGTGCATGCGGTGTCTGGGAGGAGGAGACGAGTACCGCAGCGGCCCCTTGATCAAAGGACGTCATTTGCTGAAAAGTGAGCTGCTTCCTGGGGCCTAGGAGGAGTAATGCTCTGCTATAAAGGAAATGTGGCACGATAGCACGGGATTATTTACACTTCTGAATGTCAGGGGTTTTACACACTGGAAGCCCGTGGGCCGCAGTGAATCACAGCAACAAGAGGAACGACTGGCCTCAAATGCTCTCCCTTCTTCTTCCATTTAAAAAAAATATCTATATATTCCAGTCGTGTAGTTGAGCTATGAACTGAAGCGTATTCTACCACTACCATTATGTTCCCTTCACTCTTAAGTGGCTCTGGATAAGAGCATCAAGTAAATGCCGAAAATAGGTAATGGAAAATGTTTCTGAGCGGTCGACGATATCACAGCCGCCACAAAGCCGTCTGTCAACGGACTTAAATCATCTTAACAGAGATAATTGGATAAGTACCTTTGTTCTCCCGACAGCGGGCTGGGCATTTTCATCTTTTGAACAGATTGATATGATCTCATTAAATCAGAGTGAGACTGGTGGCCATGCTGGACTTCAAGTATCTGAGTGAGCAACAATAGAAGCAGACGTGTCGCAGTTTGGGAAACGGATACACGGCGTGCATCGTAAAGATTCGTCTAGGAATCCACTGTTCTGCCTCAACAATCAGATTTCTTTATAAATAATGCGCGTCTGTTTGGGTTTGCATTGGGCTCCCCGCTATTTCAACAAATCAAACGATGCACATTGCATTCAGGAAAACGGAGAGAAACAATTCAAACAAGACAAAGACAACATCCAAAGATTTCCTCCACGAATCGGTTCAGGTCTGAACTTGTTTACGTCTGGAGAGCCGGCCAATGGCTGGAGCTGCTCGGACGGCGTTTGAATGAATAAATCCGTGGGTCGATAGAGAGGCAGCGATGGAACGACGGCACATGAAGAACACAATGGAGGATTAGGGGGAAATAAAGTGTTTAAAGATTGCATCAAAACAAGGGAACGAGTGGCGTTAAGAGGGTTGGCTGAATGTTTCAGAGAAGCGGAGGATGAGGAGAAAGAGAGGAACGACTTCGGTAGAGCGCCTCCTCTTTTAGCCGCTTTAATGGCTCATTGAGAACAAAAGTCTCTCTTCTAATTCTAATGAGTTTAATTACGGCTCGCCCTTTGCCAGGTGTTTGGATCGGCTAATGTCTGCATTCATTAATTGTCAATTAAAAGCGCATCAGGTGCAGCGTCCTCAGCAGCCGGCTCTCGGCGCAAAACATCTCAGAAGAAGTGTTTGTTGTGTTCAGACGTCTGGTGACAGCCCACAGACGGAATAAGATAAGCGTGGGTGGCAAAGTTTTGATAAGAACTGAAGATGGATTTTAGGATAAGACTCTCTCAAGGCAAAGCGGGCACTTTTTTTTATCTGTGCTTTTCTGTGACAGGATTGGCAGTTTGCGTTTGGTTCCGTGATGCGGCGCCTGCAATTGAAGATAAGTGTGGGGGGGGGGGGGGAGGGGAGCATAAAGAGTTCTCAGATCTATGCCAAAGCGAGGGTGTGATGTTCAGAGGGACCCAGACTTTTTATTCCCCGAGTTTTAAGCAATACGGTGTGTGTGTGTGTGTGTGTGTCTGCACATCTCAGTGTGTGCGTGCGCATGCTGTTTTTCTTCTCTTTTTTTTGACAATGGGGGGGATTTGTCTCTTTTTAAGTTGACAATGAATTGAGTCTGCAGAGGAAACGCATGCCTCGAGTCAGGAGAGCGAGGACCAGGGGGGCTTTGATCCCCGTTCGCTCTTCTCTTCTCTGATTGTCCTCCCTCTGCTTTGCTATCTTAGTTACTGATCGGTGTGGAACCACACGTTGACTTCATTTTATTTGACTGTTCTTTGGGGAAATTACTTTATTTTCTCCAACGGAAACTGTGCTACAACTTTTTACCCCCCCTACAACAAATTTGACTTCTACGTGTACCCTTCAAAGCCAGTGCTGGGGTGGACATTCAGGCTTTTCGGGGTCCAGATGCTACGGATGAAGGCTAACAGAAAAATGCCCTCGTTCCAGTTTTGTTCTTCTTCCTTAAGTCCAGTTGCTGTGGCATTTGCTCTCAGATGCGAGTGTTTAAAACAAAAAGTATATATATTAGAGGGATCGCTGCCATGAATACTATTTCTGAGAGACGTGGGCGGCTGACCTTTCCCCGCGTACGACTGACGTGAGCTGACGTCGTTTGACAGGTTTGAATCCCCTTCGCCCGCCTGCTCTCTGAAGGACTGCCCGCTCGGCCAGACGCTCTCCAGACGGTGACCGTCTTTCAGCCGAGGCGCCCGTTTTCATTTCCACAGTAGATAATTCATAATTCACGTCGGTACACGCACAAAAGGACGCTGATTAAAGCTCACCTTTCATTGACCTCTGCATAGATTTCAGGGACTAATCCGTCACTGCTCATGTAGGTGATTGACCTCAACACCGGGCGTATGAAATGATGATGGAGCCTTTAACCCATGCAGTCGGACCTTGTGATTCATTCATTCGTCGCCCGGTGACTGAAGCTGAGTCATCCTTGAGCCACTGGCGTCCGAGGCTGCTGCCGCTTACTCTGAAGATCAAACCAGCCCGGGACCTGAACAATTGGTTTTGGATATCTTTGGTATGCACCGACATCCCTAAATGCAATCTCTTTTGAATAGGCACACTCCCGGGAGCAAATGGATACGTTTACTGCCGCTGCGCTGATTTTTGTTTACCCTCTCCGTGGCGTTATCATCGTAAGCTTTTCTCATTTTCACAGAGATCGAAAGTTTGCGGCGAGCGTTCTTTTTTCCCCTGCTCGACGATCGCGGGCGATCTCATTTATTTTGTCAAACTCTACACGCTCCTAGTTGAGTATTATCTTTCCTTGTGGAACAAATGTGTTTTCAAGTGGGTAGCAAGCGTCTTTGACGAGAGCGCCGAGCAACGCGCCGCGCTCTGACATCGCCGTGTGCAGTCCAACTAGTAAAAGCAAAAGGAATACACCTGAAAGGCAGCGGGACATTGTTGAAGCTTCTCTGGTCCCCCTCGCAGTGTTTGGCAGCACTTTGATCTCAAGCAAACGCGAGCTCAGCTGCGGCTTAAGATGCGACGTACGACAACACGCGGCCCGCATAGCTGCGGATCTTGCATCTACAGCCCTCACCTCGAGAGATGTGAGTGACAGCCTTTTGTGTCACAACACAACTCTATTCTCTCCTTCCATTCACTTTTTATTCCCCCCCCCCAATCATCTGAAAGGTTGCCGCTGCTGTCGGATGTCTCCTTGCGTACTTTGTTTTCCACCAGTCTAATGTTATTAAATGAATCCATTACGCCTTCCGCTTTCAGATTCAAATGGAAATTTAGTTTTATATTAGATCTAATTGTCGCCAGCTGCCTAAACAAACATTCTTGACTGGCTCATTATTTCCACACCTTTTGGGATCTCCTCTCACATTTAGCTCGAAAAGTAAATGTGCACGTCCACGACAGCCCGTTGTGATGAGCGGTAAATAAAAAAGAGCATTCTGAGTGACCACACACGCTTAAGTTTTATTTAACACGGTTAAACCCTAAACGGGTCTTCCTCAGGCTAAGAAGCAACGCGGCTTCATGTTTTTCAGCATAAGCAGAAGGGCCGGGGGCAGAGTTGTACTGTTGAGACCAACAGCTGGATCACATTTGATTTTAGTCGTGAGTATGACACGGGAGATTTACACAAAAACTCTCTACGGTTTGTAGGGATGGTGAGTTGTGTTGGTTCAGGGATGGGAAGAGATTTGTGGGGTTTTAGCCTCCCTTATTCAGCATGCACAGAAGGCCAATGTAAGCTACTTCTATACAATTTATTTGATTAACTAATTAAATGAGCGTGTGTGTGTGTCATCCAGCAAGCGAGGGATGAGCACGAGAGATGCTGAGGGTGTACGGCAAGTGTTTGTGGATGTCTTTCTCCTCCTCTCGCTCCCTATTCTTGTCTCCCCCTGTTGCTTCCTTTCGAGGAAGATGACACCTCATTGTAGCTGTCATGTATTCCCTGCCATCGTCTCACACACTCACACACACACACACACACACCGAGTCTGACGTCGCACTCTCGGGAAAATAAACCGCAGAGTCGTCTCAAGATGAGAAGAGCTCCAACAGTCCCACTCCCTCCCTCTGATCAGGGGTCTGCAGAGAGCCCGCAGGGAGGATGAGTCTGAGCGAGTGGGTGGTAGCATCGCCTCATGGAGAGGACAGAGGGAGGGAACGTGGAGGAATGATGAAAAGTGGGCAGGGAGGGGAAAAGTAGAGAAAATGGGCAGTGGGCGGCAATCAGAATCAGAATCAGAATTGTATTTATTTGGTGAGAGAGAGAGAGATTTTTTAGAAAACATTTATTTGATAGAGTCCAAATCACATCTGGGACAACATACGAGATAAGCAGAGATGCCGGGCCTAAAATAAACGGGAGAGAAAAAAATGGGGCATACCGGAAGGTAATCGGGAGCAGGGAGAGAAAGGCGAGCGGTGAAGGAGTGAGCAGAAAAGGGCAAAAGCTTTCTGAGAGAACCCGCCAGTGAAGTGACGGGCTCCCTCCGGTTGCAGCGGAAGACACGAGTTAAACGATGGGGTGTTCGCGGAGGTGAGAGAGATCGAGGGAGGGGGAGGAAACCGCCGAGAACAATCTCAGGGCCGTGGCGAGCGGGCGGTGAGGGAGCTAAATGGGGAAACGGAGGGAAATTGGAAAAACGGCGAGATTGGTGAGAGGTTCGGGGCGGCGGCCAAGAGAGGTCAGCGCATCACAGAAAGAGGCTTCAGACTTTAGTCCGGAATCTGGCGTGAGGGGCGTGGTTTCAACCACAGGGGCGTGGCTTCATTAGTGACAGCGTAACAGAGAAGGCGGAGGACCTGCCTCAACTACGATGCCTTCAGGAAGCGTAGGTACCTCGAGAATTATGACTCAACACTTTATATATGCCAGATTCACGGGATTGGCAGTCAACAAAATTGAGGCTATCGACCACGTTAAGCTGTTTTAGACCACACTTGGTATGAATCGCAGTATCGGAGCAATAAACTATGCCAGGTTGTGCCGTTTTATTATTCCGAAGCTTTGTAATCTCGAGAGAATGTAAACTAATTCCCTAAAAAGCCCTCGCTCACATGCATGTATCCGTGGGGGAGGGCAAACACTACATTTCCTCTGCATTCTAAATGATTAGTATGCACCAATTCATGGTGGAAACATCTTTTCTGAGGTGAAGGGAAACACAGGTATCAGTTGACATTGCTTGTTTAACACAATATAAAAATAGAATGCAAGTGAGGCTCTCAGGCTGTTTTTGCTTCACATATTTGTTCTCTTAGATCAAGCTCTCTCATTTAATGGCCTCCTTGCTGAGTCAACACGCGCGTAGGCAAGATTTGCTTTTAGCTCGTCTTTTATGTTTTCTGTTTGTCTTTTAAATGTGCATGTGGCACCGATTCGCCTCGATGATCCGCTCGTGCATCTTCATTATTGTATACACCTCTGCTCATCCCAAACACTTTCCACATGCATTTGTACGAAGGCTTCAGCATTAATATTTTGAGAATTAAAAAAGAGATTATGTTTTCCAGAAAGACCCAATCTAATCTAACTCTGAAGTCGATATATTTTAACAAATAATCGACATGCCCAATGCAACAGAATCTAAAAGAGAACACAGAGCCATAACTCTTCCATAATTTCCTTTCCAATCGTGGTCCCTTCAAATATGGTGAGGGAATTATCAACGTCTGAAATCCGAGTCGAAAGTTTTCACAGACTCTGGGAAGTCGGGGTAAAAACTTTATTTTTTCATATGCAGCTGTTGAGTGAGAAAAATGCAAAACGAAGTAAGGTAAAGGCCGAAAGTGAAGAGGAGAAGGAGATAATATGCAAAAGACTGAAATGGAGAAGGACAAGGTCGGAGGGACAAAGATGAAATGCCACAATATATTTGAATCCTTGAAAGTGGAGAGAGGAATTTTAATGTTAAAGCGTGTGAGTGGGTAGGCGGGCTGCACTGATACGGGAAGCCCAAAAAAGAAGAGAAAAAGGGAGTGACAGAAAGTAGGAAAATAATCAAGGAGAAAGAGAAGGAAGTTGGTATTCTTCAAGCGGAGGAGGACACAGAGAGAGCAGAATGAAATGAGTGAATGACGGTTGGAGGGAGAGCTGGAGATTAGGAGCCAATGGAGGTAACGATTGATTGAACTGGGAGTCAGTGGAGGTGAAGGAGACAGCCAATTAGACTGAATGGAGGGAACAGGGTGGGAAAGGAAGCGTTACGGAGACTCGGTTCGAGCTTTGTTTCTCCTCCTTCATCTTCCCTCTTCGTCAGCTTTAGTTTTCTTCAATTTCCTTTTTTCACATTTGTGCATTTAGTATTTTTTTGAAAGGTTCATTATCAAATTAACTCCGCCACGTTGGCGTAATTAAACACATTGTGCCCGTGTTATGGGCCGCTGCTGCCGGTGTCATTTACAATAAGCCCAAAATGGAGGGTCTCAAGTTCTCCTTCGTTTAATCCCAATGTCAGTCAGCAGTTCTCGTCGCCCCCCCCCCCCCCCCTCTCCACCGTGCCTCCTTCCAAAAAAGATAAGAAGCTGGTTATCGTGGATTGAGATGAGACGCATGATAATTTCCCTTTCTTCTGCTGCCGTTGTACTCCAGTTCTCTTCCTCGCTTTATTCCATCGACCTTTCCCTCTGCAGCGTCTCCCGTCTCTCCTCCTCCTCCTCCTCCTCCTCGCTCTTCTATGTACAATCAATCTTTTTATCTGCTGTCTCTCTACTTCTATCTGCTCATCTTTCAATTCACCTTCCATGACTCTCTCTCTCTCTCTCTCTCTCTCATCGTCTCCATGCTACGCTGAGGAGGCGAGATAAAGAGTGACTGCCAGCATATGGTACGAAGCTCTGGTGTTGAGGGAGAGAAACAGCTTTTGTATGTCTGAGTAAAAGAAAACATGCTTTGACTCAGCACATCCAATCTGATGGTACGGTATCGTCTCACCTCGACTGGCATATTGTATCACACGCTCCGTATGCATACATATTTATTATTAGCTCTACAGACGATCTGTAGCCGCCATTCAAGCCTCATGTCCCCTGAGCCCGTTTTACTATAATTGCAAACGGAACAAAATATCCGACAAAAGCGCTGCGCGATGGTTTCATGAGCTCATACGGGGGAACCGGAGCCCTCCACTCGGGAAAAGAGTTTTTGGAACCTGTAAAGTGCAGGAGCGCGGCAGACGGCCTCCGCAGCGGATGCGTTGTGACAGCGGCGCAGCTGTAATGTGCTGGCGGCCAGACGACGAGCACATATGGCGAGAGAAGCGTCCCGTGTTATGCAGAGTCTGTCATGGTGCAGAAGGTCAGGCGGGAAATAGCTTCATTACGTCTGACTGCCGGGAAGGAGCGTGTGTTTTTTCAACCCCTCGCAGACAAGCCATTCTTAAGCTGTGTGCATCATCAAGCTGCCGCTCTCGCGCCGTCACGCGGCTTCGTGTTCACGCGAGGGAGTCGATGCAAGAGAGGTCCCAACAGATCTGTCAGAGTATTGTCAAAGAGGATGTCTACGAGATTATCAAAAACAAAACAATATAAACAAGAGTATAAACATGCAGTATTGTTATCAGGAAACACATGTATGTGTATATATAACAATTAAAATGATAATAATAATGATATACGACAAATACATCTTTTGTTCTTGTTCTTTTTTCTTTTCTTTTGCCAAATATATTAGTCAAAATATGATGGAGGGAGGTAGAAAAAGTCTGTTACCATGACTACAAAACTGTTATTACAGAGGCTCTAATATATATACTATTATATACAAATAATATATATATATATATATATTATATATATACTATTATATAAATAGTATTATATATATATTTTAAATATATATATTTATTTATATATATATTGACATATTTACACATGTTTATTATTAACATAATATCAACGTTTCATTAAAATAATGTTAGTTAGTGTCAGATTATCGAGACACGCGTAGCGAGGCGATATGAAGTTGAAGTCACTGTGGGGCTCGGCAATAATTCAATTTGAGCATTTATTTTCTTTCAGTAGAATCATTTGGTGAAAAGATGAATCGGGTAGTTGTCAACTAATAAATTAACCGCTACCTATTTGGGAAATTGATTCATCAGTTTGCATACTTATTTAAGAGAAATAAGTCTATATCTCTAATTTGAGCATCTTAAATGTGAATATGTTCCGGTTCTTTGCTCTTCTGTGACAGGAAAGTGTAATCGACCTGATTTAATCCCGATGGCCCAGCCCTCATTTATCACGGTTTAAGTTAACAACATACGAGTATTAATGACCTTAATATTCAACTGAGGGATGTCAACATTGAACCTAGATATCCTCTTCTTTATTCTACTATTTATGCAATTTAATTCTGTCAAATAATATTTTTTACAGTAAATCTCTCCTCTCAGCGTAATGTCGTCCCTGTAAAGTTTCCACCTCTTCACTTATTAAATCAGTTTTGTGCCTCGGCCGAGTTCTGAAGGTTGAGTCATGTTTTAAATGAACTCTGGGGTGATCTCTGAGACCTCTTTTCAGCTGTTTTCATACATTTATGTGCTGCTTCATCACAGCCGTTTCACGAATATTTTCACACTGTATTTGCGACGCTGCTGCATAGTTGCCATGGAAATGCCATTAGCTCATCACCGCAACTAGACGTCCGCCTTGTCTCCGGTCCAACTGGTTTCTGCTGCAGTCTCCATGCCCCCTGAGTCAGCAGTTACTCAGCGTGACCGCGGGGGAACGCATCATACCGCTAATGTCAGAGCTAAGGTCATCGCCCCGTGCTCAGATGTGCACGTTTGCGTACGCCTGTGTTAAGAGGTGAGTTGGTGTGTGTCTGTTACTCAGCACTTTTTTTTTTTTTAACGAGTCAAATTGGCCCAGGGTTTTGCTTCAGGCAGAGAGAGCGGAGGGAGGGGGCGGGTGTTGTTGCTGCACTATGTTGTGCTTGACACACACACACACACACACACACACAGACTCTCATTTCCAAAGGTGACAGATTCAGCCGCTGCTTTTAATTTGGCCACTTATGAGCTTCAAATCAAATTGTCCTCTAACCTGATGTTCTGGAAACCTCCCCCCCCCATTCTTTATTTCCTCTGGTATCCCTGTTGATGGTCCTCGAATTAGGACACTGTCTACAACTCTCCCCCCCCCCCCCCCCCTTCTCTCATTTGATCCTCTCGTGGCTAGCGGATCTTCTATCTTCCTCGTAATAAGTTGTGGCAAAGTACTTACGTGACAAAAATAACACCGGCTTGAACGCACAAAGCGAGCGCATTCAGCATAAATTGCGTGGATGTTTTTTGTTCATATTTTCAAACGTACTGCTGTCTCCTTCTGTTCATCTATGTTTTTTAGAAGTGCAATTAGCTCCGTTCTGTTGCTAAATTGGAGTTTAACTCTGGGAGCAGCGGAAGGCTCTTGCTATGTTTCCCATTAGAAAGCAGCAGATGACGTCGGTAATGACAAGGCGCTACGATCAGGATCCATTAGGCTGACAGCTTTTAGTTCTCCCTCAATCTGTTTGTTGTCACTTCAGCTCTCTTTCCTGTTACGCGTGTCGTATCAAATCGGTTCCGTTTCAGCCTTTTGTTTTCCCACGCCCTTTTTGTCTTTTTATGTGCGTTTCCATCTGTTCCCCAGAACTGTTGACCTCCCCCTTTTTCTCAGTGGGCTTCTTCTATAGCCTCCGTTTTTTGTTTTTTCCTCTCAAGCCCTCTTTTCTCTCTTGTGCTGTTTGTAATTACTTCAAGGAGGTTTACTTCACCCAGACCTTCTAATCAACTCCACTGACTGACAAGTAAACAACTTCAACAGACGCCGCGCGCCCGGGAGCTCCTTTGACCCGCCCCTTTGCCTTGAGCTCAACTCATTTATAATCCTCTGACATCTATCTCCAAGTGAAGCAGGAGATTACCGATTCAAATAGCACTCAACTGTCTCAATTAAAATTTGGTTGATGAACTAAACTGCGATGTCTCAGAGACACCATGTGATACTGATGATTCTCTTCACACACACATGTCTGTGTGTGTTTGTGTGTGTGTGTGTGAAGGTCGTCTGTGAACTCCCAAACCATCTCTGTTCCATACATGTTATTTTTTATTATTTATATCAAGTCCAGAGAACAATATTGACTTTGGCAAAATGAAATCAAAACAGAAAGGAAACAACAGTAATGGTTAAAAGTCATTGTTATTATTAACTATGTAGTTGGCTCGGTTTTATAGGCATTTGTGTGTGTGTGTGTGTGTGTGTGTATGTGTCTTTTTGTGTGCTTGTGCTTGCCAGTGTGTGTGTTTTGTGCTGTGTGTGTGTTTCTTCAATAGATCTTTTTCAGTCTTGTTATAATCAACATTATTTTTTTTTTGTTCCAATCTGGAAGATTTTTTCTCTAAAACCAAAAATCACACGTTTTCTTGTTTTGGATCCTAACATCGTTCCCCAGAAAACTTTTGAAAAACAGAAACACATGGTGCGACAAGTATATCTATATATATATATACAAGTACATCTATATATATATATATAGATGTACTTTCTCCTTTCTTCTATTCTCTTTGATAGACCTGCGTAGCAGCCCCTATCCTCGGTGCCACTGACTCGTCCCACGATGAGTTGTACAACGTCTTGAAGAAGAGTTTATATCATGAGTGGCTTCCATGGTGCTCCTGTCCTTATTTTTTATTTTGTATCCTTCCTTTCTTAAAACATTCACTGTTTGGATTTAAAGTGAATCCATGTGGCACAATGGAGTCTGAAGCGCCCCCTCCCCTCCCCCCTCAAAGTGTGCCGCTTTCTGACCATGCTACATTGCTGGAAATAGTGAATTTTACTCGTCCCTCACTTTGGTCGGACCGTCGCAAATCCTCATATATTTCTCTTTTTTTTCTCCTCAACATTTATTCCCTCCACGGCATTACCAGAAAGCGCTAAACATTTTTCAAACACAAACGGAGTCTGGTGGACTGGATTCCCCGCTCACAAACATTCATATACACCCACAGACACGCGTACACACACCCTGTCCCTGATCCGTCAATGCATGCAGACTTATGCAGCCGTTGGCATGGTTCATTCGTTTGGTCCGTTGTTATCCGACATCCAATACAATCTTCGTCTCTCAGAAATGCACGCGAGCAGATGTTCCGCCCGTGTCTCCTCCACTTTGTAATCCATATCGACTCCATTGTAATCCCAATGTCTTTCTGTTAATAATGTCTGCGCTGCACACGCTTTTTCCAGCCAGTATCGATCGATCATGTCCAATACTCTGTATTTATGCCCCCATAATCCCTGGCGACGGCTAGCCAAAAAAAATCATTGCTCAGCCACAGAGGACGCATAAAAGTCACAATCGTTGTGTTTCGTAAAAGAGTTTCAAAATGTCCGTCAGTGTTGGAATCCCCCCCAAAAAAAGCGACATGACCAAGCAGGGAGGCGCCGTCCGAATCTCTTTTTGCTGTTGTTATTGTTCGTGTTTGTCAGAGAGGAGCATTGTTTTCCCTCATGCTCGGTTGTGTTGTTGTTTTTGATCCAATGTAAACCCTCGTGGTGCTGTGGGGGCTGAAGCCCCGGAGAGTTGGTGTTACCAAGAGTACGTTTCTATCAGTGTGTCGGCTTGACTGGGATCCACTCTGAGCCCACGCCATCTCCTCAGAACCTTTGTTCTGTTGCTCTACTGATGCGTTCCTCTGTTTGATTATGCCTCTCCCTCTGTGACTATATAGATGTCACTCACATCGTCTGATCTTACATCTCTCTCTCTCTCTCTCTCTGTCTGTTTTGTTTTTGTGTTCCCGCTTTCTATTTCTATCTCGTTTCACTTCATTTTTAATGACACAGCTTGAGCTCAGCCTTTAGAAGTGAAAGACCACGTTCTCACTCTCAGCCGTTCCGTTTCTCCCACTCTCCCTTTTTTCTCTTCTTTTTCTCGTCACATCTCCTCTCCCCACTTATTTTTTCACCACCCATCAATCTTCGGATCAGCTTTGAATAGCCGGTTAAAAAGTCCTCACCTGAACTCCAGGTACATTTCCCCCTCCCGTTTTTTAAAAACTATTCTCCCATGACCAAACAAGAGACTGCACAAGTGAGCCTCGACATCACTCGTCTCCCTTCTTCTAAACTCACGACCTTCCCCTCCTTATCGGCAATCACTTCATCCTACCTGTCCTGCTCCCTCCATTTTCTCCCATGATTCCTCCTCTTTGCCCCCCCTCCCCCCTCCCCTCCAATCAAGATCCCATTCAGATTGTCTCACAGACCCTTTATCCCTTTTTTTAACTACACAACACTTTCCTCCAGTTCCTCGGCGCTCCTCCCGTCCTTTCCCGTTTGCCTCGCCCCGTCTCTGACGCTGCTCGCCTTCGCGGTCTGGATCCCGGCGTTTGAGTTTGAGTTGGTGGTGTTGTAGGCGTGGACGTATCCCCGCTGGAGCTCGCAGCGTGGCCCGAAGGCGCTCTCCTCGTCGCTGGCCGTCGAGGACGTCGTGCTCGTCGTGGAGGCGCAGTGCACCAGCATGCCGTGGAGCGACTGGCTCCGCCGCGTCCAGATCACGCTCAGCCGCTTGGCGTAGTTGACGGCGCCGTAGCGCTTGGCCACGGTGGTGGCCGCATCCGCCGCGAGGGCGACCGAGGAGCCCATGTCCAGCGAGTGCCGCCGCTTGCCAACGGTCCCGCTGGCGGGGCTCGGAGGGGATCGGGGTCTCTGATACGCCTGTGAGGAGTTCCATTTGTCCCTGCCTCGGGAAGTGATTCTCCAGTCCAGCAGCTCCGGGTCGCCCATGGGTGCTGCCAGGGAGAAACTGGCGCGGTTGGTCAGCTCTCGCTCCAGACGAGGTCTCGGGCGGTCTCTGGAGTGTGACTGGCGGGGGAGGGTGGATGAAGGGGTGTAGTAGAGGGGGATTCTGTCACTTTCAAGGGTGTATGGCAACGTCTTCTCCAACTTTCTTTGCCGCACAACTAATGCCATCTCGCATCCCGCCCCTGTCGTCGTGGAAACAACCCCCCCAGCTGAAAGAAACTGCTCCAGGTTGACTTTGGGCTTGGGCCTGGGCTTTGGAGGGAGTTTGGGAGGCAAAGACGAAGCAGGATCACCCTCATCCTTCTCCATGTCCTTGTCCATCTCCTTCTCCTCTCCTCTCTTGGATGGCAGGCCATTGGGCAGGACCACCATCATCATGTCCCCAGCGCCATTTGATTGGTAGCACCCGCTGCCGTTTCCCCCTTTGTCCCCGCCCCCTCCGCCTCCACTCTGACAGCAGGCCCCGCCTCCCGCCTCCGCGTTGCCGTCGTGACATATCATGTGGTCGCCGTGATTGCAAACGCGGTGGCGAACCATGAGCGCCACGGTGAACACGAGCAGGGTGACGACCACGACACCGCCAACCAATATGGTGAGGGTCCCGCCCAGGAAATGGGCGTGGAGAGAGCGGCAAGCGGGGTAAAAATCCTTGGTGGAGAACGTGGCGCAGCCCAGGACTTTAGTCGCCGCTAACGACGTGACGGTGTCATCAAAGATGGCCAGCACACACAGGTTATAGTCCACGCCGGCAACCAAGTTCTTCAACAGGAAGCGGTCACTGGTCGACGGCAGGATTCTAAAGAGGGATGAAAGACAAACAAGGAGAGGTCAATGAAGTGAACACAGACTGGTCTCCGTCGGGCGTTTACAGGAAAGTATCTGAATCGTCTAAATAACCGCGGATCTAAGGAGGAAGGGGCAGAAGAAAGGAGGGGTGAAGGGATGGCGACAAACAGTGCTGGAGAGGATACTGCAGGAAGGGGAGAGAGAGAGAGAGAGAAAATGAGGCTATTGATGGAGAGCGTGCCCAGGGAACATGAAAAGAGAACTCTCTGTCTCCTCATTCCGAGTGCCGGGGTGTGTGGGTTTGTGTGGATGTGTGTGTGGATGTGTGTGTGTTCAAGTTTGTAGTTGGGACTCGGCGTGTGTTTTCACGTCAGTGGGTTTGTGACATGCGAGGGTGAAGTGTGTGTGTGGGAGACTAACACAACTCAAGGGTCTGTAAGTGTCGGGTAGGACTTTGCCCTCTGACGTCCAACCCTCGTGTGTGGGCGGCCAAGTGTGTGTTTGTGTGTGTTTGTGTCGCCACCATAATCATTTTTCTCACTGATTTATTTGTTGTTGTTGTTGTTGTGGTTCTCCGATTTTCTCCTCTCCCTTTTCTCGCTGCATCAAAGGGCTTATTTGTATCGTCTGTTGCTAGCCGTGCCCGCTCCCTTCAGTCTACATCCCATAAATGCCATCCAGTGTGACTCGGGCGCTGCAGAAGGCCCCCGACCTTCATCTGCTCCGAATGCGCTCAGAATACAGAGACCGCCCGCTTGTGCTTTCTCCTCCTTCCGCTTTGAATCGGGCGCAATTGAGCGGCCGTCTCTTCAGCCGACTAGCGCTGAAGAAATAACAAGATGAGGTGTTTTTAAAAAATGCTAAATTATCAGGGAAACAAAGGAGGCGGCGTCCTCGAGGCTATCCCCGGGGCAGAGCCGTGGATTTGGGTCGCGGTACGACCAAGTAGGAATATTGATCACTGATTTGCACTTCCTTCTCTAAGGCTTGAACGTGAACGGAATTGTGAAGTATGATGTTGCATTGAACAGGAGTTGTCTTTTTTTTTTCCACTCCCAGAAATACCTCCCAACTCTACTTTCCAGCAGAACGCTCTGTGTGATTTGAGAAGGAAGTACCGTGCACCGTCTGACACTCCAAGCAGCAATATAATCTGAGTGGACACATGGGTTGTTCTCATTAATATCAGACTCATACAATGGTCATTAGGTGGCCGTCGAGTGCCCTGTCACAAAGTGGCAATTCAAACTCATCCTGTGCGCCGCAGCAATTGTAGGAGCCGTGTGTGTGCGTGTGTGTGTGTGCGTGTGCGTGTGTGTGTGTGTGTGTGTGTGTGTGTGTGTGTGTGTGTGTGTGTGTGTGTGTGTGTGTGTGTGTGTGTGTGTGTGTGTGTGTGTGTGTGTGTGTGTGTGTGTGTGTGTGTGTGTGTGTGTGTGTGTGTGTGTGTGTGTGTGTGTGTGTGTTGCCATGGCAAAGGCTGGCTGAACAGTACCCAGCATCTCCTTCGACGATACCCACACATTCAAACACAAAGACCACTTCCCTGGAATAACTCCAGAGGCTATTAGTCATCTCTTTGTTTCCGAGGAGTAAATACTGACATTAAAACTGTCTCGTCGGATCAAAGCAAGTTTCAAACAATAGTCCAACATGGAACGATAGAACTGATGGGAATGCTTCTATCCCTTCTCACCAAACTTAAATATAGT
Organism: Pseudoliparis swirei; assembly: GCF_029220125.1. Lineage (NCBI taxonomy): Eukaryota > Metazoa > Chordata > Actinopteri > Perciformes > Liparidae > Pseudoliparis > Pseudoliparis swirei. The sequence continues at coordinate 7,952,676 of NC_079408.1, forward strand.
TGAATAAGTCTCCTTGAATATATTCACTCGAAGAACAGTTTTTTTCTTCTATATCATACAGCCTTCTGAAATTATAGACACTGACTATTTTGCTAGGCCCAAAACTTCAGAGCAATAACAAAAAAATTGGGAAAGTAAGGAGCAAAAAATGGGCATTTTTATGACAAAGTGTTCTCAAACCAAAGCATTATAACTAAATATCTCGAGAATAATTTTTTTTCTCCAAATGAAAGCCTGTCATGGGCAATCGGTCACACGTGAATTGCCACTGTAAAGTCCCTAGTACCAAGACAGTCGGTCCTCAATCAGATTTCCCGCATGAAATATGCAGGAAGCATCACTTCCAACTGCGCCTCTGAATAAAAGACCCTGGTCGTATTATGGGCTTATAAAAAGGGGGGGGGGGGTCGGGTCACCCGGAGCCTTTGTGTGTCTGTGTATAATTGATAGAAGCCGTCGGGGGGGGGGGGGGGGGGGGAGAGACTCGGCCATCACTGTGGGGAGTTGTGCTCTCGGGGGCTGCTTCCTGTGACAAAGGTCACAGGACAATGGGTTTCTCATGTCTTTTTTTCTTTGTTTTCTCCTCTTTACCCGTGACGCCCAGTGTCTCAGTCTGATTACGGTAATAGCACCGATATCCTGTTGCATGCTTTATTGGATTCTGTGCTGAAAAAGATACTGTATTGCCGAAGCCTTATGCGAGCAATACTCACGGCGATTCCCTTTCGACTTCCTGATATATGGTCGCATTGTGGATTGTACTGCACCAAATGAAATGCCCTGTATGTGTGCACTAAGACAACAGAGTGCCCTTTACGCTCCACACTCGGCCAGGCCGTATGGAGAAAATTCAATATCGATGCATTTTTCACCATGTACCTCAATGTCGATACTGTTGGGTACCACATGCACTTTTTTGGGGATGCATATTCTTCAGGAATGTATATCTCATGAGTAAGTCGGTCAAGGCGAATACGAACAACCTGGTACGCTTAAATATTGCAGCCTGTAAAAACAGGAAAAGACATGTAATGATATCCAAAGACGATATCTAGTCTCCTATCACAATATCAATATCATATTGATATAGTTTGCCCAGCTCTATACTACTGTACCTATGATAAACTGGTGAATGGCATCTCGCACACGCACAAACCTTTTTCTAATCCCGCCATTGAAAACCCCGTCTTTCATTCACTGTAACCTCCATCCTTCACTCTGCACCTCTTCGATCTATCCTCCTTATTCGTTCTCCTTCCATCTTTTATGAACAGATTACCCCATCTTCGCTGATCAGCCCCTCACTCTTATCTCTCCATATCCTCTGCCCTTTTCATTGCTTTGTAATCGCCTATCCCGTCTTTCCCTCCACCCTAAACCTGCAGTCGGTGCAGTCTGTCTGCATTCTCTCTCTCTCTCGCTCTCTCTCTCCGTGTCTTTTACCTCCGCAATCAGCTCCGATCGCTGCAAATCCCTCCGCTATTCTCACCGGGCTCCACCTGACCCCCTCGCCTCTCTCCTTTCCGCAGTCGCTGTATTATGGCTCTATTAGCCACAGCTATAACCGTGTAACCGTTATTTAGCATCCAAGGTCACTCCTCCTCTTCTTCCTCTCCCAACATTTCCTCCTCAGCTTCTTCCTGCCTTCTCGTCGTCTCCCCTCCTCGCTTACTTTATCGCCGTCACCTCTCCATTTGCCCACATCTTATATTCCTCCTCCCTATCATCACTCCCCCCCGCCCCCCCAACCCACCTCTCCCTCCCATGTGAGATTGTGAATCACCTCTCTAGTTGTTTTTGCGAAAAAGAAACAGGCAAGCGAATTTCACTGAAATATACATGACCTCGACAAACGCATGCGTCTTTGAAATGCTGATTCTCTCCCACTCACTGCATTATGCATTTTTAACTATGTTTACATCCCCGTTGTCACATGTGCAGCTCAGTGGTGTGCCACACGCGCTGTGGACACACGGAGAAATAGTGCCCGAAATCCTCTCGTGCTCCTCATACCGATATGTTCATGAATATAAAGTGCTCCCCCCCCCGTGACTCGGACGACTGCTCTGGAATAAAATGAATTGATTGGACGGTTATGTTCGAAGAGGCGAGGCTGTTGTTCCCATCGCGGTACCGGTATTAGCAGTCACCGTAAGTGTGTGTGTGTGTGTGTGTCGGTCTCTGTGTTTCTAATTAGGGTTAAAGCCTGCAAAGGCACACACACACACACACACACACACAGATGCAGGGAGAAAGTGTAAGACAAGGGAGTGCTTTGTTCAAGCTGGTGACACAGAAACAAGTAATTATTAGTGCCCGGGTGAGGGAGAAGAAAAGAGTGATTGCAAAGGGGATAAAGGAGTGGTAGAATCATGTCCCCGTTTCCTCATCTTTTTCTTCCTTTTCTCTCGCGGTCTCATTTCGTGTCACTTGTTTTTTTCTCTCTTTTTTTTCCCTGCGTTACCAACACCAGACAAGCATTGGCACGGAGAGCAAGAGAGACAGGGGGAAGAGAGAGAGAGAGAGAGAGACAGATGGGAGGGGGAGAGAGGGAGGAGGAACAACAAAGCAATTATCTCCTCTCCTGGCTGACATCTATACTGCCCTCATTTCCTTTTTCTCCCACGTCATGTCTTCGGGTCGCTCACCCGTTCTTTTATTTTTGGTCTTGATTCGTCGGACTGCTTTCTGTCTCATCGGCCTTCTCCCTCAATTTTGTCTGATCTCTTGTTCTGTTTTCCTTGATCTTTCTTTCCGTCAATCTCTTTCTCTCTCTCCCCTCCTGGATATTGTTTGATCCCCCCTTCTGTCTTTTCACTTTCCTTAATCTATCCTTCTCACTCGGCTCTTCCCTCTTTTGGCCTTATTCACAAATTTTCTCTCTCTCTCTTTTTAAAAAAATTTTTATTCATGAATTCCTTTTCATCACAAATGATGTGTTCATGTCCAGTCATTTCGAACACAACCACAGGTAGCGTCCCCCTGTCTCGCTCTCCCCCTTCACCTGACCCTTAGCGTATAATATAGGTTGCAATAAGTATTTGACCTTTTCTTGTTTCCTTCCCTCCTCTTTGATTTGAGTCGACAGGCGTATTGACACAGTGGTTTACCACTTAATTACATCTTCCCCTGGGGGTGTAACTCTCAACACCATTCTGTCCCTCCTCTATCCTCGCCTCCATCTTCATGGCTTTCCTTTATCTCTTTCTTTCTCCGTCTTCGTCTCTGCGTGCCTCCCTGATGCCCCACTGTTATATCTCTTCTTACATCCTTATCCCTCCCTACCTCAGCAGATGCACTTATTTTTCTTGTATGATGTCTTGTAATGGGCACCAGGCACATCAGAGGGCTCACATAGTATACTGGCATTAGTTTCCTCCGCAGTATCATATTGTGTAATATAAAGAGCCATATGCAGCAGAATGAATCCTCAAAGCATCTCTGGATGTTTGAATTCTCCAGGTGAGGAAACTATTTTATTCAGCGTACCGTATAATGTCGTGCAGCAAGTCTGTGCATTCTTGAGCTACATTCGGACACCAGATTTGCATTCCATTTGAAATATTAGTCGAACACAGCGCGTGATTAGCGGCGGCAAATGATAGGTATTGGCATTCACTTTGCGATTTCAAGGTCTTACATATTTCTCCCGTGCCCTCTTCCTTTGTAGGCTCATTAACGATGTTCTCATCTGTCTGGCTCTCAGCAGGCTCCTGTCCTGTGGCTGTCAAATTCCCTGTGTCATTTCTGAACCGTGCGTTCCTTCTTTCTTAAGGCTTTTACTGTCATTATTCTCATTATTTCTCAAACTCCGCATGGTCTTTCGCTCCAACTTCCTCCTCTCTCCGTCCCTATGATCCTTTCGGTTCCCATTAAATTGTGCGGAAGTCTCGGCACTCTGAGTGCCCAGCGGGACGGTCGGGCCTGTGGTGCTCGGGGGCAGGAATTGTGAAGATTGTCAAAGCCTCTCCCACTCGTGCCGACACACCTACAACCCTCCTGAACCTAATGAGAAACTTTTTGACATGTACAAATGTCATACAAGTACCCCCGCCGACATGCACCAGTGGTTCATTATGTATTGTCATCTTCTACCCCAACAGATTGCCAATTATTCTAAAGACCGCCTCCTCTTGTGTAGGTTAAAGAATAATGTATGCCAGATTCTCCCAGTCGCACAGATAATATTGATGCACGCTTTGAGCGGTATTATTTTTGAGAACTATTTACTGAACACGCCTTCCTGCGTGGCCCTGGAACGGGGAAATTGCTGCTTGGAAACTCAAAATCTTGCTAAAAAGGACGAGTCGAACAGATGGCACCGGAGGTCGCTGCCTCATTAACATGACGGGACATTCTTTCTCCTTCTCCTTGTCCTTCAGGTCGGCTGTACCCATGTGTGAGCAAAGCAACGTGTGCCAAATTCAATAATTGCCCACGTTCAACCAGCGACCGCGGTGAATCGGTGGTTGTCATTATTGTATTGCCGGACCCTTTTTATTTTTAGGATATCCGTACGCCATCAAGTGCATTTCTTGGCGATCCAATCAAAGCGTGGCACTGTGGCGAAGCTCCAGGAGAGGTGTCTCAGATGACGGGGTCGGGGGGGCTAAGGGTGCCCAGCGGACGCCACATGGACGACACCCCAGCTGGCACTGTCACACACATGCCAGGACAATTAGACGAGCCGCGTTGTACAGCATGTGACTGAGAGGCCATTCAATTCTGGCAGCCGCCGCATGTGCTCTACTTCTCTGTGATATCTATATATATATATATATATAGGTACTGTATATACCACCCGCCCCCCTATCTCGCCTCGCTTTTCTTTCTTCTCTTTCTCTGTCGATCTGTCCTCCTTCCTCAGCTCAACTTAGCTGACTTCTTCTTCTTCTTCTTCTTCTTCGTATTCTTATTCTTATTCTTAGTATTCTTATTCTTATTATTCTTATTCTTATTATTCTTATTCTTCGTATTCTTATTCTTCGTATTGTTATTCTTCGTATTATTATTATTATTCTTATTCTTCGTATTCTTATTCTTCTTTTTCATATTATTCTTATTATTCTTATTCTTATTCACGAACGTACAGCGGCAGCAACAATGACAACAACAACAACATCTGAAGACCAATCCCCGATAGAAAGCACGAAACCTCACTCTCCCATTCTCCCCCTCTGACTCCCTCTGGCCGACTCCTCTCTTCCTTCCCTCCGTCTAGCTGCTGTGATATTGCGGCGGGCCCCGGCACGTTGATAGCATGATAGAATCTATACCGGAAATCCCTGACTGCAGTGAGGTTTGCTTCCTTTCAAATGCCGCTCCTCCCCCTCCCCTTCCATTCCCTCGTTATCTGTCCTCCGAGACCGATATCCCTGCTTCCTCCCTCGAAGCCCGCAGACTTCTCGTCTCTTCTTTCAACCTCTCTCTCCTCCTTTCCAATCCGTTCAAATTTATATCGCAATTTCACCTTTAAGATAGCCACAACTCCTCTATCTCCCCTTCGAGACACGCATCCCTTCCCTCTGTTTTGTTTGGCAGCGTGATTTGTTTCGGGTTTAGACAAACTTCCGATCGCTGACTCCCTCCCCTCTGACTCGCAGCATCTCTCCTGCGACGCCGCTTTTGGCTCAGTCATTCACGCTTATCTCCCCTCTATTTTTCTTCTGTGTCTATCGGCATTTTCTCGTCTCGCGGCCGAGCCCTCCACCTCTACCCACACTGCAGTTCCATTATCCCTTTAAAGTTTGTTCCCTCGGAGAAGGACCTTTTACCTGCGTGTTCTTTTCATCCGCAAGAGCTCAATTCAGCCAGGGCGCCTCGGGTTTTGAAGTAATATTATAAACGGCAGTACAACTGACAGCAATCCAATACGACTTGTGTTTCCTTTTTGTCTAAATGCTTTAAAGGTGTTGTTCAACTCTTGGGACGCTGTGGGTGAGGGCCCTGACATCGAGCTTTGGCTGCTACTATGAGACACCGTGACGGGATGTTAAGTTGTCAGACAGCTCTCCTAATAATGGAGTATTTTCCGAAGAGGAGTTAATGCAGCTGATCAGCGAGGGAGCTGAGATCTCGTTCGGTTCGTTCAAATCAATCTTGGAATTAGTTCTCTGGTGAAATTGCCACACGTGTGTCCTGGGAGCGTACCCAACCTGCGCTTGTCTGTTTCCACACGGCATTTCGGTTTGACGAGTTTTCGCCTTTTTGCGACAGGACCTTCGCCGCATCGCCTCCCCGTCTCCATTTCTTCTTTCTCCCAGTTTTTCCATCTCTTTCTTTTATCCCAAATTTCTGAGGGCTGCTTTCCCATTTGCTCCATCGGTCCTCCCCCTTCCACGCTGTTTCTCCAGTACCCAGGTGTATTTAGTTTTCTCTCTCACTCTATTCCCGGGATGAATTTAAATACTACCCCTCTAGAGGGCCATTTAAACCCACCCCTCTCTCCGCTCCCCCTTATTGGCTGTCATTCTCTCAACTCACACCCATCTTTCTTTCATCTCAATCACTCCCAAGGTGATTTGGGTGGAGCCCACCTCTTACCGGCTCCTTCTCCCTCAATCCCTTTTTTCTACCTTCTGAAATCTCCGAGGCCTCATTCCTACTTGAACATGTGCCCGATCCTCCATTCTGGCTCTATTCATCACTCTAAATATTAGTTTTTCTCCTCCTCCTATCTTTTTTAAAAATTGTTTGTTTCCCACCATTCACCCTTTGCTGCTATTTTACTCAATCCTACAGATTACACCCGCACACAGTTTTTCACATTTCCAATCATCTTTCTATCCGCCTGTCTTGCCTGTTCTCTTCCTGTCATGTGGCTCTCTTCAACCCTTCTTAATACCACTTACAGCTAAACACCATCTCATCTGAGGGAAACCACATTACTGCAGAGTGAAAAACAAACAAATAATGTCACGATGGCAGTCGGTCCCCAACGTCTGCTCCCCTTCGGTTATTCCCTCATTCGGTCATTGTTTCAGCCTCTGCTGTGCTGCATCCACCTCCCCAACACTTCCATGATTCATCAGTCTTCCTACTGGTAACTAGAGGGGCAGTTCCTACGTGTACATTATTATTGTCACCCTGGACACTATTTACTCGATGTGATCTTGTCCCTGGGCAAACTGTCATAAAAAAACTCCCCTCCCTCAAAATCCCGTGTATCTCCTCAATATTCATCCGCTTTTCCTTCCATGTGCACTGACCACGCACCTGTTGGCTTTCAGTGTCACACTGAGATGGAGATTAATTATTAACTCCTCTACCTCTTCATCTGTCCCCCCATTCATCCTCCCCTTGAGCTATCCACCCGTCCATGGTGAACAGGTAGACTCCTGAAGTATTATGCTGTAATGGTTAAATATTTAAGGAGCTTTGCATAAAAACATGGTATTCACCCTTTCAGTGAGGAAAGAAAATGCGGCAAGTATCTAGGCTACTGTAAAAGTAATATTTCATCTCTTTGGGTTCCTATTGAGAAACGTGCGATAGAAAGCAAAAGTGGAGCTGACCTGTAGATGAGGGTGTCGTCGGCGGTGCAGTTGTACTGTATCTGATACATCCAGACGACGTACGCTGTAGACAAGTGCCCCAAATCCCACCGGACCTGAGCCGAGGTCGACGTAACGCCTTGTACTCCAACCATCCTCGCTTCCTCCTCGTCGTCCTCCACGCTCGCCCCGTCGGCCCTCTCCCCACCGTCGCCCTCAGCGTCCTCCGCCGCCCGTCTCCCATCCTCCGCCTCTCCTCCACGTCCGGCGCCGTTGTTAATCCCACCGTTTTTCCCCGTGCTGATATCCGAGGAGCCCGGATCGGTCCGTAAAATCCCATTGGTCACGTTCCTGTTGTGTTTGGTGTTCACGTTGTTATTCCCCGTGTTTCCGCCCCGGTGAGGCAGGGGGATTATTTTAAGTTCCACGGTGGCCGTCGCTTCGCCCGCCGCGTTCATTGCAATACACGTGTACGCCCCGTCATCCCGGGCCACCGTCACCAAGATATCCAAGGTCCCGTTGCTGAAGGAGCTGGTCCGGGAGGAGTTGGCAACAATGCGGTCATCCGGTGAAACCCAGTGGATGACCGGCTCGGGGTCGCCGATGGCACGGCATTTGAGCGTGGCCCGCTGGCCCTCCAGCACCCACAGCTTGTGAGTGTGACGTGTGATGAGAGGTGGTTCACAGGTGAACTCCTCCTCGGGAATCGACCAGAAATATCTGAGAGACAAAGAGATAAAACCAATGAGGAAGAGAGAGAGAGAGAGAGAGCACAGAATCACCTTTTTTGGCTAAGTACAGGAATCTGTCTTCCTTTATTCCTTCGAGGTTGGTTTGGCAGATTAATGTGGTACATTAACCTAAAGATCAATGTGCTCGCGTCTATCAATTTTAGGGTGAAGTTCGGTAACGCACAACCGTCTGTACAATTTCCCGTGCGACTCCGCATAAAAGAGGACTGAGCAAAGAGTAATTAATGGTGACGGCGATGACAGATGACAACAACAGATGCTCCTATTCCTCCTCAAGCCTCTGTTGTCACTCCATGATGTTGGTTTTTAGGTCCAGACTGGAAACCTCTGGCGTAGTGACGCAGGGAGGGGAGTGTGAGGCATTGTTTCAAAACACAGTCCTTGAGGCCTACCTGTCTCAAGGGCAGATTGACCTTGAGACGAGGTCGGAAAGCATTGATGTTCATGTTGTAGCTATTCGTTTGCTTCCCCTTTGACATTGCAGAATGCATCACTGATTAAACCGATCAGGATCAACCTTTTTCTTGTAAATCTCAAAAGGTCAGACGGACGAGACATTGACCGGAAGATGAGGTTTACCTTGCAGCCAAGTGAGGAGGAGTGGCACACGTCTCCATGTCGTCCTCGCGGGTAAGCCGCCGTAACCAGAGCAGTTCACAATTGCAGTGCAGCGGGTTCCCACCAAAGTTGAGGCTTATGATCGTGTTGTATGGGGTGGGACTTATTGCACCTGTCTGGGACCTGAAGACGACGGGAGAAAAAGCCATCAGTTCACTGTCACTAATGTGGAAGCATTCAGTTGAAATGAAAGGCTGAGAGAAATCTATTTTAAACCAACTCTACAAGCGTATCTTACCCCATGCTTTAAAATGTAAGTTAATCAGGTTACAGACCAAATCCAAATAGCAGAAATATCTTGTTCACATCTTAATCAACATTTATTTCCCCAACTAGACGAGCTTTAGCTTCTTCGTCTTTTTCCCCTTTATTCGTACAATTTCATCAGTTTAGGTCTTTATTGCTATTTAATTGTTTAAGATTCAAAGGTGCAGTTTAAAAAGAAAGGAAATAATGTTGCCACAAAGCGAGTTCCTGGATTTTGGCAAGTTAACTACAGCTGGCTGCTCAGAATAAGAGAAACAAGCAATTAAAAAAACTCGTCCACAACAGGAGGTCCAGTCCTACCCAGGAGCAATACTAAGCAGCCCTGCGGTTATACGCTTCTTGCACCTGCCCTGTGCAAATTAAAAATGGAATAATTTACAAACATCAAGGATGAAAACTGGGCTCTGTTAAGCGTACTTCCTGGGCAGGTTTCTAAAGACTGTGGCGGGGATACAGTATCGCTGTGTAATAGCTCCAACACCTGTGTAATTCTCTAAGGAAAGGCACATTGTTGGTAAATCCAGCAGCAGTGGGAGGCGGCGGTGGAGCACTTCCCATGGCCACACACGGAGATAAAAAGCACAGATAGATGACATTTAATGACTGTCTCATGAAGCTCTCTACAGCGCAGTCAGCGTGAACCGTAATGAAAAAACATGATCGAGAGAGAAGCCCAAAGTAATCTTCAGTGAAGAATGGCACACTTAAGACGCTGTTTTTAGAAGCAATCAGGTTTGAATTTAAACGTGGATGCATTGAGCTGCGCGGGGGCAAAAAAAGATAACGACAAAGAATGCGAGAAAATATATCGTAACTTTTTTTGACGGCCGGCTTGATTTTTTTCGAAAAACATCATTAGCATACAGCGCTGGTTTTCCCAACATGCTTCAACTCATTCACTCGGGAATTACCGAATCGCCTCCCTCATTACTTGCCATCAATCTGATGGCGGAGGCGAAAATGTACAGTATGACTCACCAGTAAGTGGGTACTAGAGACCTGTGAGGGCCTTATTAATTCACCTTTCAGCCACTCGCCCTTTAGGATACCATTGCCACCGTCTCATTTAATATAAGAATAAGAAGGCAATAGCATGAGAACACAGGGTGGGGTGTCCTTGCATGTTGCGGTCCGTGGATCGTACGTCTGACTAAATAGCAAACAGAATGGAGTCACTGGAGATTGTGCACAATGCCTCAAGTGTCATCCGCCACAGCATTCTGCCCCCGAAGCCCCGCCTTAGAGAAGCATGACTTGAGAAGCCGATGAGCTACCTGGCAAACAGTGGATCAGGAGGCAGAGTTCGGAGCCTGTTGGAGGTCATGTCCAGCCTCGCCAGCTTGTACAGCTCTCCGAAGACTCCTTCTGCGATGTGGTCGATCAGGTTGTGGTCCAGGTTGAGAGTGTGCAGGCTGGCCATGTTCTGAATGGACTCCCACGGCACCCTGCAGACAATGAGATGAAGGATTTCTTTCGGGATGCATTGAAGGACAAGACTTGTGCCGAGGCGGGTTATTAATTCTCGTTTCAAAGTGGGTGAATTAGAGAATATCTCTTGAAAGGCAGCTGTGGCGATGCGTCCACCCCGCTGATGCGATGGGGATGCATTGACCCAATCAAAGTATGATGTGCCACTATTATCAGTCAAAGTGTGCTCTCTGTGATCCGAGCCTATCTCTCTTGTTACTCATCGGGGAATGATCAAAGACTACCGATGACATCACTGATAAACTACAACAACAGACTTAAATTTTTCCTTCTCAAACTTCCTCTTTGTCTGGGTGTCACGAGTCCCATCTGTGACCCATTTCTGTATTCATTCAGTACCCAGTGAAGCACTGTGATGGTCACAGCCCACGACTGAGAACCAGCGACATAGGATACGTGTGAATTTTATAATTTTTTCGAGTTTCGGGGTCAAAGGCTTCACTGTTTATTTCGTCTTGTGTCCTATCTTTGTTTATTTCAGCACAATGTTGGGCTTCATTTTTAACACGGTATATGTCTAGATGTATATTATCTAATAAACCTGGTAGCACTCGATATCCCATGTTGAATTTCAAGCTCTTTTGGGGGATAATATACTGATTTGTGTTTTGAAATATATGCAAATGGTTAGTTTAAACACTCCAAGGGGAGAGGAAAAGTTGCTAAATGATTGACTGCTCCAGCAAAACACCAGATGGTCACTCATTTTGTCTGTAAAGTCGAGTGTCACTGAACAGTAGGCATGTGTGTGAGGAGAAGGAGGCATTTAATCATGTTGGTGGTGTAGACTAAAGAGAAAAAGACGGGCGTGAAGATCCATAAGTTCACTCCACAATAGACGTGCGTCGCCCCTCTGCCTGCATTCACAGTGCTCGTATGAAATGACCTGTTTCCACTTTTAAATGTTTTTAAAGCTCGACGGGAAAGCATCAGTGACGTAAGCTCACTTTGTGTCTCAGTCTGTAAAGACTCCTCTCAGTCACCCGCAACAGAGGGCAAACAGCCGTTGCTATTGTTTGCATCATTAAAACTTTATACGCTTCTCTTCTGGTCGGTGGAGGTTGGAGGGAGGCCAGCTCCCCCAGAAGAGACGCAGGAAACATCCTAATCAGAACTGACGGCCAAAAGCAGCGAGGGAATGCGAGGAGGGGAATATGAACTGAAAGAGCATATCATCATTGTTCTGTTGTTATTTAGTGCAGAGGAATAGAGAAGAGTGGCGTCTCCGTTGTGCTAGTTGGAGACGAGTGGAATAAGGTGCACAAGGACGGAGGAGCCGAAGCTGGGCTCCGGCGTGCGCTCATCAAACCTTAACAGAATCGAAGTCAAAGAAAACCAGGACCTCATCCAAAATTGATTTGTTTTCAATTTTCCCGAGCTCTGTCTCCCAGCTCCAGCGGTCTGAGCTGGTCCCTCCTCATTGTCTCTTCACCCCCGAGCAGAGCGCCTCATTGTGGTCCTACTTCAAAAAAGCAGAATGGAGAACAATGGAGGCAAACGATTACCTCCTGAGGTTGTTGTAGGACATGTCGAGGTCTTCCAGCGTGGGCAGGAAGTCGCCGAACGTCTGGACGGCGACTTTGACCAGCTGGTTGTTGTTGATGATCAGGTGCTGCAGATTGAGCAAGCCCGTGAGGTCCCTGGGTCCAAGTATTGTCAAGCGATTACCTAGACACACACAAATAGTGCAATAACTACAATAATAACTTCATATCCACACTATGTTGATCTGCATTTCACACATTTCATTTATTTACACTACACACATACATACACTTTGCATTTTGCACACTGTCTATATTTAATATTTAATTTAATTTGTCATTAGTATTGTGTATTGTGTATGCATATATGTTATATATATACATATATATTTTATTTTATATTTTACTTTGTATACTCCTATATCTTTCATCCCTGTTTTTTTTATTATTTTTTATTTATTTATTTATTCTTGTGTGTTTAGTTTATTGGTGCTGCTACTGTGACGACAAATTTCCCCTTGGGGATTAATAAAGTATATATCTACCTATCTATCTATCTACAAATAGTACTACTTAAGGCTTCAGGGTATTCATGACCTTCATTCAACTGCATTTCCCCGGGTTGTCAAATCCCATTAGTTTAAACCAGGATTGTAATTATTTTAGTTTACTCACCATCCAGATGCAGAGATCGCAAACTCTCCAGGTCCCCGAAGGTCATCGGTCGGATCAGGTGGATGGTGTTCCTCGACAGAGTCAGATCGACCAGTCCGCTCATGTTGACAAAGTCGATCCCGCCCACTTCCGTGATGAAGTTGTCGGCCAGTCGCAGCTCCACGGTGCGCCGGTCAACGTTCTGGGGGACAAACAGGAGGCCCTTGTCGGCGCACAGCGTGCTGAGGGCCTCGGAGAGGTTTCGGCACACGCAGTGGAAGGGGCAGGCCGAGACCATGCCCCACATCTCCCCAGCTCCAATCAGAGAAGGCAGCAGGCAGCATGTGACCAGGGTCAGCCAGTGAACCGCCTGGAAGGGGACGGAGTCGGGACGGGTTCTTTTCCTGGGGCAGGCGCAGCGGACGAGGTGGGACGAGGGGGGCAAAGATGAGACGAGGCGAGGGCGGAGAAGAGAGAGAGAGAGGATGGATGGAGGGAGGAGGGAGGGGGAGGTGGAGCGCTCTGCCCTCTGTTCGGTGTGGAGGTGCGTGTGGGGCAGGTGTTTTCGTCTGCGGGGATTGAAGAATGGGGGGACAGGCATGGTAGAATGCCTGGCGATCCACAGACCTGGAGAGAGAGGAAGAAGAAGAAAAAAAGAGCAGAAATGTGTTTCAGAATCTTTCCCCGGTCAGGGATAGTTCTTTTTTGAGATGTCTGAAGTGTGTTTTTGTGTCTGCTTTGCTGTCTTCCTCCCACTCCGACTAGACGGAGCCGGAGCCTTTTCTACACATGACGGGTACCGCTCCGCACCCATGGCCACTCGGTGCCTCGAAGCATGAAATAATTCAAATTGAGAAAATGTGGACGCCACTGCAACAAACACTGTTGTTGTTGTTGTCCTTCTTAAATATACACTTCGCAAAGAACCTCTTCACCACTACAGCTCATCGCCTAGCAACAGCATGTCGGAGGACTAAACACAGCCAGTCCCCATAGTAACAGTTACCGAGAAACCTGTAAGAGAGGATTAGTGTTATATCATTGGACCCTCTCTTAAGACTGGGGGGGGGGGTTGAATTGGGTCACCAGCCTAAGACTCACGACCGGCACCGGGAGGCTCAGTGGCCCGTATAGTGTCTGGCATGCAGAGAAACCTCCCAGTAAACACACACCCCTAAATAAAGCTACGTGTCGCGGAGGTATAGAGATGAGTCACTGCCACTGATTGGATTGCATAGTTGTTGTCATAGCAACTGTAACCCAGATATGGAGAGAGTGACAGGCAGTGTTGATAACAGCCACAGCGACCAGGGAGGGAAGACAGGCGGACAGGCAGACAGGCAGACTGACAGACAGGCAGACCGAGGCACCAGCATCATTAGAGAAGTGTATCTTTACATGGAGCTCTCTGAGAAACATGGATTGGAACGTAGCCCCGATCGTGGTGATTATATGGAGACGTATAACGTATGCAACCCAATACTTTGAGCAACGTCAACACACAGCCGTCCATCACGCTGACAGGTTGACACAAATTGCCAGCTCAATAGTTTCCATTAAGGTGTTTCGCTTTGCCCTTTCCGCGCGCAGCACGAAGAAGGTCTCTATCACGTCAGCTCGGATAGCGGAGCGGTGTCGATATCAAAGCGCGGGGGAACCGGGCGCTGCGTTGCACTCTCCTCCCTACGACGAGCTCCGCTTTGGTCTGCGTCCAACGCGTGAGCTCCATTAGGCCGACAGCAGCGGGGCGTTTTTGAAAACCTTCAGTCGCGATAAAGAAAGCCAGTGCTTGAAATGTTGATGTGTTGTGGGCTCAGCCTTCGAAATGTTTTCACCGCCAAAGAGAAGGAGGGAAATACGCAGTACATCCCTCAGATGACGGGAACACATGACTTATGGATCACTAGACGCTCCAATGAATGGTGTCGTTACATCCTTTAATGCCCTGCTTTTCCTTTTGAAACGGGATCTTTGGGCAGAACATAAAACCGATGGGCTGTTAGTTAAAGAGAGAGAGAGGAAGTGACGGGCAGAATGTCAAGTGTGTGCCCCTTCGTATGATCTTTAATATGCGGAAGTGTTCGGAAACACGGCTGTACTTGTCAATCTCTCCTAATACTTGAGTGGTGCTCAGTCACGCCGTAATAACTACCATGAACCTGTTGCCCTGACAAAGCAAAGCCTCTAGACACACACACACACACACTCTCCAACTTATGTCTGATGTCATCAGTTCCCAAAAAAAAGCTTGCAGGAGGAGGAGGGGGGGAGGGGGGACAGAGTCCCGACAGCCTGCAGTGACAGCCCGTCCCGCAGGGCCGTCGAGGTGGGAAGTCGACTGCTCCCGCGCCTCCATGGAGTCGTGCATACTAAAAAGTGAAACGCCGCTTAAAAATGTGTCTACCCTGGGTATAAAAAAAAAAAAAGCAGCCCCCTTGATGTCAGGCGCTCCGGCCCGGCCCCTCCCCCACTGCTCCGCTAATGCTGCTTCTCAGACGGCCCCCTGAATGTCAATACGCTCACACGCCCTCCTGCTGCGCGGCCCCCACACTCCCGCGCGTGACCTTTATCTTTCCTCCCCCGCCCCATTTCATCCCTCTTTTCCTCCTCTTTTCCTCCGCTGCCCTCTCGGCTCCTTCTCACTCGCGCTTCATCACTCTTGTAATAACTCCCTCTTCCGGAGTCTCTTCCTCCTCGGGAGAGCCTTCACATCCTCGGCCACGTGTCGTGCCTACCTACACCTTCAATCTCCCTCCTCTTCATCCTCGGACTCTATGACTGGGGAATTACTCTTTGTTTCTCTGCCATCCATCCCGTCCCATTCATCCCTCGCTGCCATGCTCCACCTCGTGTCTTCTATCCGTTTTCATCTCGTCTCTCCATCCTTGCTCACCTTCTATCTTATAACCCTCACCGCCTCGGGCCTTTCCGTAAATTTTCCCGCATTTTCCTTCGTTATGTCTCATTCCCTCTCTCTCTTTCTCTATCTCTGTCTTGTCTGCCCTTGAGGCAACCTGAGTACGACAATGTTATCAGTCACAGCTCCACCCCTCCTCCCCTTCTTCTGCCTGTCTTTTCGTCTTGTCTCTCGATTGCTTGCTGACTCTGCTGTCCTCCAGGTCTCCTTGACTCTCCTGCTCCTCCTGCTCAGTTGCAAACTATGCACACACACACACACACACCGGCATCAGGTCCTATACGTGCCACGCACATGTCTTCCTTCTATCTTCTGCCGTGCTCTACCCCATCTCCGAGACACGCTCCCCCCCCCCCTCCCACTTGCTCTTCTTTTCCACTTCTACATCTCTCTCTCGCTCCCCTTCATCTCTTACTCTTCCTCCGAGGGAGCCGATCTCATTTGCAACGAGAGCAGTGCGGTACTGAAGCTCACACACACACACACTCCCAAACGCACACACACGCACAGGTTGTGTGTAACCGATCCGTCCACCTGGTGATCGATCTGACCCAGAGAGATGGATAGCAGCCCGTCCCATTTACGCTCCTCTTGCTCTTTCTCTTCTCTCAACATGGTCTCATGCCCTCTCTCCATCGTGCTCGTTGCCTCTCCCGTTTAAAGGTGACAATGGCTTTGCTCAGGTATGTAACGTGTGTTGGTTGTCACTTAGTACACTGAGGCTGACGTAAATACATCAAGAGGATGTGACACCAATATCTACAGCAAGATACATCGAATGTATATGTTTTTCAATTCAAATGAACATATGTATTAGTCGTTTTCTATTCATAAATATTTCACCAAAATGTAAAATATAGAAAAGTTCCCACATTCTAAGCTTTCAGATTTCTTGGTTTGAAATATTCAATTTGCCATGACATAAAACAGCGAAGAAATTCTCCCCTGACTGTTTCATATACTAGATATGGGCTAATACTACACATCTCAACTACAGGTCAAACACTGTACTAGCACATAGTACGTGTGTACTCTAGAATAAGGTCTTGTATGTTGCTCTTTTGAATCTGATTTGATCTACGATAAGTTTTCTTTTGCTTATCTGTTTCTTGTTTTACTGCAACGCTTGAAATCCCCCTCCGGGGATCAATAAAGTCTTATCTTGCACCGATACAGGATACAGGTGCACAACAGTACGTGTGAGTTAGTATCTACACCCGCTGTATATGGTTAGCTCCACCGTGTGTGTGTGTGTGTGTGTGTGTGTCTGGCTGTGTCTGTGTCTGTGTGTTCGAATTAATGTGACTTTCTCCTGCACTGAAGAAGCCTTCACTTGCTCGTAAGAGTTTGCTGCTGAATTTGCAATAAATAGGGATACACCACGCACATATACACACACAGCTGTATTTTTGGGAAAGTAAGAATATATAGAGCCGGATCAATGCAAGATAGGTGATAAAGAGACCATTCCCGGAGGAGGAGAGGACAGGAAGACGACGATTATGAAGCTTACGAAAAATGTATGTGTGTGAGTGGGTGAGTGAGAGAGAGAGACAATCCCATATAGATCAGTCAGGCCGAGCGCCGCTAAGTACGACTCTGCTAAGTGGCTTTGGAACGATGAATATATATATATACGGCGTTTCTTCTTCTTCTATTTGCGTTGTTAGTTTTTTTAATCCAAACCTGTTCAATTAACGGAAGTTTCAGGCGTGACCTAAAAGCCCAAATGCGTCCGTTTGGAAGCACTTATTATTATTATTTCACGCATAAGACCGTCTGCACTGCAAAGGCCAGATTATCTAAGTAGTCTCAGTTGGAAATTCGCAGTGGACTATTACAAATGTCAGGGCCTCTTAAATGCCACACACAATGACGGTGATAAATAGTCTGTTTGTGTGTGTGTGTGTGTGTGTGTGTTTGCAGCTTCATTTCCAAATCTGCATATCTGTGTTTTGCCCGTCGTCTCCGGCACGTGCAAAATCCATTAGCCCGTAATCGACTTAAATCGACTCGGGGAAGGTTGCAGTGTTTATAAACAAGTGGATTTGCATTAGCTCTCAAAAGCCACTTATCACAAGCTCAGTAATCCAGCAATCTGATTGGAGTGTGTGAAGAGGTGCACATCAAAGCCTCCGTCCACATCCAGCCAGTGGCTGCAACGGTCGACCACTGGGGTCTGTTTTGAAAAAGTTTGCAGGCGGGAGTGAATGGGATGGAAACGGCACGTAGTGTCCCACTGCATTGTTTGATGACACACACACACACACACACACACACACACATTTTTTCAATCACTCTAAGGCTTCCTAGGATGCACTTGTGACAGGTTCGTGGCCGTCACCGGTAGGTTTTCCCCCCCCTAAGCCCCAAGGAATGCGCAACCAGAGGGAACGTTGGTAACGTGTTTTATTTGAGCGCTCTGACCGCCGACTGTGTCTCTGCTCATGGCTCCCCTCTTCCTCCTGTCCAGCTCCTTTATGGGGACAGAGCCTCGCAGATACACAAACCCAGATTGTCATCAGCTGGTCCGATGACAATCAGACCAGCTGATGACAATCAGACACCGTTCCCTGAACCACACCCCCGCTCCACCCACTCTGCAGCCGAGCTTAAACACCCCCCGCTGCCACATACCTCCACCGCCCGACTTAGGCCGGGCCAACATCCGGCCTAACCTACTCCCCCTCCCCCCCATGAGAGCGGGAGAGGAAGTCGGCCACGACCATCTGTGTCCCCGGCCTATGGATCACCTTGAAATTAAAGGCTGTAAAGCCAGATACCACCGAGTGATTCGGGCGTTGGTATCTTTCATGCGGTGGAGCCATTGGGCGGGCGTGGTCCGACCAGAGGGTGAATGAGCGTCCCAGGAGGTAGTAGCGCAGGGAGTCGACCGCCCACCGGATGGCGAGGCACTCCTTCTCCACCGTGCTGTACCTGCCCTCCCTCTCCGACAGCTTGCGGCTGATGTACAGCACGGGCGGTCAAACCCCTCTACCTGCTGGGATAAACAGCCCCGAGCCCTCTGTTCGACGCATCAGTCTGCAGAGTAAAAGGGAGAGAGAAGTTAGGTGTGTGGAGGAGTGGTTCCCCACAGAGAGCTTGCTTTACCTCCTCAAACGCCAACTGGCACCGCTCCGTCCACTGGACCGGATCTGAGGCACCTTTCCGGGTCAGGTCAGTCATGGGGCTGGTCAGCTCCAAAGTTCGGGATGAACCGCCTGTAATAGCCCGCCAGCCCCAAAATTGCCTCACCTCTTTTTTCGTCTTGGGTCGCGGGCAGACTGCGATGGCGGCGGTCTTGTCCACCTGAGGGCGCACCTGCCCGGCGCCCAAGTGGTACCCCAGATACCGTACCTCCCTCCGTCCAACTTCACACTTCCCCGGGTTGGCCGTAAGCCCCGCCTGCCTCAGGGACTCCAGCACCGCGCCCACCCGCTGCATATGCTCCGCCCAGGTGGTGCTGTGTATGATCACATCATCCAGGTAGGCGGCAGCATATGCAGCGTGCGGCCGCAGCACCCGGTCCATGAGGCGTTGAAAGGTGGCTGGGGCCCCGAACAACCCAAAAGGAAGCGTGGTGAATTGGTATAACCCAAACGGAGTGGAGAAGGCCGTTTTTTCCTTAGACTCTGGCGACAGAGGAATCTGCCAGTAGCCCTTGGTTAAATCCAGTGTCGTAAAGAAACACGCAGTGCCCAGTCGGTCCAGGAGCTCGTCGACCCGGGGCATTGGGTAAGCATCGAACCGTGACACATCGTTCACCCTGCGATAGTCCACGCAGAACCGAATAGACCCATCCTTCTTGACCACAAGAACAATGGGACTACACCAGGCACTGTGAGACTCTTCTATTACCCCCATCTCCAGCATTGCAGCCAATTCCCGCTGAACCACCTTTCTCTTGTGTTCAGGTAACCTGTAGGGTCGTAAACGCACCGTCACGCCCGGAGGAGTCTCAATCTGGTGCTCTATGAGGTTTGTGCGTCCTGGAAGGAGAGAGAACACATCAGCAAACTGCTTTTGCAACCGGGCAATGTCTGTTTTCTGGGTCCCGGAGAGACGGTCTTCACAAAGGAGCGAGCCGGATTGGTGGATTTTGGGACCTCAGGCCCCAGCTCCTCTCTCTCAGATACCGAGGACACCAGAGAAACAGACTCCGCCTCCCTCCATGCTTTTAGGAGGTTGAGGTGGTAAGTCTGTGTAGCTCCGCCCCTATCAGAACGCACCACCTCATAGTCGACATCCCCCACTCGCCGTGTGACCACAAAGGGCCCTTGCCACTTGGCGAGGAGTTTAGAGCTGGAAGAAGGAAGCAATACAAGTACCTTCTCTCCCGGTGTGAATTGTCTCAGCCTGGCCCCTCTGTTGTACAGCCGCTGCTGACGCTCCTGGGCCTGGAGCAAATTCTCACGTGACAGCTGACCCAGTGTGTGGAGTTTTGCTCGCAGGTCCAGGACGTGTTGGATCTCGTTCTTACTGGTGCTCGGCCCCTCCTCCCAGTTTTCTTTAATGAGGTCGAGCACCCCCCGTGGAGTCCTGCCGAACAAAAGTTCAAAGGGCGAAAATCCCGTGGAGGCCTGGGGAACCTCCCGTACTGCAAACAACAGAGCGTCAAGCCATTTATCCCAATTTCCGTCCATCGTCATTAATAAATTTACGGATCATGGACTTCAAAGTCTTATTCAGACGCTCCACCAGACCGTCGGTCTGTGGGTGGTACACACTGGTCCGAATAGACTTGATGCCCAGTAACCCGTAAAGTTCTCTCAGTGTTCTTGACATGAACTGGGTGCCCTGGTCAGTCAGAATCTCTTTCGGGATTCTGACTCGGAGATGACCTGAAACAGCGCCTGCGCGACACACTTTGCAGAAATGTTGCGCAAGGGCACTGCCTCCGGGTATCGTGTTGCGTAATCCACGAAGACTAACACAAAGCAATATCCGCGTGCACTCCAGTGAAATGGCCCGATGAGGTCCATAGCGATTCGCTCAAATGGAACCTCCATTAATGGCAGAGGGCGCAAAGGTGCCCTCGGAATGGCCGGAGGCTTTACCAATTGACACTCCGGGCAGGACGCACACCAACGGCGCACATCCGCCCGGATGCCCGGCCAATAAAATTGGGTCATTATCCGGTCCAGAGTTTTATCATACCCCATGTGACCAGCCATCGGGTTATAGTGAGCCGCCTGGAAAACCATTTCCCGGCGGCTCTTCGGCACCAGCAACTGGGTGCTTTCCTGCCCTGTGTGAATGTCACGGCTCACTCTGTACAGTCTGTCCCTGATCAATGTAAAGTGCGGATATGTCTGCGCTGCGTCAGGGCGCACCAGCTGACCATCAATTCGTATCACTTGGTCAAAGGCTGAGCGTAGAGTATCGTCCCGAGACTGCTCGAGTGGAAAATCTTCCATGGAGTGAAACTCGGGAGCCGGAGGAGTCGCCATAGGAGGCTCCACCGGTTCCCCCTCCCCGTCTGCAGTGTCGGACGACCTCGCGTCACCGCTGAGCACGGCGCACACACCGCATGACCCTGTCTGCCGTGAACGCACCCCCGCAGTCTTCCCCATTAACTTATCAAAGCCCGGCCAATCGGTTCCCAAGATTAAGGAGTGCGTAGGCGGGAGCTAACCGCGACCTTCACGTTATGCTTTTTACCCCCATGTCTAATTTCCGCTGACACTATGGGATACTCGTGAATGTCCCCATGCACACACCTTATCTTCACCCACAATGCCTCCACCAATGCCCCTGGTCGAACCAGGCTCTGGTGGATCATAGACTGTGTACAGCCGGAATCCACCATTGCCTGATGTATACCCCCCTGGATTCTTACCGGTACACGGTATGTCGCTCCCGGACCTGGGGAGGGTGTTGGAGAGCCGGCAACCCGGATCACCTGGCCCACCTCCATCAGCGGACACTCCCGCCGGATGTGTCCGGGCTGCCTGCACCTCCAACACTCCTGCCCTGGCGTTTGAGGGACTACCTGTGGGTTGGGAAGGGTGCCGTTGTTTACTGGGGCCGGTATGGGTCGCGTCAGGGTCTGCATCGGCTTGGCCGGAGCCAGTGCGCCGTCGCTGTCTGCCTGGCCGCCGGGGTGCACCGCCAGGTGGTCCTCCGCCAGCGTGACGGCGGCCTCCAGCGATGTTGGGCGGTGGCAGCAGACCCACGTCGACGTTTCCGCCGGCAACCCTCCAACAAACTGCTCCAGGATCGCCCGTTCTGCCACCGCCTGCGCCCCTCTTGTGCTCCCGGGCTGCAGCCACCTCGTCGCGGCGTCCCTCAGCCGTTGCGCGTATGCGAATGGCCGGTCATCGGGCCCCATCGTCGTCTCGCGGAACCGCCGCCGGTGATCCTCAGGAGTCAGCCCCAGCCGATCTATCACCGCCTTCTGCACGTCCGTGTAACTGTGGCGTGAAGCTGGGGGAAGGCCCAGGGCCGCAGTCTGCGCCTCCCCGGTGAGCAGGGGCAGGAGGCGAACCGCCCACTCCCCCGCTGGCCAGCCGCATGCCTCCGCCACCGTCTCGAACGTCTCCAAAAATGACTGTGCGTCGTCCTCCGCCGTCATTTTCTTAAGCTCCACCCCCGCCCAGGGGGAAGGGATAGGTGTAGCCGCCGCGGTCTGGGCGGCGAGCAGTTCCAGGGCCCGAGTCTGCTCCTCTGCCTGGACCAGGAGCCTCTCCAGTATCTGCCGGTCTGCCTCCGCCCGGTCCTTCATCGTTGCTGCCATCTGACACAGCATCTGCCCCAGCAACATCACGTGCTGGGTTGGCAGATCTGGGTCTTGTTCGACGCTCTCCATTTGAGGCGAGAAAAAAAATCTATTTTTGGCTCCAGTGTGACAGGTTCGTGGCCGTCACCGGTAGGTTTTCCCCCCCCTAAGCCCCAAGGAATGCGCAACCAGAGGGAACGTTGGTAACGTGTTTTATTTGAGCGCTCTGACCGCCGACTGTGTCTCTGCTCATGGCTCCCCTCTTCCTCCTGTCCAGCTCCTTTATGGGGACAGAGCCTCGCAGATACACAAACCCAGATTGTCATCAGCTGGTCCGATGACAATCAGACCAGCTGATGACAATCAGACACCGTTCCCTGAACCACACCCCCGCTCCACCCACTCTGCAGCCGAGCTTAAACACCCCCCGCTGCCACAGCACTGTTACTCATAATCCAGGCCCTTGATATTAGGTGAGCACTTGCATACAGAAACAACTGCCAGCATACCAAAACAGTCTTCCCACACATTCATAATTATAGGGAGGCCGACACACTCGCTCTCTCTCTCCCTCTCTCTCTTCCTCTCTCATTCTCTCTCTCTCTAGGCAAGGAACAAAAGAACGCCCACATAGCCTCTCCGCGCGGCAGTCGTGTGTACTGTAAGCCCACTCATCCTTTTGATAGCATCGTTCCTCTGTCGTTCTCTGTCCTCTTCAGTCATCAAGAATGTAGAAAGCGCGGGGGAGAGGGGCACAACATTGGATATGGAAACGGACAACAAACGAGGCCAACTGCGCCAAATACTTCGAGAGGGAGAGGCGAAAAAGAAAAGAAAAACGGCAGTCGAGTGCACAAGATGGTGAAAGGGGGAGGGGGCAGCCGGTTGGAAGAAGACGGAGGAGGAGGGAAGATGGAGGAGTGTGAGGAGGATCGGAAGAAGTAGGGATGAAGAGTCGGTGTGTATGAATGTGCGTCGTTAAGCGGATGGGCAGAGAAATATGTAAAGGCGATAAACGGGTGAAGACCGCCATCCGTCACTGTCGGAGAGAGGGATGAGGGAGGGGAGAGTGGATTTGATTAGGGCAAAGGCAGAGCTGTGTTCCACTGAGCACACAGAAGGTGGCATGGCTGAAGAATGGGAGCGGAAAGGTGGCAAAGTAAAAAGTGAGAGGAGAAAGAAAGAGGTCAGTGGTCAGGAGAATGACAGTTAAGTTGTAAAGTATTGGCCGGGGGGATATTACACGACACTGAAACTTTATTGCCGCCATGATAAGGGAAGAAAATCTTCCCTCTAGGTATTAAACTGTTATCAGAGGTCGTAAATAATGTATGTTTATTAAATGTTTTAAAGTCCCCGTTAAAGCATGTGAGTATTCCTCAATGGAATAGAGTATTGAGCGGTGGACAGTCAAAAGAGGGACTTAAATCAGAGCCTTTGATTGGACCGCTAAAAAGTGGGCGGACTTGCAATGTAGTAGAGCTACGGAGGACCGTGACACACACACACACACACACACACACTTGTTGGTACAAGTTGCAGATTGAATATAATTATTGCATGAACAGATTACAACCTGGAATTGGTGAAATGTAGCTGTGATTTCAGGAAAAGTAAACGAGACTCGAAAGGCCGACTTTGGTTGAGTAACTCATCCAGCAACAGGCATCTCCACAGGAAGTCCGCAAAGACGGATCTGAAGATCAAAAGCTTTCAGACGCTGATGGCATGTAATCTTAGTCTTTTGTTGATTCCTTCTGCAAATGTCAGGCATTAAGTGCTTTATGTGTTGTTATTTTTCTTATCTCCTCTCCCCCCCCCAGCTATATTGGTAGGGGATGTTAATGGAAGCTCTGAAGTAAATGGTAGAAGTGAAGCAAGAAAAATGGAAAATCGGAGAAAAGAGAACTTCACTCAACTAATTCCTCCCCAACTCTGTTTTTTTTTTAGAGAGAAAAAGAAACAGCCTGTGTGTGTGTGTGTGTGTGTGTGTGTGTGTGTTTGGAGGGAGGGGGTATCTCCATCTGTATGCACCGCCCCCTCTGATTAAATCCTGTTGGAATCCATCGTATTTGGAAGATTTTGAGAATTGTTTCTATTCCTGGAACCCGTCAGATTTTTCACATGTTATTGTTTGAGCTGTTTTCTATTACATTTTTTTTTTGAACATCTTTGGAAAAGTTCCACCTCTGCATCAGTTTAGGAATTGCATGCTGATATAAAGGCCATGTTTCTGTCTCATCTCACCGCTCCTGCAAGGACAAATATCAAGTTCTGTTGATTTTGTTCAGCGGTCTCAAACATAATCCAACGTGTGACACGAGCGTTTCATCTGATCTGAGTGAAATTGAGAAGACTGCTTTTGATTACTGCACCTTATCTTCAGTAAGGACTTCTTAAGAGTATAAAAGACATACAAATAGAATTGGTAAAAGGCTATACAGTTTTGCCTACTTATCACCAAACACAGACAAGCAAACCAGTCTTTAACGAACCTCAATTTAAAAAAAATTGAATTTTAAAAAGTCAAAAAGTCAGTTGAGAACCCAACTTGAAAGTGCGCCTGCTCTGGAGGTCAGACCTCCTCCCCTCCGAGGTGTGGAACGAGGTGCGCCCGATGTCGGCGTGCACAGTTAACTCGGCGCTCTTATTTCCTGCAGGCTGTGAACTGGTGAACCGTGGAGACTTGTTCAGTGGTGAATGAGAAAAGTCTCAGGCAGCGAGCCGGCCCAGTGAGGGGAGCCCCCCCCCCCCCACTACTAATCAGGGAGTGCCGTTTGAGTGCTGTCCATCTATTTTTCTCACAAATTGTTTGTTACCAAGTAACAGACGCCAAGTAAACACTTTACTTTCCTCGATTTCTGATATTTGACTGGCCACTATATTTGCAGTTATCGTAATGAAGCTCAAAAAACCTCAACAAAAGCCTGAAACTAACTACATCTAACTATGACTAAAACATCCTCGGTCTCCCCCACCTCAGAAACTCCTCTCAGCAATTCGGTTGCAGCCCATCTCCCGCGCCTCGCTGAGCTTTAGTCATTTTGTTTCCTCCCTATCGAAATCCCACCCGACTGCACAGCTTGCGGATCACTTTTTCTGGGAGGTAAATTGAATTGGCAAACCATGGAGGCGACAATGATTTTCCGAGGCACTTCATTGGCTCAGATTGTGCCGGGGAGCGGCCTTAACATAATCTGTTGCGGAGCCCTTTATGAATCTGTAAGTCTTATCCACTATTTGATCTTTAACTGCTCTCAGATCAGTGTTTGTGTACATATTCGTCGACGTTTACCGTAAAAGGCCGGCTGTGTTTGCATTTGATCGAGGCATTATGGGTGGTGAGAGTCCCTCTGTAAACTGTAGCGGTGCTTTCAGGCCGTACATCTGCATTAGTCTTAGGGATGGATCCAGCGGAGCAGCTGGAACAGCTGAGCACATGAGGAACATGAAGTGTTAAAAACAAATAATAATAATAATACAAAAAACTCCCGCAGCACCGTCTCACTGCTCTACCGGGGATGCCTTTTTATCTGGAGAGGACTCATTTCTCACTGGTGGGAGAAGCTGTCACGATCGGTGCCCGATGAGCGGCGGCTCCATGCCGCTCTGCTCCAGATGGCGATGGCACAGTTGCATCCGATTGAATTGCACAGAAACGTGGTTTAAGACGGGTTTGGATGAAGCCTTTAAATAATATTTGCCCGTCATTGTGTTTGCCTCATGCTCGTCTTTTTGATGCGCATCCCACATTGTGGGTTAGGGGGGGAATTAACCGAGGCATCTGTATTTTTTCATTTGAAAGCGCCTATTATCGGTATTTTACCGATGCACGGATGAGAGGAGGTTGATCCTACACGCGTAACTCACTCCCAAGTTGATGCTGATGAACCTTTCTTGTCAGACTTCAAGACTTCAGACTTCTCGTCCTGCCTAGATTTTGTAATGATGTCGCCGTGCCACGGCTCCAAACACTCTGAGTATGAAGCATCCGATCCCTTTGAGTTCGGTCTCACTCGATGCTCTCAAGCAGTTTGAGGCTTGAGGATGTAAAAGAGGTGTGGTGCACTCAACGAAGGGTCAGCGCCACTTCTTGACCTCGATTTGTAATTCTCACTGGCGGGCACATACAAGAGCGCAAACACAGTTCTGCTTCCACATGCATATTTTCCTTCTGCAGGACGCACACGATCACAAGTGTTGCAGAGCATCTGCCCCGCCGCTCACCCCCAACATCATGCGCTTGCAGTTTTTCTCCGTCGCTCTCCTCCGCCTCTGTGCCTCGGCTTCCTCCTCTCGCTGTCTCCCTAGCTGAACATTATTGTCCCGACACGAAGATCATTTCTGTCCTCTCCCGCCACCTCGACTCCTCGCCGTCGCTCCATTCTGCCCTCCACCTCTTCATTCTCCCACCTCAGCCTTTTTATCTGCAACGCCCGCCAATGTTTCCTCCTGATTGATTGTTGTTTATTCTAGGCGCCTGTGTACGTTTACATCGCCGAGGATAATCGATGACAACAACAGGAGAATATTTTAAACTGCAATCCGACAAGCCGCACACAAACGCATCACTTCTGAGCCGTCGACGTCTCCCATCCAATCAGAAACCCCGCGGCAGCAATTATTTTGACCCTGATTGGCTGACACGACGAGATGCGGCATGACCAAAAAGTGTGTGTGTGTGTGTGTGTGTACATGTATGTGAAAGTGTCAGATTGTTGCTCCAGCAGGGCTCCTACATTTCAAAGAACATTTCTGAGTAGGAGAACAGTCGACCAATCAGTGCTCTGCATCCAGCCCAGTGGGATGAGGACATGCCAGCCAGGCCTCTGGATCAAAGTGATGGATTTATTGATTAATGCTACACAGGCATACATTCACACACACACACACGCTTTCTGTGTCTCGTATCTCAGCCTCTGTATGAAACATAGGGATGCAGGGTGACGTATGGATGAGGACCGATCACAGCGTGGTTAAGGCCGATTAGCATCCGGCCTGATCTCAGCCATCATGAGTCACTAACGGCACCGCAACCGAAGATGTGAATTTAAAGACGTCGTATTGTACATTGTGAGCTTTTATGCAGCGATGTATTTAATTTAGCGCGATAAAAGCCCATCTGCCCCTCAAGTTCCACATGGAGCCAGTGCCCGATGCCTCTTCCACGTGGAGCTACGACCGCACACATCAAAGCTCAGTGTACGTCGATGCACTCTTTCCCCTCCCCGTCTCCAGAGGGCTTTTTGTCACAAAGCAGGATGAGGAAGTTCGCCGAATAACTTTTACAAAGTGCTTTGTGTTGCGTAAGCAACTCTCCGTCTGCACAGCTGAATGGTATTTCGACCTAGCTAATATTAAAATGTAGTTTTATAGATTGATACATCGGTATTACCAAGAGAAAGGAATCAACTTGTCACAGACTGGTGGCTCATGGTGGTTTAACGAGTCGACTCGTTCCTAAACCTGCAGATACTCCTCCTTCTCCCGTCTCCTCATCTCATCCCTCTCTTCCTCTTCACGCTCCCTTTTATTTCCCACTCACTTCTGTCATTCTGCTGTGTGACTCCCCTCTAATCCCCCCCCACTTCCCCCGTCTCCTGACACACTCTCTTTCACAGTCGGCTCTCCCCCCTTTCCCGTCCTCCCTCCCCCTATATCTGCCTCCCCCAAAGCCAGCCCCCTGTCTGTCTCCAGCGGTTGCCGTGGCTACAGTTTGTTCTGCTCATCAGGCGCCCGCTGTGCCTAAACTGACTGGCAACAGTTTAATTACTCATCCCTTCATCCCTCTATCTGTCCGTACCTCCGCACTACGCCTGTTGCTTCCACCTCTTAGTCACTCTTCCTCCTTCTCCGAGGCAAACTCTGTGTCTCTCCTTTCATCCTTTGCCTTCTCGTGCCTCCTCCTCCCTAATCGGTCTGAGTACTAGCTGTCTAATTACTCATCCTTTCAACATTCCATCGCCTTGCAGTTTTGCTCCGTTCATTCATCCACCTCTCCGTACGTCAGCGCGCCACTGCTTTATGAGCGCAGTTTTCTCTTTCAGGCATTGTTATTCCTCTATTCCCTCAACCCCCCCGCCCCCTCTCATCATCCACCTCTCAAGTGTCATCGCTCGGCTTTTCGTTCGTCATTACTCAGGCTCTCTCCCATCCTCTGAGAGTTCCTCCCTATCTTAAGCAGCGAGTCTTGTAATTGCTCCTCTTCTTCACGCTATCGTTCCCTACCTCTCTTTCCATCGTCCACGATTCGGTTCCTTTCCCGTTGACAGCGGGCTGAGATCTCATCCTCCTATAGCCTCCCTCCTTTTCCCATTTCTCCCTCCCCCATTCCTCATGCATTCTGACGGTGCCCACGTCTTCCTTGTTCCTGGGTTTCAAATCTCGGGTGTGTGACGTCCTGCGTCAATCATCATCATCATCGTCTTTGATGCCTTTTCACCTGTCTATCGTCCTCTGGTTCATTCATCCGTAGTCCCTGCAGCAATTGCACTGGATGTTTTCTGAACAATGTCTCTCATCGATTCATTTTAACTTGTTACTCCTTAACTGGCGTTCAATAAACCTCTTCCCCGACAGCTACCGGTCAATCATAGCTTAGCAGCGGTAAGTAGATGAAGCAGGTCGGTCAAGCTTTTTTTTAATTCTCCGCATGTTGGATCTCCATTGAGAGCCCTCCTCTGCAGTTGTTGACTTCATATGATGGTTTTTTTTTTTTTTAACCCTTTAAAAACTGTTTTGTTCAAACGTGTAAGATGCTGAAGTTATTATGTCAGACTACCTGGCTTATTACGGTGGAAACCAGCTTAATGGTAGAAGGCCAGCAGCATTTTGCAGTTTCCATGTTGTGTGAAAAGAAGCCGGGCCTGAATGCCACGATGTCATAGCTCCGGGTCACCGCGGCTGTGTCCCGCTCACATTGCTCCGCCATTAATCCTGAATACCGTTCTCTTAGCATTACAAATGAAAACATCTCCTGTGCTAGTATGTAACCTCAGCTATTAGCCATGCAGCGAGTGCATAGTTACGGTCGCTTTGCAGGATCCTGTTTTTAAAACAAAGCCTGGAAAACATCAAAAAGTCGTCCGAGGACGTTTGTTTTCCACCGGGAGCGAACGTGAACTGAATGAGTTCACCAGCAACGGCCGGTGACAGTCGAGACGGCTGCAGAACCGCCGGTCGAAAGGCTAATGAGAAGCCTGCTTCGGTCTCAAATCAAGGACCAATTATTTCCAAAGGAACTGGACGACGCTCGCTGTGAACTGCACATGCGCCACGCAAAGAAGGAAGCACGACAAGCGTAGCCACAGTGCCGAAGGAGGGGGAGGGGCTCAGCAAAGGGTCAATTAATTGATCTCCATTCTATTTCTTTTTAAGTAATTCATTGCCTTCCTTTTTCTAATGGTTCCTTCTAAAGTCTTCCGTTCACTTGGCCGTCTGCTCCTGCTTTGAACAGGGAGCGTCCCATCTGCTCGCCTCCGGATGACAGACACCCGCGAACAACAAGACCACGTCGAGAACCTTCTCCGCGTGACATTCCCCTGCTCTGTATTCTTCTGACTACCACGAGCAGGAGAGCCAATCCAATATTTAATTATGATGTGGTTAATGGATTTCAAAAGGCCTCTTTGTTGCTCTTTCCTCACAAATGGAGCGTGCCCCTGTTAACGATCGACAGAGCAAGTAATGAGCCCTGTATCAGTTATTTCAAAAGCTTTATTGTTCATAGAAATAGTTTCACACGGTGAATTGCTTTTAATCTGAATCTCGCTCGTTTCCTGGGTAATTAATGTTCCTCTAATGTTGGGCCTCATAAAGGAATGGCTGTTCCACTGGACACCATACCCCCCTTGTAGTGCCATCACTAAACCGCTCATTACTGGTGTGGGTGATCTTTTACAGACATCTTGGGGTCATGTCAGACTAATTGTAGCCGTAACAACAGCCAACCGTAGAAGGCTCCTTAATGACGACCATCTGTTATTTCTAATTATTGCTTCTTCATCTGAGTTTCTATTTGTATCTCCTCACAGTAAATCACCATCCATTCATCACGTTTGCCTTTTCCTGTGTTTGTTTGTTTTCATCACCGTGTCACTCATCATCTAATTGTTTATCTCACTTATCATTTAATCCATCAACGCTTCAGTCTTTTATTTTCTTCTCAATGTTATTCTTCGCCTCTCCGTGACTCAATTTCTTTATCGTCTGTTTCCCTCCATTTAAGAAATGAAATCTTCTGTCGTTAAATCCTCCACCTGCTGTTAACTATTTTTCTCTGCTGCTCCTTTACTCCCAATTTGTCTCCCCTCCCCCATTTCGTCTCTTCACCCCTCTCTCTCGTTTCCCTCCGCCACCTGAAGTCTCACTTCACCTCTTCTTCCCGCGATCCCTTCCTCTGACCTCTCTCAGCCTGCGGTGCCCATCACTGTGTCGTGTGTCACCCATCCCTCCCCTGATCCCCGTTCCATTTCCTCTTCCCCCTTCCTCCCGCTTGCACTTATCCTCTCCTCTCCTCCCGTCTCCATTTCCTTCTCATCGCCCTCTTATCCTCCCGTTCATCCACTCAGTCGGTCTGATCTCCTGTGTCAGTGTGCCAAATCTGTGCATGTGTGCGCACTCAGACACAGATTACGTAGAAATGCCTGATATGAACGAGGTCGGAACTATTCTGTGCTGCTGATGCCACCACACACACACACACACACACACACACACACACACACGCCTATCCCAGCATCCGCATGCACTCTCACAAACACACGCTCGCACGACACGCCAGGTGAGATTACATAAAGGCGAGGTGATGAAAGCCAAGACAAAACGCACCTCACGAGTAATCTGATACGGGACAGCTGGCTGACACACACACACACACACAGAAACACACTCAGGGAGAGAGATTCTCAGTAGAGAGGGCGTATGTAGAGCAGAGAAACAATGAGGACTTGGAGGGGGAGAAGGATTAGAAAAAGAAAGTAAGAGCATGCGTGTGTGTGTGCGTGAGTGAGTGTGCATGTTTGTGTGTGTGTGTGTGTGTGTGTGTGTGTGAGATCGAGAGAGAGAACACAGAGTCCCCAGTCCAGTGAGTGCTGGTGTTCACCCAAATGATGTGCTAAATGATTCAGCACAAGAGAGCTAACCACGCCGACATGGATTCACCTCTATTGTTGTAGTATGCCAACAGCGTGTGAGTGTGTGTGTGTGTGTGTGTGTGTTTGGAACTGCGTGGACTTTACCTTTTCCGTCTGTGCGGCTCTGTAATCCGAATCAGCTCCACATGTTCTCCAGGTCTCTGTGTGTGGGTGCGTTTGGTGTGTGTCAGTGCTGAGCATAGATCTGGATCCCCGGGTGCTCTTCCCCTCGTGTCGGCCCGGCAGGAGAGGGGGGGGGGGGGTGTTCGATGTTGTGGGAGAGGAGAGGAGGGGGGGGTGGGTGTGTGTGTTTGTGCTGAAACCTCTCCTGCTCCCCGAAAGGAGGTGGATGTGGGTCAGTGTCAGAAAACCAGAGAGTTGCAGAAATTCCAATCCGACAATATCAACTTAGGCTTCCACAGACGAAGAAAACCTGGAAAATCCCGAATTACTCGCCCGATCCCGGGGCGATATTTCCCGAAATAGAGAGCTCAGTTTGAGAATCCGAGAATCCACTTTGCCTGAAATCCTATTTATGGCGTCGGGATATGATTTCCACATGGCTGTGTTCAACGTCTTCCTTTGAGTGGAGCAGTTCACCTGACAGACGGTAGGGATCCGCGGTGATCCTCTCCTCCTTCCCCCACCTCTCCTTTTTTGTGTTGCTCCCCCCTGACACATACAGCTCTATCTCTTCTTATTTGTTCATCTGGCCGTCTGGTTGCCTCCCCTATTGCTTCATTCTTGCACACTGTTGTTTTTCCTTCCCATCCTCACGCTCTCTCTCTCTCGCTCTCTCTCTCTCTTTCTTATCCCTCACTTCCCGGCGTGATTTCCAGGGTGTGTCACTGTCGATCACGGTGCCGTCCGTGTTCGTCCTACCACATTGAAATAGTTGTTCGTTGATGACCTTGGAGGAGAGGTGCAGAGCGGAGAGGCACGGGAGAGTAAAGCTGGAGAGATGGAGGGATGGCTAGAAACCTGCAAAAGAGGAGAAACAAGGCGAGTGTGAAGAGAGTGAACTGCCTGCACTGATGCCGTCGTTGCCCTCGGCGTTTGCACTCGCATGAATCACACAAACATTGGATGGAGTCCGTCGTCACTTTTATGCCTCATCCCTCTTTTTCTCCTCCACCCATCTGACCTTCTCTTCCCCTCCGAGATATCGGCATCCATCCCCCTGTCCACCACCTCCACTGTGTCGTTCACTCCTCCCCTATGGCTTAAAAAAAAAAGGAAATGCCGCCCCACTTTTAGATTTTGCTTCTCTCCTCTCTCTCTCCCCCTCTCTCTCTCCCCCTCTCTATCTCCCTCTCTATCTCCCTCTCTCTCTCCCCCCTCTCTCTCCCGCTCACCTGTCTGTCAAAGAGAATCAATAGTTGTGGCTCCCTCTTAACGCCTCTCAGCAGGCTGAATTGTCTTGATCATGCACACACAAATTCTCTCAGGGCCACCATGCACACACACACACACACACACATTCTCAAGACCACCAAGCACATGCACATACACACACACACACACAAAAACACACACGCACTCAAACACTCTCAGGACCACCAAACACACACACACACACACACACCCACATGCTGCACATTTGTGCGTGCTTGAACACAAACCCATCGTTGCTGCCACCATAGCCACACACACACACACACACACACAAATCCACTAAGTAGTCATGCGATGATACTGTCCTGTGCATCCCTACATCGCTCTCTTTTCCAGTCACACACACACACACACACACGTACACTCCCTGGCCTGTCACTCAAACTCCAAAAGCCGACACCTTAAGGAAGAGCATCTCATTATCTTGCTCTGTGTGTGTGTGTGTGTGTGTGTGTGTGTGTGTGTGCGTCCCTCAGAGTGTCCGTCTGCATTAGTGCAGCTGCTTCATACACGCAGCCGATCTGCCGGATTTCTTTTCCCCCCTAAAAATCTGCGATGCATTTTTTTCTTCTTCTTCTGTTCATTCCTGTCTCTCTGCCTCTCCTCCTCCGGCATTCAGTTTGCCACTTTGAAAGCACAATATAGATACTTAGGTGTCCTTTTATAAAAAAAAAATTAAGTCTGCTTCCATCTTCAGCTGACATTTATTTAATCGTGTTGCTCTCCGATGGATGAAAAGGGTGGAATTACTAACCTTGTTTTCCGACTCACTCCATCGTGACTCGTGGTACCGTCACATCTCCCAGTCTACGCGGCTCTCTCTCTATCTCAGCTCCGTGGAAAAACACCCATCTCTCTCTCTCCCTCTCCTCGCTTTCTCTCTCTCTCTCTCTATCGCGCACTCTCTGCCCCTCTCGCTCGATCTCGACAGCTGCGGCGCTCTGTTTGCCTCCTCTGTCGCTCCTCCGTCAGGCTGAGGGCTGATTGATTTTTAAGTCATGTTAATCCGTCAGAACAGGTACTGAATGAAGGAGGGGACGGCGCAAAAAAAAGAAGGGAGAGCGAGAGAGAGAGGGAGAATAACAGAATGCAGGGAGTAAGCTGCCTTGTATATTTTTTTTAATCTCCTCTCTCCTTGAGGGTGGTTTTCTCCAGTTTTTTTCACATGTCCTGCCTCCACCCGAGTCACTTCACTCCTTTTATCCAAATCATCCTCTTTCTTCTCACTGGATTCTTTTGGCTTTCTTTGTCCTTATCATGTGAAGAAGAGTGTGTGATCTGGCTCCGTCTGTGGCAAGAAATGGACTGAGAGAGAGAGACGGAGAGAGAGAGGGAGAGAGAGAGAGAGGCATGAAGATGAGAGAGTCGGAGCGAGTAAAGAGGGGGAGGGATGGATGGAGGAGAGAGTGCCTTACTCAAGTATTTTACTTGAGCATCTGATACAAATGCATAACAACTTACTTTTCTTCAGAATTATTGACGTCTACAACGGGCCAAACAGGCTTGTGGTCAAATGCCAAAATCTAAGTTTTTGGTGCTGTTGCTGGACCGCTTTGGTTCAGGAGGGAGCTGAGCCGGAAGGCGAGGCTCTCCATTTAGACCCTCGCCTACGTCCATGAGCTTTGGGTGGAGGCCAAAAGAGCTACACCGCGGTTACAAGCGGCCACACTTGGCTTCTTCGTCGGTGGAGCCGGGTTCAGCTTCAGTGATGGAGGAAAGGAGGTCAGGCATCCAGAGGAAGACAATGTTTCTGGAGAGATGGGTTTCTGGAATCCTTTGCTTGGTCTGCAGCTCCCACGACGACGACGACGATGACGATGATGATGATGAGTGGATGAAAAATGAAAAGAGCTCGAGAGAAAAGTGTAATATAATCATTTCACCTCTTGATTTCAGACTTTACTTTCACCACAGATAGAGGGTTGGTGGAGTTAGAGAAGAAGGAAGGAGGAAGAGGAGGAGATAAAAAGTCTGCTGGTATGACAATAAGGGGAAGCGAAGCTCTCGGGCAACTCTGGGTCGGGCCGGGATGAGATGTATGCTTTAAGAGAGAGAGAGAGAGAGATCTCTCGGCCGTGAGGGAGATAAGAGAGGAGTTAGTGAGGGTAGAGTGGAGGAGTGGATGGAGTGATAACCCGGTGATAGGCAAAGTGTAGCTGATGCAACTTCAAACAGTGGTCAAGCGTTTGATTTCCCCACCGTGCCGCCGGCGGCTGGGAGATAGGCGTTAAATGGAAACCGACTTCAAATGCGAGAGCGTCCCGCTCCAGACGCAGAGGCTTTGACGGTCGAGCCGTCGGATGTCGGGGTGAAGTCGTTTTCTTGGATTCACATACGTGCGGTTACAATCACACACCAGAGAGAAGAGGGCGGGGACAGGGATCTGGTTGTTCTGGATGGATTGTGTTTTCATGCGTCTTCATTTTCATCACTTCTTGATCTGATAAATATATATATTATTTGTATCTGTGCCTCCCCTCCCTCCTTATCTCTCCCTGAATGATTTACCTCTCATCCCACTTTCACGCGTCTCGGTGCATATTTCTTGAATTTATTTTCATCCCTTTGATTCCTCCCTCCTCACCCTCGTTCGATTTGTTCCCCCTGCTGTCCTGCCAGCGAATGTTTTTTATCCCAGTTCCTGCACCTCCCTCAAAACTCGGTCCAGCAAAGGGAAGTTTGACCCAAACGAATCCCGTTGATCACGATGAATCAAACGTCTAGTGGTTTTGCACCCGGTCCTCTCGTCGGCGAGCGGGACCTTGCTGAATGAAATAAACTAACGTGACCTACTCCAGGTTGATGGATGGAGGGAGTCCACCTGTCAGGAGAAAATCTCATCACTGACCAGCACGTCCGCCACTTTAAATCCAGGGCAACTCACAGTGCATTCAGCTCAAATGAAACGGCCACGAAGGGCAGATGTCAGAGACGTTGTGTCCTCGGAACATCTCCTGTGACCACACGTCATTCGCGTTGAAGTCGAACAAAGTTAAAACCCTTGGACTGAGAACTAAGCAGGGAGACTGGCAGCATCTTTTTGAGTCCACCCCGAGTCGTGCTGCACTTAATCAGAAAGAGGGCAGACCTGCTCTGGTTCGGTCGGGCTAAATTTGCCCTCAAAGTGAAAACAGTTGCAGGGGAGTTGGCCGACTGACCCGGGCCTGAACCGATCCATATACTTTATTTTCTGTTGCAAATTGGCACTGGTCAACTCACCGGTAGACGGGAAATATCTGAATGACAAATATGGATGTGGCTCACTCGGGAGCTGAATACTGAGCTTTTGAAGTGAGTTTACGCAACAAGGCGTCTCGGATATTTCGGGCTCTAGTGAGACGCCTTTTTGCTCTTTGCTCCAGCACACTGGACTTGAAATGAAACAATGAACCAGTAAGTGCTGACGTTCACTCTTTCAGGGAAGACAATAGACTGTAGATGGGGGATTACTCTCAAACAACCTGAAAGCTGAGATTCAGCTTTATAAAGATATCCTTGAGGAGTTTGAGTAACTTCAAGTAGTGCTGTGGAGCAGTTCCCCCCCCCCCCCCCCCACATCCTCTTCATCTTGTGAGGTCCCACGTGCACTTGCATTTCTTTGCTCACAGTTTTGCCACATCGGATTGACAGTTTCAGGCTAAAACGATGATATGCTACATGTTTTATGAGGAAGGAAATGTATTCAACACGTGTGTAAGGAGCTGGAGAAAGTGCCTCGGGAGGACAGGAAGTAAGAGAGACCCATTTATTCAGTGTGTGTGTGTGTGTGTGTGTGTGTGTGTGTGTGTGTGTGTGTGTGTGTGTGTGTGTGTGTGTGTGTGTGTGTGTGTGTGTGTGTGTGTGTGTGTGTGTGTGTGTGTGTGTGTGTGTGTGTGTGTGTGTGTGTGTGTGTGCATAAATGAGTCCCACTGTTTAGGTTTTTTTTTGCAAAACACTGGAACGAGAACAAACACACACAGGAGAGAGAGAGCGCCTGACCTGTGCACACACACACGTCGCACGTAGTCACCGCTTTGTCGAAGGCTTCACACACACACACACACACACGCACGGTGACTCCACACGTGGACGCCACGCATTCGGCACAGCCTCACTGCGACGGCACTCACTCGAGAGGGATTGACACGGGCCCACGATTGCACGCATAACAGTGTCACACAAATCAGGACACGGACGGCAGTTAGACACTCGCCGCTCACGGAGCGACACGACACCTGCTCCGCCGTGTGTAAATGGGGTCGAGGTTCAGGGAGAAGGGCAGGTCCCCCTCTATTTGGCTCAATCTCGGGATAATGAGAGACAAGGACACACACTCAGCCGCACAACCCCGCCTTCTCATTCTGCTCTTGAAGCCATTTTAAATGTCATTGTGCTTTCATTTATCTCCTCTGCACCGGTGTGATTTCCCAGTTGCTGCTGGTGGGCCGTTTCCACAGCCACCGGCAGCAGTCTGGAGTACGAGGAAAAAAATTGCGGGCCTCTTGTGTCTATATTGCTTCCAGTGTAAAAACTTGACGGATACACTCAGACGTACAGTGAATGACTTCAGGGATGTGTTTGAGAAGGAAAAGAAGCAAACATGCACGCCCGATGTTTCCCCGGGTGAGTTCCTTTAATGCAGAGCGTTCCGCTGAAATTTACAACGGAAATAACAAAGAACGTATCAGAGAAAGCTCATAATAAAACTTTCTCTTTGTGTGTGTGTGTAGGCTGGTGCTTAAATGAATCTCTACACAAATGCAATGGGCTGTGCAGGAGACGGGGAAAAAAGGCTGTTAAATGTCGAAATGGAAAGATGGGAGGTGCAAATGAAAAGATTGCAAATTAGATTTTGTTTGTTGATTGTTTCGCCTAATACAGGCAGCAGTTCCTTGGTATTAGTTCTGTTAAGATTAGAAGAATGTGTGCCTGTGTGTGTGTGTGTGTTTATGAAACTGACACAATTAAGTTGCAAATAGTTATCCGATTGTATCCTTTAACCCTCCTGTTACCTTCACATTTACTAACATATTTTACCCTCGGGGTCAATTTGACCCCAGCAATTAAAACCTCCAGAAAATTATTAGAATTAATATTGTTTCCCAAGTTTAAGTGTGAGGTACTTTATGTTTGTTTGTTGACTACTTAAATAGCCCTTTAAATATATAAAAAAGTTTTTATTTCTCATATGTTTGACACAGTGAAAACAGCCTGGGGTCAAATTGACCCCAAAGAACACCGACATTAAACATTGAATGGGGTCAAATTGAGCCTAAAGGTAACAGGAGGGTTAATCATCGAGAAGAACTACTCCGACAAAGATTCGGAGCGCTCGTGTTTACCCCGGCCGGCGCCGTTCGAACATGGCACTCTGCTTTGAGTCGTTCCTCTCGACGCGGTGGAGCCGGTGTCCGGCGCCGACGCCTCGTGGCGCGTGTCATCCGGCCGTCGGAGTGCCGAGAAAGCCGCGGGAAAAAAAAAATCCAAAGGAGGGTCATGGCTGGATTAAGGTGTTTACCCACGACTGAAAAAAGGCCCCCTAAATAATGAATCTAAAATTGCCCGGCGCTTTCAGTCATTAAGCTCCTTCCGACTACGAGAAGAATTGCATGAGCGCAATGGGAGCACGCCGTTTACATGGGCGCCACCTCAGTCACATCGCCGCCGTAAACGCATTATGATTGGATTATTGTCCGTGTGCGTAAACACAGCTAATCGACGTTAAACACTAGACTTTAAAAACAGGTGTAACTAACGACATTAATAAATGACTGCAGTTTGGGCAGTCGCTCGCTGGCACGGCCGACTGGGACGCCGTTAGAAGGAACGCACACGCGTGTTCTCGCCGTGTGCACTGCCTCCATGGAGAGAACACGCGTGTGGAGGAGCACAGGGAGGAGCCCCCATCAAAGAGCAGGAAGGGAAATGTGAGAAGCTATAAATACTGAAAATCACAGGCAAACCAAGATAAGACTATGAAACATTCAAATAAATAATGCATGATGTTCTGTGCTGAGGAAATCCAGACGGTTATAGAACATTCTGTAAATAAGTGGCGGGTGTGAGTCATTTGGTGTCCTGAACGCCCCCTAGTCAGATACGATGGATGTTTTGGGATTAGAGGCATCATGCTGAGCCACAGATGGAAGGATTTCATATTGTCTTGTTGGTCGAGTCAACCTTTCTATATGGGTTCAGATTCTTTTTTTAAATATAAATAGGAGTCCAGTGATCTTTGCTCAATATCTATTAGTGCGGTGTGGATGAATCACCTTCTGACTTCGGACGGGACTCATCGATTCAGAGAGCCCATTAGATGAGATGCATTACTTTGATGGTGATGATGGAGGCCGGAGGAGTTGAATGCGATGCGGGTGAGACACGCATCACATTCAACTTCTCCACCTTTCAAAGTCTAATTCAACGAATCCTGTTCCGCGTGGCCTTTCGCCTGAGGTAACCCTCGGGTAGGTAATCAAATGTGGGCTATTGTGTCATCTAGAATGATGAGAAGCTCTTGACTGCAAAATAATAAATACAATTATGTCCGATTCTAGATATTTATCTTCTAGCTTCAACTCTATTTGTTTCCTAACTGCTTAAACCAGAAACGTATTCCACCCAGCCTCGAACCTATGTAACTTCCGTCATCATCATGATGCTCAAGTCTTTCCCCCCCCCCCTTGTTAATATCATAAACACCTCTATCTTCTCTAGTGTGCAAACGCATTTGGTACAAAGAGTGTTGATACCTTGAGAGCATTGTGTCACACTCTCAGCCCAAACCTGCCACCCAGTGATACAGAATACGCTTTTCGAGTGATCTCCCACGGGCAGAAGGGTTGTTCAGTGTGCATCTGCGGTTTTCCTATAGGATTAGAAATTGAAGGTCACGCCATGTGTGCTCATCTCCAGCGCTACGGATACCTTCATTTGGCTTCAAACCGGCTGTTTATCGTGCTCTACTGCACAACCTTTGCGGGTTCATACACTTCTGGTCCGCTGTTTATTGGTCGTTGTTGTTGTTTTAACACCTCAATTGATTTCTGTTTTTACGTCACTGCATTTGGACCACGTAAACAGTGGGCTCGCACCGCATGTTGCTCTTTACAGCAGCGCCACACATTTTTTAAAATGTGAATCCGGATCCAAAATGAGTCACGGGCAATGTTGTGAGGACTAATGAGCGGTTTAAAGGAAAGCGGTCCGATAACGAATGGTCACAGTGTTTAGACTAAGTGAGATACAAGGAAGGTTTTCGGCTGAAATGTCCATTGCAGCCCATAGTGTGTGTATCTTGTAACATCATGATTATAGGTGATGGTTAATTATAGGCTTTACATTAGGAATTACCGCTACTCGCATCTTATGGCATGCTATTCGTAAAGAGCCCCCGTGTTGGTGCTATTCCACCCTGCTTCTCACACACTGGGGTCTCACAGCAAGAATATGGAAAACATCCAGAGGTTAACATTTCTTCACAGAAACTTCATTATGCTGTGATTTTATTCATTATAAATCCTCAAGTGACTCCAGTCGGGGAGTTAGCATTCACACACACCACTGCTGAGCAGCGGGCGTTGGAGCAAATGTAAAACGACTCGCCAGAGACGAGCCTCGCTTTTGACAGGTTACCAAGTATCCTCTGACGCGAGTAGCGGTCAACCAAAAGAGCTGCCGTTGGAACCGGCCGTCATTAAAAACCTCTGGCCTGAATCTTATCCGAGGGCCTGAAACAATTCTGCGTGATTATCCAAATGAAATCCATCCTCCTGGCCACAGTTCGGGCCATGAGAGGTGCTCTTCTCCCCGTTAAAGGATCATCTGACTTGCAGATCATCCGTTTTTGTTGTTGTCGAATATCAGCAATGTAATCATTTCCCACCCAATCGGCTCCAGCTCTCCTTCTACACATGTGCTCGTGGTAGTAATAGTGTGTATTGAGCTGGGACCCCACAGTGAAACTACGAATTCCCAATGTTTTCTTCAGGCTCTAAAAGGTTGCCGAGCTCCTGCCGCGTCACGCTATCTCAAAGCTCTCTGCGGGAGCCCCGCTTCAGTGTATATCTTTCGGCGGGGAGCTGTTTAATTTTCAGGAATCTACACCCAACGATGGGGGATGTGTTGCTGCGATCGAAGGAGATGTAGTCTAGTTTATCAAAAGTAAAAGATTGGATGTTAAATGCGTTGCGGTGGCACTCGGGGTCTCAAGCACTGAATGCAAAGTGATGGTGATGATTTCGCAACACACCAAGAGTCCGGTTATCTTTCACCAGTACAAGTATAATCAACGAACAGAGTCTGAGACGACTCACGCGGTGCGTTTGGAGTTCTTCACGAGCGGTTAAATGCTTCACACGCCTACTGCCTAAGGATTCCCAAAATACCACTAAGTAGCTCTTTGTCTTAATAAGCCTGCGTCTCAGGGTCCCTGATAGAGGCCTCCTTTTAGCTGGTTCAGCTCAATAATAATAATAATAATGCATTTCATTTTTATCGCACTCTTCCTTCAAAGAATCTCAGAGTGCCACACATATAGTGAAAACAAATAAAACCGATTAAAACATAGTTAAAGCAACCCATAAAAAATAAAAATAAATAAGAAAAAAATAAAATGTAAAAAATGTAAAAAAAATGTTTTTTAATTATATTTAAAAAAAAAGCTCAATCCGAGTAACGCTGTTTAAAGATGACAAATCACACACAGGGTTGGATTCCTGGTGAAAGCGTGTCCCGTGGTAGTAAAGAAACCGTCATCCCGAGGAACATTTAATAGTCAATTACGTGTCGTCACACACGTGGCGCATTTCCGCGTGTGAAAAGCACCTTTGTTGCGTCCACGCTCCCTTACCCCCGCTTCTCCTTCTGCCTCAGCTGGTGGTTCTCTGCATTACTTCTCGCCTGACAGTCTGAACCTAGCAGACCTCTGAGAAGAGGCTGACACGTGGAGCTGGTTAGAGCGATGGTTACATTTCAGAGGGCGTGAGGAGAAATAAAATGTCAGTCAAATCAAACAATTTTGGAGCTGCAAAGCATTCGCTCTTTTAGACCGCTGACACATCGACTGGTGCTTTTACTGTCGGGAAGAAAACGAAACATTTACTGTGCTTTTAATATTAAAATGTAGTTGTAATGGAAGAGCCAAATGCATGATTTCATTTGTTATAATAATTTAGTTTTAAAAGATTAAAAAAGGTAACTGAATATGAATCCTTTTCATTATGATTTGAAAGAATGTTTAGTTTAACATATATAATTTAGTATTGTATTTGAAAGCTTAATAATTTGTCTGAATGTAAGCTTCCAATCAGATGACGTCACGTCAGTATAACAGCTGTGTGTTGGACTGTCAGTCGTGTTTGAGTTCAGAGTTGTTGGAAGCGACATAGTTTTTTGACCGTGTGACCATGTACTATACGTTTTTTAAGTAAACATCATTTTGTATGAAACTACTTGTGTCACTCGCGTTTCAATTAATAGCTTTAAAGACTGATCTCAAAAGTGTGGTACAGAAGACCCAGAACTAGACGGAGTGCCACTACATCTCCTATTGGACATCGGAGTTCTGCCAGACATGTATTAAGCTGGTACCCCTTTAGGATGTCTGGCTACTTCAGCACCATGGACAGCGGCCTATTCAACCCAGAGAGCCACTGAAGGCACAATAAGCGGGTCCTCCCCATGACTGGATTTTAAAGTCTCCTTTTTGTTCCTTTACATCTATTTCTGAAGTCCTTTTGACATCCATGGGGGATCATCGCTGGACTGGAGCACGGACTGAGCCTCATTAACCCTCCTGTTACCTTTCGGGTCAATTTGACCCCATTCAATGTTTAATGTCAGTGTTCTGTCGGGTCAATTTGACCCCAGGCTGTTTTTCACTGTGTCAAACATATAAGAAATATCAACTTTTTTATA
Organism: Pseudoliparis swirei; assembly: GCF_029220125.1. NCBI lineage: Eukaryota > Metazoa > Chordata > Actinopteri > Perciformes > Liparidae > Pseudoliparis > Pseudoliparis swirei. Next base: position 7,995,493 of record NC_079408.1, read on the forward strand.
TATTTAAAGGGCTATTTAGGTAGTCAACAAACAAACATAAAGTACCTCACACTTAAACTTGGGAAACAATATTAATTCTAATAATTTTATGGAGGTTTTAATTGCTGGGGTCAAATTGACCCCGAGGGTAAAATATGTCAGTAAATATAAAGGTAACAGGAGGGTTAAACATTGAATGGGATCAAATTGACCCTAAGGCAACAGGAGGGTTAAACCTCGGGTACACCGACGCAAACCTCATGCTAGAGGGAGACGGCTCTGTGAACGAATGTTTGAGTATACCTGCGGGTTTCTTCAAACCCGATGAGCTCATTTCACATTTATATGTCGGGCTCCCCTGATGAACTCCAAGGTGAACACTTCTCCGCTGTGAGCGACGATGGGAGTTATTACCAGAAAGATCACCAATCAGGTTTATTTTATTTCACTGAGGAAAAAGCCCCTTGGTAGATGTAAAATACTGAGACCAGATTCGTAGGCGCAGCCATGAAATAGTCTGGAATGTGTTACCTGTGTTACGGGACGGGTCGTGAGACCGGGGTTGAGGAGCTTCGGAGGGAGATGAGAGGTACTCACACTGCCGCCGCCGTTCCCTTCGGCATTAACATTCTTTTGTTCCTCATTTCATGGTTGTAAAGAATAGGATGACGATGATTGTCATGGTGAATAATCATTGGTTGCTTACCAAAGAAGTGGAGAGGAGTTGCGAAATAAAGAGCAATTTAGTGTGCGAAGAAACCCAGCGGAGGACAAACCGAGTGACCTCGGAGTTAGAGGGGGAGAGGAAATTGAAAAGACGAACAGAGGTGGGAAGTGGTCCCAGTTTTTTTTCCTTTACTTTCTTCGTCACGTTAGCACGGTGTGCTGTTATCGGCGGTGTCGAGGCACCTGCTCATTCTTACCCGAGACAAAAAAAACTGATCCAATCACGCGCAGATACGGATGCAAAGACGGGAAAAGAAAGTCACTGTGTTCTTGTTTCTCTGTGTGTGTTGCCTTTCAGGCCTCAGGTTCCTTAGAGTCCTCCATTGTGTGTGTGTGTGTGTGTGTGTGTTGATCTTGTTTATGTGCATGGCCCAGTGGTTAAGGCGTGACTGATGGGGAGACAGAGGAGGAGAGAAAAGACGAATGACCTGACAGCCCCCCTATTCACCTCCGAATCAGTTGTGTGGAGGTTCTACATAAGAGACGCAGTGTTTGGAGATCAGGTGTGTGTGTGTGTGTGTGTGTGTGTGTGTGCGTGCGTACGACTGTTGTGCATTTGTGCGCAATGACAAAAAGTGTCCAAAAAAAATCCAAACTCAAAATCTGCAGCTGTACTTCCTCTGGTGCTCTTTGCATCCTGTGCTCGTATAAAACAACTCCACCGTTGCCTCTAGTGCACGACATGGACCGAAATAAACTGAGGGAAGTCGAGTGGCCGCATGTGACTGAGAGAAAGGTTGTTGACGCGTGTTGATGACAAAGAAACGCTAAGACAACATGACTCATTTAGTTCTGGATGCTTTTGTTCGTAGAGAACAGAGCAGAGTGTTTACAAGGAACCTTTTGGGTGAGGGTGTATCAGGTGAGCTGTAGATCAGAGACACCCTGCCAACGCAGGATTTGACAGGCGCGCTCGTGGCTTTCCAGGCGAGCGTCAGGATGTGAAAGTGCCGTGCCATCCACGTGTGGGCCCAGTTGGACTGATGCCACGTCTGTGTTCCCGAGTTGCCACAACTCTCTGGTTTCTATTCTGTCAAATTTAAATCAACAAACATATGAACACATCAGCTGTTTGACAATCTTCCCTGGGGGGGTTGATTGGTCTTTTTCATGTTATGCCAGAGGACATTCGTGGATTTGATCCCTCAGTCAGTAAGTGTCCTTCACTGAAGGCATTCCTTTATTCTGGTGACTCTTCGGTTCGTCTGCAGTCTCTAATTGGATGTTGCACACTGTCGAGCCAAAATTACGCGACGTCAGAGAAGCCGCTATGCTTAATATTCCTCACTGTGAATCAACATGTTGGTGACATTTAATTTTTTAATTTTTTAATCATCAATGAAATCTTTCCTTTCCCACTAATAACTCAGGGTGTCTCTATAAAACATACTGGGTATGGTAACCATGGCAACTGTGGCCATGACCTTCTTTTAAATGAGTCTGGATACAGGTAGAGGTTAGAGATTGTTTGGGTTTCATTGTATATCTTTATATTCTTTTTATAATCCTAATCTATTAGTGGATCACTACCAAGGTCACGTTTTTATTAAGATATGAAGATTACGCAGGCAGCCATTTAGTTCCAATATGGTCATCGATCATGTTGCATGTGAAGCCGTCATATCTAATGTAATTACACGATAATAAAAAGATTCCAGCAATTAAGAAATTCAACATGTTCACAATTTTGAGCATTTATATTTTTAGTTTAGCCTATCTTGGACAATAATCCGTTTCCTATGAGGTTAGACAGAATTCCCCTTGATCCCGACCAGGGTATCCCATACTCGACCTTCAGCCCAAATGTTTCCTAAAACAACGTACGTGTTGTGAAAGCAGAACAATATCTTGAAAAAGAAAAAGCCTTACTATTTATCCTCTAACTCAGGTTGTTGTCCTTAAAGTATGTTGCTGCATACATTTGCAGGAGTAAGTGTGTGTAAAGAGACAGACTTGACCCCAGGCTTGAATATGAAATATGGCAGGTTTGTGTTGGCGCTCTCAAAGCAAAGGAAAGGCGGAGAGTGTGACTATTAACATCATGTTCTTTTGCATCTTCAGAAAAACAACATGGCAGGTGTGAATGTTTACGTCACAGTCCAAATTCGATCTGAGGTGATGAACCAACGTCCCATTCGGATAGATTTTCAGCCCTTCTGTCCGACCCTCAGGGTTAGAGGTCATCGTACGATGACCCCATGCAGAGCAGCTCCAGCAGACTCTCCATGTCCCCGCTACTTTAAAGGTTGTAAGATGTTAAAAACAGAGAATAGTCGCGAGCAGCCTGGGCGGTAACACCTGCTTGTTGTTTGTCTGCTTTGCGTAGTGAAAGATGACTTTGGATCTCAGTGCACACAGATTGCAGACAACGAGAATACATAAACTAGAAGGTGATGTGTTTATCTTTTCCTCCCCGAGATCCCCAGACTGCTTTTCACTGTCGGTTGTAAATTAATGTGTTGATGTGGTGTATTGAGTTTTTCCAAATGTAATATATTGGCAGTTAAAACTTGGCAACTCGCAGCAAAAGCAATCTAGATGGAAGACTAGCGCTACAGGTGAGAAGGAAAAAAATAGTTTTTTATTCTTGGATATCGTAAAAAAAAACTGACACCGAGTGTTTTAAAGCGGTGTCGTGTCGAGCTGACCTGTGTTTGCAGTCAAGCCGGCGGCCCGGGACATCAATACTCTAACGACTGTCAGTGAGCGGAGCGGCGACCGACTAGCCGTTGATAAACGGATGATAATTCAAATCCAGTGTCATTTTAGGGAGGAAAGAAGAGCACACGGGACTTTATCCTGCACCAAAAAGAAAACTGAGCCGTGTGCATGCAAACGTGTGCCTGCGCCAAGCAATAATTCCCATTTCGACGTCTTTACTTCCCCCTCTAAAACCACTCCAGTTTTCAAAGGTGTGTGTAGTCGCTCGTGTTCGCCATCTGAAATGCGTCGGGGGATCATTACGGGCGAGGAAGCGCGTGCGTGAGCTGGAGCCCGGCGGTTGTTACGAGGCCTCTAAATCAGAGAAGGGCCTCCGTCGAGTGTCTGTGTCTGAGACCGCCAAGAGCGAGAGGAGGAATACATGCAACATTGACACTGGAAAGAGAGGTGTGTGTGTGTGTGTGTGTCTGTGTGTGTCTGTCTGTGTCTGTGTGTGTCTGTGTGTGTCTGTGTGTGTGTATGTGTCTGGGTGTGTGTCTGTGTGTGTCTGTGTGTGTCTGTGTGTCTGTGTGTGTCTGTGTGTGTGTGTGTGTGTGTGTCTGTGTCTGTGTGTGTGTGTGTGTCTCTGTGTCTGTGTGTGTGTGTGTGTGTCTCTGTGTGTGTGTGTGTGTGTCTGTGTGTCTGTGTGTGTGTGTGTGTGTGTGTGTCTGTGTGTGTGTGTGTGTGTGTGTGTGTGTGTGTGTGTGTGTGTGTGTGTGTGTCTGTGTCTCTGTGTGTGTCTGTGTCTGTGTGTGTGTGTCTGTGTCTGTGTGTGTGTGTCTGTGTGTCTATGTGTGTGTGTGTGTCTGTGTGTGTGTGTGTGTCTGTGTCTGTGTGTGTGTGTTTTTCGGGACACTGTTTCTCATCATTAGGGGAAACATGGAGAACGAAGTGAAGGGGCTGTGTGTTGGTGTGCGTGTGTGTGTGTGTGTGTGTGTGTGTCTGTGTCTGTGTGTGTGTGTGTGTGTGTGTGTCTATGTGTGTGTGTGTCTGTGTGTGTGTGTCTGTGTGTGTGTGTGTTTTTCGGGACACTGTTTCTCATCATTAGGGGAAACATGGAGAACGAAGTGAAGGGGCTGTGTGTTGGTGTGTGTTGGTGTGCGCGCTCGCCACAGGCTCCCAGAGCGGCCTGATGATGAACACATTGATCTGCTGCAGAGGGAGAGGACAAACCTTCGTGTATCATGGCGGGCCGTCGTCCCTCCATTATTTTTTAGAGTCGTTCTCATTATCAGCGCCTGCTTGTGTTTCTCACCTCTCGTTTTCTGTCTCTGCCTCTCCGCGTTGTTTTATTTTAGTCGTACCGTTTGATCAACCCCCCTCCCCTCACCCAAAAACACACACACACACACACACATAATGCCCACTTATTAGGTTTGTTTACACGTATAAATAATAGATGAATAGTAGATCAAACGTAGAAAAATGAGGAAAAACAGGTGAAATGTCAAAATGTCCCAAGGCCAATTAAGACAAATTAAAAATAGGTTTAAAAAAAGAAAAACAAATAAGAAAAAATGTCCCCCTTGGATTTAATATTTTTAATGTTTTTGTTGCTCTTTTTTCGACCTTGGATCTTGTTTAAATTGGGAAAATGTTGTTTGAGAAGGTTGATAACTCTCAAGCCTGCAGCTGCTTAGCTTAGCTTAGCACATAGTCTTAAAAAAAGGGATGCGCAAGATTCCTACCGGCACTTTTCACTAAAGTATGGATTAATCAAGCAATATATGAAGTGCTAATTCGTAGGCGTGCATCTGCTGCTGGGAGGCAGAGAGTGGTACCTTTTGAAGTTGATGCTTCAATGTTAAATATGTAGAAAGGAAAAAAAAATCTTATGGCAGCAGCATATATAGTAATACAGTTATCCCGTCAGACACTATAAATGGACGAAGATATGATGACCACAGGTCTCTGAAGGCATATTGCAGTTAGTGTTCTGGTCCACAGCCCAAGGCCCACTATAGTGCTGCACAGCTGTACACATCCCCAGATCTCCTCCCTGCAGCTGGAGGCGGTGGATGATGTGTGTGTGTGTGTGTGTGTGTGTGTGTTTGCCTGCCTGTGTACTGTGTAAAAAATGAAACCCTCTCTTCTTGACTTTGAATGTGAGAGCCTGGAAAGACGTCCACAGTGTCGTTCCTCAATGTTGTTAAATATAATATAAATGGTACTTTATGGGTTTTATGCATTGACAAAGTGGAAGATGTCTCTTTCATCTGCTGTAGCTCCCTCTTTCTGAAATTAGACTTTACTTTGTCAGCTGCAATAAAGATATTGCTGTTCTCTCTCTCTTTGTTCTCTCCACTCCTGATAGCACACATATAGATGTGAAGAACCCATGGCCCTCTCCTACTATATATCTCATCTGGGCCATGCCGGTGTGCTTTATTCACCTGGGCGCATTGATCTCTCCGCTGCATCTCGTCGCGCTGAGTGCCGGTAATGAGGTGTGTGTGAGAGTGTTGTGTTCAATGATCAACTCCCTTCCCACACATATGGGATTCCTGAGTGACTGCGCCGGAACAATCATTTCGAGCCACTCTGGGTCGACTAAACGTCCAAACTGTGGTTGTGAATGCCGTCCGTCTGTGGGCTGTACTTCATGTGTGACGTTTGTATCCTCACAGCTCTGAGTTCATGTGACGGAGAGATCTTTTTATGGACTCCACGTATGTAGATAGTGAGGCGTGTGCTCAGAAGGATCTCTGGCTGCAGGAGGCCCTCAGGGACTCTGCTTCTCTCTGATCTGAGCTCTGCTTCTGGGCATTTCTGAAGAAAAAGACGCTCTCCCTGGATGCAGGGTCATGAGTTTCAACCATTTACTTTTTTCTAAATGCCGTTTAAGACTCCGACATCCCGGGTCATGTGCAAAGACACTCTCAGCAAAGAAAGGGAACAAAATCTTTCCTCACTTACATGCAGTCGCTCTCCTCGCTCTCCAGCTTCCCCTGGGGAACATTAAACGGCTATAAACGCACCGAACGCCGCTCCAAGACCAGATTTCCATTTCCTCCTTTCCCTGAATCCTTCCAACTGGCATTTCTGCTTTTTTAATCTCCCACCGCCCCCCCGCCCCCTCCTTTTGCACCCCCCTTTTCACCGTCTTCGCCCCTTACAACTATTCAAAGCAGTCTAATCGTATTATTAAGACGGGCTTGCAAAAGTTGGAGAAAAAAGCAACAAATGTAGTAATGAAATTAACTCATCCACTCCCCCTCCTTTGCTAATTTAGAACGCTTAATTGGCCTGATAATACTTTTGAGGCAAGCAAACAACAACATAATGGAAACGGAGTGTAATTACTTTCCACAGTTGACTTTCTCCCTTTGCTCTGATTGTGTGTGTTTGTCGTCTGTTGGAGCTGAGATTGCGCAGCGTTTAGTGTTCTCTTGTATTTGGATGTGGCTCTTGAGCGACGTCTTGTCTTCAAAGGAACTGATCTTTTCCTTCATGTGATTCATTTGCAGAACAGGATTCGGGCTGATTGGTTGCTTTCTTGACTGTCTTGCATCTCTTTACTCTGTGCACACACTCACACACTCTTTGTGTCAAACGCTCAATCAAGATGGCAAACAATAACCCCCCCCCCCCCCTCCTCATCTCTCCATCTCTAGACCAACATCCCGTTCCTCCAGAACGTCTTCAACAACCACCAGTTCCTCCACTCCACCGTGGACACCCAGTTCATCGACGAGAACCAGGAACTCTTCAACCTCAAGCCCACCCAGAACCGAGCCCAGAAGCTGCTGCACTACCTGGGTGAGTGGACCGCCGCGTTTCTGCCTCTGTGTGTGTAATGCTGAGCTCGGTCTGGCCCGTGACTATGAGGTTCATAGCACTGAAATATCCTATGAGCAATCATTTCATGATTGTTTCCTTGACTTCCACAGTAGTTTATCAAGCGTTTAACAAGGAAGCAACTTTTTATATTAGCTGAGCTGATCGGAGGGATTTCAGTGAACAAAGAAAAAAGAATTATGACAATCTGGCTAAGTGGAACAATACAAACAGAGAGGGCTATAATCATTATAATTGATCCAATAACGACATTTAAACTTCTAATCTGAGATTAGAGTTGGATCATAAAATCCAGAGGGGGAAGAAGTACCGAGCTGGTTTGCATATGACTCAAACTTTAAACCAGTGGAATTTAACCCTAAGGTTCAAACAATCAGCAGAAAAAGAAAAGGTGTCATGCTCTACGATTTATACTGTATTCATTTGTAATGCGATGAAAAGGAATGGGTCTGTCCGGTATAACCAGAGTAGACTTTGGTTCGTCTCAGCCTTACCGGGGCCGTGGGGGAAGGTCAATGCAACAACAACTCACTGGAACCCGTGCAAATTGTGGATGAAGGAAAGCTAGAAGACGTATTACAATGAGGATTCACTTCAGTTGACCTTGAGGATTGGTGTGAAAGATTTATTTGTTCCAGCACGTGTTCTAAATACCTCTAAATCACACAAACAGGACACATGACCATGACCCTTACAGTACTGCTGTTTCATAACCCTCGTTCTTTCCTTCTTTTCTTTATTGTCTTCGCTGGATGTTCGATATGTTACAGAATATCATCTGACTGGTATTGTCTTTGTGTGTGTTTCAGGTCATGTGATGGTAAACGGACCAATCACACCCATCCCAGTCAAGGCCAAGCCTTCCTCCATAGACCCGGTCATCCCTCCTGGCACCACGGGTATGTGGATCGCGTCCGGTTCAGCCAATAGCAATGCAGAATTCCCAATCTCGCATATTTTTTCGCCAACCCAGTTCCAACTCCGAAATCACCTTCTTCATTCACCAAAATATGATCACTTGGTTGTCTGAACACAATTTAGTTTAAACCGTCACTGGACACTGTAACCATAATAATGCCAAAATGCATCATCATCCTCGTTGCATATATTACATTTGGACTAATTAAGCGAGGCGCTGCCACTGCAAGGACGAGGGGTTTCATTCCTTCATGTACACCCAATGCAACAAACGAAAACATTTGTGGATCCGTAGGGCACTTTGGATAAAAGCTCCCACCGATGACAAATGGGCTGTCGGAAGAGGCCATGGCTGCAGGAGGAAAGGCCTTCCTAAATGTCTCAGTTTAGCACTCCGGGAGGAAAAGGGTTCTGGCCCAGAGTGCTCTGCTGAGCTGTGAGTACAGCGGTGAGAGGGTGCAGTTCGTTGTTCGTGAAGGCAGAAGTTCTATGCTTCTCACCCTGCTCTGCACCAGCACCCCTGGAGTCTCTCAGGAAAGGCCGAAGGCCAAGCTGGTCTCTTTGGAAAGCTTGTTGAGCCACTTAAAGCCTCCGGAGTCAAGCTCCCGTTTTTTTAGCTCCTTTCGACTAGAGTTTCGAATGGTTAAACTAAGGCTAAAATGTAAAAATACTTATCTTGAAATGACGATGAGAGTTACTAAATGGCCTTTTTAATGTAGAATATGTCTCGATCTGTCACTTTATTTTTGTGCTCCCCAGTTTTATTCGTGCGAGCGATGCAAAATGATGGGAATTTCTGCAGCTGCTCCTTTCAACAGCCACCAAATAGTGATCTTTATCAATCTGACATGTTTATCAGCAGCCTGTTCTGCCTCAGCACATATCCCAGCGTGCCCAGTAAACACAAATTCATAACAAAATGATGTGAATAATATGAATCCTAATCAGGCATAACTAATCATATCTGACATCTAAAAACCATGCACAGTGGAACGGGATGTAGAATAGGACGATATAATCTGCCCTGTTTGTGTACGTCTGCCTGTGAGCGAGCGCGTCTCGGTGCCTTCCCGCCACTTGTCTACCCGTGGAAATCTTGTGTTCACGGCTATCAATGCCTGCCCCTCATTTTGCAGCACGCACACACACAATTTACTTTTGAAAATCACACACTTGCACAGGCACGTGCTGGAGTGAGCATGTACTCTAGGCACACACACACACACACACCCCTACTGTATTCAGCTGATGAAGTAGTGTATGCAGCACAGGCACGCACAGAGGCATACCTAAAGCTTAGTAATGAGATTTGTAATATGCTTATATCCTTTCTTTCATTCGGCGGAGGGATTGGGAGAAGCGAGGGATTAGGCCTGTATTATCACACTGTGTGGATGGAGGGAAGGACTGGGGCATGGAAGGAGAAAGGGGTTATGGAAGGAGAGGAGGGAGCTTGGGCAGTGTATAATCCCCCTATATGTGGAGAAAATCGCCATGGTGGCAGGCAGAAGGATGTGGACGGAGATAGATGCATGGGGAAAGAGGGGAGGATGAAACAAGTGAGGAGTGTTCCTGTGGAGCACCCGCAGAAAAGAGAGGAGCAAAGATCACAACATTAAGATATATAAGATAAAAGAGGAAAGAGGAAGGGTGTCAAGAAGAACTATTAGCGAGGAGCTCCCTCCACCCCGAGGAGAGAGGGGAGTGAAACTAAAGTGTTCCTGAAAGACTGAGGGTGCCATGACACGACATGTTATGTACGGGAAGGCCATCATTTTCTAATTAGGATTTGTAGTCTTAAAACGTTCCCAGTGAAGGCTGATTGCTGGTGCTTCATCGATGGTGAAGTACACCTTGTTCCAATTATTGTCTGGATTTATTTAATGGAGGACATGCAGAGGTTAATCACCGTATGCCTGTGAGCTAGCTTGAGGAAGTCTGACTCATAAAAATGACGGACTACGTCCCTCCTCCTATTTGTGGATTCCAAGAGAAGGGTAGTTGGGAGCACAATATGCAAAATCTGTGGACTTATTGTCCACTGTTTCTAGATGTTGATGCTTTCATTAGCCATCTTCACACGGCTGTATTTATATATATATTTTTGCTTTTGTTTAGCTCCAAAACTCATTTTCAGGTAGCTTAAAAGGAGCCATATAGTCTTAAAACCTCAAGATACTCTGTGTGTGTGTGTGTGTGTGTACTGCAAGATAACCTTTGTTCTTAAAACATTTCTTTCAGTTTGTTTGTTTCACACCTCCCATACAGCTATATTGAAATAAATAAAAATAAACTCTCCTCTTGAAGCTAGTGCCAGTCAAAGGTTTTCCATCAGGCGGTATTTTTTTAAGAAGTTCTGGCATATAGCAAGCAATAACTAAATACAAATGTAAGGTAAATGGTTGGTTATGAAGAAAGGGATATATTTTATGAATTCCAAATGTTTAAACTTCTCTGTAGTCTCTCAGTCTACCAACTCATTAACACACCTGCTGTTCACATGTTCTGGCTTAAGTGATTGGCTTTTCCAGCACAGCTGACTGCAATAAAGCAGTGATTAGCACTCCCACCAGGATGTGCCAATTAAAAGTTTCCTAAGCACAAAGATACAAGATATTTAACAGTGTTCCCAGATCCTAGCCCAGGATGGTGACGACCCAGGCTGTTATTTCTCTAAGATTATCTTCCACACAAATTGCAAATTAAGGAGTACCTCTGGGCATTGTAGCTCGCTCCGCCTGGCCACGTTAGCTGGCGTTGAGTCGAGTGTGTAGAGAGGGCCAAAGGAGTGAGTAAGAACGAAATGACACCGGCCTGAGATAAAGAGGAGAGAGGTGAGGGCTAAGAAGCTAGATATCGGGAGCCAAGTGTGGCAGTGGGTCAATTGTCAAGCACAGCATCCACTTGGGACTTGTATCTCCTTATTACCTTCGCATTGAAAATGCGGAAGGTTATGTTTTGATCGCCGTGTATTTGTATGCGTGCGTGAGTGTTATTCGCATAAGTCAAAAAATATTCAAACCGAATCGCATGAAATTTGGTGGGATGATTGGTTATTATCCGGGGACCATTTGATTAGATTTTGGGATCGATTGGGTCAAAGGTCAAGGTCAAGGTCATGAAAAGGTCAAAATCTTCAAAATCTTCTTTGAATTGCATGAAATTTGGTGGGATGATTGATTATTATCCGGGGACCATTTGATTAGATTTTGGGATCGATCGGGTCAAAGGTCAAGGTCATGAAAAGGTCAAAATCTTATTTTTACCATAGCATTGCATGCCAATTTGTATCCAATTGGCATGCAACTAATGCCAAAATGTTCATAATTCAATGCCCAATCTTGTGATATGCGAAGGTATGCGCTCTACCGAGTGCCCATTCTAGTTGCTTTTTGTTTCTGCAGCGGACGATACGACACACACACACACACACACACACAAATCCACCTGAACACTGTGACCTTTCTCTCTCTTAAAGACATATCACATGCAGAGGCCATCGTTTTGGACCCAGAATAACACAAGCCCCTAAAATTCCACTCCATTATGTCAAAGAGTGGTAAAAGAACAACAACATAGAAAGCAAGTTAGTTTGAGAAATGAGAGGACTTTGAGTACGAATCAGTTTCGTCTGTGTGTGTGTGTGTAGGTGTGCTGGGTGATCTCCACTCAGCCGTATTATACGCAGATCTTGATAAGTTCAAAGTGTCTGTATCTATTTGCTACGGCAGTGTGATTTCACAGAACTCATCTAGCCTAGGGAATATGAAGCGATGCAGAGGTGGAGGGAAAGTGAGATGGGGTAGACGGAGAGAGAGAGACAGCGGGGTGGAGGACAAATAAGCAGGCAGACCTCATTAACTAACTTAATTGATTGATTATTGTACACTGCAGTGAAAATAGATCCCAATTGCACCTCCAATATTTGATTGCTTCTGGTTGTGCGCGTGTTTAATTGCAAGGCACGGAGAGTAAAGAGCGATGAGGAAAGAGTGGGATTGAAATCAGAGGGTTGGTTAAGGCAAGAGCCCGGAGGGCAAGTTTTCTGCACTGTTTAACTTGTTTGTTTTGAAAACTATTTAGTTTTTATGAACTGGAGATTACATTTGTCTTGGGGTTTCCACGAGGATAGATGCTGTTCCTCCTCGTGAAAGCTTTTAGCGGCTGATAGCGAGAGGTTAGATGAGAAACACTCATCCAATGCCAACACGTCCGGCAGTCTTCATCCTGGGTTTCTCGGGGAGTGGATCCTACAAGGTTTCTGAAAACCTTTAATTAGATATTGCTTTATGTGATGTAGCGGTTTCTAAATCGTATGTAAACTTGCACAGCTCCTTGTATGGCAATCCGCCATGTTGTACCAGGCTGAATTATTTACAGGATGGATTGCTGTGAAATTATTTATAAGATCTTCACGGCCTCCAGGGGATAAACCTGACATTTTATATGGCGCCCACTAGCAGGTCAAAATGTTCACTTCTCCCTGAGCATATCTCAACATGAAGAGGATGGATTAGAAGACATTCATGGTCTCCAGAAAGTTGATGACAATACCCTTTGTGTTTGTCCTTTTTGTGCTCTTGTGAGTGATTTGGTACAGACGAGCGTCCCCCAGAGGACGAATACTCAGGACTTTTTCTCGAGTGCCATACCAAGTACCTTCAAAATTAATGATCTTCCCATGTATACTTTGTCTTAAGTGCTAATTAGAAGCTGTTAGAGTGCATTAATTAAATAAATTAATTCGGTTGTGAGCATAGAAAACATGATACTGGCCAAGCATCAGCATGATTGAGTTGCCATTGTGATCATGTTAGCATCCTGGTGTTAGCATTTAGCTCAAAGTACAGACTCACAGGGCCGCTAGTATGGCGGTAGACTTTGGTCTGGAGATAATTGTTAGAGAGTTTTGAGATAAATGTTTTATATATATAGGGATATATGAAACATTTCAACATAGTCGAAGAATATGGATTTAAAAAGAGAACAAAATCTCGCATTGCAATGTAATTCAGTGTGGAGCTGCCTCCACACTTGAAAATAGAACATAAACAAACGTATGTCATGCTCAAATATGGTCATCAAGACAGCTCTCTGTTCGCTGGTGTAAAGCTGGCACGTAAACACACGGCTGAGGAATTCGAGATGCAAGGAAAGTGCCAAAGCAGCCATTCTGGATCCGGTTTGCCTTCGGGTGGCAGCCAAACGGTCCCGAGCTGAGTCACTGGGATCTCTTGTTTCACTCGACAGTCGCTGCTTACTTTATATAGAAACGTGTGGCCGAATGAGTCACCGTCAGCAGGAGAGATTCCATTTTTACAAATCAGTGGGTGGTGTGTCTAATGAGATGGCCGTTGGGCTTAAGTTCTTGTTTTCTTTTCTCGTCGATCTCCTTGAGCTGAGGGCGATTGAGGCAGAAACGAAAGGAGGCCGAGTCAAGTGCCAGACATGTTAAAAGCACATCTTAAAAAAAGACCACACTGTATAAATAACAGCAGTGTACCTGCTCGCCTGTGCCACTCGAATATCGTGTGGATTATTTCTCTTTATTATTCACGAGCCCCCTGTATTATTCTTCTCGACTTTAATGGTTCTCTCTCCTCCTCCCTCCCTAATAGGCGACCCTCCGATAGGTTTCCGCGACGTGTTGCTGCGCGACGGTCCCGAGGGATTCGCCAAGGCTGTCCGTGCCCACCAAGGCCTGTTGCTAATGGATACCACCTTCAGGGATGCCCACCAATCGCTCCTGGCGACTAGGGTTCGGACCCACGACCTGAAGAAGATCTCGCCTTTCGTCAGCCACAACTTCAGCAACCTTTACAGCCTGGAGAACTGGGGAGGTGAGTGTCTTTGTGCTGAATCTTTTAATCACTGGGAAATAGTTCCACACGTCACCACCAATTGTTCTTTACGGTACGGATTAAACGGATGCAGATTAGTGCGCTGCTGGTTGGCTGCTGGTTTGCAGACTAGAAAGAGTTTCCCAGTGTTTCCAGTCTTTAGGCTCAGCCCACTGTCTTCTTCTCTGATTTATAATAACGAGGGCATTTTTTGCATTGTCACGTAAGCGATCACGTAAGATAGGCCTGCATTTTCCTTTTCTCATCGTTATCATTTCAATGAAACTCTTTCTGTGTGTGCTCCTACATTATAAACAGCCATGCCTGTTCTCTCCATTCTCTTCCCTCTCTCTCCGTGGATCCGTAGCGTGTTTTGCTCATGACGGTGATTTTACCTCTTTGTCTCTCTGGTTTGAGCTATGAAAATCATGTGCCATTGAGAGCATATCTCATGCCTCCATCTCCTCTCCCACAAATCAGTCTTGAGCGAGCTCCCTCAATAGACATCGAATGTACTTGAAAGAATCGAGAAAATCATCCGTTATTGAAACTTCTCGAGGCGTGAACAGTCCAATAGCCCATGATAATATGCACTTACTTGAAATTGACCAGAGAACAAAAAGGACGTGCCTCGGGTTTGAACAGAGACCAATTACCAACACTTCTTGGTCCGATGTGAAGTGCAGTTGTTATGAACTGGTTTCAAAGAGTACATGTGGCGTTCCTATTTGAACACTGAGGATACTCGCATGTGTGTAAGAGATATGCCCAGTGAACCTCTTGAGGTTGAAACATTTAATGTAATGCTCAATTATCGTAAACCACTCAGAGCAATTATGCTTATTCTACTCGGAGTGCTTTCGGTAGATCACAAGAACAAACAGAAGAAGCAAACAACAAAGGCCTGCAGTAAAAAGGGCTTTTGTTTCAGTGACTGAGATGGTGAAGCAAAGTGAGAAAGAAACACACAATACACGGAGAGAGAGACTCTCCTTTCCAGGGCAGGAAACCCTTTCTAGGATTACATTCCTCCAGGTAGCTGATCGTGGCGCACCAGTAAGGGTAGGACAGCATTTCATTACTGTGGGAGAGCACGCTGGGCACATGTCACATCCAGTCACCGTCTACTCACCTCATGTTTGGACAGATAAAGAGGTTATTGCAAAAGTGAAACTGATGGGATATTTGGATAGACGGAGCTTAACCGACTGCCATCTCGCAGTGTATCGGGATGGAGTTAGGAGAAGGTCCGTAGAAAGATGACACCGGTTCGGCTTAGCCGTGTTTGAGCAGTCGCATTAAAAGTACATCTTTGAAGAGAGACCTCTCTGTGAACTCAGTTCTTCACTCTGCAGGATATTGTTAAAAAGGTGCCACGCTCCCCTCTGTACATCTCATTATACAGTGGCAGCCTGTTCTGAAAGGGGAAAGGGCTTTCATTAAGGGACATGCATTCCTTTTAAACAGTTCGTTATCTTATATTTGAAGACTTTAAAACGGACCTCATTTGTATTCATGCAGCGATAACAGAACCTGTCCCATGGCGTTATTCTCCTCCAGCGCCTCACCGGCTGGACACACAGTCCGACTCTAGAGAGTTACGGCCTTACAATAGTAATGATGAATCTCCTTTTTCGGGCCCGGGAAGCTCATAGCACAGGAAGACATGTCTATATGTTTGACTAAAGAAAGGGCACGAACTGAGCTTCAATCGGGTGTTTCATCCGAGTGAGAAACGGGGGAACACAACCTAATAGAAACATGCTTATGTTATGGTTGAGCTTTCAAGATGTTAGTTTACTGCGAGCTTCCTGTTTTCTGAGCCGAATCTTTATTATGGATTTTGAAAGCATAATGTTAAAAAAAAGCCAGAGAGAAGCAGTGGGTAAGATTTTCTAAACTAAAACGATTATTTTTGATTATAAAGATGCATTTAATAAGGTTTTCCCAAAACAGTGACCCTTTCCTTTTGAACAATGACATAATGTTATCACTTCAAAGGCTTATTTTGTCAAACTCATTCTGAGCTGAGCTGACGATATGGCGCCGACTCTTTACGTGGGCATTTTGCGACAGTAGAAGCTCAAAGTAAACAGTCTGGCGTCGACAACGAGAGGAAGGTGAATACATCTTCCTCTGCGTCCTCCTCAACGCGCTCATGCATAAATTTCAGTGGGAGTCGAGCTTTGAAATCTTGAAAGCTCTCGAAGTTCAAAGAGCGCTCCGTCTTCATTAAAAAGAGCCGGAGCACGTGGACGCGTGCTCGTCTCTCTCCCGTTCGCACAGCGACGGCAATAGTACATCATTGGAATCCGATGAAGAACAGGAGCCGGGCGATTTAAACGCCTCCTGACGTGATGGCTCCGTAATGGGCCGGCGTTATGAGCCGAGGAGATCGTCTCTCCCGTTTAAGAACAGTTGCAGAGAGAGCGAGTGAATCAGCGAAGGGGAACGTAATATGCTGCGGCTCCTCTTGATACGATTATGAGTCGGAGCACAGAATAGAACATTCCTAATTATTTAAACACTTAAAGGTGGAATCAATTCTTGAGCTAGATATCATCCCCCTGAATCCGTCCTCCAACTTAACGGCACAATAACGTCAAAGTGTTGTTGATTTGACGTGTTAAGCAGGAACAACACAGCACCAGGCCTTTTAACACAAAGCTCATTTCAGTTGGTTCCTCTTCGTAAACTCAAACATAATCCAAATTATCACCTTGTTTTGTTTAATAGCAGGTTTTTTTATTTTTTACTTATGACACTATACTTTATAACGGAGGGGATAAGGCTTGCAGAATCAGTAACTTCTTTTAAATAAACTTCTTAAAACCCATTTTTATAGAACAGCTTTTAAGTGATCTAGTCTTTTTATGCAGAACTTTGGTTCCCCTAATTTAGTTTGTCTGTTTTTAATTTATTTGTAATTTATTTGTTTATTTATTTATTTATTTTTTATTTTCCATTTTATTTTTTATTTTAATATATACTTTTAAATGTAATATCGGTTTCTTGCTATTCCACTTGTTTTGCTTTGACTCTCTGTGGAGCACTTTGTAAACATTGTTTTTAAAGCTACATATATAAAGTTATTATTATTTATCTTTCCTTGTTTTCATATGTTGCCTTTTCTGGCTCTTCTATCTACTTCTTCCCCTTCTTTCTTTTTGAAGTGTCCCATCAAATCGGACGCATCGTCATTTTCTCGCTCTTCGCACACACGCCATAATAAAAACGCTTCACACAGGACCAGTTGTACCGTACTCCCCTTAAGGAGTGTACTTCGTGGGGGAAATTAATGGATGGCCTTTGATCAGACAATGTTGTAATCTTTTACAGCGTGTCAGGATAATGTGTGAATATCAGACCGTTTATCCCTGCTGTTAAACTGCCCAAAATTCCCAGATACACTATTAGCCGGCCCCGCTCTCGCCTGATATTGATTTAGGTTGTGAAACACAAATCAGACTACCATGATGCTGCAGTAAAAAAAAACATCAGCTCTAGCACACTCTGTCCCACAAGGACAGCGTGTAATTGTACTTTCAAACAGCTCCTCATAAATCATCCAACGGCCATAGAAAGAATAACTACCTATTCCCTCTTGATAGGAAGCCCCGATACAATACACGCTTATTACAAAGTCATCAGAGATAGAGAATATTACACTCGGCTAAGCTTGAATCACTTCCCCGAGAAAGAAATCTCTCGGCGAGATGACCACGTGAGTATTAAACACGGCTAACCTGACACATTGTCCCTCTGCAAGAATGTACAAAAAAAAGAAAAGAAGAACCGTTGATATGAAATACAGTATTGCTTTCACATGTTTCAGCCGCTTAGAGGCAGAATGAATCATTGGAGATATTAAGCCTGTCAGAATCAGAATCAGAATCAGAAACAGTTTTATTGCCAGGAATGTTTTCACAAACAAACGAGGAATTTTTTTTGGTGGAAGGTGCAACATTTGGACATGACAAACAAACAACAATCAACACGACAGAAAGACAACAAATAATGTGAAGTGTTTGGGTGTGTGCTTCAAGTGGTGTGTTTTAGTTAAAGTGCATGTTAAAGTGACGTGTGTGGAGGAGGGAAGAAGAAGGAGGAGGAGGAGGAGGAGGAGGAGGAAGAGGAAGGAGCGGGAAGAAGGAGGAGAGAGGAAGGTGGAAGAAGAGGTGGTAGTCCTGGGGGTGACAGTCAGTCAGTCCCGGGGTCCATTGATGAGCCCGACCGCCGGGAAAAAGCTTTTGGTGTGGCGGGTGGTCTTGGTCATGATGGACGCAGCCTCCTCCCGAGGGAGGGACTCGAACAGGAGTGTCCAGGGTGGGAGGGTCAGCGACAATCTTTCCGGCCCGCTTCAGTGACCTGGAAGTGAACAGGACCTGGAGGGAAGGCAGATTGCAGCCAATAACCGTCTCGGCCGAGCGGATGATGCTCTGCAGCCTGCGCTTGTCTTTGGCTGTGGCTGCAGGGTGCCAGACGGTGATGGAGGAGCAGATGATGGACTCAACGATGGCCGTGTAGAATTGTACCATCATTCTCCCTGGCAGGTTGAATTTCCTCAGCTGCCTCAGGAAGAACATCCTCTGCTGGGCCTTCTTGGTGATGGAGCGGATGTTCAGCTCCCACTTGAGGTCCTGGGAGATGATGGAGCCCAGGAAGCGGTAGGACTCCACAGCGTCGGGAGAGTCACACAGGATGAGAGGGGCGGGTGGGGCTGCATTCCTCCTGAAATCCACAACCATCTCCACTGTCTTTAGAGCGTTGAGCTCCAGGTTGTTCTGGCTGCACCAGGTCACCAGGTGGTCAGTCTCCCACCTGTAGGCGGTCTCGTCCCCACCAGAGATGAGTCCAATGAGGGTGGTGTCATCCGCGAACTTTAGGAGCTTGACGGACTGGTGACTGGAGGTGCAGCTGTTGGTGTACAGCGAGAACAGCAGAGGAGAGAACACAGCCTTGGGGAACCCGTGCTGGTGGTCCGGGAGCCTGAGACGTGTTTCCCCAGCCTCACGTGCTGCTTCCTGTCGGTCAGGAAGTCTGTGATCCACCTGCAGGTGGAGTCGGGCACGTGCAGCTGGGAGAGCTTGTCCTGCAGCAGGGACGGGATGATTGTATTGAAAGCAGAGCTGAAGTCCACAAACAGGATCCTGGCGTAGGTTCCTCGGGAGTCCAGATGCTGGAGGATGTAGTGAAGGGCCATGTTGACTGCATCGTCTACAGACCTGTTGGCTCTGTAGGCGAACTGCAGGGGGGCCAGGAGTGGGGCGGTGATGGGCTTGAGGTGTGACAGGACCAAGCGTTCAAAGGACTTCATGACCACAGAGGTCAGGGCGATGGGCCTGTAGTCATTGAGTCCTGTGATCTTGGGTTTTGGGGACGGGATGATGGTGGAGGCCTTGAAGCAGGCTGGAACGTGGCATGTCTCCAGGGAGGTGTTGAAGATGTCGGTGAACACCGGAGACAGCTGGTCAGCACAGTGCTTCAGGGTGGAGGGGGAGACGGAGTCCGGGCCCGCTGCTTTCGGGGTTCTGCTTTTGAACAGCCTGTTGACGTCTCTCTCCAGGATGACGAGGGTCGTCGCTGAGTTGATGGAGGGTGCTCCAGAGGTGTGAGCCCTGATGGGCTGGGGAGGGTGGGCTGATGGTCTGTGGCTTGTTGATGGGGCTGTGGGGATGGTCTCAGGACTGCTCCATTGTCTTTCAAAGCGGCAGTAGAACTCATTTAGCTCGTCTGCCAGAAGCACATTGTTCATGGAGTGGGGTGATTTGGGCTTGTAGTTGGTGATCTGCCTGAGCCCTCTCCAGACAGAAGCAGAGTCGTTTGCTGAGAGCTGCTGTTGCAGTTTCTCAGAGTACAGACGTGTAGCATCTCTCACCGCCTTGCTAAACCTGTATTTGGACTCTGTGTACAGGTCCTTGTCCCCACTCCTGAATGCCTGGTCCTTCTGCAGTCTTAGCTTCCTGAGCTCCGCTGTGAACCAGGGTTTGTCGTTGTTATAACTCACCCTGGAGCTGGATGGAATACAGCTGTCCTCACAGAAGCTGATGTAGGAAGTTACAGCCTCTGTGTACTCATCCAGGCTGTTGGTAGCAGTCCTGAAGACATCCCAGTCAGTACAGTCCAAGCACGCCCGTAGATCCTCCAGAGCCTCACTGGTCCACTTCTTGAACTTCCTCACCACAGGTTTGCAGAGCTTTAGTCTCTGCCTGTATGAGGGAATCAGATGAACCATGACGTGGTCAGAGTTTCCCAGTGCAGCTCGAGGACGGCGTGATAGGCCCTGCTGATTGTTGTGTAGCAGTGGTCCAGAATGCTCTTCTCTCTAGTAGGGCATTTAATTAACTGTCTATATTTAGGGAGTTCGTGGCTGAGGTTTCCTTTGTTAAAATCCCAGTACAATAACTAAAGAGTCCGGGAAGGTCCGCTCCACACACCGTATCTGTTCGGCGAGGTCCGCTGTGCCTCGTGCACGTTCCCCTCGGCATGTAAACTCCGGCCAGGATGAATGAAGCGAACTCACGTGGGGAGTAGAAGGGTTTGCAGTGAATGATAAAAGATTCCAGGTCCGGCGAACAGTGCTGTAGGATCACCGTTACGTCGTTGCACCAGCCGTTGTTGAGGTAAAAGCAGATTCCTCCACCCTTTGCTTTTCCGGAGAGCTCCGTGTCCCGGTCCGCTCGGAACAGCTGGAAGCCAGCGAGCTGGAGCGCAGAATCTGGTATCGATCCACTTAGCCATGATTCCGTAAAACACAGGGCGGAGGATGAGGAGAAGTCTCTGTCTCTCCCACCAGCAGCTGGAGTTCGTCCAGTTTGTTGCACAGTGAGCGGACGTTGGAGAAATATGCCCGGCAGCGCTGTACGAGATCCCGTTTCCGTAGCCGCATAAGCGCCCTGAGCGTTTCCCTCTCCGCGGCGTTTGACCGTGGCGAAGGTGAGCACACCTTTTACAAAAATGTCCAGTAACTCCACAGAAGTTAAAAACGTTGGAAATAAATCCGCTGGAGTTGTTCCCCTGATGTTCATGAGCTCTTCTCTGGTGAAAGAGCTCTGGGAATCACAGCAGAAAACAGTATTTAAAACGAAAACAACAAAAAACATCGCGCACCAACACACCGAGGCGGCCGTGTTGGTGCTCTTTTAGGATTAGGTCCCTTCCTGATATAATATACCTCCGATGCAGTCACTTTTACTGGGTCACATTATGTGTCTATATGGTTCCTACCATCGATTTCACAGTTGGCAGATTTAACTGATGGTAATGTGGCAGATTCCTAGAATGTTTTAAGAAATATGAGCTGTTTCCTGGTACTGAACAGGCAGTGGACACACACACACACATGAAGCCTGACCAGCATCAAAAAAAATCAACCAATCCAGATTGATTAACTGTAATCGCAGAGACATAAAAATTGATCCGACAAGATAAACCGTCTGATGCATCACAGCAATATACGCACACTTAAGCAAAAATGCTGATGTCTGCAGTGTGCGTGCGTGTGTGCAACTCAATAATTCAAAAAGCAGATATTAATCATTGTTATTTATCATGGGCTTACCTTTATTGACTCAAGAGATAGAAGTTGTATATAACTTTATTTTTTTCCACCTGGGGAGATTTGGATGAAGTAAAGAGTTTGTCGTTATGAGAGCATTTTGTGTTTCTTATTTCTGAGTTCTGGATAAAGTGTACTCGAGCCCATATTCCCACAGCACCTTTTCCAGGTGAGAAGTCCCACAATAAATCAATTTCCTCTGTGATACATTACATTTCAACATTGCATGGGGTGTTTCATTCATTGCAATCGTTGGATTTGCTGAACTGGCTTGTTCCCATCTGATTTATTTCGGCTTAACTTTGTGACAGATTGTCGGCTGCCTATCTGCCCGTGCCTAATTTTCTGATATTTGGAGCCAGCTGTCGGCGCTCGTTCCCGTTATCAAATTATTAGAGAAACTTCTGCCGTCCTCGAAGAATTCCTTGTTCAGCATCGCATTTTGCTATAATACATTAATACTTATATGTTTAACATCAGATAGGATAGCTCGGAGTCATTCCTGCTCACAATCAGTGGTTTAGGAGATGCTGACGCAGGCTGGAATCTAAATCGAGAAGGAAGGAAGTGATAATGGATTAAGGGAGGGTATCCAGACCAGGCCACTGCTGCTCCTCCCCGACTGGGGATCAAGCTTAGTATTTTCTCTGTGTCCAAATGTTTGAGTGCACAGAAAGTGAAATTTAATGATGACAGTGTTGGATCAGCAGAAAACCACTGGAGGCTTCAATATTTCTGGCTGATATGATAAACGGGTATGAGATTCACTCATCTACTCCCCCAAGAAATTGCTATCTCCGTTTTTTTCCCTCTTTCACCGAAAGATTTCTGCGGTTTTAAAGTGGCTTGAGAATGAACTGATGAAAGTGTTAGAATGAACAATGAATGTGCAAGTATTATCAGACATTTCATCAGAGCGCCCATTCGTGTGCATGATGTGCACCGAGTGTGCGTGTGTGTGTTTGTTGGTCACGCAATGAGTTTTAAATATTAGTTTTTGAGTCTTATTTTTTGATAAAACGAAGACGGATGAGACTTCAGATGACAGCTCTCTGTGTGTGTGTGTGTGTGTGTGTGTGTGTGTAGGTGCTACCTTTGATGTGGCCTTGCGCTTCCTGTCCGAGTGTCCGTGGAAGAGACTCCAGGAGCTGCGAGCTTTGGTCCCGAACGTGCCCTTCCAGATGCTGCTGCGAGGGGCCAACGCCGTGGGCTACACCAACTACCCTGACAACGCCGTCTTTAAGTAAGTCACTCAGACACACACGCGTCATACAATGCATTTTAAGAAGGTAACAATCTTAATTCAGTTATTAAACAATCAAATGTGTAAGGGGCTAACAGGCATAACTTCCAGAGTGAATACACAATACACAGCACACAATAGGTTAATCTGCATTGTCTATGAATTCATTGAATACTATGTACGCTGAGTGTCGTGTTTAGTATGTACAATACAGTAAACCTCAAAAAATATATATTATTATTATTAATTAACCTTTATATTACTAGGATATTTATCATTTAGAGTCTAAACCTATTTTCCAAAAAACTTAAAAACAACAAATCAAAACAAAAGTTGTAAATGTTTCCAATTTTTCAAAATGTTTCCACTGTTGCGAAAAATCAATTTGAATAACAATATCTTGAAAGCAGCTTCTGCACATTGTTTACTCTGCCGCACACACCTGCAATACCATGGCAGTCCAGCAGCAGTCTCACAGCGTCATATATTAAATGTACATAAGCACGATAACACAAGATCACATTTCATGCATTGTTTTAGGGTCATAATGTCGTGCAATATGACGGCAGGCATTCAAAGCGTCAATCGAAAACCTCAATAGAAAACCACGACCTTTGATGAAGCCCCAATTTGAATAATGTGCATGGCTCCTCACTTTAACTGTCGTCTGAAGGTAATTCGTGCAGTTGTTGTTTTGATGAGGTGAAAAATGCATTTAACAAGCTGGAATGCATACATAATTTTGAGGTTAAAGCGATTGTTGTTGTTGTTGTTGTTGTCGCGATGTGACGTAAGCCCGGACACCATGTGGCGTCGGATACTCGATCCATCCTGATATTCACTCCTGGAAATGAAATACTCATTTCCCCTTCTCCCTTCATTCCACCGATGCTCTAACAATCGGTCTCTGTTCATACGGAGCGTGAAGCTCACGCGGCTGCTTTGTCTCTAAATGCTCCAGAACGGATGTTCTGAACAAACACATTTACTCAGGTCAGTCTGGTTGACGTTCTTCTTGTTTGCTCCGTCCGCGCTCTGTGAATTCCACACATTTCGCACACACACACATGTCGTTGACACAGATGTACACCGGAACAATCTCTCGGGCCATAAATACTCGTGGGCCCACACACATGCATACACACGCCTCCAACGCTTTTCCAAATGGATTCACGAGTTGGCTCGATGGCGTGGATGACTGGTGTCGACCGAAGCACACGCACCTGCATGCCGTTCCACGGACAAGGACACGAGCACGTGCACAGTGATTTTCCCCTCGTCTCATAATAAATTAAGAGTGGCATTATGACTAATGCAGCTGTCCCCTTTTCCCTCCTTCACATTGAATCACACACATGCACACAGACCACCCTATTTTGTTGCTGCCCCTCTCCTATCATATAGTCATTATTTATCCCCACTCTTATAACTCCCCCTTTCATGCCTCCATTCATCTCTCCACATTACCCACGTCCTCCCCTCTTTTTAACTCTCTCTCTAACCCGACTGCTCTAAACCCCTCCTCATCCTCATCCCCATTCTCAAGGGGCAGCGCCATCGAAAATATGCACATGATTGTGATTAATGGCTTTAAACTGCTGGCCCGGCTCTCTCTCTCTCTCTCCCTCCTCCCTTTATTTCCCGTCAGTCTCTCACCCTCTACGTGTCCGGTGCAGCAGCCCACGTGTCTTCATTAACGAAATCAAATCGAAGTGCACTTTCACGTCTTGATATTGATTTAAAGTGCATGTCGCAGGGTCACAGTGCCGTCTGCAGCGAGGGGGGATGGACAATTAAAAAATGTCTGGTCGATCGCCAACGAGATCTTCTTCTCACTTAATTTGACAGAAAAACCAACTTTCCGATGCGCACGGTTCACACAACGGTTCCATCAGCTCTGAGTCAGATATGTAGGACAGTGTTTGTGATTTGGTGCCAAACAGCGTCCACTAGAGAGCACACCATTTGTAGTGCTAAATAAATACCGGACACGCAGACGTTGGACTGGTAATCCTCTCGTGGCACAACATTAAGTGTGTCTGTTTATTTGCCAAAACAAAAGCTCTGTGTGTGGGTAAATATTGTATTCGCAGTTAACACGGCTACAGTAAGCGCCCAACCCGGTTGTGATGAAAATTCTGATTAAGATAAGCCAAGGCAATAAAAGGAGGGATTTACCTCTTGTATAATGAGGCGGGTATACATTTATCTCCCGTCATTGTGGGCTCCTGCAGGCTGTGTTCGCTCATGGAAATAGCGAGGATGTTGTATTAACACAGGTACAGTGATATTCATGAGCGGCGATATGAAGATGGATATGAACAGCTTATCCCAACCCCGGATATACACCATGATCTGGAATACACTGTGCATGGAGACAAACTCATTATGTGTGTGAGAGTGAGAGCGATTGTGTAAGCATCTCGCCGAGTACGGCGAGTCTCAATAACCTATTAAACGCCTGACTCTGATTTGACTGGATTTCATCTGCCCCGCCTGTATGGGCTTTTAGCTAACGATGCTTTGCCACGCCTTCCAACCCTCCTCCAGGTTCTGCGAGGTGGCCAAGGAGAACGGCATGGACATCTTCCGCGTGTTCGATTCCCTGAACTACCTGCCCAACATGCTGCTGGGCATGGAGGCCGCTGGGGCGGCAGGTGGCGTCGTGGAGGCGGCCATCTCGTACACCGGCGACGTCTCTGATCCGATGAGGCAGAAGTACTCTCTGGACTACTACATGAACCTGGCGGACGAGCTCGTCAAGGCCGGAACCCACATCCTCTGTATCAAGGTGGGGAAATAAAGATAGGGGCGAGAGTGTGTCCTGTGTGCTCTGAGAGTTGTTTACTACTACGAGTTCTACATAAGCCGGGTTTATTTCTTTTCTTTTTCCTGTGACGATCTAAAGAGTCTGGCACTTATTGTTTGCTTCTGAAATCCCTGCCCATCTGCCGCTAGAATAACACAGAACCAGCTGGGCGACGATCTTTGCAAGTCTTTTTTCGCTCAGGTTTTCAAACGCAGTGTTTCTACACATGTATGTGATCGTAATGAGGAACCAGCAGACTGGCGGTCTGAAATGCTGGCTGTGTACACCTGTATATCGCTTACAGAAGCAACCGTTGTGCTTTGGGGTTCGCTTGATCCGAGGTCAAACGGCATGGGCAGCTAAATGCCATACAAATTGATTAATAGAATTCCTGACGCAATCACGGTTAATCAACTTTACATGAAGAAAATCCCTTTAAGAAGAAGCAGAAAAATGCATTTTGATGAGCATTTTAATTATTAAAAATACCCTCAGGTTTTAACTGTTGAACAGAAAAGGAAAGGTTATTAGTATACAGAATTTTATATATATATATATATATATATATATATATACAAAACCTTTACCTGATCTCTGTTAGAAAATAGGTGCCAGATTTCTGTGCATCCCATTTATTCTGTGTGTCATCCTTCATAAGAGGCCGTTTCTGTGGGCTGTGAACCACTCAGAGCAGGTCTGGTTGTTCCCCCATGTCGAGTGCCTCCGCATGACCCTCTTAGCTGAGGCGAGAGCAACCTTTAAGCCTTCTTCCCACCTGTACTCTCATTTCTTTTTAGGCTATTCAAGAAGCATAGCGCAGGGGTAAGACCAACACCAATACCCAAGCTTGTATAGCTGGCTACGCTCGGACAAAGGAGGAACATAGACGCCGTCACCTTGTTCCATTTGGCATCGCCGGTTTGAGTGACTCACTCGTGCCCTATTCATTCTCACAGTATTTTGAATTGAATAAGTTTAGACCCGCATCCCTACGACTCTAAAAAGAGAATAAGCGGTTTGGATAATGGAATGGAGCAAAAATAAGTTTAGACCTGGATGAACACCGCTAACGTTTTTGCATGAACTTGTATACTTGAGCCTCTTATCGAAATGAAGAGACTGATAATGCTCACAATCACATTGAATTAATTTCTTTATTCGAGCATGGCAGAATATTTTAACATTTCGCAGACGTGAAATGAAAAACTCCTGCTCTACCGCAGTGTGAACCGTCGCACACAGCACTGGCAATCTCATAAAAGGCCTGCTCAGCTAATGAGGTTAACATTTAAAAGAGGAAATGAGCATGAATTATAAGGAGTGCAGTGATCACCAGAGGGAGCGCAACGAAACATCTAAGCTCTCTCTGTGAATTTCTGTTAATATCATTTAAGCTTTCTTTTTTATAATTATCCTCACACAAGTAGGTGAGTCTATAATACCTCACTTGTGTCATTATTTCTTCTTTGAAGTTCTCATTTCCCAGCACAAATTGGGTTGTTTTCTGTGAAGACATGTTGAAGATCCTTAAACATGTTTAACGGCTTCAATTAAAACAAAAAGGTGGTGGTTTCCTCTTCAGAGTTATGCTTTTTATCAGCAAAGACGCAACGATTATTTAGAGAGTTTGAGTAGCCCTGTTCCAGTTCCCACCACGAAAACGAATTTGGTGTTGTGTTTGTGAACGTGTTCCTTTCGGCTGTTGTTATTCATCCGATTACACCAAATTATCGACTCTCTGTGGTCTGTTGCAGCTTTCAGGAGAAGCCTCAGGCTAGTGCTGTGTGCGCTCGCTCTCACTAATGCAGACTAAGACAGGTGGTTGAAATCAATCGTGTTCAACTAAATCCAAGACTGCATATCCAAAATTGAGATGTCTTACAGAAAGCCAGTTAAGACCGGATTAAGGCATATGGATGGAGGTCTACCCCTGGGTTACTTTATACCCTTTCACGTCAAAGCAATGTTCAAAGTGAAGATACTCGGTATAAAATGGTGTCATATTTTGGGATTATAATCTAAATAGGAGCCACTAGCATATGTGTGCTACAAATAATGTCAAATGTCAAACTTCCCATTTCATTTTTCCTTCAATCCCTTTCCCCCCCCCCTCCCGTTATCTCTCCCCGTACGACCAGGATATGGCCGGCCTGCTGAAGCCACAGTCCAGCAAGCTTCTGATTGGCTCTCTGAGAGACCGCTTCCCTGATATGCCCATCCACGTGCACACACACGACACGGCCGGCGCCGGTGTAGCCGCCATGCTGGCTAGTGCTGAGGCTGGAGCTGACGTAGTGGATGTGGCGGTGAGTACCCGTGGCGGTGGGTCCACTGATGCCTCGCGATACAACCACACAAGGTTTAGATGCATTGATGAGGATGTTTTTTGATCGTATATGCGTGTGTATAAAACATTATTTTAAAGGCTTTCTTCAGAACATTTAATGAAAGAAACTTATTGTCGAGCGTGGATCAGACACTTAGAAACATATTTGCCTATCAGCCCCATTTGTTGTCTTGTTACATGTCAAGTAATAAAACATCTATGCTTAAACACAACATTACCAGTTAGAGGGGATATCCAAGACCTGTTTTATGTAAATATGTATGTGTGTATTTATGTGTGTGTGTGGTGTATGTGTACGTGTGTGTATTTATGTATGTGTATATGTATATATGGGTGTGTGAATATGTGTATGTATATGTATGTGCATGTGTATATATGTTTATGTATATATATATACAGGACTGTCTCAGAAAATTAGAATATTGTGATGAAGTTCTTTATTTTCTGTAATTAAAATTAAAAAAAAAATGTCATGCATTCTGGATTTTTCTTACAAATCAAACTGAAATATTAAAGCTTTTTATTCTGATTTATTGCTGATTATGACTTGCAAGAAAACTCAAATATCCTATCTCTAATTAACTCAAACACCTGCAAGTGGGTTTCCTGCCTTGACAAACACTCAGCTGTTATAAATCTATATATATATAGGTATATGTATATGGTTCTCTGAAATAAGTTTTTTCAAGAAAACATAGGTTAGGGCACTTATAAGCTTGATATATTCAGCCTTGACCCTTTCAGTTAGCCACTTTCTTCTTTTGTTGAAATTTTGATTTTTGTATATTATTACTGATCGAACTAAACTAAACTAAAATCATGTGTCTTTTGATGGGAAATGGATGTTTTCAAGCGTTCTTCCCATTAATCATCATCCACCATGTATGTACCATTGATCCACCGAGCTGTGGACCTACATAACACTTTCACACCGATCAAGGCTCTCAGTCAAGCAGTATTCACATTGAATATCTCCCTCTAGGTCGACTCAATGTCCGGGATGACCTCTCAGCCCAGCATGGGAGCCATTGTGGCCTGCACCAAGGGGACCGAGCTCGACACCGGTAAGCAACGTGTTCCCCGACCCGTGAGCGTCAACAGTGACAACAGACGTGTTTGTTTCAACAGCATTACCAGGTCCCATAGAAGTGAGGATTTGAATGTGATACATTGTTGGAACTTAAGGGGCATAGGAACGCTCTGTAATGATATTTCATTAGTCTCATCAGTTTAATTTAGTAAAAGCAATTGGAAAGAGATAATCGTAAAGACGTGTTGGAATAAACGCCTTCATATACCCTCAGTGAAAGTAAAGTAAGAATAAATATGTAAGTGTATCAATTGGCACGACAGCACACAGTGCTTTTATTGCTTTATTAACTGTTAATGAGACAGAAAGTCTCTTAGATCACAAGTTTCGCTAAGAGCTGATTTCCTCGTGTCTTTTCTAAGACTCTCCTGCTTTAAACGAGAGAGAGGGAAATCAATCAACGGATCAATAAATGACAGAGCGCATCACTAATTATGGCTCTCAGTAAGAAAGGCCGGCGTATTCTGCTCGGTGATAATGTACACAGCCAATTATGAGAGGAAGATGGAAACTAAACTGAGACGGCCCGAATAAAAAAGAAAAGAGAGGCCGTCGTGTCGTCGATAAAATCTGTTATCTGCTCTGTTAAACTAAATCTTCATCTATTAAATGATGGAACATTTCAGATAGTTGGGAGTGAGAGGTCGGATTAATTTGATGCTTACAAACCCATACAAATATTGGTTGTAGCCGTGAATAATGTGGTCTTAAATTCATCATTACAGGCTCTAAAGCTAATGAGCAGTTCTTCATGGAGCATTTAGGGGCTTTTCCCAAGGCATCCTTCACATGGCTGGTGGTTATCGAATTGCTTCCTCAAACCACGTTCTGCCCACTTTCTATCGGAGATCTTTGGTTCACAGTCCGGACCTCCACAGCTCGATCCTATCTCCTTAAGAGGTCGACAGATACGGGGGACATGGGTTTATAATATGCACTTCCCCCTTTGGGTTTGCTGCTGCCCGGTGTTCTGCTCTGTGTTCTGCTCTGTGTCATTTGAGAACTGCCTCTCCGTTGCGCTGATAGCCGACCGGGTTCAGCGACCTCCGCCTCCCACGGCAACGGGTGACAGTGTGTTGAACTGCTGTTGGAAATGAAAGGAACACGAAACAAGCAAAAGGGATTAAAAGCGATGTGTGGTTGGCAGAGTTATGTAGAGTAATGCTTTGGGGGGAACCGACTAACTAGATCAGAGAGTTAATTCCCATTACTCGGGAATAGAAACCTGCTAATTCTGTGCACGCTATATTCAGACGGCGAATGCACAGTCTACTTCTGTAGTGCAGGACACTTCATATTACCATCTATATGCAGATTATTATTTATTTATTTTAATGGGAAAAGCGCTGTATGCCAAGTGCTCCTTGTGTTCTGATCTAATGATGTATGTACAGACATGTTCCCGCCTCTGGGCATCAGAGAGACGTTATTTTCCGTCATTTAGTTTTTTGATTACCATGTGGTCTTTCGAGAAAACACTCACTAATGCCTATTAATGATTGGTTGTGTCCCATGGTAAAATGATTAGCCCTGATGCTAATGTGCTTTGGCACAGGAAGAGCTCTCTGTAGAGAAACCTGTGCCCACACTCGTTACACCCCCTGCATGTTTATTCGTGCATCCTCATTGAAACCACGTTACCCGGTCTGGAGGGGTTTCTGCTGGTCCCTGCAGTTCAAACTGACCCTCTCTGTACGCCTGCAGTGTGACTTTTGGACATGTCAGTTTTCCCTCGGTACATGCATAAGTCTCTTTTCAAAATACACTTCCAATGTAGGCGTACTTCATTTTTACTCATGCAACAAACTACTGGGTTAGGTTTAGGGAACAAAAGCCCAAAGGCGTCGGAAAAGACTGTGCTTTGCTCCGTAACTTGGGCTCGTTTACTTCATAGGTCACGCAACAGAAATAAGGTCGAATAAATCAATTCAGCATTTCATCGAGACGCCAAAGGGTGCGAAGGAGGTGTGAAGTCATCCAACCAAAAACAAGATTTTCAGCAGATGTTTCTCTTTAGAAGAAAAAAAAGTCTGTATTTCTGGGTTGAGTTTCGTTGTGAGCACCTAAAGTGGCCAGAAAGACGTCACGTTCATATCTGCAGTGCCTTCCACACTGTTGTAAAAGCAGAGGATGACGGAGGACATCAGTTAACCTCGGTGTCGATCACAGCCTCTCGGGCCATCCTTCACATTCAATTTGGTGTCTTTTCGAGGCTCGCTGCTCAATACTGCTGCGGAAACCGTCATACGGGGGGAGCTGTCCGTCAAGGAAGAGCGAGACAATTCTGTAACGGTCGACAAGACGAGCCAAAAGGACATGATTTGAGTCTGATGTGCGAGTTGTGCTTTGGAACGAACGCTCCACCGGCGCTGCTCTCCTCACAGGCGACTGCAGCAGCTTCACGTCCACTCCAGTCGTGCGCTGGACCACTAGGACGCATCAAAGTGTTCGAGGGAGAGCAGCTCTCCCATCCGTTTAAGCTGCGTCCGAGCTCGTGACAGAATATCAATGCGTGAGCATACATTACCCGGGGTGAAGGGGAAAAAGAACAGTCGAGAGGGAGAGAAAGACAAGGTCATTAATCAAGAGCAAGAAGTCTGTCAGTTTATTCATGGCATTTCTTTTTAACTCACATGAGACTGCGATTGGGATGCGGGATGCCTCTCTCACACACACACACACACACACACACACACACATGTGTGCATACTCATAGTGTGTCCTGATGTGACCTTGGCACATGGATTATGCACACAAACTCGTTCTCTGTTCCAAATTCTGTTCCACCTGTAACTTTGTGCTCGTCGTCTGTTCTTTTCATCTCTGCCTCTCTTTTTTCTTCCCCCCCTTCCATCTCCATCTGCCCATCGCACTACTTTTGCAATCAGGCGGAGCACTTGCATACTTCCAACCCTTCCTGACCTCCGTCTGTTTACTGCTTTCCTCTCGCTCCCTCCCCTCTTTCTCCCATCTTTGTTTCAAAGCAGTAATCAGTGCCTTTTTTCCCCGTCACCCCCCCGCTTCGCTCGCGTCGCCTCCCCACCCTCCTCCTCTTCCCTCCCTCTCACTCGTTGGCGAAGCAATTAACAGCCCTTTACATGCCGGTTTCACTCCCGCAAACTCCCTCACTCTTTGCGCCTTTCCCTTCCACTCCCTCCGCGTCTTTGTCCCGGGGAAACGGCGCTTCTCCCGTTAAGTCGTTTGTCTTTCAGCTGTCATTGTATTCATTCAGTCAGACGGACACGGTGTGTGCACACAATCTTGCATGTAAAAAGCCTACCTATTCTGAAAGCATACGTTCTCTTGAATGACGACACACAGGGATTTAAAAGATGTGGACTTTTTCAGATCTTCAGACCGCCACATCAGTGTGGCGGTCTGAAGATGCAGCGGTCATCAGACACACAGAAGGCTGCATGCATTGATATTGCTGTACAAAGCCGTCAAGCACTGACCCCAGACGGCAGGTGAGCCGACGCATTAAGCTTCTTTGTTCACCGCCCTCATCTCTCCCTTTCTTCATCTGTCAGCGTTCAATTTTACCGTCTTTTTTTTCTCCCTGAATTCTCTCATCGCTCATCTGTCTTCATCGGTTCTTCTTGCTCTCATAGTATTATTAACTGTGTGTGTGTGTGTGTGTGTGTGTGTGTGTGCTTGTGTACCTGTGTGTGTGTGTGTGTGTACACATGGTATAGTGGTGTAGTGATTGATGTTTTTGTCTGCGGAACCGGCAGTCCAGAAAAAAACAATGCTGTATTTACCTCCAGCGTGATTTAGCAAACGTCAAAACCCACAGCGTTTTGCAGCTGTTCTCTATATTTATAGAATACACTGTGAAATAAACCTTTTGATCCCAAAGGGAAAGTTAAGGTGTCAAAAAAGCAGAAAATGATGTAGACAAAACACATATCGGTGCGCTCGCTTAATGACGTTGAGCTCTCCTGTTAGTTGGGAAAGACGCTCTTCGCCAAAGTACCTTCCTGATCATTGAAGTGCATCGATTCAACTTCTCGTTCTGCTTTTTGCCTTTTCTGCTTGTGGAAGATTCTCCAGGCCAGCTGCCTCCGCACCGAAAGCCCCGGGTTTCTAGCCGCACTCCAGAATACATTTACAAGCGGGATCTGAAATCAAGTTGTTCCCTCACCTGCCTCGGTGGCAGCTCACTGAACAGCGCTGCGCCCACTCAGTTTATGCACCGCCACTTCTGAAATCTATGTAGAACGCTTCACAATGGTAAAGAATGAGTCAGCGGTCGCTGGCAGTACAAAATATGGAATATCATGTTAGCTTAATACCTGAATCATTTTCATTTAGGAATTACTTTAAGAAAATTATTTTTTTTATAAGGAAAATAAGTATTTCTATACATCTGACATGTATGCCGGCGAGCTGAAAGCTTTACCTGCCACAGCCAACATGGACCCTCTCGTTGGCAGGTGCTTATTTTATTCCCCGTGTACTCCTTCACAGCGGTAAAAGTGTCACTACACAATATAAGAATACTCGGTGCAACAAAAAGTCCCGCATTCAACATTGTACCTGTGTTACAGCAGCATGCACTGAAAGTAATTATATCAGCTGACGGATATATGGCATTATAATTTAATATAATTTCAAATTAGTAATATCTCAGTCTAAATGCAGTCACGGTAACTATTGCTGTGCGCTGTGGAGCAATACGTCGCACAGATATGTGGTGGTGAAATGTCTCTTTGGTGAAGCTGCTTGTAGATATCTGGAATATGACTAGACATGGAGGTTCTGTTAGAGGGCCAGAAGGGTTTCATCTTTAGCAATGTGTTGTATTTTATAGGATTATCAGTTGTTTTCTATGTCAAAACTTCTGCCACACAAAGGAAATGAAGTAAAACGTTTTTCTTTGAAATTTAGTCGATGGTAGCATGAAATAGATATATACTTGACTGAAGTAGAAGTATCTCAAACCTGTAGAGTACTTGAGTAACTTTCCACCACTGATGAAGATTGTTGTGTTTTTTTATTTTTACAATTTTCTTTTTATTCAACAATAAGAACACAAATACAACAAGTCATCGACAACCAGAATTAAAAATAAAATATTTTTTAAAAAAGGGGGAAAAGAACAGAAAAACCTGCTGTCATGTCAATTCTGTGTCAACTGCCATAGGGTCCACTTCCTCCATTTACTGTCCATCTGTGATCCTGTCAGCCGTAGCCTGTGTGATTGTTGTGTTTTTAATTTATTATTTTATAAGCGTTCTGGAGAAAATGTTCCTGTTTAACATTTGAAAAAGTGCATTGAAGGACGAGTGTTGTCGAGGTTAAATGAGCAGATCAATATCTCATATCCGTCCTACACAATGAAGCTGGAGCCAGTTAGACTAGCTTAGTATGAAGGACCCCAGAAGAATGTGCACATTTAACAATTGTATTTCTGTGTATCTGCAAATTGGGTAAAATCCACGTCAAACACGACGACACCTTCCCCCCCTCGCTCGACTGCGAGGCGTTTTCCTGATGGCCCCATCGCTGTGTGCCGGGTCATGTGACTGACAGCTGTCAGCTGAGACATTCCCTGCTGCCACTTACTCATTTTACAGCAGCTGGCAAATAATTGTTTTGCTGTAACGTCAGCGCCGCAGACATTTTAATCCACGGCGGGTGCGGTCGCGTTGATGCCGTCACTTGCCTTTTGTTAATTGACGATATCATTTTCACAACGGACACATAAATGAAAACTATGAAATTGGTTCTCAAACAGAGAAGGAAATAGACCTAATTACTGACTTGCTTGGCAGGCAGCTGAATTTGAGGAGCAACAACCTGCACATTAATTTCACATTAATATCACAGTAGCTCCATTTCCCCCCCCAAGATCACAGTGGAAGCAGACACACACTTTTTTGGCGCATACGTACTTTCTTTGAATCCTATAAATCCTGTCAGGCTGTTGTTGTGGATGTAAGGAGCTAAGTTGGTCGCATTAACGCGGCTGATTGTGTTGTCATCATTAGCCAAAAACTGAGTGTAATGCCATTTCTGCCATGGCATTCAAACTGCAGCAGGATGTCGTAAATATATGAGTAAACAGATGGGGTTGTTTGTGTGATTTTTTTTTTTCAGGATCACAAAATATCACAGGGATTTAATGAGGGACAAAGGCAAGATGTAAATGCACTTACAGGCTAATAAGTCAGATTTACACTTCAGGCTTGTTCAAGACTTTTTTTCAGCTTGTAACGCATTTTATTTTAAATCCCACATTTTTACTCACTTAATGCAATTGTTGTCTGTTAGATTATGAATGTTTCTGCTGACATGTTGGTTTCTCTTGCCGAGCCCGTTATAGCATAACAACCAGATGCTAAGGACAAAGTACTGTATGTTATTTAAAAAAAGGGAAGGACTCGGCACAATGTCGAGACTCTGACAAGTTTCACATCATGTTTGTATTTCCATACATCAAAATCAACGGCATAAACCTGCTGTCATAATTCACTAGCTGGCACAAGTTTTGAGACCACTAATTCAGATACATGGCAGGTTGCCACATACGCTGCCAAAACAATTCCGCGAACCTTTTTTTATTATATCGCATAAATTCCCTCCTCTCAATAGAAGCGGACGCACATTATCAGAGAATTACAGACTTTGAGTTTAAAGCTGTCATTTCTATCCCCACATACCGGGGCCAATACCGCGTATCATTGAATTCTCTTCACATAATAATAGAGGCTCTACAACAGTTCACCTCTTGCCAGATCACCCTAACCCTTCTTTTATAATCTATCTCCCCATATCCCATGCTTAACATTTCTCTTGTGAAAACACACAAATATTACTATAATGTATTAGTTTTTAAATTGTTGTCTTCTGGCGGTTAAAAAGCTCAGTAAATCAGTGCTGACAATTCTCATTAAAATAAAATGTGCACGCTGGCCATTGATTTGATGTCATATTGATCCTCTTTGCTCCAGGCATCGCTCTGGAGAAGGTATTCGACTACAGTGAGTACTGGGAGGTAGCCAGAGGCCTGTACGCTCCATTCGACTGCACTGCCACCATGAAATCTGGCAACGCCGACGTCTACGAGAACGAGATACCCGGAGGACAGTACACCAACCTTCACTTCCAGGTACACTGGCCTATTCTGGGCATTTTCGATTGTATTTTGTGTGAGTGATTGATTTTGAAACTGAATAAACCAAAATGCATTTCACAAAGCTCTTCGCCACAGTTGAGCTCTTTCGGGATGAAAGGATGTAAACAGCAGATGAGCTCAATGCAACATTACGTTAAAATGTCTACGCACCCTCTATCCCAAGTAATATCCTGCAGAAAAATACTTATTTTCCCATAACTTCTGACAAGAGCATGTTTCAAACATGTTATTATTATCTTGTGTAAATGTGTGTGTTCAAAGCCACTGCAGAAATGTGACTAACCAAGCGAGTGCTATTTAGAGGCACAGTTTCAGAAACTCGAAAAAATGTTGCTTGAACAACTTATTTTGGTGTTTGTTAATGCTGTATCGCACATCAAGTACAAATAGAGTCTACAGTGTCTCTGTCACACTCTGAAATGTGTCTCAGGTGATTGAAAGTGAATTCACAGCGCTGTTCACCCACTGGAAGAAAGCACGTGAGAGATCACCCTGTAGCCCAGTTTTTCCCCGTTCATAGCAACGAGTGTCGAACAAATGCACTATGTACTAAATGACAGTTTATTCTGGCCCATCTGGCCTTTTTTAGCCATATTTCTAACCTTAAATCCCAGCTTCACACTCAATGACTCAAAATGGAGTCATAGATACAAACATAATTTTTTAATACAAATGTATTCTGTTATTTCTTTCGCTGTGGTTCATTGCAGGCTCACAGCATGGGACTCGGAAACAAGTTCAAGGAGGTGAAGAAGGCCTACGTCGAGGCCAACAAAATACTCGGGGATCTCATTAAGGTGAGACGTGTTCTTCTTCTTCTTCTTCAGACGTGCATCCCAGTCTGCCGATTGGCTGCTTGCGTCCGATAGTGGGGGATTTCTTATCTTCCCATCGTGTCATAGTTGTTTCCCTTAATTAGATATTTGTACGGTAAGCTGGCAAATTGTACATATTTTCCACGAGGCTATTTTTCTCTGTTATTTAGCATGGAGTTTCAACTTTACTTTTGTTTAGCAGGATGGTTTCAGACAGTATTCTTGGTATTGCCAGTGACACTCCAGTGGACTAGTTCTGGATTTATTTTCTGAAGGGCACTTTGATCCTCGTCGTGGAGAGAGAGCTCTGTTGCCAATTTTGCGGGCAACAATTTAATTCTCAGCCCAAATTCACCTCCATTGGTTTTTCATAAGCTTTCATTCATTAATTCCTATGTTTTTTTCCCTTATTATTATTTACCATCACAGTTCATGAATAGATTCATCCCTCTTTCACCGTGTTCACACTCACTCTGTAATTATTTGGTTATCTGGTTTGCATTCTCTTTCTTTATCAAGCCGCTCTGTCGCTTTTCTTTCTCCACCTTTCTGTTTCTCATTCCATTGTTACTTTGCACACATCTGTTCCCCAGCCATTTCTCTTATTTTGCTCTCTCTGGATTGGGATTGTCTATTACTCGACCTCCTCCTTCTCTCTCTTTCTGTGTCTCTTTCTCGATTTTTCCTGATTTTCTTCGGCCCTCTCGGTTTTCCCCATCAATTCCTGTCCCTGAACTCCATCAATTCAATTAACACTCTCGGCGGGCTTCGCTGCACAAGCCAATGCTGGCTTAATGGGCCTACGGGTCCTGCTCTGCTCTCTGTTGTATCTTTTTTTTAGCTTGACACACAGTTGGCTTGTCGATAAGGAAGAGGGGGTGAGCTAGTCAGATAAAGATATCAAGTAGACTCCCCACTCGCTGCACAGGCGCTAAGCAGAGCAGCCAAGGAGTGTGCGTTGACCATGCTCTCCCACGCACCCACAGCCCTGCAAAGGCTGTATCTTTGAAGCTTAGCACTGTGGGTGAAGGACATTGTATTGCTGAGCAGCCAGTGCAAAGCCAGAATCCATGCACAAAAAAAGGGCTACAAAACAACCCATCGCCTCTTGAGTTTTCCTCTGCTTTGATGCTCGGAAAGACGGTTTGATGAGTGACTGTGGATGTTAGCCACACAGCTTGCTACCGTGAATAAAGTTCAGATAGACAGGGCTGTGTGTAGATAGCAGAGAAAAGATGTGCCTTTATTATCTTAAATCATATTTTAGAGCTATTTTATGATAATATAGTATCAAGAATCATTGTTAAAATGTAAGATATTTTAATCTGCAACATGCCAATGTATTATTAGGCTGGTTCTGTATTCTCTCCCAGCCCAGATCTCTATTTTAAATGGATTAGTGGAGGGGAAATGTAGTGCGGTTCACAGGATGAGTGGAATGCTAAATTTAATGAAAAGTCTCTCGGGTAAAGGACCTTTTTAATAAATTAGAAGAGAACAACTGCTATACATTCGAGTGGTGAGGGACACCGCGTCGTGTATTCTGCCCCCTTCGGCTAATCAGCACACCTGCCAGTCCTTTCTTCCCCTTCATCGTCCTCCTGGTCACGTCGTGGTGCTCTTGCTCAGAACACGCTGTTGTAACACCACCCGACCAGTGTGACTTCAAATCTGACGAACTCCTTTCCTGGTGATAATCGTAATGATTCATCTCTTCTAATTCTGAAGTGACTCTTTTTGCTCGATGGCTTATTTGCTGAAGCACTATAACAACGAGAAAATACACACAGAACATTGTTTTGATGGAACGTGTCTCTCCTTCATCAGCCATGTGACAGAAGGTCACTGAGTGTTTCGGGTCTTTCAACATCAGACACCCTCACCCAGCCATGTTTGACCTCCTCTCCTGATCCACATCCATTTGGGGGCTTTCCCTGCTGCCTCTGTGATGTTCCTGATGGCTATCTCTCCTTCTAGTGATGACCAGTTGAATATAAATATTTTCTTTTCTTTTTTTGTGCTGCAAGCAAATAATATTTTTATTGTCTGGTAGTCTACAGATTTTTTTTCTTCCTATCATCGTTAGGTCTATAAAATGTCAGCAAAATATATAAAAAATATCCATCACAAGCCTTATGATGATATCTTGAAAGGAATAGTTCGACATTTTGGAATATGAGCGTATTCGCTCCCGTGCTTTGAGTAAGATGAGAAGATACCACTCGCTCATGTGTCTGAAGTGTAGCCTTTGCTATGGGATTTGTAGGCAACCGGAGAAGACATCTTTTTAATGAATTTAACTCCATATAAAGTGTAAATTAGTAATTTTAGAAGTGCTGGTCGGGGGGTTTTGTTTTCCTTAGACAGAGCCAAGCCAGCTATCAGCTCGCTGCTTCCCGCTACAGTCAGTCTTTATGCTAAGCTAAGCTAACCGGCTTCTGGCTGCAGATTCATGTTGCACAGATAGATATGAGTGTTGAAGCCTTTTTTCCCAAAATGGAGCACTATTTGTCTTGTTTTGTCTCACCGGCAGCTTAAAATCCAAAGATATTCAATCCACCTTCATCTAAGACTGAGAAAACAAGAAGATATTAACATTTGAGGAGCTGGAAATCAAAATGTTAAATGTTCTACCAATTGACGAATTGGATTCATCTCTATTTACTTAGACACAATAAATAAACCAGTCTAATCTTAAGTTGGAGTCTATTTAGTTAGAGAAACTTGACGTGCATACAGCTGTCTCTCCAGTGCCTCTTCTCTTCCTCTGCATTTAGTGCTCCTTTTTTCTGTGTTTCTCTCTCGCCGGGTTACACCCGTCGCAAAATGCACTTCAATATAAGAAGGACGAGTTCTATTTGTGTGTCTAGTCTGTCTTTCTACATTAACTAACTTACTCCGTCACTTTCCTTTTGCAATTACAGACACGTATTCACTCACCTCCACGGTCCTAAGACACAGCGGTACTTGGAGGTGGTGCACCTCCTTGTATCGCCTGTGGCGCTGCAGATGTCCATTCCTCTTGTCTGTTCGCCTCTTTCACTCCTCCTCTCGGTTCATCCGTCTATTCATGTCTTCCTCACGATCTCTTACTTCTCCTGTCTTTCTCCTAATCACCCAGTCTGCTTCCTCTGCCTGCTCTCTCCTCTCCACTTGCATTTTGTTTCACCTCCTCCTAAATCGCTCCCTCCCACCATCCATGCCTCATTTGGATTAGGCTTCCTTCATGTATCCCTTCTCTTCTATCGTTTCTACACTCTTCCTCCCCCTCTCTGATCCTCTTGTTATCACTCCTCTCTCTTGTCTCCTCCTCTCCTGACAGGTACCATTATTCACTCTGCTCCTGGCTTTGCTGTCTAGCATTATAGAGTGTGTTCATGTGTGTTTATTGCATTCGCACACGCACACTGGTCCAGATGATATATTCCTTCGCCCATGCTGAGAGTTCAGGTTTGGATAGAGTTGCATTAAAAAAAAATTCTAGTAAAGTATACAGACAGATGTCACATACGAGCACACACTGAAAACACTGGCATGCTTTCACACACACACACACACTCACACTCACACTACACTCTACCAGATGCAGGAGTGTGGAGTCTTGCAGGACCACTTAGCTAAAGCTGTACATTAGTGAAAGTGAGGCAGATGGACAGAAGGCAAAATAAGAGCATTGCGAGAGAGAGCTAAGGAACATGGAGGTAGTAAGAATAGAGAGAGCCGGTCAAAGTGGGGAGCTGGACGACGGTGGAACAGGTCTTGTGTGTCATGTTTGTGTGATAATGTGAGCCTGTGTGAGGAACCACATCCAGTTACAGCTGAGTTTAAGTGGTGGTGAGAGGGAGACACGGAAACATCAGAGTGCTGCTGCATGCTGAGGGGAGCAAGCAACATCTCTGAATATAAAAAGGTATTAGAATGATGTCATATCGCATGAGTAAAGCTGAGTTTAAATGATCATGTTTAATAATTTACTCAGTATTTTAGCCTCCTTCAAAGATAATGCGTCCGTTGATTTATTTGAGGAACAGATATTGACACTCTTATTCCAAAAATCCAAAGTAGCCTTGGATATTTCAAAAGGTTGAAAAATATATTTCCAGTAAATATTATGAGAGATGATTTGTATTTATGTTACAAGTTATCGAGCAGTTGTTGTAGTCAAAACTTCCCGTGTGGTATCAAGTCAGTGCAGATGGAATTATTTCAACAATAACTTGGCGGATTGCCATGACCTTTGGTCAGGATGTGCAGGGTGCCTTGAACACGAGCCCTAATGACGGTGAGGATCCTCTGGCTTTTTAATCTCCTCACACCAGGAAATCAACAGTTTCTCTCATTCAGCCAATTATCTCGTAAACTATGGATTTACACAAACTTTGGTACATAAATGAATGTTCCACAGAGGATGAACCCGTCTCACTTTGGAGGGATTTCCTCGACTCTTCCTCTCGTGCCATCAGCATTTCAAGATGTCAAGGTGTGGTCTGACTTGGTAAGGTTTAAGAAAAACTAAATGGTTGGGCTTTAAATAAGTCCCTCAACTAAGTAAAATACATGCGGTAACATCGAAACAAGAAAACACGTCACAACAACAACAAACTCCCCGCCCTCCTGCACAAGCGGTCTCGCTCACACTTTATCCGACATTCCTCAGAGCGTGGCATGTTCACGCAGCTGTGTTTACAATACAATCACTACAAATGACACAGGAAAAGCAAGAATGTCATTCTTA
This sequence comes from Pseudoliparis swirei, assembly GCF_029220125.1. Taxonomy (NCBI): domain Eukaryota; kingdom Metazoa; phylum Chordata; class Actinopteri; order Perciformes; family Liparidae; genus Pseudoliparis; species Pseudoliparis swirei. Next base: position 8,037,192 of record NC_079408.1, read on the forward strand.
TTGCACGCAAAATGACTTACACAGTGAAGTTACTCATGTGCCATTCGGTGAGAGCAGGCTGACCGCAAGCCAGGAGAAACTAGGTTGCCAAAGACCTTTATTTTGACACCAACCTACAGCCAATTAGTTCTCTTCACTGCGACGGCTAAAGATCAGACAGATGTGGTTCTGTTCAAGAAGCAGCTCACTTAATCCAGCTGATGAAAACACACCAATTGAAGCTTCTTTTTTTGTGCTGCATCAAAAAGAACAAGCATTGCTTCTGTAGAGAGAAAAAGCATCTCCGTCACACATTTGACTTGAGTGTATTTGCATGGTTAACAGTGTGTTCTGTGTATATAAGACATAATGACACGATCATGAAGTTCGACTGAGAGGGATCAGCAGGGTCGAGTCTGAGCTCAGCTGCACACAGAAACAGGGGAAATAGATTTTCTAACCCCGCACAACCAGGATGTGATTTACCTCACTCCTCGTCTCAGAATATAGAAAAGCTCACTCATCATGTACAGCTCACACATTGTGGGAGATGAGATTTCCTTTTCTTGTGTGCGAGCCAAGCAGAGGAAGTTGGTGGTGGGGTGTTTCCTCAACTGAGATTGATCATGAGAGGAACGCTCTTGATGTGACTGTGGATCAAGGAAAAAGTAAATATTTGGCAGAGGGACCGAGGATAAGAGATGGTCACAAGATGGAGGTGATTCATGGGGACTCGGCATCTCGGCTGTTAGTAGTATGAGAAGCTGGAGAGGGATGGAGTAAGAAAGATGGTTTGTGAAGGAGAAATCCTTAACTCTGTACTGTGGAGGCGGAGGAGACGATGGAGGTTGGGAGGAGGCTCTGAAGGTAGACGCGGATCGCACAGTCATGCTGCTTTCTTGTGTTTAAGATAGATTTGTGAGTAACTCAACGGTGAGCTTTTGTTCCACCTCTATACCAAGTTAATGGCCTCTCCAGGGATCCAACAGCCCATTGAAATCCCTTAAGCTTTTCTGTAAACAGTCTTTCTGTTAAAGCAATGGATCATTATCGCCTCTTTCGACAGAGCCAATCAAACGGAGCTGTAGGTGCTGTGGGAGGGATACGCCGAAGGGAAGTGCACACTTATTTCAATCAGCAAGAAGCATCTCAAACATAAAATGCTCATTTGCTCTCAAGGCTCCTTTGAAATCTGGTTGTTTGTGGACTTTAACAGCCACCCTGGGCTGTCTTTAAAAGGCTCTTTGAATGGTTCTCAAATCCTCTTTGTTCAGTCATCAGTGCAAATATCAGATTTTTTATTTTTAAATGGAAGGCGAGGCAAATCCAATCTTCATACTGAAAGAACCTTTTTTCGGCTCGTGCAACCTGATGATTCTGACATTGAGAAATGTGGAAAAAAACAATCTGCAGCTTAAACAATTCAGTGTTGACTCCTCTTTGAATGTCAGATGAATGCAGTTACTATGGCAGCGTGTGTTGTGCTCTGATTCACACCTCAGGCCCCTTCTCCCAAGCAAGGCTCATGCCAAGGTCCGTGGGCGATTTGAGGAGGGGGGGGGGGGCTTCCATCCCTCCAGTAAGTTAAATAGCCAAAATGTATCCCCCGTATAAACCTGCCATCGCCTGATCCCCGAGCAGCAGAGGCTTGAAGCCTAACCGTGTCTCAATACATCCGTGGTGCTGAAGCAGTAGATGGATTTGTCATTTATACTTTCACAACAAATCTATAAGATATTACCGATGCGAGTTCAAGTTTTCTTGTGTGATATGTGTTCAATCATGAGTTATTTTCCTCTGGCATTATCACAATAAAAGGGGAAGTAATGAAATCTGACTTCAATGAGCACGATGTCGACTGAAAGGCTTCCGAGAGTTGGAGGTCGCATCCTCTGTAAAGCCCTGCGTCCTAGAGGGCTTCGTTCAGGCGCAGCCACCAGTGTTACGTCTATAACCAGGTCCACGGCTCTCCAAGGGAACACCGTTGTCTCCCGTACTTGTCTATACAGACATTTCTGAATGTTTTATACATTCTTTATTGTGGCATTCAGACGACTGTGTCCAGCTACATACTGGAAGATTCCAATACAACAGTTGTGTTGAGCCATTTCATGGAAAATGTAATTGATTTTATTGTTATGGGGGGGTGTGGTAATCCCAGAGCAGTGTTTTTGCATGAGTGTGTGTGTGTGTGTACTTCAATTTGACAACATATCTCTTAGAAATAGTTCTGTGTTGGGAAATTCTTCGGCGAATGTACATTTGATCTCCATTTTGCCACATCAATAGGCCTCTCGTCGTGAGTGTGGGCCCCCTCTTTGCTTTCTCCAGTGCTTCAGCTGTCAGTGCTGACATTTACACTTCTAACTAGGCTCCTAAACGGACCGTGGGACTTATATTTGAAGAGTTTGGGTCCCGAGATAAGACCGAGTTTCTCCTCCCTTTAGTCACACTTTCATCTCAATGTTTAATTTCGGAATTAAGTGCAGAAATGTCTGTGAGAGACAGAAAGTTACCGAAAGGTGGTTTTCACATTGTTGTTGTTTTTTATATATGTGTATTTATCAATATGACTTGACCCCTCTCTTTTTACAATAATCTGAATCCCAAATGGAGTTGAACAGGAAGCCTGAAGTCTGTGCCTCCATTCATTACGATAGAGGAGTAATGTGCGCAATTTAATATTAGCATCAGTGTCCTGGTTGCAGTCCAACAAATAGACTCCACTTATCACTCATGCTAATAGGGATCGCTATTACCATAATGATATGCCATTATAAATAATAAAGTAATGGGAATATGACTTAACTAAATGTGTTATGCATTTTTTAAAGTTTTTTTGCTGTGTGTTTGCCTTTGTGGTTAAGTTCATGGCTGCCAAATCAAATGATTAAAGACATTTATTTCTCATTCTGCTGTCCCAACCACCCCTGTTTTTCTCCTCTGGGTCAGTCAGTACTTAATCTCCGTTAAAGCAGAGGCTCTGTCGCCACGTGTTTTCTCTATCCTCCTCCTTTCTCTTAAGCAGAAGTAGGGATTTAACACAGTAACACGTTTGGGACTCACACTTCTGCCTCCTTCTCTCTCAGGTGACTCCATCCTCAAAGATTGTGGGTGACTTGGCTCAGTTCATGGTGCAGAACAACCTGACCAGGGCGGAAGTGGAGGAGCGGGCGGATGAGCTGTCCTTCCCCCTGTCTGTGGTGGAGTTCCTGCAGGGATACATCGGGATACCACATGGAGGATTCCCAGAGCCCTTCAGATCTAAGGTTTGTCCTCTTACACACATACATGCCATTCTTTTCTTCCTCTAGCTTATTTGCTCACATGGTATTTCTGATGATTTCCATCCTGTGTTTCATGAGCATAATTTTTTAGTTTACGGGTAGTAGGCCTATAGGGCATCTACAAAAATAAATTACAAGCACGACATTTATTTACAACCTTTTGTTTGTTACATAACGCTGTGATTATAAAGAGGTAACGCGTGTGTTTTCTTTCCCGCAGTATTGGATATGTCAACAATTAGCAACAGCTTTGATTTTTGATGCATTTCTATTTGCTTGTGTTCAGGAAACCAGAAAGAACATTGTAAAAACTATACGTTGAAATCTGCTATAATCGAATGTGTGCTCTCCTGGCCATGGGATCCAAGGGGTTTGATGGGTCTCAACAGGCACATGTTGGTCCTGAAGGGTCTGAGTGCCTCTATTTTAGTGACACAGTTTATTATGGACTTCTAGGAGCTGGTATTGAAGTCATATGCATGACCACAGCCAAAATGATGCATTTTGATATAAAAGAAATCCCCAAATGTCCCTCAAGCGGAACGAGGTTTAAAGGCACATGTGTATGCAAGTGAGTGCGCACACACTCAGATTGTGTCCTGTGCTTGTTTACAACTGGCAGCAGCAAACGGGGAAGAAGAGCGCTGTCCTCTCATCTCCTCTGTCTCTTTACCTCCGTCTCCATCTCTCGTCTCCTGTCTTCACGACTTCAAGGAGAGACGTTCAGCAGCTGCAAGTCTCCTAAAAGAGAGGCGCACAAACACACACGCTCGAATAAATGCACGTGTCACATTCTCCCCTAAAACCTGCTGGCATATTGGCATACGTTACATTTCCGCCCAAAAGTTGTTGCTTTCTTCTTTTATAAATGGATCAGAAAAACTAGAACATTTGTCTCAGCCACAGATTCTTTATGAAGTGTTATTAGTGAGCTGGCTGGTGGCAGAAAATGTGCAATATTTGTTGTGAGACCCTGTTTGCACTTTTCCACAGGAGACTCATGTCACCATGTGTGGCTGAGAATGTAACACGTGCGTCTGTGTGTGTGTGTGTGTGCACTCATGCAGCCTCAGAGCGTTCATTCATATTTTTGCAGAGCCTGAAATATTATTAAAGGAGAGATCTAACATAATTAGGTATCTATTATTATGCCCTATTATTGTATCGCAACTTAATCAATTTAGCTAATGGTCATTTTCTCCTGCTCTGTCAAGTTCATCTTCCTCTTTAGCGTTTTGCTCCTCTCATAACTTTGTTGTCGGAGTCTGTACAGGTCCTTCCATTTGGTTTCCACGGTTACGGTCTCTCCGGTTACGGTCTCTCCGGTTGCGGTCTCTCCGGTTGCGGTCTCTCCGGTTGCGGTCTCTCCGGTTGCGGTCTCTCCGGTTACGGTCTCTCCGGTTGCGGTCTCTCCGGTTGCGGTCTCTCCGGTTGCGGTCTCTCCGGTTGAGATCTCTCCGGTTACGATCTCTCCGGTTACGGTCTCTCCGGTTGCGGTCTCTCCGGTTACGATCTCTCCGGTTGCGGTCTCTCCGGTTACGGTCTCTCCGGTTACGGTCTCTCCGGTTACGGTCTCTCCGGTTACGGTCTCTCCGGTTGCGATCTCTCCGGTTACGGTCTCTCCGGTTGCGGTCTCTCCGGTTACGGTCTCTCCGGTTGCGGTCTCTCCGGTTGCGGTCTCTCCGGTTGCGGTCTCTCCGGTTACGGTCTCTCCGGTTACGATCTCTCCGGTTACGGTCTCTCCGGTTGCGGTCTCTCCGGTTGCGGTCTCTCCGGTTACGATCTCTCCGGTTGCGGTCCCTCCGGTTACAGTCTCTCCGGTTACGATCTCTCCGGTTACGGTCTCTCCGGTTACGATCTCTCCGGTTACGGTCTCTTCGGCTACGGTCTCTCCGGTTACGGTCTCTCCGGTTACGATCTCTCCGGTTACGATCTCTCCGGTTACGATCTCTCCGGTTACGGTCTCTCCGGTTACGGTCTCTCCGGTTACGATCTCTCCGGTTACGATCTCTCCGGTTGCGGTCCCTCCGGTTACAGTCTCTCCGGTTACGATCTCTCCGGTTACGGTCTCTTCGGTTACGGTCCCTCCGGTTACAGTCTCTCCGGTTACAGTCTCTCCAGTTACGATCTCTCCGGTTACAGTCTCTCCAGTTACGATCTCTCCGGTTACGATCTCTCCGGTTACGATCTCTCCGGTTACGGTCTCTTCGGTTACGGTCTCTCCGGTTGCGGTCTCTCCGGTTACGGTCTCTCTGGTTACGGTCTCTCCGACACATCTTCTCTCCTCTTGGTTTGCCCCTCTTATCATCCGGCTCTCCCTGTCCCTGTAAACTGGCGTACAGTCGGCTGATTATCTGATCAAATATTTGTCATCTAGCATCCCACGTCCCGCCTTTGCAAATTAAAGTTAGCGTTCAGTTTTGACCGCTGCCTCTCTCTTAGTATCTCTGTTCCTCCAAACGGTGGCCTGGGAGGCGATCCTATTAAACCAACAACAATCGTGCGGATCACTTCTCTATTTATTCAAACGATATGCTTTTATTTTCAGTCAGCACTGGAATACTTTATGCCGAGTGAGGCTCGTTTCTTCTGCAATCTGGCCTCGATATTTAAGGCCCAAACAACAGGAGGCTGTTTTCCACACACAGCGTTCTCTCCATCACTTTAATTCAGTTAAATTCAGAACTCGGCTTTGGTCCAAATTATTTTTGCTTTTCATTTCACAGTCTTTTTATTCTTGCTTATTGTGTGCCCCTGTGTTTACATGCAAGCTGCAGGCTTGAGATGAATCTGTTACATTTTACTTTCACCCACTGAATATCTAAGAGTAGTTGAGACTATAAATCAAAGTAATTGGTGTCAAGCTCATGCGAGTTGGTTGAAGAAAATCTGGTTTTAAAGGGAAGAATGTAAAACATTTCTTTATGTATCGAATTATTTTCCCAAAACAGAGCTGTGTTTGTGGTAGTAGTTTGCCTTATGACAGCCACTGACCATCATGTGCTGCTGCTTGACTGAGTCCGTTCATCTTACTCATGGTGGATCGTTTGTGCCTGTATGTGACTATAAATGAGAGTCCTGAGTAATTAGCTTATTAATTAACTGCTGTAAATATTCTTGCATGTAAGTGTAACTCCCGGCCCATGTAGCTATGGCAAATATACTATGGGCGGGGTCCTGGGTAATGTTTAAAAGAGGGACGGTGCAGCCAACTGTTGTATAATGCACGCAGCTAAATATTTATTCACAAAACAAAATTAGATACCAATCCCCATACAACGAAAACCCACAACATGTATATAATTCGCTCTCCGTTCTAATGAACCTCAATAATATAACAAATACAACCAATATAATAAATATCACAAATACACTCATGCACACACCCTACGCACACACCCTAGCACACACACACACACACTAACAACACCCCCGTTGCAGGCCTGAGTCGTTGCTGGAGATCGTAGAGGCCTGAAACGGTAGTGGCCGTTTCACTTGTCCACACAAGCATAAAACAAAAGGGGCAGTGCAAAGTTTGTGAGTACTCACGATGACCACGGAGTGTTGGGAGAGGGAAGTGAAGAACTGGATGATTGTCTGATGGGATAAAAACAGCAGGTCTTGGAGCAGCAGCCTCAGGAATCAGCTCAGCTTCATCAGTTGGCGTCTCCTGAATCACAGATGCCCCAAATGCGTCTCGTCCGGATGTCCTGGTGTAGATTCATACAGGCGTAACTATTCGTCAGCCCTTCGTTGTCTCACCATTACTTCCACACAGCTGCTCAACAGCTGTAGCTGTCACCTACTTCACAAGGATACCTCCGCGTAGGCCACGCCCCTCTACCTGACAGTGAGGCTGGATTGGCGGTTGGTCTCACACACACCAGAAAACAATGACAACAGATCAGCAAATCAATTAGAAAACTTAAATCAGCAAAACAAATTAGAAAACTCAAATCCTATTGTAGACAGGGCTACATTATTATATATACACATTATTATTATTCTTATTATCTATCTTATGAAAATATATCATCAGGGCTACATAAGCATAGACATGTACATGTTATTTAGTGCTCCATGCGAGACCCTTGAGATATCGGTGTGTTGTTTCCTGCTCCCAGCATGGAAGAAGTCGTGTTTCTTTGATGGAGCTCTTGGTGGCATTAATTAGTGAGAATGTATTCTATCACACGCTCCCATATGCATACCGCCTTCAATGCACATTTGAATGCAAACTTCCCAGGGCACAAAGTGACAACTGAGGCGTTTCGTCGCCTTCGATCCGTCACGCTCGGTTCATCTGCTGGACAGAGAGGGAGTGGTCAAGAGAGGCAGGAGGCAGAGGAGGGAGACGGTGGGAGCTTCGGTGGGGAGAGGGAGAGAATCAGGAGGCCATCAGCGCCAAAGTGAATTCAAGAAATCCGATTATTGTCAGAAATCCAGCACATCCCTCAGAGGCATCGCTCTCGGTAAAAAAGGAAAAGGAAAAAAATACATAAAAATATGTGACACTAAAAAAGAAAAAGAGTGGGAGTGTGTTTCTAAGTGGTTGTAAGAGAAATGTAGAGAAGAAGCAAATAACCTTGAAGGCAGCGTTTGTCTTTCCTTGATATCCTAATGCAGATACACACACACACACTTACTCAAACTCACACACAGTCACTCTTTGTCTGGATCTCCCACTTAAACAATCAACCAGTTTAAGTGTAAGACATCCTCAGAGGATGCAATGTTAATGAGCGGGGGAGTCAAATAAGCCCGCCATCTTTGAAGTGTCTCTCACACACACACACAAACCCACACACACAGTGAGTCAGCTATCTTTGAACTGTTCTCTGTGTGACTAATAGCATTGCACCGGGCCCTTTGTCTGGAGATTCCTGCAAGGCACCCACACATGCACTCATAAATGTGCCGCGATGTTACGCGTACACAAAGACTAGAATACGGCAGGGCACGGACATATTTGCAAACATAACATTATGCACGGGTATGTATGCTATAACAGTAGACGTATGAACATCTAAAGATGTATCTGGTGCGCACAATGCTGGGAGGAGTTAAAAAAGCCACATGTAGGTTACCAATGCAGCACTTCGCATGAAAGCAGAGGCCATGATTATTTTTGATCTGAATTAAGCAGAAATAAAGGCGCACACACTCAGAAGTCGGTAGCACAAAAAGACTTTGCTCTTAATTTTTCTTTTTTGTAATACTTCTGTAGACTGTGCCATCAAAAGCGGAAGAAATCTGTGGGAAAAAAACTGAGCCGCAGCGCTGAGGTGAAATCCAACGTCTTGCCACCACCGTGGCCTCGGCTCAATCGATGTCTCTACAAGTTGTGTCAGAGAGCAACCACTGTGTGGGCAGATACAATTTCATATGATTGGTGCCACAGCAACCTTTCCCCCTGCATCCCTTTTCTTTCCACTCGTCTTCCTCCTCTACTGTTTCTGAGAAGAATGCTCGGAGGACGTGTCACACGTGCAGTCGTCTGTGATGACGCCTAAACGGAGAGAGAGAGGAAGATGAGCTGCATAAAAGTGGATCTCACTGCAGATGTTAATCCAGGAGAGGTGTCACTCGTATGCAAATGTAGAAATAAATAGAACTTGCATTAAGTGTGATATTCTCTCCATTTCAAGTGTTTCCCTCCCTCCCGTTCTGCTTCCCCCACAGCAGCTCCCCATGTACTTGTCTACTCCCCCTCCGCCAGTCTCTAGCCAGGGTGATGCTTTCACCCACACGTTGTACATCCCACATGGGGAAACATTCATAAAGACAGATATGACTTGAAATCAAAACTTTTAGTCATCCGTTTGTTTCCTTTTTCTCTCGCAACCTCATAACGTCTATCTTCTCTACGCTTGTTTACTTTCCTCCAACTTCCTCACTTCTTTTTCTTTTTTCCCCCCCTCCTATCCCAGGTGCTGAAGTCACTCACTCGTATCGAGGGTCGTCCCGGCGCCTCTCTGCCTCCCATGGACTTCGACGCCCTGGAGGCGGGTCTCCGAGCTGCACACGGCGAGGACATCACCCCTGAGGATGTGATGTCAGCCGCCATGTACCCCAAGGTGTTCCAGGAGTTCAAGGATTTCACCGGTGGGTCTTTGTCGTCAGATACCTGGATTAAGAAGAGGCCTCAACAAATTGTTTATTGTAACTCTTTGTTGTTGTGCGTTTGATCAAATTGGATCTGTTGTACCGAATGGCATTTGGTCTTGTTCCCTCGCACACACACACACACTCAACTTCTCATTTGTATTATTACTGGGGCTTGAAATTAGCAGCCAATCTTGACTCGGGAACATTCAGGGGGAGAAATCAGCATACGCAGTAAGAGCATTTTCTCTTTGCAGGTTTGAAGTGAATGCAGCATGAGTTAGGAGAAGGCTGTGATGTCGGAAGTTTGATAGGATTTTCTTAACATTAAAAAACTTGACTGGAAGTTGTTTAAAGGAGCTGCCTGGGTTTACACAAGCCGTAAGTGCTGCTTTGAGGAGTGAGGACATGTTAGCATTAAAGTGGTGGAGCCCTTTTTATGAGGAGCTTTAATTGTTTACAGCTGTTGGTTCACTACTTCAGCTAAAGAGTGAACAGACCCCTGAACCCACTTCTGCCTCATTCTTATTTAATTCTCTTTCTGATCATTAATAATCCAAAACTACACAGATGTCTCCCAGTTGGGTTTGCATGCACGTCCATATCCAGTGCCCAGCGTCATAATCATAAAGTAATGTTCGCTGATATTCATCTCTGCTTCTCTTCCACCAGCTAACTTCGGTCCAGTGGACTGCCTCAGCACCAGGCTGTTTCTGGATGGACCCAAGATTGCCGAGGAGTTTGAGGTACACATCTAAATATTTCGGGCCATTTAAGACCATTGGACCATAACGTGTGTGTCTACCCCGCAGGAAGGGTCACTTGAGAAGCTGTTGCATTGTGGATATTGTGGACAGTCAGGAACTCTTGGCCTTCGCAGCACTTTTTAAAAATTGTTATTTTCTAAGTACTTTCTTTGAAAGTGCAATACTAAACAAATACATTTAATTTGTTTTGCTTGAGAAAGAAAAAAATTGATTGAGTCCAACAGTTCAGACATCTATTGCAGAATATCTCGCTTTTAGGGTGCATTTGGAACAATGAACATGAATAAATGTACAAATCACAGCAAAAATACCTAAAAATCACAATCAGTCAAAACCGGTATACTATGAGGTATTAAAGAATCCATTGAGCTACTTTATTGGTTGTGATCCAACATGGCTCCATAAAGAACAGACATTATCAGAGGGAGATATTGTTTCCATCTCTGGATGAGGCTTGATGCCGTCTGGGGCAGAGTCTCAGTGAAGTGGGGAAGACGGAGATATTACCAGCGTATCCAGGGAACAACAAAATGCTTTTCTAATCCCTTCGGCCACCATATTGGCCTACCGGCACAGAAATAACAGATTAATTTGGTCGTGTGATGTCTGAGAGCGGCCAGTGGAAGGCACCGAGGGCCTCACAGCAGAATACAAATAACCGGCACACATTTCTAAAGCTTGTACCGATTGTTTGTTTTCCAACAGGGAAGGCAACTGAACATGCGATTGAAGAAATAAAACAAATGAATGGAATCGCATTGCGTGCAATCAAATTAGCGGGGCACAGGATTGTAACTCTGCTGCTGAGAGGATATGATAATTGGCTGCCACTTGCAACGGCAGAGCCATGGCATCGGAGAGGGAAATGTTCCTCGGGAACATTGGCATCAAAGTGGAAAACCATTTCCTGTCACCTGTAACAAACGTGAACGTACAGTTTACAGAAAGACGTCTGCCGCGCTGATTAAAAGTGTCTCTGAACACCAGACGGCGGGTTTGGGAAACCCCGTTTCTTTTCCGAGGCTGCGTTCAGGAGAATGACGGCTGGCGCCACTTTGATGAACACAAGTCTTCGGCGCTCGTTGAAGCCCGGATTGAATTCCAAAGAGATGGTTGAGACGACTCGCGGTAACCTTTGGGACGGATGTCAGAATCCAACGTCGGATCAGAAAGGAATTTTGCTTTTCTACTCAAGGAGATGTCGGCAGCGTCGGTCACACTCTGTGATCCCGTAAAGACGTGTTTCGTGGTGAGATATTCAAAACTCCAAAAGTAGTTTTCTAAAAGGCTCATCCTAACTTTTATTAAATTTGAGCTTTACTTTTACCTGAATTGTAAACTCGGACGCTACAACTTACACGTCTCATTATACTTGACAGAGGAAACGCATACGTAGCGACATCCCATAGTTTGGTGTGAGAAACATTGCTGAAGATAAAATCTCGTGAGCGTGGAGAAAATGGGGCGTGCCTACTTTGCACCATCTCTGCTTTAAAGATTTGGGAAATTTAGTAATGTGTTGTAGTGAACTGCGTCGTAGTCGATTGGCCGGACAGACCTCTACGAAGTGACCTCTGTGCCCCCTAGCCACCTACCTGCAGTACCCATCCTCAGTAAATAGAGGACATTCTCTGTGAATCGAAGCATTTCAATGAAAAACAAGGAAAGTTTCCCGTGCGGAATTCAAATAGAAACTGTGGCACATCGGCTGCCTGACACTTTGCAAAGGGAACAAAACCGTTCAGGATTTCAGAAGGTTTATAGGAATGTTGAAGACCACAGGAGTGTTTTCAACAAAATAAATCCACCTTTTGAAGGCCTCTCTCTCTAAGAGAAGAACCACAACATTCAAGGTGTTTTGAAATCCACTTCCACAAAGACATTGAAAGAGACAGTGTTGTGCTGCCGCTGCAGGGACAGATGATCCATCGCCTTGTGTCCCCTCAGCTTTCATCTCTCTTCAATCATTTTTTTCCCCATAGCTTCAATTAAATAATTCCCCAGAGCCTATTTGTGCGTTAATAAAATAAAACATTTGTACGACTGCATGAAAGGGAATCGCAATTCCCTGCAGCCATCTGTTGTTACCTTTCAACATCTTCTCTAAAGCTAGACGCTATATCATTTTTTTACGACACAATTATAATGACCAAAAGAACTCGAAACAATATTCACAATAATGCCAACAGTCAAATTCATATTCTACTTTCTTTCTTGTGTGTTTTGTCTCTTTTTTTGACAGAATTGAAAATCACAATACGAGTGTCGGCAGGTGGAGAGAGCATCTGTAACCAAAATTGTATAAATTATATATATATATAGATTATATATATATTTATATGTATTATCAACATGGTATACATATTAGTTTTTTAAATATCACACTTATTATTAATGTCACTCTATTGAGCGACAACCCTACTCTGGGTTATTCTCTCCTCTTTCCACCAGTTTCAATTCTAATCCCAGTAAACCAATAATGCACTTCATCTATTGTGAATCAGCATTTCCTTCTACATCCCTCGTTCCTTTTGATCCGTCCAATACTTTCTCCAGATTCTCTTGATTCTCTCATTATGCGTAACGCACAGATTTAGATGGCCGTGATTCAGAGCGACTAAAGGCACACACGTTTAATTACTGCTTCATTCCACTGCAGCAAAATGGTTCGAGGCTGTTGGTAATTGATTTTTATTTTACAAGGGACATGGGGAGAACTCTGCTGTTGTACTATTGGCAAAGAATCAGGAGCTGCATTGTTTGTGCTGATCTAGTATTGACCCCACGACCGGCAGACCCCTCCCCCACCCTGCGCTCTGGTTAATCAGTCGAGGGCCGGGACAGTCGGACGTGTGTCTTCAGTCGGACATTAGAATACGCCCTGAATTAAGACTCCTGGCAGCTTCAGCACTTTGTTTTAGCGTGTTTATTTTTTAGAATCTTCTATAATTCCTACAGTACAGCATACCGGTACTCAACAAGCGCCGACATTTTTTTTACATTTCTCGTGCTAACAATATTCATCTACAAAACTGTCAAAATAACCCACAGAATGCTGAAGGCTCGGGAAAGATAAATATATTTATTATCCATCATACATTATGGCAGTTGGAGCTTTCCTTGCAGCAAAATAGATTTTACAAACTCATTTCAAATGTTTCACCTCGTGTCTAACCCGTCTTAGCTTTCAGTGAATCCGTTTTCTTTTCTTTCAACTCAACATTCAACCATTTCCCAAATGCTGAAGGGTTTGTTTTGTTTTCCCATCCTCAGTATTCACCTTCCCCCGCTGCTGTTTATCTAATCCACTCCGTCAGAACTGTCATCTTCAGAACTTTCAGACTCTCTGATTCCTGCTCCACATCGTTCCTCCCCATAGCAACAGACTCCCCCCTGCTGTCATGGCGATGGTACTCACACCAGATCAGGTCCGATTAGCGGGACCGAGCGAGAGATGGAATAAAAACCCATCAGAAAATGTATTAATATAAAAAATATATACAACATTATACTGTATTTATCCAGCACTCTATCCAGAATTCAAGAAAAAAATACTAATACAATGATAACTAGAATGGGGACTCGGTAGAGAGCATACCTTCACATATCACAAGATTGGGCATTGAATTATGAACATTTTGGCATTAGTTGCATGCCAATTGGATACAAATTGACCGTGCTATGGTAAAAAGAAGATTTTGACCTTTTCATGACATTGACATTTGACCCGATTGATCCCAAAATCTAATCAAATGGTCCCCGGATAATAACCAATCATCCCACCAAATTTCATGCGATTCGGTTTCATATTTTTTGTGTTATGCGAGTAACACGCATACAAATAAATAAATACACGGCGATCAAAACATAACCTTCCGCATTTTCAATGCGAAGGTAAAAAGGAATAACCAATGAGATGAAATAGAAAAAGCAGATAAGACAGTGTTCCAGTACTATAGCACGAAGCCTTGTTTCGGTACGTTTTGAGAAGTGATGCTACGCATCTTGTGGTCTCGGCTCTTTAGGCAGTGACTTCCTTTAGTCTTCGGGACCTCGGAGCAGCCGGCCGAGCAGAGCCCTCCTTGGGGAGCTGAGGCTGTGCTCGGCGCATATTGGAGCAGCAGTGCATTGCTATTACTCGGAGCCACAAAGGCCTTTAAAGGTGATCAGTAATATCTGAAAATCAATCGGGAAACTGCCTGGCAACCAGTGAAGAGGCCGCTGTCTTGTCTTCTCGTATTTGTTAAAAGCGTAGCAGCTTCGTTTCGTGGCTTAATCCCGAATCCGTTGAGTGAAAATAGAACCGAGATGATATGAAAGCATGAATGACCTTCTTGAGATCAGGCTGAGGGAGAAGAGATGCTACACAATTGATTAAAACATGATTGCATTTGTTCTTTTACTTGGATGAAAGGTCAAATATTACACACAGGTTTCTGGCAGACAGTATGACATTTGTTTTTGTTTTTATTAGTTTTTTTTACATTTGTTAATTTTTTGTAAAGCTGTGTTGGACTTTGGATGTCCCAAAAAAAAAAAAATTTAGATGGTGAAGGTTTTGGGACATGCATCAGTTTATTTGTGACAGACAAGAGACTAACTGATTACCTTCTTCACTGTTTCTTTAAAAGGACATACATTTGTGTTTCCACATAATAATAATAACAGTGCTGAATCTCGTGTGTATGTATTACGTGTCCCAGTAGCAGCTTCATACACAGAAACAGTATAACTGATGGGATCATTGATTTAACTGCTGTCACTTCTATTCCAATCTTCTTCTGTTTTATGAGACATGAAAGTAGGCTGAGTCAAATACATTATGTCATTACAGTTTGGGTAATTCAAGAGCAGTATTTATCTTTCTTAAAGAAGAATGTTCTGATACGGTAATTACTTATTTTGTACAATTAGAGCGATGAGGACACTCCCACACATGGTCAAAGCGTAAAGACTCACAACCGTTCAGCTGTGAGGCCTTAAATGTTCGTCTGATGAAGGACTCGGTGCCTTACTGTGGAGACGCGGTTCAAAAATGTTGCCGTCTTGAAACTCATCCGGTTTCTGCCCCAACAAGAAGACATCATTGGCTGCGTGTTGCATCATTGTCCTCGGGGTTTCCTTTGTCTTTGATATCTGTGTTATTAAAACATAGATAGACATCCGTGAGTTGCCTCCGTGTCTGACAGGTTGTTGGTGTTGTGAGATGTGCGCATGTGATACCCACGCCACTTTGATGCCAGTGTCCAGCATGAAAGAGGCCGGTTGACTGCTGCGGCAGGAACATGGAGTTTATCTTGTGCTGCCACAACATAGAAAGGAAAGTGTGGGTTATCTGCTGGCGAGTTGGGAAAGACGGATGGGAAAGGAGGTCCATTTATTTGTGAAACTGTTTGTTACAAATAAATGTACGTGAGTTGAGCTCTGATCCAAACTCTGTGTGTCCACTGGGTGTTTGACTACTGAGGCCCCGTGGGCGAGTTTCCCGTGGCGTCAGATAGGAGATAGAGACAAAGTTTATACAGCGTCGGGATTTTAAAAGATTAGTCATCGTCGATCCAGAAGAAAGAAATCGGCCTCAACACTTATAGGGGAGGACACTGCTGTTGTCAACTGTACGGACGACACGGTGCGGTGATGTCGTGTCAGGACCATCACAAATGATAACTAGAACGGGCACTCGGTAGAGCGCATACCTTCGCATATCACAAGAGTGGGCATTGAATTATGAACATTTTGGCATTAGTTGCATTCCAATTGGATAGAAATTGGTAAAAAGAAGATTTTGACCTTTTCATGACTTTGACCTTGACCTTTGACCCGATCGATCCCAAAATCTAATCAAATGGTCCCCGGATAATAACCAATCATCCCACCAGATTTAATGCGATTCGGTTTAATACTTTTTGAGTTATGCGAGTAACACGCATACAAATAAATAAATAAATACACGGCGATCAAAACATAACCTTCCGCATTTTCAATGCGAAGGTAATTAGAAGGTGCTCATATTAAGCGTATTTATCTTTGTGCTCATGCTGATTACTCTGTAGAATTCTAGCTGGCACTGTTCAGGCAGAGATGAG
The DNA here is from genome assembly GCF_029220125.1 of Pseudoliparis swirei. Taxonomy (NCBI): domain Eukaryota; kingdom Metazoa; phylum Chordata; class Actinopteri; order Perciformes; family Liparidae; genus Pseudoliparis; species Pseudoliparis swirei. The sequence goes on from NC_079408.1 coordinate 8,053,416, forward strand.
CCTCGAGGTCAGTGAACCCTGGGGGAAGCCCCGCCCTCAGGCCACAGCGCCCTGGTACGCCTCTGAATGCAGAATGCTTGTGTATAGAGGTAGATAAGCAGCCACTAAATAGACAAGAAAAAAGAGATGTTTTATAATGTTAAATTATCTGCAATCTAAAACTATTCCGCCATCATAAGACGAGCCGTTGAGGCTCGTGGTGATGGTGTCCATTACAGAGGACTCCTGCTGCGCAACCCCACTATTAGTACTATTAGTGTCGGGTATATTTGGAACACAATCTGTTTATGAGCTCTTGATGCGCACAACGTGCATCTTCATCAAAACCCATTTAAGCACCAAATGTTTTGGAGTGCCGACTTAGGCCTAAAGCCCCGAGTTGTTGATGTTGTGGGGAGTTGATCTTCAGTGTTTCGCAGTAATCATGTAGTAATGTTAAGCACTTATTTCAAGCCTGTTGAAAATCCAGTTGGAGTGCCTTGTCAGCCAAAAAGTAAACATGGAGCCAGGAAGATTTCCCTTTGTGCCGTGAATGTGGTGGGACGACACGCACGTTGCTTTCCCCCCACTTTTTAAATTCAGCATCATTTCTTGATGCCCTGTGAATATTTTGGGTCCTACATCATTGTTTGTGAGCCTTTTTAAAATCAAAGGACCGCTTTGAAATGGCATCTGAAGAGCACTTAGAGTACACAGATATACATGTCTATATGTTGCACAATTCACTTTATGTTGGACAGAAGAGAAACGCAATTTCGATCTTCTGTATGTTTGCACATATGGAAAATTGACAAATAAAACTGACTTTGACTTTGACTTACATGTATGTAAATATACACTTAGCCTACACATGGGTGACGGCTCACACACACACACGCATCACAAACAAGAGGCACACAAGAGACATCGACCTATCTGCATGCGCTGATGACTCAGTGTGGTATTAATCATGTTTGATGGAAATCTAAACACAGATTTACACACACATGGAGCCAGTCGTTCACACACCCCGTCGGTGCTAATGTGCACAGATACACACACACACACACACACACGGAGCTGTGCTCACCGCAGTGATGTCGTTATCCGTCACCGTCGATCCGAGACGTGAAACACACTGTGAAACTTGAGTCACTGTCAATTTGACAGACAAAGCTCTGCTTCAGGGGCTCCGTGAATAACTTTGAGGGCTATCTAGACGAGAACACAGCGGCTGCATCACTGAGATCTAGAACATTCACAGGAATGCACAGCACACGTATGGTGATGAGAACCAATGGGGACGGCTGGAGTGGCTTTGAGAGGATTTTATTGACTGAAACTATTTAATGTCGTGTGTTCGAAGGTCATTCAGAGTTCTAACGTAGGTCTTCTTTCGGTGCATCGTACCCGGTGATGAACCCTTTGTGCTGGCAGCTTGACGCACATCGCTCTCGAGAAAGATCTCCGAGAACAAAAAAGCTTCCAGCTCTCTATTTGTGGAGTTTAATTGTCATGTGGCAATCCGTCTCAATGTGTCACGGTGCACGTATTGCATCGGTAAAAGATAGTAGAGCGCAAGTTGTTTTACACTAAATGTAACAATATGCAATGAGAATATATAGTTCATACTGTACTGTCTAAAAAAAAGGGTGGTATATGACCTAGAAATGGATTAACAATGACAGCAGATGAGACGAGAGAAGCCCACCGTAGGGGAGGAGTGGCCGTGTGTCGGATTCATCTGTGAACGTCTGAATGCATCGCTGGTGTTCCCGAAATTGACAGAGAGGAAAGAATAATAACTCTGTACAGCACACACACACACACACACACACACACACACACACACGGTTACTTCTGAGACAACATCATCTTCAAAAGATTCTAGAAATCTTGGGCTATTGTATTTTTCACGGGAACAGTTGTGAGGAGTTGTGTTTTCGTGCTGCCGAAAGCCCGACACCACAGAGCTGGAGAGCTTCGGCGTGAAGGAGGGTGGAGAGAGAGAGAAGCGGAGAGGTGGAGAGTGAGTGCCGGGGACAAGCAAAGGCCTGCAAAGAAAGAGAGGGAGGGAAAAAGATGAAGAAGCCGGAGGAAGAGCGAGCAGAAAGGAAATTGAGATCGGCATATTTTCATCTTCCTGCTGACTTAGTTTGGAATATTAATCGAGTCTCAACAATCGAGATGCTGATGAGAGAAACAAAGAGGATGAGGGGGGGGGGGGTCAAAGTGGTGGCTAGACACGGCAGAGAGCCACAGACGTATTAAAGAGACGGAGCTCGGCCCCACAGACGAGGCGCAGAGACAACAATACCAACATTTAAAGCTGCACATTTGTAAATAATGCAATGAATACTTCAGGATCCTGGTGTTGTGCCGAGTTCATGTCATATCAGAGTTATTGTAATTACAGTTTGGAAGTGTTCATATGCGTGGGAAACTAACTCTGATTTATCAGACGGTGCACTTAATAATATAAAAGTGCCTGAAAACCAAACTTGTATCGTAGTCACAGCCGAGTGTAGGCCGACAGAAATACTGTTATGTTTATGTTTTTAACCCAAATTGAATATATATACGGTGTTGTATTGTCAATGCACCGTTAATCTTCTCCATCTCTGCCATCAATCTCATATGAAAGCATCTCAGTCATTAGTTTTATTAACGCCAATGCTTTCCCCAAAAGGCATATTGAGAAGCTCCACCTCGACGTTCCAAACATTACCATCAAATAGATTATATTTGCAAACCGAGTTAAACCCAGATGTGCAGCTGATAAGTGCTTACAGTTGCTAATTTAATGAAGTGCAATTTAAAAAAAGTTCTGCATTAGTCTAAATTACAGAATTCCTAGGATGCCTCATTATTGAATGTATTTATGATGCAGTTTGATTGCAATGAGGCTGAATCTGTCCATGTGTCTCTACCCGCCACCCGGTGCATGCTGGGAAACGGTTCCGACCAGTGCGAGGCGAAAAAGAAACGAGGAGCAGAAGGAAGCTTTGTGCATTTTTCGCTTGACTAACTTTCACTTGTTTTACATTTCACACGCTGCAAATGAATGTGACGCTTTAGCTGGACTTGTGAGCCCCCGTTCTAATCCTCGACGTGTCTCTCTCATCTCAGGTGGAGCTGGAGAGGGGGAAGACCCTCCACATCAAGGCGCTGGCCCTGGGGGACCTGAACAAGGCCGGCCAGAGGGAGGTCTTCTTTGAGATGAACGGACAGCTGAGGTCTGTGCTGGTTAAAGACACAGTCGCCATGAAGGTACGCAGAAGGGATGGAGGGGGAGGGGGTTTGAGAGCAGGATACATGCAGGTTAACGATGAAGGGAGACGTCCTTAAAACAACTGATGATCAAACCGTAAAGAAATGGCTGTGAGGAGCAGAAGGAGGCGGAGCAGAGAGGAATGTTTCAATGGGTCCAAGGACGCCATGATGGGATGGATGGATGGAGGCGGGCGTGTGCAGATTACTCTGATGGTCATGGACTGAACAGTCGATGCATCCGTCCTTGTACCTCCCCACAGGAAATGAAGTTCCATCCTAAGGCCCTGAAATCTATCAAGGGTCAGGTGGGGGCCCCCATGCCCGGAAAAGTCCTGGAGGTCAAAGTGGAAGTGGGATCCAAGGTGAATATACTATTTTATTTCATATGAACCCTTCTTATTTGTAATCAGATGTGATTACCTTACACGACCGACAGCTTCAATATTCCTCATTTAAATCATGTTGCCATTCTAGGAATAAAAGATGTTTCTGTTTAGGAAAACCCGTTTATACATCTGAAAGGTAACAATACCGGAACTCGCTCGAGTTTTATATCGGCACTAAAATAGAAAAACTTCTACTCCGATGCAAAGGCGTTTATTTACAAAGCAGACGTCTCCGAATGTCCCGAGCTTTCAGAGAGTGTTTAGTTATATCCTTTGACTCCGGTGCCTGTTCAGTGGTCTGCGCATTTGACTCGTGTTTTTAATGCTCCGTGAACTCTCTCTGCCATCATGAAAGGTGGAGAAAGGTCAGCCGCTGTGTGTCCTCTCAGCCATGAAGATGGAGACGGTGGTCAACTCCCCGGTGGCCGGCACCATTAAGGCGGTGCATGTCACGACCGAGTCCTCCCTGGAGGGAAATGACCTGATACTGGAAATCGAAGAGTAGAGCGAGAGAGCAGAGCGAGGCGTGGGGGAGTAGTCGTAGTATTAGTAGAGTTACATCATCGGATTCTGGAAGTGGTGAAGTGGAGGAGGAGGGAAGGTTACAAAGATAGGAGGAAGAGGACTCAATGAGATCTTTGGCAGGACATGTTAACCCTGACTTGTACATACTGGAGTTCCACTGGGGAAACTAAATGAAGCACAGCTCCACATATCCAGACACAGGGAGGGTGTAAATAGTCGAGCATGTGATGATCCTAAATAATATATTAATTTGATGGAAATTCCTGATTGAATTGTACCACTAATCCAATTATTTAACTGTGGTGATTAGATCGAAAACACTATATCTCAATGTCCTGTCAACTTGTGGAAAATAAGATTTTTTTTTTAGAAAGACATTATACATGTGAATTGTGATGCATTCCATTAATTAAATGCTAGTCTTAAATGTGATGTACTGCAAAATAACCATGTGTAACACTAACGAGGTTGTAACGTCAACTTGCAATTAAATGCCACAATTTCCATTTCAATGCTGTTGATTAATATATTCAAAGTGAGTCGGTGAGACTTTGTATTCATTTAAGTAATGTACTCGGCGGTGGTTCAGACAAAGAGGAAGTATTTCTAAATCACTTTCAGACAGGAAATTATTTTTCTTCGTTTTCAGAATGCTCGCATTTGCAAGACATTCGTCCCCGTGGAGCGGTCGACTCCAATAAACAATATTGTTCGATGGAAAGACAACGAAGCACACGAGGGCTGAAGGACAGGAATCACAATACTTCTCCAACCGGTTTTAGAATATGTAATAAATCATACAGACATCCAATGTTGCACCAAAGTGAGAGGTTTTATATTACTGTATCAGTAATATAGTAGATGGTTTAGTTTTGTTAAAGATCTGCTGGTGTTGAAAATGTTTCCCCATTCACACCGTCTTTAAAATCCCAAAGCCATAAGCATTCAGCTGACCACTAAAAGTAATTAAGCTCTATCTGCGTGATCATTTTATAGATCTAAAGACAATAGAGTGGTACGGCGATATTTGAGGCCCTTTGTTACTCTCTGATTTAATATTATAATGTAATGGAAAAGTTCAGAGCAGCTCCACCTGCCTTTCTAGACCAATCTGCTCGGGGTGTAAATGGGATGAAGGCACGTGGTGTTATTTACTAAATCTCAGCTGATTTAATTTATGAGTTAATTCTCCGTCAAATGATGTGAAATTAGCCGGATTTAGAAGATACTCTGAAGACTCCGAGAGAGAGAGAGTATTTTAAAGATAGTCGACCAGCTCCCACAATGCTGCACCTCCCAGAGCTGAAAGAAAGAAATAAAATATGCATCCACACGCATTGATGCAAAAATATTCATGTTAACACTCCCGCTCCCCGAGTGCTGCCTGGATAAAAAGATAACCAAGCACACCGCATCGTTGTGTGGCTCCGTCGCCATAGTAACCCCGCGTCCTAAAACGTGTAACGGCGCTGCAGCCTCGGCCCGGTGTATCAACTCAATGTTCGACTAATCTCTGGCCTTTTAATTATTCGAAGGTCTTGAACTTGAAATTGATCTCTCCGGAATTAAATGTTTCCCCCGGCCAGAGAACCGAGAATAAAGACCGCATATCGAAGTGTGGCGGCGTGAAGCGTTTGGGACAGCGAGACAGAAAAGCGGAGCTTTCCTAAACGGCTTTGACGGAACACATCGATCGACACACGGAATTGAAGTAAACTAAACGTCAATAGCGAGCAGCGCCGCTGCGGCCCGCTAGAACCTCGATGGGTCTCTTCCCGCTCAGCCCACTGCCCCCCGTGCCGCTCCCGGCCTTTTGAGAGCGATGAACTCGGAGATTGTACGTATGAGTGTGTTTTTTTCCGACAAGCTGTTGCACAATAATGTCACGCTCCCTCTTCCTCTCTTTTCCGGCCTCATCCTCCGATCCAACCAGCGTCCACCATGCTTCCCACTCCATCCCCCTCTTCCTCCTCTCAGCCGTGTACATGTTCACATGTAAGATGATGTCATCTCATGCAATGATGTAGACCTCACCGCAGTGTTTCTCCGTCTCAACCAGCAGTGGTTATAACGACCACATTTATGACAATGTGCTATTGTTTAGTGTCTAGGGAGGGAAAATAACATGTTACCATTCTTTTTCCCCTCCATTGCTTCCCTTGTGTGTTTTTCTGAAACCAAACAAACTCTTTACTCCCAGTACAGCTGGCGTGACTGCCTGCAGATTCAGAATGTCTCCCTGGAAATCTAAATCATCACCAGTGGGAAAGTTGTCTTTCATTTTCTTATTTCTAAATCATCTTATTTGTGAAATCCACATTTTAGTGTCATTTTAATCGACGACGTTCATTTACAATCTATGTATGTTTAAGTCCAAGGAAAGACAGACAATAAGTTGGAGCACACAAAGGGAAAGCAATATTATAAAAGCGATAATTGTTCTTGTTTTATCTGTACTTAAAAATAAAGTTAACTATAATGAATCTGCATTGTGTTGTTTATATACTACACGGGAGGCAAAACATGTGACTTTGATAAAACTTTCTTTTGTGCAATTTATTTCTTAATCCAGTCCTTATTTTACTTGAAATAAGAGAAGATCATTTCTTTTGAGAAATATTATTGGAAATCTGACAATAAAAATGTAGATATTGTTCAATTGCACTTCCTACTTCAGTTATTGATTACATAGATGTTAATACAACTGTTAGTCTACTTCCAGATATATGGCGCTAAATCATAGTTAGACATTATTGTGATGTTTAGGACATTCTCTTCAACATTTTAATTAAGTATAGTATGTCTATTAAAAAAAAAGGGGGAGGACTGTCTCGAGAGGAGAGGACTGTCCAGGAGGAGAGGACTGTCCCAGGTGGGGATGCCGGTAACCCACCTGACCCGTCAAGGAACATTTAACACGCTTGCTTCATGCTACGTCCCTCTGAGCAAAAAAGCACAACACTTTAAATGTGTACTTTTTAGCCTAAATGTGATATTGTTGTTTATAAAAGGCTCAAAAACATACTGGAGCGGAAATATTTAACAGTTTGATCTCCAGTTCGCTGCATGGCCTGCATTACAGTGGTTGTAAAGCACCTAAACTACATGTATACAGTATATATATATATATATATATATATCCATGATACCAGAAGATAATAATAACGTTATTTATATAGCACCTTTAAAAACAGAGTTTACAAAGTGCACTACAGGGAATCAAGGTAAAACAAATAGAATGGTAAGATACAAATATAAAATAAAAAACAGACAAACTAAATTAGGGGAACCAAAGAACTGCACAGAAACACGACGTCACTTAAAAGCTGTTCTCTAAAAAGATGTCAGACATTCAAGGCTTCATTCTAAAACTCAATATTTGGTAAAACCCCTCAATGTCAATTCCTTTGATGATTTTGGTGCTCGTGTTAAACATTAAATAAACTGAACAACTGAATTCAGGAAGACTTAATAGTTTAAACATGGAAACGAATGAATAAAGATTTCAGAATTTTGCACCCATTGAAGAAAAAAAAGTGGATATTTGCACGAAGAAATTATCATCCTCGTCTTTTCTTTGTGTTTAATTTCAATACAATTACGCTTGTATGAAAATGTGTTTTCACTAAACACTAAATAACGACTGACATTGAGATCTGGTGTCTGCCTACAACTCTAGGAATAAGACACTTTGTGGCTGGTTGTATTCGGGCGATTTAGATTTAAAAGATAGCAAGAAAGTAATATGCAGTATAATGTTGCGCTGCTAAGGTGCCCCAATGAAAGAATAGCTGGATAATTAATTGTCATCAGATTAAGTCACAGGGGCAAAGTGGCACGATGGATATTGTGACCCACTTGTCATCTCACTTGAGTGACAGCTTTGATTAATAACAACATAATCACATTTGCATATGTGAATTGAGAAGTGGAAGATAACAGTCTGTCGGCTATGACCTCGATTGGTTTGTTAATCTTACTAAAAATAAAACGGATGGTGGCATACGCCACTAAATTCATCAGTTTTAAAAAGGAAAGAGTGGAAATTTGAATTTTCTCCAAAAGGTATAAGATATTATCTTATGGCTTTTTCCTTGAATCACACACTTTATCAAATGAGGACAGATTTTGTTTGGGGTGAAATTTGTCACAACGGTGGTAATTTATGATCTACAAATGAAATGTAGGATTTCTGTGATTTATGAAATACCAAGAAATTATATTTTGTGAAACTGTTTAAAAAAAACACACACCCTAAATACTTTAAGAAGTTATGTGCAGATTATTTGATAACATCATAGATGAATCATAAAATAGATATCCATAATACCTTTGTGGTTATGGGAAATAGCATTTTTAATAGTCAAAATGACAATTGTGAAGATCCGTTCTGATATGTTTACGAGTCACAATTTATTTATAGAGAAATACATTTTAGATATCTGGAATGCGAAATTCTAATTAGGATAATTGTAAAAAATTGACTTTCCTGGTAAAAATTATTCTGCAGACACATTGATTCTAGATATCAATGATGCAAATGTGTATATGTGAAATTGAAAGCCAAATGCAACATCAATGGCAAAACATGTTAACATTTTTAGAATAAAATTAGGCATATCTATAAAACGCATCCAGTCCAGCTATTGAAAGAGTTTCCTTCTGTGTTAGTCAGGTTCAGCCTGCCTCTTCTTTTTGTCTGGACAACACCTAGCAGTAGCTTATTTAAACAATATATGTATGAATAAATAAATAAAATTTAACAAAGTATCACTCTCACTTTGAAATGTCATGCGATTTCATTGAAAGAACAGATTTCCCAGGTTTCCACTCATACTTGAATGCAGCGTTCATGCGAGCCTGATCCATGCGCACACGTTTAATCAAAGTATCACAATCTGTAAACAAATACAAAAACAATTTAAAACATAATTGGGTCATTTGTAGAAAACGGAATCACACATTTCAAACCATTTTGGGGCTAATTGGACTCGATACAAATATCACACACACACTGCTCCGACATAGCAAAAACAAATTCAAGTGGCCAAAAAAAAATAACCTGTACTTTTTGCTGTGCACTCGCTTCAATTATTATTTAAAAATCAAAGTAATTGCTGCGGCTCACATGCCGTCACGAGAAGAGTCCCGGTTCTCTAACGAGGCCTCCTCGTGGTCAGAGCAACACGCCGTGTTTCAGATGAATATTCATGCTGTAGTAATGATCACATGGAGGGCCCATTAATCTACAAACACAGATTAGTCTGTTTCCATAGTAATGGAGATAGAAACGATGTCATATTTGGAGAAAATACGATAGTTAACGTTTAATTCCATCACTTGATATGTGGGCCAACACTTCAGAGACGCATTCACGTCAAAATATAAGAAGATACTAACTGGAAATGGCCTTTAAAACAAGGATCAGCTCCATCTACGGTTCTGGAGCCGGTCCGGTCCACTATAGGCATCTGTTATTTTGGTGGAGCTAAAGGGCACCCTGGGGAGAGCTCACTGTTAACAAACTGTTTCATTTCATTTCAATATTACGGGCAGCTTTAATGCGTTTTCAGCCTCAACACAAGGTCTGCAACTCACATTATTTCCACTATCGATTCACTTTTTCTTTCAGTCATCATGGATTAATAGTTTCAAAATTTCACCACAATTTCCTACAGCCCAAAGTGCCGTCTTCAGATCAACCGATCAGAACCCAAAGTAAACAAATCAGACTTGAAATATTCAGCAATATTCATAATGGATTAAATATTTAAATGACGAGTAAGTGATTTGAATCATTTGCGGAGGCATTTTTAGAGGACTTTTTAATCCTCCTTCACACATTAAACATTCCCTTTAATGACATTACTGTCTGCAGGTGGCAGGAATGTAGACGTTAATTAAAGATGCGAGAGTCAGAGCATTCCCATTGCCTCTCCACGGCTCTCAACATGGCGACTGCCAGATTTCTGAGTCGCATTCAGAGTCAACATGCAGCCAGCTCCTCGGGGTAAACGCTGGCGGTGTTGTGCGTCAACATTTGGCCCCAGATAACACCACGACCAGGGATGGATTAACGAACGGGCCTACCGGGCCCAGGCCCAGGGGCCCATGAGCTCAGGGGGCCCCTAAGCCAGAGCCTCCGCGCGTGACGTCGCTGTTATTAACATTGTATTGATATGAATTAGGGCTGCAACAACGAATCGATAAAAATCGATTATTATATATATAGTTGGCAACGAATTTCATTATCGATTCGTTGTGTCGCGCGATTATTACGGCGCTCAATAAGTCGCGGAGTATAAACAAAGTTGAGTTGAGCGCAGAGCGGCGCAGGAGAAACCAGAGCGGAGCGAGAGGGAGAGACGGAACGCTGCGTTGTGAGAGCCAATCAGCGCTGAGCTGCTCCTCTGTTGATGAATCTAATTGGCTGCTGCTGCTCACGTGGCGCTGGATGCGGAAGTCCTTCACGTAGTCGGAGACATTCACGGAGCTAAGTGCGCCTCCGGGTGACGTTATGAACCCAGACACCAGGGCGCTACATGTCACCACGTGTGTGGCATTTCCACAAGAGTAGAACGTAGAAAACGTGTTTATTTATTCCGTGGCGGATAGCGGAAAATATTTTTCCACGGAGATAAGCCACGACGCCGTTGTGAGCGCTGCACGTGCAGACAACATTTAACGGAGCGGAGCAGCGCGTGCGCTCTGATCGCTCTTTTAATGAAGTATCGATACTAAAAATATGCTAAATCACATCGTTTTTAACGTACGGGTACTTTGCTAGTATCGATACACCGTGCCAGCAGCAGATGTAGCGGACTAACAACATTCAAGCTAACCTAACTTCCCAAACGCTGTGGATATCTGAACGCTGATTGGCCGAGACGCGACACGTCCCATCAAAGATGTTTTATTGCGAAGAGCACCACTTCACATTTTTTCCGCGTCTCACTGCAATCTCAACGGCAGCGGGCCAGGTGAAAAAAATAATAAATCGGAACGCGTCTCTGGTATTGTTCAGGGGGCCACATGGGGACCACTGCTCAGGAGAGGAAAGCTGTCAGTCTGTTTGTGACGGTTCATCACATGGTGACCAGTGAACAGGTTCATCACCATGGTGACCAGTGGGTCTCCAGGACCTTTCCATGACTTTAAACCAAATGTCCATGATTAAACATTTTGTGAAAACTCTGTCTATACGTGACAAAGTGAGAAGATGTAGTATTTAAACTAACAATGATAATTCCAAAGCATACCGTATATATACCGTGTAAATTAACATTTGAATAAAACAAATTTGCATTACTTTTCCAAATATTTTGGGATTTTATTTTTTTCAATTACTTTTCTAGGCCTGCTAATAGCCATTTAAAAATTCCATGACTTTTCCAGGTTTTCCATGACTGTACGGACCCTGTTTTGAATAAAGGGTTGAAAATTAAAGTTTTTTTATCCGATTAATCGATTAAATAATCAACCGATTAATCCATTATCAAAATAATCGTTAGTTGCAGCCCTAATATGAATATGATGATATGACAAGATGCGCCGAAGCCGGTATATGCTAGGCTTAAGTCATTCATGTCAGTAACAGGGCCCCAATAGTCCTACTGAGGGATGGATTACCGAACGAGCCTACCGGCACCGTGCCTAGCATATACCGGCATACGGCGCATCGTATCATATCAATACAAAGTTAATAACAGAGACTTCACGCAAAGGCTCTGGCCATCCAGGGATGGATTACCGAATGAGCCTACCGGCACCAGGGGCCCATGAGCTCAGGGGGCCCCTAAACCAGAGCCTCTGCGTGAAGTCGCTATTTACAACTATTTTTGTAAATAGTTAATTTAATAATTTAATAAATTATCTTTTGAAAACAAACCTTAACTCGGTGTGGTCTCCCTACTTTGTTATTTCCACTTTGAGCCGTGTGGTTGTAACGATAACAAAAGTTATTCGTTTAATTCATATAACCGAAGTCCCTGCTATCATATAATTCGCGTTATGTTGTCTGCTCAGCTCCGGTATCGTTGTTCCATACGGACTGTTTTGTTAGCGATGGGGGTTTTTTTTGCGCGGGGGGCCTTGACACGTCCAGGCCCAGGGGCCCGTGGTTTCTTAATCCGTCCATGACCACGACCTATATGTAGCTGTTGCCTCCTTCAACCGAGTCTTTGCTCTGAAATAGGTCACGAAGTCACTTTGATGGCGTCTCAACATCACAACAGAAGCACACATGCTCATGTCCCTGGGTCCTGAGGTCACGGAACAGATTTCATTTGGATCCCAGAGTGTAGGCGTCTAATAACTCCAGCCTCTCATCCATATGAGTGCCAGAGTGCAGATCCCCTCTGTGTCTCTCTCTCCGCTCAGTGAATAGCAAACACCCACGGGAGGGGGGGGGGGGGGGGGAAAGACGCCTCGACAACTCTGCGTGTCAAACACCTGCGCGGGAGCGGCTGGCCGAGGAGCCGACGTCTAACCTGTGACCGAGTCCCTTCCGGGGGCCACAGGGGGCCTCTGCTCTGTTGAGGTGCAACTTTCCCCTCTAATCCCTCTGCCGCGGTTCGATAATCCCTTCAGTGCTCGCTTTGTTGCTTTCTTAGCTGTAATCCTGCCTGAATAAAGAGAATAAACGAAGAGGATGGTCAACACAGCTCCTCGGACACACACACACACACACTAAACCCAACGGTTCTAACTGTTGACAAAGACAAAATAAATAATGTTGCGCAAATGCACTCGTCAGATGTTTGAAAAGACGAAAGGCTGAATAGAAAGTGATAATCGTGGTGTTGAAGCAGGAAGTAAATGTAGTGCTATGATGTCAGAAGTACCAGCACGCCATTAAACGCATTCCTCTCAAATGGGGGGTTTGGAGCACTCGGCTCAGCAGGTGTGGTCCGCCGCCGCCTCCGTCCCGTTTCCATTACTCTCAGTTCAAAGAATTGCTTCTGGCGACAATTTCCCACCTGTCTGAGAATCAGAGGCCAGGGGCTCGCAGGGCAGTAAAACCCTCGCGGAAACGCCCCCGACGGCGCATCTGGCGTGACGCCGGCATCCGGCCTCCTCCACGCGGCGACCTCGGAACTTGCAGGGGCAACAGGAAACTCCCCCGGACTCAACATCGTCATTAAACACGATTAATAGAAGAGCAGCGCGTCACAAAGCCAGCGGCCGCCTGGCGAGAGACGAGTTAACAATTCACACATCGATTATCCGGCCCGATCGATGCGGCAGAGAAGAACTGTGAGGGGAAATGTGTGTGTGTGTGTGTGTGTGTGCGTGCGTGTGTGCGATGAGACGTCTCATTGCGTACTGAAACTGCTCCACAGAACTGGTTTAGCCTCGAGTGTCAGAAAGGGTAAACAAACACGCACGTATACAGCTGGGGCACTTTGTTTCTTCTTCTTCTTCTTTTCTTTTCTTTTTTTTCAAAGCATGCGTTTGAGTGTGTGTGTTTGAAGGTGTGCCCTCTCCTTGCCACTGTGAGCTTAAAGCGTTTCAGCTCGAATCAAAGCACTGCAGCAAATAGGAGGAAGCTGGAGAGCAGACACCAAGACACACACACACACACACACACACACAGTCAAGCAGGGAGGATTCAATGCGACAGAGGCAGAGCGAGCGAACAGAGAGCGAGGGGCTCAGACTGCGACACACAGCCCAAACAGGAATTAAGGAATTAGAAAGCAAACGGAGGGAGGCGATCACAGAAAGAGAGGAATCACAGATTGTTCTATTGCTGTGCGTCAGAGGGCGGTGCCAATCATCCGTGTTTGTTGTTGTTGTTGTGCGTAGACATTCTCCACCTTGCTGTCAGAATATCACACAGTTACCGTGGCAACAGGCTTGTTCGGGACAAGAGAGGATGTGGTTTCAATTGGACAAACAGTCCGGAGTCTGTGTGACGATCGTCTCCGATTGGCTGCTGTACAATTAGAGTCTTAAACGTGCGCACTTATCGGACAACACATATCAAACTATAACGAGGAATTGTGAGTTTAGCTGCGATATTTGTATGGAGTGTTTTAGTATAGATGGAAAGTGGTGACGGAACGACTGTCAAAACTATATTAAATTGTCTAATGTGTCATTCTTTCATAATGTTGAACAGTTTATGGAGGCTGAGACTTACATGTAGTTGATTCAGACCAAGTTTGTGCATGTATAGATTATTATGGGCCTTAATGTCTGCCCTGTAAAATTCACCCGATTCATATTGCTGTACATTTTCTGGTCCCTAGACCTTCATTTATTTATTTATTCTCCAGAGGTTTTCACATGAAACTGTTGTATTCATGCACTTAAGCTAAATAAATACATACAATACTCAGTTCTCAAACAAATTAATTTTCCATACATTTATTCTCACAAAAATGTTAAGAGGGGATTTACTGACTTTCGATGATGGAAATACTGAATATCTTTTGGCTCTTGACTGACAATGTTTGTCCAGCCTCATTCAATAAGCTCCACCAGACGGGTGCAAACAATGGTGCCTCCTCTCCGCCTGGCTGTGAATCTCAGGACTAACACTCAATATTTTCTGGTAATAATGACACAACCCAGGAGAAGGTTCAGATGGGAGAATATAGGAATGATGAAAAAACGCGTGACCTTTGAAAACACGGTTTGGCGTTTTCTCCTCAGAATATTGGTCATCTGAAAAACATCCGTAGTGAATCTCTGGTTTCGGTGTCAGTAGCTTGCAGCACGAGGTATTTTCTACACTTCTTTTTCTACGGATGTTGAGCAATCAAGAACATCAGTTCCAGTTATTAGTGCCGAAACTCTTGGGTTAGACTGGAGCAACTCTTGAGCTATCACCGTGCCATTCATCCACAGCTGGAGAGAGGAGATCACAACTGCTCTGAGAGCCGTCGCAAGTCTTCCCGGGGAAGCAGCAACTTAAGTAGAAGCAGGTGGATCCAGCAATGACTGTAAATTACAACACTTCATCACAAAACGACTCCCAGAAAGACATCATCATTATCCTCATCATCACAGATTGAGAAGAAACAACAAAAAATATCATTTTTTTTCTTAAACGAGAGCAAGAATGGTTGGTCAGTGGTTGTTTATTGCTATTCCAGGGGATGTCTTGGTACGCACTATGAGCCTCCTTTATCAAGATTACATGAATTTAACTGGAAATCTCATTTTATGGCGGCCATCGTTGTCCCACAGCAACGCGTTCCCCTTTATGGGCCAGTGCAGTAACTATTAACCCATGTGCCCTTTACACGCCTTTGTTTTATGGTCGCATTCGTCTGCGTTTAAAAGAGGGCGGGGCGTTTTAAATTGCGCTCACACTGCCCTACATTAGTGTCGACTTGGGGGTCACAGCCAAAGCGTGGCGTTAAACATTGCTGCAGGCTTTTCATGCGGCGAGTGTGTGAAGTGTGGCATCACATCTCAAGTCGGTCATGACGAATCTGTGAATAGGTTGATGACGATAAATGATTACATCAGCACACGACTCGATTCATTTCCTTCCAAACGGAGACAGTAAACTAATGTAACGGACTACTTTGCAGCAGGGTCTGCGGGAAGAATATTTATTTTATTCTTTGCATTATAAGACGAGTCTGATTTTGGGACTTAATGTACAAAAGTTCTTTTGTATTTTAGTCAAATCTAAGAGATGTTACAGTTCTAATCATAAAACCTGAAAAGGAGAAATTGAGTCTTTAAGGCACACACACACACACACACACACACCAGTTATCCACGCAGCATGGCCACTGGTGTCTGCTGCGTTTATTCAGAATAGCACCAGTCCACTTCAAGCGTCTGTCTGCACGCTCTTAATATTTAATGATGAAACCTCACCTCATTCATCTTGAGAACTTCGACTTATCAAACGACGCCCGTCAAATGAAACATCTTTATTCATCCCCCTGTAAATGATTTTTAAAGATTTTTAATTAGACACTGACATTGTAGAAACCGATACCTCCACCTCTTCCACGGCAATCTAATTAAAGAGTTCTCGTTGTGAATAATACCGTTATCCTTTTCCCTCACAGTGGGGGTGCACCGCAGAATAATAGCGTGACGACTTGCCACGCGATTCATAATATCACGGGAATAGCTCAAGGTTACACTCACTTTAAGAGAACGCTGTGACGGCTCTGATTAGCCGGTTCAATGTCAGGTGTCACACCTTGGAGAGGAAAAGGTTGTTGCTCACACTGGAAAAGGAGAAACATGATTCACCCCCCCCCCCCCCCCCCCCAGCAACACTAACTGCTATTAGCAGCAGCAACATGCTCACAGTGCAGGAAGTGACACGGACACTCAACATAAAGAGCATGGCATTAGCGCGCAAACACACATGCTCTTGGAAGATTAAGTATGGAACATCAGATACGGATTACCCATTGTAAAGTTGAATGTGTGATGAACTTCACATTAGGAAGCACTTCAACACATAACCAGACGCCACATCTGAATAAAACACAATTAGACAACGTGCTGCCAACAGAACTATCCGGACGATTAGCTCGACAGATCCGAGGTCTGCGGCTCACGGAGTCGACTGGATTCCTAATCGTCTCCTATACGCCTCGTAGGATACGAGGACACGGACCGTTTTACCAGGGTGACGAATGATTTGGGCTTTTGACCACGCATTAGCTGACCGAGACGCAGCCCACCAACGACGTAGAGAGGATCGCTATCGGGAGGCCTGAATAAGGAATCCGTCCCACAGGAACGCTCTTCAGTCATGACTGGATCAAAGATATCGGGGTGCCGTTTGGCTTGGAGGGGGTCAGGGGGTCAGAATGTAGCCCCACCATGTAGTCCCCTCAGAAGAGGCTGTGAAACCAGTTCTAACACAACCAGTGGGGACCGATCCTGCTGAACACTGAACAAGGACATGCCTTTAGCGTAGGACCGGGGCATACAAAAGGTTTGGGAATTTTACTTTTCATCGTTCAAATCTGTTATTCACAGCCATTTAAA
Source organism: Pseudoliparis swirei (assembly GCF_029220125.1). NCBI lineage: Eukaryota > Metazoa > Chordata > Actinopteri > Perciformes > Liparidae > Pseudoliparis > Pseudoliparis swirei. The sequence continues at coordinate 8,070,557 of NC_079408.1, forward strand.
CCTGAAAGTCAAAACTTCCAAAAGTTTTGGAGCAACACAAAATGCTCCAGGCCAGTGTAGAGAAAAAACCCAGTTTTGGATAGTTTGGCTGCACACTCAATATCAAAGACTAAACCCAGACATTAGGTAATGTCGGTGTATTTAACAAACTCTTTTTATGGTTTGGATTCATACGTTTTAATTCCTCTGTATTTCGTTGATCAACACCCGAGGGAATAAAGGAAAAGTTACTCCCACAGTAAGTTGGAGAGTAGAGTGCTTCGAGGAAATCAAATGATTGAAAGATGAAATTAAAGAGATGACTACGACTGTCCCTCCAGGTGAATTCCATCGACCCTGTATCTCCAAATCCCTCCCCCAGAGTGTCCCTCCTGTTTCTCTAAATCTCCATCTACTATGGTTTATTTGTCACCATCTTCCAAGCTAAAATCACGCTGACCTTTTTGACCCTTGTGCCCTTTTGCATTTCAGCGTTCGTAGCAGAACAGAAGAATCTTTATATATTTCTTCTGTTGCGCTGGCTGAAAGCCTCGAGAAGGGAAAATGTTCAGAACCTGCAGTCGAGGTGTGAAAACCTTGGCAGGATTCAGCTCCATCGGTCTTTCACAGGCTGGCTTCAGGCTTTCTATGTTGAACTGTGGAAAGACAGATTATTTTAAATCGCCAGCTGAGGGCCAGTGTTTAAAATCAGTTTTTTCCATCACTGCTTTACAGCCAAAGCTCAAGATAACTTGTGAGGGCCTGCATGTCGACACAGGACAATCCCTTCTGCTCGCACTTACTCCGAAAGTCACACTCGTGCACACGCACACGTTCACACGGGGGGGGTTGCGGGCTCGTATAGACTCTGGTCAATTAAACACCCTCATTAAGATAACCATGCAAATAAAAGGTGTCGGATAAAGGTCATTATCGAACACTAAAATTAGTAGCGGATGCATTATTAATGAATAAAATGGCTCTGTTATGTGTAGGGATGGGCATCGAGAACCGGTTCTGTTTTAGAACCGGTTCCCAGTGAACCGATTGTTTGGGATCGTTAGCGGTTCTGTTTTAGTTCTTCTAACGGTCCTCTGATTTTTGTTTGCGAACGTTAACCAAATTCTTTAACGGACCTGCTAACGGTGAACCGGATGTTGCGCGAACTTTTTTAGTTTCTTCAGACTGCAGCAAACATGGCAACGAGGCAGAAGCGCTCTAAAGTTTGGCTCTATTTCACAAGACAAAATGACAACTACGCCACTTGTAACGTGTGTCAAAAATCTATTTCGTCGAAGGGAGGAAATACAACTAATATGAATAAGCATTTGAACACAGCGTGGAATTAAATGTCAGGAATGTCATGTGTTCGATGCAGCAGCTCACTAACGTCGGGCGCTTCATCTCTTTCTGTCCAAGGTAAACTCCTCCAAAGTGATCACAACCACTCACTGTGTGAAGCCATTTGCCTTTATTGTGTGGAGTCGATCAAGTTATCTTCTGTCCCTTCGTTTGAAGCACACATTTGAGCTCCGGCATTGGTCCCATTATCGATCACTTCACGTTTTTGATGAAAGTCCAGTTTTGAGAAAATTTGATCGTAACGGTATTAATTATTGGAGGGCGTGTGTTATCAGCAAACGTTCGCGTTATCGTGTTTACCCATTATTAAACAGCATATCGATTTTTAATCCATTATTAAATTTAGCATATAGCTACGCTAGCTTAGCTACAGAATCTTCCATTGTCACCCTACATTGAGGCAGAGGTCGTGTTGCCCTCCCTCTGTGGCTTGGCTATGTCAGCTCAGCAAATTCAGCGATTTTGTTAGTGCCATTTGTTTCATTGTGTAAACCAGCTTTCACTATATAAATAATCTCCATTGCCATCCCATTTAGCTGATGAGGTTCAGAGTCAGACCGGTTCAGAGGCTGGTCGTCTGGGTCACAGGCTACAGCACGTCTTGTACACCTCCTCATATCTTTGTGTTCATCCTCCACCCCATCTGAGAGAGTGTTCTCCATGGCTGGAGACACAATAAGTCCTGAGAGATCGCGTATCCTCCCGGAAAAAGCAGACATGCTTATTTTTCTGCACAAGAATTGTTGATGATCCATACAATTGATGGTGCACACTTGGTATTTGCCACTGCTAGTTTCATTTTTGGCAGCTCAGTTCATATACCCTTTAAAACAGGAAGGAGCACTGTAATTTCTAGGAACATGTTTAAATTAAACAGAATACATTTTATTTAAGTTATGTAAGTTTTATTTTAAGTTCAAGAGGAATATGTATAAATGTTTTTGCTTATTTAAAAAAAGTAAATGTGTATGTATACATACTGTGTGTGTGCAGCATTATATAAAAGAAAATTAATGTGAATAAACCCGTTTGTGCTCTTTTTTCACCTTGCCCAAAAGAATCGATAAGAGAATCGATAAGGAATCGAATCGATAAGCAGGAATCGATAAGGTATCGGAATCGTTAAAATCTTATCAATTCTCATCCCTAGTTATGTGAAAGGTTCACCTGTGTTGAACCCACTGAGCATGTACCTTCTACTAAACCGTAATGTCGGCAGCTTTTAGCTGCAGCGCGCGTCCCTTTGTTGCAGATTTCTGGCTGCTACACGGACCATATGGTCTCACCAGCCCAATAGATAACAAACATTTCCAGCGTCAAATGTGACGATGTGACAGAACTTGAGGAGTGGGTCTTTGACGCTGACAGTTTTGCCACTCGTGCGTTCAGAAATTGCTCAACGCAGCCAGAAGCTAATTATTTAAGTCCAAAGGTCTCAACGATTGTCATTTATCCAATAACACTGGAAACGTATGCATACTTCATAACTTCCATTCAGATAACACAGAAGCATTTCCTGATCTGTAGCAACCTCACGCTCCTCCCTCCTCTGCTCCTGAGGAGCCACAGTTCCGACAGCGACGAGAGGGCTCCGTCACTTAAACGTAAACACATGTCGTTTCAACTGATGCCGTCATTTGCTTGGCAGGGCAGGTAAATGATGACTGGTGAAGAAAAAGTCCTCTTCCGATTGGATAACCAGAAGTTACCTGGCATCACGGTGAGAAGCATCAATCTGCTGCTGTGCTGGGAAACCCGAGAACCACTTGAATTGCCAAAAGAAAACATTTCAGGAAGGAGGGAAAAAAAAAAAAATGCTGTACGGTGGTGTAGTGGCGAGCACTGTCGCCTCACAGCAAGACGGCCGTGGGTTCAATTCCCGGTCGCGGCGGTCCTTCTGTGTGGAGTTTGCATGTTCTCCCCGTGGCAGCGTGGGTTTCCCCCGGGTTCTCCGGCTTCCTCCCACAGTCCAAAGACATGCAGCAGGTAAATTGATGTCTAAATTGCCCATAGGTGTGAATGTGAGAGTGAATGGTTGTATGTCTCTATGTGTGCCCTGAGATGGACTGGCGGCCTGTCCAGGGTGTCCCCTGCCTTCGCCCTATGTCAGCTGGGATCGGCTCCAGCGCTCCGCGACCCTAATGAGGATGAAGCGGTATTGATAATGGATGGAGAGAAAAAAACAGCTTTGTCTTTTTATGTTGACAAAGGGTGAAAACGTAAAGAGCCCTCTGCTCTTCTTTTCTGCTTCACTGTGTGGTGGCGCATTTAAAGCCTTTGGTCAAAATGACAGAGGAGGAAGTCACTTTTACTGTACGTCATAAACTGTGTTCAATTCCTTTCACTGGGTCTGACCTTCTCCCACAGATGATCAGAAACCACTCTGAATGCAGCCAACAATAACACGTCCCGCAAATATCCCAGACTAAATAATGTTTCTTTCCAACAGGATCATATATAGTAATAAGACGATAAGTTTAACAATATCAATGATATTGATTCCTACATAGTGAGAGGAGAAGATTAGACACATGAAGGATATTTTATACATAAACGCCTTCCTCCCAGTTGGTAACAGAGGGCTTCTGGATACATGTTAGTCTTCATGTTCATGTTGTGAGGGCATCACTATGACAGACACAGGGTTCATTTCTATAAGTAATAGACAAGTAATAGACTAGATCAGGAAGTTGCTACTGTAGCTAAATGTAGGGAATCATCTGAAGGTCACTTATTAAATGGACACATGAGGGCACAAAAGCAAAGAGAACAGCACGCTGCTCTATGCCGACATCGGCGTTTTCCAATGTGCATGAAAGGCATTTTTGAGCTCACTATTTGGATTAAAATCAGCATCATTTAAAACCAAGAGCCGCTCCCAGAAAATGATACTCTAATCTCAACCTTTACGAGACATTTAGTCAATAACATATACATAACGTACACTGAGTTATTGAGCTTTCTAACCTGCGGCCGTGAGAAGAGTGACTGGTATTGTTTGAAGGAACGAATCGACCGATCAACGTTATTCTGTGTCTCTAGGTTCATGGACTCCTCTTAAACCGGAGACTCATCTTCATAGTTCATGAAATACAGAAGAGAATCCAAACTGAGTCTTAAAATCCTGACATGCAGACACAGAAAAGCAAAAGGCGGAATTCAAAAGCATTTACAGGGGCACTCAAGATAACCGGTTTATTCTAACACTTCAGGGAAATGACAACTCTTAAAGTGAACAGAGAACAAAACTATATCGCACACTCAGACAATATAGGGGGCCGTGTCACGTGGTCCTTCAGTAGTTCACTGATGCCTTCCCTGCTGCTTTGAAACCAAACGCCATATCTACATTTTCCTCAATATTACAACATTTTAGGAGGATTACATTTTAATTGAGTGGTTTCTGTTGAATTAAGAAGCCCTGTAGCAAAAAGCATCAATAATAAAGCAGCGTTGCATTGCCATGCTCATTTTTGTTAGCTAGTGTACCTCGGGGAGTCTGGCACTTAACCAAAACAAAACATGTGCCGCTAAGGTCCAACGAATTATTGAAGTGTTTCAACTCTTTCACGAGCATCCGGAATTGACGAGAGTGCGTCATCGCTGCCACAAACCGATACATCGAATGTCCGAGGGCGTAGAGTTCAGAAACTCTGAAATTCTGTACATCTTTCTACATGATAGATTCCCGAATAAGGAAAACAATTGATTTAATGAAAACAGTGGTCAGATCTTAGTTTTTAATCACCCCTCTGCGTACTGAAATCTGGTCGTGTACAACTCTGTTCATCCCTCTACCCACCGACTAGTTTCCCTTTCTTTGGCTGTTCTATCTGCAGCTCGTGTGTGTGTATCGGATACAATGCTCTCAAGAGAGATTGGAGTGAGAGCCAGGAGTTTTATGAAGGTGGAGAAGAGAGCCGGGGCGGGATGAAGGGAAGGGGGGGGAGGGGCTGTTAAGAGTTGGGAGTGAGAGATGAAGCGTGTGATTGATAAGAGGAGACTTGATGAGGCCATCTTGAGGCTCTCCTGCATACCAAGATACTCCGGAACAGAAGATGGTGTAAAAGGATTTGCATTTCCTGTCTCCGAAGTGGGTGTGGCCCTCTCAAAGGAAAAAGCCTTTTTAGTGTCTGACTGTTTACGAATGTGGCTTGTGAGACATGGGTCCAATATCTACTTTGGTGACTCCCACTGACTGACTCTGTCACCCCCAGGACTACCTCCTCTTCTTCCTCCTTCCTCTCTCCTCCTTCTTCTTCTTCTTCCTACTCCTCCTCCTCCTCCTTCTTCTTCTTCATACTCCTCCTCCCTCCTCCTTCTTCCCTCCTGGAGGCCTCCTCCACACACACATGTCACTTTAACATGCACTTCTAACTTAAACACACGTCACATGTAACATACACTTTTACACACATGTCTCTTGAAACACACCTAAACACTAACGTTATTTGTTTATCTTCGTTTATCTTTAACTTATTTGTTTATCTTTATTTATCTTATCTTATACTTAAGTTAATACACTTTGCACTGTTGCGTTGATTGTTGTTTGTCATGTCAAATGTTACACCTTTCACCAAAAAAATTCCTCGTTTGTGTAAACATTCCTGGCAATAAACGGATTCTGATTCTGGGTCGAAATCTGGCCTCACGTTCACTTCAGAATGAACCCGAGACCCGCCCCATCGTCTGCTAAAGGGGCGGGGCAGTGGCGAAACACCAGCTGACACGGATACAGGAAATGCCGTCTCCTTTCTGACCCGTCTCAGACGTTTCCATCGCTCCCTCACACACAAAACACACACACACACACACACCTTCTTGCTTAATAATGCATGGCCAACATTTTTCTCTCATTGTTTATTAAAACATACACACACAACTTGATATTTTCCCTAAAATGCCTTTTCATGGCCAGCTGTTCCTTGGTAACTAGCAAGGCCACTGTTCCACCAACGCCTCCACCTATCAGGCCGGGCTCAGACACAAAACACATTTCCTCTCTCTGCTGTCCTAAAACGCCTTCCTGCAGCCAGATGTCCGTTCGCATATAACACAATCACCAGGGGCGGCTCAGGCTAAGGAAAAGAAAGTGCTTGAGAGAGAGAAAACGCTGCAAAAATAAATTGTAGGATACGGGTTGTCACAGGATCATAAACATTATTCATGGTTATATTGACGCTAGTAGCGCTATGCTTTAGACACAATTCCACAATCACAATATCTTTTATTGTCATTTTAACTCGTGGCTAGCATGGGTTTCTTCACACATGCCATGTAATACGAACATAAAGGAGTGTAGCTGTCAACTTCTCAGCAGAAAACATTTGACAGAAATAAAAAATAAGGCACGGTACTGTAGACTGTCATTGTTGCATCGTCTTGAACAACAACAAGTCTTCATCTCACTGGATTTACTCGGGGACTCGGCCCCCTGGCACGTGTTCCTGGTCGGTACTCTTTCTGAGATCAGCTCAGAGGTTTGGCTGCCAGAAGGGCCACACGGGAGTTATCCCGTTGGCTTCCCCATGCCAGGGAATAACAGCAGAGCACAGATAAGTGCCATCGATGTCGAATTACACCCAGCTGGAAAACTAACATAACGAGAGTCCCTTTTCAACCGTGCACGGAGGAGAACAGCAGAAAGGGTGCAAGATAAACGTCCTCAAATCTAGACGGGAGCCATGCAACGGCACATTAGATGCTGGTCAAAGAAGTCAATCCAGTGATGCGGAAGCAGCCAGTTAGAATGGAAATGGGCATGAAGCCTGTAAAAGCTACTAATAAAGCCAAAGTCAGGGTTTTCTCTTGACGTGGATACTTAAATGTTTTCAGCCCATGACCCAGATTCTTCAGCCGGCGACCTGGAAAGTCCCCTGCCCTGCAGTGGGTCTCAGATTCATTAAACCATACTGCTGCAAGTGGCCAGTTAGCGACCCCCTCCGCCCCGAGGGTTATCAATAAAAAAAAAGAGGTGTAAATAAAGATATTTCTTGCAGACAGTTTCACTCAGTCTGCTTCTATATCGATTACTATTTATTTCAGGAAGGAAAAGGCCTTATCCCAACAGACTCAAACACGATTCTTTAGCTCAAGGTTGTACTGTGGATCAAGTAACGGATTATACCATAAAAACATTTATTTCAGGCTGTCACCCTTTTTGAAAAGGAGTGAGCGCACCTTTCCCCACATGCTGTTATCCTTTCATCAGAGCCTGTTTGAAGAGCTCGTCCCCGATGTGCAGGTCTATTGCCAGGCAGGTGCATTGATGCATAAATCTACATTAGTCAGCCAATTTAAGGATTAAAATGCAAAGGGTCGGAAAGAAAATTGTCTTCTTTTTTAAGAGATCTAAACTCCTGGAGTATTATTAAAATGGTGAATGTGGGCTTTGTAGATTCTTATAGATTATAAATTCGCAAATAATTGTTTTACTTGATCAAAACAGTCAGATTAATGTTTACAAGAATGAAAAGCAGACGTGCAGTTGACTCACTTAAATCTTGTTTTTCAAAAACTACTTCCATCCAAATACTGGATACAGAATTATCAGATTTCTTTCTACAGAAGAGTCGCTACCCTGCTGGTCTTGCCGGCCACCTGCAGTTGTGGATTAACATTTATTTTTTTTCCCACACAAATTATCTTTGGAATGATACAGACACAGGCTTGCAGAGAACAGAGAAACCAGCCAGATAGTCGTTCGACAATCAATGTTTGTCAAAGTCACCTCATGAAATCTGCTTCAAGTGACATTTGTCAATTTAACCCGAAGCCTGGAACATATAAAAAGCCAGCTACCTAATAAGGATTTTTATTTTTTTCCGTTAGAGATAAGAGATTTTAGTGTAATTTAGGAAACCCGACATAAAAAAAACAAAATGTACATCTCCATTCATATATGCAGCTAGCTGCTTACATGCATCCCCTGTGTTTGTTGCAGCCTCGTGTTTGTCCGGGCATTTTTCCCTCTGCGCCTTAAGGGGCGTCGCTCTAAGCCAGGGGCGTCAAACTCATTTTCACCGTGGGCCACATCAGCATCATCTTAAAGGGCCGGTGTAACTGGAGTAGTGTATAAACTACTCCCGAACACACTGTTAGATAACTCTCTTTGCATTTGATTATTGTTTATTCAAGAGTAGAATTGTTGTACACATGAACATTTCTCTAATATTATAACACAAATCCATTTCATTTGAAATCTTCAAAATAAAAGCACAGTATATAAAGGTGATCATATGTCTTTCAAATCGTCAGGGGCCGCATAAAATGACCTGGTGGGCCGCATTCGGCCCACGGGCCTTGTGTTTGACACCTGTGCTCTAAGCGCTCATAAATGAGATGCAGAGGGGGGATGTAGGGCGGACAGCCTGCTTGTTACAGTTGTCAGCCAGCTGAGGTAGTTTGACACCTGTAATCTCCGTTGCTACGGTTTTGAGCCAATTTCTTCTGGCAGGGCTCATACTACCCAGCCAAGCACGAAGTTAAAGAGTGACAGCTGACGTGACCAATGAGTTGAATAAAGGTGGCATCATCAACTCAATCCACGCCCTGCAGGAGTTTCATCACACGTCCATCAGTTCAAGACAACATTACATGCATCATCATCATCATCATTAGTGACTTTAAAATATATATATTTCGCACGTACACTATAAAAGATTGACAGCTCAGAATTACAGCAAATTGACAAATGACACGTTCCCAATATTCAGATCCTTCTCGGTGACAAACGGTATGGGTTTAGTTTCCTGACAAACTTCAACCAAACACAAAGAACAAAAGGTGTCTTGTGTGATTAGCTTGTGCTTAGGCACCGGAGTGTGTCTTTAGTTGAGACCCAGCAGTGCATGCAGTGTGTCGAGTGTTTGTTGAGGCCACAGCCAGGCAGCGAAGTGCACTTAATGCTGTTTGTGCCCCCAAGTTTATTATGGCCAGGTAATTATAGAGCTAATTAATATTCATGCTCGAGTCCACGCCTCACGGTTTTTTCTGTGTCTGTGTGTCTGTGAGCATCCGCTATCTCTCCAAGTAACCATGACTGTGCGTTTGTGTGTGCGTCTAATGCATGTTGTTCCTGCCATTTCAACTCGGTGTGAGAGCGCGCTCATACGTGCATGTGGCATTACTAAACTCTGTGATGAAAGGGGACAGTTTTCTGTTGCCGTGGTAATGAAGCAGCGGAGCGTTGCCATGCATGACAACGGAGATGGAACATAACTGTGTAAGGGCATCGTCTTGGAAACACAATCAGCACACAGGGATGCGTTCGGGTTGAGGCCGACGGAGGCCGATGGATGGATGGAGTGAAAAGAAAATAAGTAAGTGATGCAAAACACAGATACATGAGACAAGTGGACAGAAGCAGTGCAGAACACCTTTGTGTGTCAAAATAAGAGGTAGTTGTGTGTGTGTGAGACAGAGAGAGAGAGAGTGATGGATTGTCTCGTCTATACAGCCAGAAGTGTACAAGGAGGAGGGGGTAGAGGGAGAGAGAGAGAGGGAGAGAGAGAGCGGTGTTGCAAGGGGAACATGGATGGGGTGATGTGATCGATTCGACTGGCCCCGTGTCCCCTGAAGAGGGAGGGATTCAGATAGATGGATAGAAACAGAGATGGAGCAAAGGAAAGGCTGCCTTGACAGACAGATAGATCAAGAGAGAGGAATGCACAGAGGCGACAGACGGATAGAGTGAGACGATAAGGAGTGATGGGAAAGACAGCAAGATGAATACAGAGGTAGATGTCAAAATAATGTGAGGAAAGGTTGGGCTGGGTATGAAGAGATATACCAAGAGCTCCTTGGTTTGTCAACACATGCTTTTTGTGAGACGGCGTAGATTTTAACAGGGCCTTAAGCACGGTGGTTAAAATGTAGGAGTGAGTCTCCCCGTAAGACAGAAACCATTTAGGGAGCGCACACACACACAGAGAGAGAAGTCATTCATTGAGGGAAAATGCCTGACATTCATTTTCCAGCTGTTCAACTCTTACAATGTTCTTTCTCCATTTTTCATATATTTGTCAATTCAATGTCAGAACTGTTGTTTGGACGGGAAGAAATTTAAACCCTGTGAACCTGCGAATGGCATTTTACAGGCTATATTAATCAATTAACCTCCCAAAGAATTGACGAATGACAAATGGAATGGAAATAATTGTTAGTGGCAGCCCTGACGACAAAAACGAAGAAAAATAAATGACCTGCCATCGCCAAACGTTGACATATTAAATAGGTGTTCGTGGATACATCAGCTCATTACGTTTTCCTGGCATGAAAATTAAATGGCCAGAAAAGTTCAAACTTAAAGTACTTTTGCTTTAACCGCCAAGGTGAATGCAATTCTCAACGTCACACACACAACACTTGGAAAATAAGGTTTTATTTCTGAGAATAATAAAACCACTAATTATTCTTGCTTCTGCCCTGGTAGGTGATTAAATCTAGACTATGTGCACATGGCACATCTCCGAAGACAGTTAACCTGAATACAAGTGCATCTGTGGACGACTTGAAACTAAATACACAGCTACCCCATTAAATATTCAACATGTATCTGGCTGTGCAGCATAAGCAAACATGGCACTGATCAGGTAGACTCCGAGGCGTATTCTGAGGGATACATTCTCAAGATGAATTTTCTAAATTTGTACGAATACATTCTCAATATGTTTAAGCTGCTGGGGTTAAATCAAAGTCGACCTATAACACCTTTTTAAATTCAACAGTTGTGTTACAAAAACGTGCGATACGCATCATGAATAATTTTGGCTACTGTGAGCACACAAACTCTTTATTTTACAGATCACGTGTTATGAAATTTAATGATTTGATTTATTATAAAATAATGCAGACAATGTACAGAGCTAAAGCAAAGTCACTGCCAGACTGTGTACAAAGTTTATTTTCAATACATGAGTGTAAATATGATTTAAGAGATGTTTGTAAGTTCACGGTACAAAAGGCTAAAAAAGGGATTAAAAGAAGATGTATTTCTGTTGTGGGAGTCCAATTATGGAATAATGTTGAAATGGATGAACTGGTGAACTCCTTTTTGGTTTTCAAGGGAATTATTTATAAAACAATTCTTGAGTTATAAATGTAATTAAAAACGTATTAATATGGAAGATGTATGTGGTAGTATATATAAATATATTTTGTTTATTGTTGTTTTTGTTTTATTTTCTTCTTTATTTTATATTAATTTTCTGATTTATTTTGATTTCAATTTAGGATAGCAATTTATAAGCATTTTTTGCTTCTACCTATACCTTTTTAGTCTCTCTTTTTTATATTATATAGGATAATATTGTATTGTATTTGATTTGATTGACTGAATAAAATACACAAACAAACAAACAAAGTGAACTCATGGGCCAAAGTCACACATACAACATGGAGTGAGGCCATTCCAATCCCATCAGCTCGCTGGCATGTGTGTTGCTGTGCAGTGAGCTGCAGGGTGTGTGTGTGTGTGTGTGTCAGTGTGTGTTAGTGAGTGTGAGCACAACGTCTGTGGTGCTGTGGGGGAATGTGTGCAAATCTCAGAGAGAGAGAGTAGTTGTGTGTATGCACATGTTTATATTATGTGCACGTCTGCCGATTCCAGTGTCTGTTTTATTCCTCTGATATCGTAGGTCTGTGTTGATCGATTCAGCTTCATGACGTAGGTCAGCAACGCCATAATGAGGCCGTGTTCACATGTTTATGTGCATTAGTCTCGCTTAAAGTAGAGCATGTTTGCTCTCGCTCATATGACCGTGACTGCATCTATTCATCCCGCCATGAATAGTGTGTGTATGTGCGTGTGTGTGTGTGTTCTAACTGTGTGTATAGCATGTGTTCATGTGTGTTTGCATATTGCATGAATCTCTTGAACTGTTTCCCCAAGGGACTGTGTGTGTTAATGTTCCTGCTGTATGCATATTACTTGCACTACACTATTGAAAGAAAATGTGCACCGGCATTTACCCTGGCCTCATCCAGCAGCACTATAAACTGCCACACACAATTATTTCCACACGCACACACACAAAGTGCCAGAGTTATCCCAGACTCTGCCATGTCCTCCGTCTCTTTACTCTATTCACCTTGTTGGACGTGACGAGCAAAAGACAACATGAACTAATGGTTAACATTTGTATTATTTAAATCTCTAAAAAGTGCACGCTCTACTGACTACTACAACTGGATGCCTGATTCAAGCATTCAGCGGCCCCGAATGGATCACACGGTTAAAGAATGATGACAAAACCACTTGAAGCAGACGAAACGGAAAGTAAAGTGAAAAAGAAAAGGAACGCTTCGATTTGGAGCGTTTTGTATTTGCCCACTTCCTGCAGTCAGCACAGTCACCAAATAACTCAAGACAATAACAGAACATCCTACAAGTCACACATCCACCAACTTTACCCAAAACTTTCTTGCGCCGAATTGAAGCCACCGGTGATCAGCTGATAACGTAAAGGCACCTCAAGGTGCTGCCTGGTAGGGTGAGCTCACGGGTCCTAAATGTTCTCACCAAGCACCATTCTGTTTTTGACCAGTTGCATCAAAGTAATTACAAATAACTTACGTATAGGGAATAATAGGGCATACATTCATACATTTTGAATGATTGTATAAAACCATTCAAACAATGAATGACTACAAAGAAAAACAAGCTTGTGTAAACCTCCGTTGGGATTTCTTCCTGTACACTCCAACTAATCACGACCGCATCATTTCCAAATGTCCCAGTTAATCATACGACTTCAAATATATCTCATGGCAGTCCAAACAGGAGCTGCAACTGTTCACACAAACCAAAAAGAGACAACTGGAGGGAACAGGTGGCTGTAAATGTCTGAATCCCACGCCATGCTGGCACGCATCACATTAGCATCCGCACGCTCCCGGTCCTTCAATGAGCATCTGCCAGAGTTAGCAATCTAAATCTGCAAGAACTGAAGGGCCACTTGGGTTGTCATTTGAAATGTGGTGAGTGCAAGTGAAGTAAAGTAACATAAAAGTCCCTTTGAAGAATCAATCTCCACCCATGTACGTGCAGAAATGATATTCAGTCATCTTCAGATACACACACACACACACACACAATCTGGTCATTATACAACTATGAGCACTTATTGCTTTATTCATACCATTTCAACAATTTCAGAGATCCACTTTGAGAAGTTAATGTTTGAACATGCAAGACATCATGCGTGGGAGCTTGTTTAAGAATAATGAGCTTGATTATCGCCTCCGTCTACTTCTACGCAGAAAAAAAAGCTGTCTCTTTTCTTGAACGAGTAGGCATCATTCATGGCTCACCATCAATCTGCTTTGCTGGCCCTCACTGCCTCGAGAAGCATTATACTGATGGACTTTACAAAAGGGAGAAGAGATACTGATCTGTGCCAATAGTCCTCCTTAATGTAGTCAGTTTCTATGCTCTAAATCCCAAATGATTGGCGAGCTCTCTCCCTCGACGTCATAATGGATCCAAACGATTGGGACACTCGGAGCCTCCACCAACACTGTCGAAGTCATTTCCTCACCTTCATTGTGACACTACGTTGCACCATCGTGACTGAATATTGCTGCAAGGTCAATTATTTATTAAGGGCTCTTGTTGTTTTTCCTCTTGTGCTGCACTTCAGTTTCACAAAGTAAGCTTAATCTCAAATCGGCCGCAACGATTACTTGGAGGAAAAAAAGAAGAGGGAATAGAAAGCTGCAGAAGTTCAGCATTCGCCTGCAGAGTCCTCTTTTCTGTGCATTTTATTATGTCTCGACATATGTAGATGATAACTTCCGTACAAAAAGGTAAGAAAACAGCATGTTAGTTTTTAACGTCAGAGTAAAAAATAAAAGCTGCACCTTTAATGATTATTTGTGTGCATGATAAAAGCGCATCAAAAGATAAGAAACTGAACTATGAACAGTTATTAACAGAGGGGTGTCGGCTGGATCTAACATTGAAAGGAAATGCACGTTGCATCCCATTTCTGACTTGGAATCAATAGACGACCATGTCAGGCAACACAACATTGAAGCACTGTAGGAGGAATTATTTCCATGTGACATGTTTGTTTCTAGGTCACTTAAGGAGGCAATAGGGTTATGCGTTTCTGAATCAGTGGGGCCTTGAGCATCCAGTAGTTCTGTCTATTTTCCGTGTTATATGGACCTCTCCTAACCTCACTTGTTGTTCATGAGGGCAAGGACAGAGGAAAGGATGAATCTACTTCCTCCCCGGAGTATTTGTGACTTCTCACCTCATTGGACCTGGCTGTGTCTGAAGCTGGTACTGGTTCCTTGGCCCTGCTTCCTGCATCCAGCCTCTGGTCTGGCCCTGGCCTCCTTCCCATGGCCCTGCCTCCTTCTGTGCCTTCTGTCTCAAAGGCCGACTTCATTGGTCCGACCTCTTTCGCGATGCCTCTTGCATGGTGGGCCGTCCTCCTGCCTCCATGGCCCTGAACTGAAGGAGGACACTTGGTTAACGGAAGTAAACCTGCATATATTTCTGCAGCATTTTATGTTTTCCTTGCAGCTTCTGTCTCACTATTGTATGTCTTCACCTTCATCCCTTTTGTACATATCTCTCCCTCTCCACCCCACCTCAGGTGCAGCTCATTTAGTTAATTACTGTCATTTCCACTTGGTTAGTACACACACAACTAATTAGTATATAAATGCTTCTTTGTATATTTCACACACACACACAATTTTGTAAAACCCGATATCACAAATTTGCCTCAGGACTTTACAATCTGTACACATACGACATCCCTGTCCCAGGACCTCACATCGGATCAGGAAAAACTCCCAAGAAATAGAAGAAAAAAAAACCTTGGATGGGGGGAAAAAAAGGGAAGAACCCTTCATGAGAGCAACAGTGGAGGATCCCTCTCCCCAGATGGACAGAAGCAATAGATGACGTGTATACAGAAGGAAACTTTAGAGTTACAACACATTCAATGAGTATGACAGAGTGTATGACTAGTTTATAGTAGGCATGGATCTGTAGCTCTATATTGTGTTGAGAATGATGAAATCTTCTCTGTATTTACCATTTTTCATCTTGGGGATGACGGGAGCAGTGAGGGTAGAAGGAAAATATATCATAATGACTGCAG
This sequence comes from Pseudoliparis swirei, assembly GCF_029220125.1. Lineage (NCBI taxonomy): Eukaryota > Metazoa > Chordata > Actinopteri > Perciformes > Liparidae > Pseudoliparis > Pseudoliparis swirei. The sequence goes on from NC_079408.1 coordinate 8,086,018, forward strand.
CAGTGATAAAACAAATGTTAGCAGAAGAGGCTTGGGTTGGATGAAATATGACATTTGGGTACTTTTGGATGATGAAATAATGCAGTTAAAAAAATAAAAAAACCTGCTAACACACAGAGAGGAAAAGGATGTGTCAAACTGTGAAATTGTGTCTTAACGGTGTGGTGGATGAAATGTTTCGAATTGTGTGCTGCCACAACAAAGTGTGCTGTACTTGTGCACAGTTTTATATTAGGCTTAAATTACATCTACAAATATCACACACCATCTCTCTCCCTAATGAGTTACAAGAACGCCTGACGTAGAGAGACACAGCGACCTTGTGCTGTTCCAATAGCAACCAGGAGAAAGGAGACGAGAGCAAGAGCCGGGATGCTCAGACAAAACAACAAGAGAGAGACGAGGGGGGAGACGTCGGAGAGAACCGTCACCTCCGTAACCGGCTTGAACTGGTGTAGGGGAACTGAGTTATGAGAAATAATATGTAATGAGGGAGTGGACGCAGAAGCCATGCATTGAATGTGATGGTATAATTAATTCGGCAATATTTTTCTTCGGGAGACGGGAAAGACAGATGTGGAGGGAGGTTGTTGTCTTTAATACCCGACCCACAACCGGTTTATTTGTTAAACTGTCGCTTATAAATAAAGCTACGTGAATTGAACTCTGATCCAAACTCTGTGTCCTGTGGGTGTTTGATTACTGAGGTCCAGTGTGTGAGTATCCTGTGGCGTCTCACCAGCAGTCAGATAGGAGAGAGAAACGAGTTTATATGCATCAGGTTAAGAGATAAGTCAGAATCTATCCAAAAGGAAGAAATCCAGCCACAACAATAGAATATCTTCAGTTTGACATTACAGATGTAATCTGATTGCATAAGCAGTAACTACTCAATCCTTCTCGCTATTGTACCCCCAACACATTTTTATCTTCCTACACTCTGAAGACAGGGTTTTTAAGGTCAAAAAGTTCAAATGTACCAGTTTGTTTCCAAAATTGTGCATGTACAATGATGTGGAATCTGTTTTAAATAAGTCATGTAAACACTCCTTGTAGGATACTTCGAGAGAGAAAGAAAATCCAAACCTGCACAAACAATATGGGATGCTACAGTTTACCTTTAACTTCAGATTTGGGTTTAAAAAGTATGAAAAGACACATGTCCACACTGTTTTACATACAGCGTGTGCCGTTCTCCAAAGGGCACACGCAAGGTGTTTCCCATCACACATATAGAAGTGCGTGGGAGGGCCGGCATTGTTGAGGAATGAAAAAGGGGGAGACAAAGAGGTGGAGCTGCAGCGAAGTCGATGGCAGTAAATAAGACGCAGGAAAGAGGACACACAGGGGAGTGCCCTGCTCGATCAGGGGAGGAGTCATTTATAGACAGATTCATGGTTCAAATCCGTCTCTCCACTAGCTTGAGCTACTATACAAATATAATGTTCACAGAAAGTCAGGTTACACACACACACATCGCATTTGTTTCCCCTCCGGCTGCGGTGTAATCCTCTGAATAGCTCCGGTGACACATGGTCACTCACACACTCGGCTTTCCGTTTGTCATCCTGTCCCCTCCTTTGTTATCCATCTCCTTGTCTGTTTTCTTTAATCCCTTTCCATTCGTCTTTCCTTCCTGCGGGGCTGTGCTTGAAGACATGCTGCTGCAGCAAGTGCCCCTTTACAAAAGGAACACAACAAGCACCTTTGGGTGTCGGGTCATGTGACAGTGTGTGGGTGTTCAATGATTCAAATAGTAAAAGCAAAAGTAAATATGAAGCGTTTGCACATTGCAACTGCATTATGGAAATCACTGTGGCCCCAAAACCGGGTCAATGTTGTTTTCTCCTGACGTCTGCTCGGCGGAGCTGAGCATGATGCAATTGCGTTGAGCGGGAAAGACATAATTTATAATCATTCATCTGAAAAGTACCTTCATGTGACATAATACACAGACGCTGGACTCCAAGGATGCATTGATTCCGTTTGGCATTGTGCTGTTTGCACTGGTTTTCTCTGAGCATCAAGCAGACAGGGATTCATATTGAACTGCTGATGCAGAGCCGTTTTAAAACCTTCCAAGAAATTCACAGATTTGAATCAGACTGGATTAAATACTCTCTCAGGCTGTGATCATTACCATTACCAGGTTATCATTGCCATCAGGCACCTGAATATATCATCCCAGCTGCACGTGCCCGACTCCACCTGCAGGTGGATCACAGACTTCCTGACCGACAGGAAGCAGCACGTGAGCACGTCTCAGACCACCAGCACGTTCCCCCAAGGCTGTGTTCTCTCCTGCTGTTCTCCTGTACACCAACAGCTGCCTCCAGTCACCAGTCCGTCAAGCTCCTAAAGTTCGCGGATGACACCACCCTCATTGACATCATCTCTGGGGACGAGACCGCCTACAGGTGGGAGACTGACCACCTGGTGACCTGAGCCAGAACAACCTGGAGCTCAACGCTCTGAAGACAGTGGAGATGGTTGGAATGCAGCCCCACCCCCTCTCATCCTGTGTGACTCCCCGACGCCTGGAGTCCTACCGCTTCCTGGGCTCCATCATCTCCCAGGACCTGGGAGCTGAACATCGGCTCCATCTCCAAGAAGGCCCAGCAGAGGATGTTCTTCCTGAGGCAGCTGAGGAAATTCAACCTGCCGGAAGATGATGGTACAGTTCTACGGCCATCGTTGAGTCCATCATCTGCTCCTCCATCACCGTCCTGCAGCCACAGCCAAAGACAAGCGCAGGCTGCAGAGCATCATCCGCGGCCCTCCAGGTCTGTTCCAGGTCACTGAAGCGGCCAGAAAGATTGGGAGGAGGCTGGTCCATCATGACCCTCCCGCCACACTTTCCCTGACTGTCACCCCAGGACTACCACTCTTCTTCCACCTTCCTCTCTCCTCCTTCCCTCCTCTTCCTCCTCCTCCTCCCTCCCCTCCTCCTCCCTTTGTTGTTTGTCATGTCCAAATGTTGAAAAATTCTTGTTTGTTTGTGAAAACATTCATTCTTTGGCAATAAACCTGTTTCTGATTCTGATTCTGATTCTGAAATAAAATAATAAAGCAGGCATATCTATTGGACTCCGCTACCAGACTGGAAGCAACACATTGATAAAAAAATACTGTTTTTAGCAATTATGCCATGTCTTATGAGACAATTTCATTTAATTTCTATATTTGCCGCGAGTATAAAGTTTGGGATTTGCATAGTTTCCCCAATTTGACCATCAACCTTGTTACTTTGGTTGCTTTAATATGATTTGAAAGCTGCATTACATAAAAAGAGTATATACCTAATGCGTCTCAATCAAATTGATATCTTGAAAGACTTACAAAATAAAGATTCACATGCTAAGAGCAGCCAGCAGCTACGGATTTCCGATAAATCCAAGAAACACAAAAGCTGTGTCTTCTTTTTAATGAAATTCATATCTCGTACTTTAAAGATTATCCTTGCTTTGTGCACATTGCATTGTTAGAAAAACTAAAGTAGATAGTGCTTCTGGTTACCTGACCTTTTTGCAGAAATATTGCAATGCAAAGCAGTGTAATATATGCAAAACGGTGTGAGGAAAGCATTTCAATCCCAGCATTATCCTAAAATGTTGTCTAAACAAGAAAGCACAGCAACACACTGAGTCCCCTTAAACAGACCATTTGTTTGACTCCCTTCAGCCCTTCTTTCTGATCTGGTTGCCTTTATATTGAGTTCCCACATGCAACGGCATTACCTTGGCATCCCATTTCCTTTATTAGAAAGACCATATGGAAAGTAAACTCATTTTTATTTTATTAAAAGTTTGTTTGAAAGGTGGAATAGTCTTCACATATTCCTCCAGGGGAAAACAGCTTCTATAAAAAAGGATGGCCATACCAGAGCGGTTTTATATGCTTAGTATTGTCAGACGATTCCTGGACATTTCCATAAGAAAGTGAATGAACCCATACGTAATTAGATATTTACCAGCGCTGAAAATGCTGCAAAGACAGAGGAGGGTTTAATCTGCCCAATATGCAATTGGGAATTAACTGAATAAAATCAATACTTTGCAGCACCTCATGCTGTCGAGCTCAATATGCTTTATTTGTCCAACTTCAAAGGGGAGACAAGCCTCCAGCTTGCCTGAGATTTCTGAATCTTTAGATGGCCAAACAGAAGTATTCAAACCCGCTGACTTCTATAATACAATGAAAAATAAATATCTGAAATATTTTCATCTGAAAGCTTTTTGGATTTATATGCAAATCCAAGCAAACAAGATTGGGCCTTACCTTGTTTAGCAGCCATGTCTTCAATGCTGAACGACTTTGACTAAATGGAAAACATAACTTAAGGCAAACATACCAATGTGCAATTACAGTTTACAGCCCATCACCTGACCAGTTATTCCCCGATAGTCCCCGTATGGTGCAGATACTATTTCCCAACAGACAATGCGCTTTAACGCTGTAACTTAATGGAAAGGTGACTAGAAGATGCCTCATAGGAATGAATGGCACTCATGGTTTGACTCACTAGCCTGCAGCCCAGTGCAGCAACAACAACCAGGCGACTACTGGACCATATTACCATGCACAGCACACTATGCTAATCAACTAATTAAAGACAGCTGTTACCTTCCCCGACTGAAGCCTATGGGGAGGCGGAGAGTAACAATGAATGCAGCGTTACCCGAGGGAGAACTACTAACAGGCAACGAAGGGATAAACAAAAGGTGGTTTTATTAACCAAAGGCAAAACCAGAAGCGAGGATACTCGGAGTGTCAATTGATATGGCAGTGGTAATATTTAAAATAAGATGAACCGTACAACACAGAGCACACTGTCGACCACACGTAACAGCACCGATACACTTACGCGTGTGCTCTTTTCTGAGGCCCACCGGGTCGTCCGGCTCGCTTCCCCACCTGCAGCTCTAATCAGCCAATTGCCCTCAGCTGGAGGCTCATCTGGAGGCAGGGTCTAGGGGCGTCACCTGAATGGATCCTGGGGGCGGAGCCAGAGAGAGACCAATATGTTGAGTGCACTTCTAACATTATGATAACAAACAACGTTCATCATGCTCATTCATGCACAAAGACTGAAAGGTGGGGCAGGGTGGGGGTGTTGTGGGTTCATGCAGTCAAGTTTACAGCACAGCAAAGTTTGTACCCTGAAGATACCCCCCCCCCCTCCCCACACACACACACACACACACGAGCAGTGCAGCAGCAAGCATGACAGATTAAAACTTTTATTTTTAAAAGTACATTACAGTGGGCCTACATCATAAATGCATGTAGGGCACAAGTTGCCTTAACCGGGTCAATGCAGGTCATGCAGAAAACACTCAGAATGTATAACTAATTTAGTTACTCTAGACTCATCACGCCCCTCAAGGACATGCCAAGGTTAGCCCAGCATTGCTGGGATGAGTGAAAATAATCCACTTGATATAACAACAGGCACAGATGAGACACGTTCGGCTTTGCAGCCCATAAGACACACTCAACGTGATGAATTAAAATCATGCAGCAGAAGATGCCTTGATAACACACACAATAAAAAGAGACAACCATCAACACATGCATATGACCTTGGACAATAAGTGTAGCTACACAGTAAATTCCCCAGTGTTCAAAAATCAGTCAAAGTATATTGACTCTTTCAGAGTTATCACAACAAGATCAAGAGTAAAAATTCAACCAATTTAGACCCAGTGTTCGTGTAAATATTCAGATTTACACATGTCCGTGTAAAATATACAGTGTTAAAGGCAATGGACTCTCAGTCATGAGAACTCGAGCAAGAGTAAAAAGCCCCACCCCAGTGTTGATCACAACGTTCACTGTTACTCTGGAAAGCTCCGCCCTCCCACTACACCTTTCAAATTGAGTTTCATCACGTGCCATTTTAATTCTAGAAAGACATTTCAGCAGAAGCAACATTTTAGAATAACTCTATACTGTGTTCACTCGAGCTGTTTTTGTGTCTTGAAATACAGAACTGCAGAGTTCTAACTACACGTTAGCCAGGTGACCGAGTCGAAGGTTTCACAGTAAAATCGGCAGTGTCAATTTAACACTTAAAGAGTAAATGTTAACACTAAGCCAGTGAGCCTATCTACAGTGTAACACCCTGTTAGTTATGTGTGTCTCTCCAGTGTCTCTTGATTGTTAACCTTCACCTGCCCTCAGCCACGCTGCTGCCTCCCTGATTGCTCATGCCCTACACCTGTGGTTTCCCCCCTTTATATATATTTCTATTCTTTCCTGGGTCCCCTGCCAGATTGTTGTTACTGATACCTGTTGGGTAATTCCTGGTGTAATTTTAGCTGGTTAATCTCTTGCGACTTTCTCTTCTACCGAGTTCCATGTTTGACTTTCCTCAAATATGCTAAATATGAGGTTGGGTGGAGGAATGTGATTGACCCAAAAAGCCGAGCTGCTATTTTAGACTACAGATTAACTCTTGGATGTGCACAATATTTTCTTCAACTCAATAACTCGAAATAAATCAGAAATCATATTATCTAGTTCCCCAACCCCTATTAGTCCCATTAAATGTGCCCTTGGCCCCTGTCTGTTTACATGCAATCCATCAGAAACTTAGAAGTACAATTTGACTCACAGGTGTCCTGTCCCATTTCCTACAAAAAATCTTCAAAATCCTTTCTCACCCTGAACCTGGAGAAAGTCATCCACGCCTTTTATCTTTCCAAGACTGTAACTCCCTCCTCGGGCATCCACCAGAAGTCACTCTCTCGCCTCCAGCTAGTTCAGAAAGCAGCAGCTCGGCTTTTCGCTGGTTTTAATAGACACATCACCCCAATCCTGGCTTCTCTTTGCTGGCTCCCTGTTGGTTTTATAATTTATCATTTGTAGCCTATCGATTGGTTTTATCTATTGAGCTGTTTTATCAAGGTTTAACTCTTACATTAGTTTGTCTTGCCTCACTGTTGAGCCTTATGTTTTATTGCCTTGCCTGTCCTTCATAGCACTTTGTCACAGGTTTTTCAAGGTTCTATATTAATAAAAGTAAAAAAAGATAAAGCCCTGCCACTGCAAGAACCCATAGCTATGAAAAGACACTTGGAGGCAAAAAGGTGTGCACATTTGCTAAAGGAAAACACCAATTAAACTGCTGTCACCCTAAAAACAGAGCCCAAACATCCAGTTATGGTATATATGCACGTTAGCATAATCAGATCGCACCTGCTGTGATGAAGCAATAGTTCCTCAGCGGAGAAAAACAGACATCACGTTTAAAACATCACATTTTGGACAGCAACACAAACACAGCCACGGTAATGTGGTTAGACACTGAGAATTTAAATAAACCGCCTTCCTTTTAAAGGGTGCGTTCGATATAAGTTACAGAGGGGAAAGAATCTCAAAATACTTCACAATAGAAAGTGTGCTGAAAGCCAGTTAATTTAAAATATGCAGTTTCATAATTGTGAATGGGATAATAGATCCTGAAGTAAAAGTGTATTTATTAATGGAAGTGAGATTAAAGATTATAGTCATCTCAATTGTGCTTTTCTATAATCACCATAAATTGTGTAATGAAAGATGACTTTGTCTGTCAAATAATTTGAACAGCCTCTTTATGTTTTTTTGTGCAAATTTGGCAACTCATAATTTCTCTCATTGCGAAGGTTACTTGTAGCTCAGTTGTGCTTATTTTAATACATTCTCTGATATTTGGTGTCTGCAAATCTCAAATGCGTTGAGTTAATAAAAATACATTTAGTCGAGATGAATTTCATCAGCGATTGATGGGTGGCAGGCCGAAACCTCATATACCCTGCTCACAGCTTACTGAACAAGTAGCCTACAAAAGGCAAAGTCTTAAAGATAATCAAGAAATTTCCCCCCCCGAGGATGAATAAAGTCTAATCTAATCTAAGATCTGAGACCTGTTCCCAGGCAGTGGCTTCGATTTTCCTTTTGGGAGGGGGGGTTCCAGACATGTTTGTCACAGCACGTCTGTCTGTCTGAGCCCATTTGTCGTCTGCATGCCTGTCTAATTGTGTGAAAAGGAGGACATCCCGCCTTCCTTCCCGTCGTGGGTCTTCTCTGTTCTTTCATATTCTATCTGGGTGCAGTAATGAGCTTCACAGAGTAACACTGAGAATTTAACAAGGACATATCTTTGCTTTCATCTGTCTGTCTGCCTGCCTGACTGTGTGTGTGTGTTTCTGTGTGTGTGCAGTATGTATGTGTGTACTTCCCAGTGTTAAGTGGTGCAATGCCATTAACATTTCAAAAAACCACACAGGCAAGTTAAGGCAAGGTGAACGTGCACATACACACACTTCCAAAAGAGATTGCACACATCAGCAGATACATGCGTGGACACAAATAGAACACATGCACAATTATAATAAGACAGGCTGGCAAAGCTGCGAGAGCGAGAAAGAGAGAGGGCAAGAACGAGGGAGGAAAGATAGACAGCCGGCATAGTACACACTGCAGAAAACCACAAAAGGGGGAGGGGGGGCACAGGGAGGGAGGGATGGTGTGTGTGTGTGTGTGTGTGTGATACTGAACAGGGAGAAAATTGAGGTTTAGAGGTTCGGTGGGGAGTTGAGGACATACTCGCACGGCTGAGAGAGACTGCCCACGCAAGCAGGAGAAGAGGACAACAAATCTGGGTGAAAGAGGTAAAAAGACGCCAATGAGTGGGAGGGGGTGAGGAAGAAGACATATGTTCACACCATGTTGATGCTCGGGGCGGGAGGAAGAGGCGAGCGAGTGATGCAATGGGGTAACTAAAGGGAAAAGGGGTGCGATGGGAAGGGGAAGTGTGAGAGGCGGGAGATGGCGTGGAGGCGAGAGACAGTAAACCAGCTATGGGGGGGGGGGGGGGAAAGAGGGAGGGAGGGATAGAGTGGGGAGTGCAGAGCTGCTGCAACCCAGACACATTATGGCTATTATTAGACAGAGAAGAGAGGTGGACCAATGGGGGCTTGCGGGAGAGATGGGAAAAGGAGGGAGGGGGAGAGGAGAGACTTGGAGGAGAGTGTGTGGGGGGGGGGGTAGTACCACTACCACTACCAAGCTTGAGGATGGCGACATGCAAACTACTATTTGATTGAGCCAGTTCACATCCAGTTGTGCCATTTCAGATTTGTTCTGTATTCCTCACGTTCATCACTCCCTCCGTGATCAGTCCTTCCCTCCACCTCATCTTCGCTCCACTGACTTCAGCCCCACTCAGCTAAAAGTACAAATCTACATCAACCACGTTGTTCCTCTCCATCGCCTCCACCCGTTTCTCTCTTTCTGGAACAAACCGCTTTTCTTTGGCTCCGGCCTATCTCCACCTCTACCTGCTGCTGTGAATGAAAGTTCAGAGTGAAGAAGCAGGAGAGTCGTTTCCCGACAACAAAGCTGAGTGTGCCTCAAAATCACGTGACTGTCTCTTCAACGTGGCATTTCCTTCAGGACCCAATGGTGTCAACGGCTCTGGAGACTGAAGAACGTTCCCTAAACTCCGAATGCTCTGCTTATCATTCACCACCAAGATATGTAATGCAATTAATTCCCAGGTTCTGCGCTATGAATTTCAGACATATATTCTGATCCCCCTCCACCCCTATCTGTCAACTTCTATGAATTACATTATTCACAGAGGACACTAAGGGTGAGACTTTAACTCCCCACCCCCTCCTGTAAAATTGGGCTAAATTTGACCAATTATATGTGAGCTTTACTCAAATCAACTTCTCAAAATGTCTGCTTATCCGTTTTGTCTTTTGGGTGTTTCTGAGAAATCAAGAGCCGCAACCTGCAGTGATATTCTGCTCTTTGTCTGAGGTTTGATTTGAACTGAGGAGGAAGGCTTCTGCTTCGAGCTGTGGAACAACTGTGCCACCAAGTGGTCCACGGAGTCAAGCTGCGACACACCTGCGACCGGCATGCAAAGTGTATTCCGGTTAAAGGAACAGTGTGTGTGTGTGTGTGTGTGTGTGTGTGTGTGGTGGGGGGAAGGGAGGGGAGGGGGAGGAGCACGTTTCCTTTTATTTGTAAGAATCTAAAGAAATGAAATGCTACACACTCTTCACCGGCTGCCATGTTTCTACAGCAGCCCAGAGCAGACAAACCCAACACCGTCTCTTAATGCTTATTACACTGTAAATATGATTTTTACATTTTACCAGAGGAGAAAGCCAATTACGATTAATTAGTATTGTGTCTGACAATCTGTGTATTCACACCCCCATCCCCATCAAGATGCTATACCTCCACCTGCCCCCCCCCCCCCCCCCTCACACACACACACCGTTTCCCCCAGTCCAGGAGAGGAAGCATGGCAAACAACCGCAGGTGTTGCCAGGAGCTCAGCGAGACAGAGACAGATCCGCGGAGGAGCATCACGCGCCGGGGAGAGTGTCAACAGCGGCAGCTGATGGTGTAAAGAGGGGGAAGGTTGTCTCTGATATCAGAGCCCACGCAGATAGAGGGTGAGGAAGGCTATTTGTGCTGCATGAAGGTAGATTTGTGTCTGTATTACGCAAACAAACAAAGGGTTTAAGAGCAAATTGCTGCTCTCAAATTAAAAACATTTGCTCTCAAAATAAAAAAGTTGCTCTCAAGAGTATTTTAAATGTAGCAGCTCTCACTTTTTTCATGTCGTTACTGCTGTTACTGTTGCTTTCCTGAAGGTTTCTTTCCTTTTTCCCCGTGAAGGGTTGTTTGGGAGTTTTTCCTGATCCGATGTGAGGTTCAGGGATGTCTATGTGTTCAGATTGTAAAGTACTCTGAGACAAATTTGTGAAAATGTGCTATACAAATAAACTGAATTCAATTGTATAGCCTCTTTTTTTTTAAAAGAACGACATGGAGGGCTGCTGTGTTGACATGCAGCCCTCCATGTCACGTTATATGTCAGATGTATCAGTTCTAAGGTTTTTAATTTGAGAACAGAAATTTGCTCTCAAAAACTTTTGTTGGCGTTTGCGTAATAAAGACACAAATCGACCTTCATACATGCCATGTCGGGGGTACTCGAATACATACACATGCCTTCATTTGTTCTCAGCCAGTAGTTCCCAGCGGCTCTGGAGAAGCTGTTTCCAATGATGTCCTCACTTCAAAGTCCGTGTGAAGTTCACAGTCACGGTGAGGAGCTTGATTTAAAAGAGTTTCACTATCCTGCTTTTACTTTGAAGCGATCAGGCAACCCAAAGTGGATATCAGCTAACTTCACAAATGGTATGAAATGTGATTCATCTGCAGATAAGTCACAAGCATAGTCGACTAGTACAGCAACCGAAAGGCATACACACGTGAACTCAGCTGCTGCTCTAACTGAGGCCCCAAAACACATCAACCTCTTCAGGATCTATCTGTAGCAGGAACTCTCATGTCGTTACAAGAACAGAATTAAGGCCTTTTTAGTATTAAATTACCATTTCCAAAACTACCATTCCAGTATTTTCTGAAACCTCCGCCCCCAAAGAAAACTGATATCTGATATTTGATACTCACTTGATATTTGACGAATCCAATACACTAAATGTAATAAACTACTTATAAATTCACATGTAATCCTTTATGCCTAAAGCTCCAGCATCGCTGAATATGCAAATGTGTTTAATTCAACCGTTCAATACTAAATGTGAACAGCTCCATCTCAGTGAATGTGTTGTGTAGGTTTCAAGTTCCCAAGTTGAATGAAGTTGGTTCACGTGCTTCAGACAGAAATATATTGAAAAACATTGTTGTTGTATGACTGAGGGAATTTAAATTCACCTCATGTAGAAACAAGCAGCGATGCACGGGCTCTGCTGCCCTCTAGCGGTGGAAGTACGAGCCTGCACCGTGAGAGCCGTCAACAGTCCTCTGCACACATGAAGCGGCCGAGCATTTGAGTCATGTCAGGTGTATTGTTTGATTATTTCTATAATATACTCCCATGGGATAAGTCAAATGTTAAGCTTTTGTTTGGAACTACTTTGTTGTCAATATACAGATCAGATGAAAGTGCAATATTCGCTCGGGGTGACTAGATGGTGCTTTGATCTGTGCACAGTTCTATGAAGATGAGAAAGGGAACATTACATTACATGTCATTTAGCAGACGCTTTTATCCAAAGCGACTTCCAATAAGTGCATTTCAACCTGGAGTATAAACCAAGAACAACAAGAACACAGGAAGCAACACTTCCTTAACTCAGTCGAACCACAAAAGCACCACAATAAGTGCCATCCCAGTGCCACTGAAGTGCAAATCTGTGTTTTAATCCAGATATAGTCGGAAAAGATATGTTTTCAGTCTCAGGCGGAAGATGTAGAGACTTTCTGCTGTCCTGATGTCAGTGGGGAACACATAGACTCTGTGTTGGAATTCACGACGCTACTCAGATCAGTTTAACATAATCCAAAATGTTCCTACACAATACGAGAGAGAAAACATGACCAACACATATCAGATTTGATTACATAGCACAGCCTGTGAATGCCAAGGCCAAAGATATTAACCTTCATGAATATTGTTTGTGCGTTAGCAGAATGTGAGATTGATGCCTGGCAATATATGAGACACCCTTCATTATGCAGCACATGAACTTTAGCCCCCAATAATCATTTATGATCAAAACTATAGCTGAAAATCCTGATCCTACATTTCCCACACTGCAACTGTATTTGTTGTTGCAATGTGGTATGGTAAATATAATGATATATTTTATTGTTGAACATGAAGCGGTGTTTGTTCCACGTGAGGCTGGATTAATGGTGAACATGTTTTACGTCGGTTATAAAGTGTTCTTATTGACAGCATAGAGCATGTATCATAAGTTATGATTCATATTGCTATTAATAAGATTAATACGAGCTAAATGGTGCTTTGTAAACGTATACCTGCTGTCGAACCCGATGCACTATATGGATATGATTCACTCTGCAGGATCATCGGTCATGTTTAATGGCACTTCCTGTAAACTCGAGGGTTTTGATTGGCAGTCCACTTGAGTTATAACCATTTAGAAAACAATATATTTTTAGTTATATTTCTTGGTGTGTCGGACCTGGATCATGAATGAAGCAGACAGTCTTGAGTCGGGCTGCCGGTTTTTTGCATGTTGTATCTCGTATGATATTATTTACCACCAAGATGTGTAATGAGAGCACTGGCGTAAAAAAACAATTATTATGATGAACCAACGACCCAAAAGGGAAAGATAAAAACTAACATTTTAGTGAATAAAAGTTTCAACCATTAGAGTATGATTTATAACCCAACATGAAGATCATAACGCGGTGTTTGCTGACCCAGTAGTTTATAATAATAAAAAGGCATTTTCAGATTTTGTTGTACATTTATTCATTCAACTCTTCAGGAGATAACTCAATACTGTACACAGTCTGGGATTGTGTTACTGATACTTCTGTAGTGTGACTGAGTGAGGGATTACTTACTCCACCCATTGGTTATAATATTTTGTATCATTACCTTCGCATTGAAAATGCGGAAGGTTAAGTTTTGATCGCCGTGTATTTATTTATTTGTATGCGTGTTCCTCGCATAACACAAAAAGTATTAAACCGAATCGCATGAAATTTGGTGGGATGATTGGTTATTATCCGGGGACCATTTGATGAGATTTTGGGATCGAACGGGTTAAAGGTCAAGGTCATGAAAAGGTCAAAATATTCTTGAATCGCATGAAATTTGGTGGGATAATTGGTAATGAGTTGTCAACATGACATCATCTGCAATGCTAATTCTAACGAGACACATGAGATAATTTGGGGTAAAAACTCAATCGTAAATAATTACTAGTTTTCTCATACATGTGTTTTATAAGGGGACTGCTCTGTTGAACACAGAAAGCCAAACTGAATGGAAAATTAAACAAACTTTGTTTTCACGCAATGAAAATAAAAATCTATTTCACAATCTTCAGCAATGTTTCAAGCATATATGCTTGGATTATTTTAGTTTAGAGGCAACACAAGCTGTCTTGTGTCATTAATACATACGGCGGAATTGCCGGAGTCACGTAGCAGAACTGTATAATTAAATAAAACCAGGATATTTATTCTGTACATATAAACATGGGATATTAAGAATTGTAAATATATCACTGGTTTAAAAAATAAATGAAGAAAACCACAAGACCAACCCCTGGTATACCAAGCAGATTGACTTTATTTGTATCTTCCATGTTAATTTATTGTCACCATCATCATCGCCAGGACCGCATCAGTTAAGTGTTATTGCCACCAGCTCCATTACCTACGGCGTCATCATCCGCTCGAATTAAATAATTACACGATCCTAAATAGGCCAGTGACAACAGCTATACTCTGGTGTGATATTGACAATCTCATTATCAGTTACATATTAATTAGCTTAGACATTTTGCCCGACGGTGCTTGAACAGAAAGCCCACTCCCCGGCTTTACGCGTTAACTGTGTGTAAGACAACAATGCATAGCATGTGACATGATTGTTTTGAACTCCATAGAGGCTGCATGTACATAGAAACTACATCGTGGTATCGGCTCATTTGTTCGACAGCTCACAAGGTAATCCAGCGGCATTAAATATTTAGCAGGAAAGAAAATGAGCATCTGGAAATGACGTGCGACGTGATCGCTTCCGGAAGTGCGCGACCTTGGGCTCAAGGTTTTTAACAAGATTTTGATAGTGTTGCTGTCCAATGGAGATACTCAACAATCAGGTGACGCAGCACATATTTAAAGCAAGGTGTTTCAGGATGCGTTACTGCATCCTTAACTCTAACCATGACCACATGTAGTCCCTGATCATTAAAATCATAGAGCCCTGATCCAGACATTGAATATCCGACACTAATGCATGGCCTTGAACTCAGAAGAGTTCCTACTGACACTTTGCAGTCATGTATGTGATTCTGAGCATTGGATTTATAAACAGCTGGCATGTTGCCAGTGTCAAAACAAAGGGCAGTGACGTATGTTTCCCACATACCACGATATGAGGCTCAGTATAGCCACAATACAAGTTTTGCACAATGTAAAACTGCTACTTTTCATTGTTATAAAAGTGCAGCAGCCGCTAATACCAGACTGTAATCGTGGCTGTGTTTTTGTTTTGTTCTGAAGAAGACTCGTTTATGCACACACAAATTCCCATTAAAGTGTCTTGAGGTCAAAGGTCAAAAGAACAACCTGAATTCTGCTTTTGGTCAATGTTTTCTTCATCTGCGTTACAATAACTGTGAGTTAAACATAGTCGATGGATCACACGTTTCTATTTGTTACCTGATAGTTTGTAGTATCCACATTAGACAAAGCCAAATGCAGCTGGAATTCATGTGATTTCCCATTAAACCAACAGTAAACATGATTTTTACATTGTTGACAAACTCGGTATGACTACTCGACTCATTCCATAACCACAAGAGAAACAGTAACAGTATTGACAACAATACATCGGTCATAATTGCTATAAGCATTTTATAAGATAGTCAGGTGATGATGTTGATGAAAAGTGGGAAACGAGAGCAGAAGTAGGCTATGTGCCCACGAAATACAAAGATCTGGGCACAAGAAAAAAGACGTGTATTTTAGGGTGGCCTTTTCCAAATGGGCGAACGTTGATCGCAAACCAAACACCGTCCTCCCTTTTCAACGTGTGGTGTGTTTCATATGGCGACACCGCCAGATTATGAGCGACGCAGTGAAAATGCAGTGCTGTCCTTTGCAACGTCTGAAGCTCCCGTTGCTTGTGGTTATAAGTTCAGAGAAAGCTGCTGAGCAACATCTACAAGTCAGGCCACGAAGCGGGAAACATGGGCAATATTGATTTGCAAAACATTCAGTCACAGTTAAAGGAAAAAAATCTTGATCGGTGAAGATCAACGCACAATCACGTAGAACTGCGCTGCTCGCTGCGGGTTCAAACTCGTCGTCTTTTGTTACACCCCTGCACACTTGGACCCTTTTTTTACCAGCGGCCGAGGACAACTTGCCCTCAACCTCGCCGCCCTGGGTCGTGTGCCCATGTGGAACGGGCTGAACCCACAGCGAGGAGGACTGCAGCTGCTTTCTACCCTGTTCACTCACTGTTGGTTTACTCTCATATTACATAAGGCTTTGTCGCCACCAGGTGGCCTGCAGGTTCAGCCTCACGTTCTGGGTGGATTTACACCAGCTGCACCTGTGCATTTTGCCAGCCTTGTAATTGTGCTCCTTGGTAAACCCCCCCCCCTCCCCCAGTGCAGATCAGATGATTGTACATTGTGTGGACCGCCTGTCCCAGCTGTTATTGTCTATGTGTGTGTGCGTGTGTGTGCATGTGTGTGTGTAAGCTCAGGCATTTTTTTGCTTTGGCATGATGGATGTTATGTGTGAAAGACAGCTTGTGTTGACACAGGAAATGCAGAATAAACTGAAATCCCGAGCAGAAAGGTTGGCAACGTCGGACACAAAGGCAACATAGCAGGACAGCTCCATGCTTTGAATGCGTGTGTGTGTGTGTGTGTGTGTTTTTGTTCAGAAGTTAGGGGCTACGATGGGTATTGAAGTAATGTCTAGTCTAAATGAAGCCGTTATAATGGCTGCTCTACTGCTGTGAATAAGCATGCAAGCGCACATGAGTGTGTTTGTGTAAGACTTCATGGGCACAGAGTTCTCTTGCAACACCTGAAGTGGCTAAGGACACACTTTTGACACACTGAGATAACAAAACAGACAAATTAAAATATAAAATAAAGACGGCTCCGATATGAGAACATTAGAAAGCGTACAAAGCCATTTGGGTTTTAGACATTACTCAAAAAACCTGCAATAAAGTCTCCTCAAGTATGCAGATGATATAAAAGTAGCAAATAACAGACAAAACTGAAGTTTCTATTTCGACAGAAATGTAAACGCAAGCAGATTTGAAATTTGACCTCACTACACGTGATTTCAAATTCAAGTGGCTGTCTGGCTATATGAACACATTTAAATATGTATGTACAAATAACAAACAGTGATAGCAAATGAGTGAAAACAACACAATCAAATGAACCCAGAAGTGCGGTCAGTGCATTTTAGTTCTTCTTTTTGTGAAGGGACATCGATGGAGACAACTTTATGCACAAGTCTGAGATGTTAATAAGTAGCTGTAAAAATAATTGTCTCTTAATCTCACATTTTCTTCCTGCCATCGGCTGTTCACGCAAAACTGCTCCCAGTTTTCAAGTAGACACAATTGTCCTCGTTGCTGTTTATTTTCTCTTCCTTCCATGGAATTATTCCGTCCGTGAGTTAGCTTTGTGCCCATTTCAGCTCGTCCCCCAAAGATAGCGAAGATCCGTGAGCCAGAATCAGTGTGTGTGTGTCAGAGTGTGTGTGTGTGTGTGTCAGAGTGTGTGCACACGTGTCCCGTACACTGAACCAGGTCAGCACTCGTGCTCTACTTCTATCCTGCTGTCTCTGCTGAATCCAGGCTGGATGTTGCCGTGACAACATCCATAATCCCTGTGAGCGTTTCGTCAACACGTGGATCTCCTCGCCATTTTTGTATTTGTTTTTTGCTCTGTATTTGTCAGGGAATGTCCTCGCGTGAGAGATTTCTCCTTCCAACCTCAGTCAATAAGTGTGCTTTTCAGTATCGTGGGCCGAAGTACAGCAGATGGAGAACGAGGGAGACCCCTCCAACATCCATCATGTGGTGGCATAGTGACGGGCACCATGCGGGGAAAAGGTTCAGCTCACTACCGTCACTGCTTCGTGCTCCTGGAGCAGGTGACGTGTGCTTTGTGACATATGCACTGATGGTTGGGTTGCTAATGCCAACCGTCTCTCCCTGGACTGATCCTGCACCAAAAACATACCCACTCTCTACGTAGGATGGAGTTCATCCTTCTGGACTCTTTGTTTACATGCATCTAAATGATCTAAATTCATGGGGACTGATCACGGATCACTGCTTTCTGGCACTGCGTTTTGAGCAATGGCAACACATATTTGCCACACAGCTATTGGCTGGTGTCTTCCTGCACAGTCGGCGTTATTAGGTTACATGCTTCTCTACGCCGGCTAACTTTTACACGTCTCACGACGCTTCAGGGAGCGCCGTGACTGACTTTGCAGGGGATTCTTCAAGAGGAGGAGGTCGCAGCACGGCACAATCTGGCCACTTATTCCATCGCCGTGATCACGGGGTTTGGCTTCGTTTTAACGTCGCAAGTTCTCATCGGCAAATTTCGTTTATCTGCACAAAGCAATCGGATTTTTTCACGTGTGTGTTTTTATTTTTTTCTTCTGTGTCATCAGGAGGATGCCAGCCGAGCTCGACAGCTCTTTAACGTCCCATGCAGTCCAACATGATGGACATAAATGAGATTAGTGTTTTCTTCATGCCTAAACACATACAATATTGTGATATATAGAATACTGATATTGGAGGAAGGAGGTTTACTGGTTATTGTAATTTTTCTTCTTCTTTACTTTGTATTGTGCAAGCCTATCTTTGGGTACAACTGTTTACAACGAGAGAACACTACACAGGCATACCTGGAGGAAATGAGCGAAACATTTGACTCTTACTTTGGGTAGAAATCACTCCCTGTGTTAGCAACCGTCCCAAATCTTTAAAGGGCAGTCTACATCTTCTGCTCTTCCTTTACGCATCGTTTCTTTTGACAATATACAGACATGGCGAGAGGTCATTAAAATAAACTTTATAAAAGCTGGGAACTCTCCGATTGGTAAAAGAGGAAAGGGAGGAGCAGAAGAGGAGAGGATGGCAGAGGGAGAAGGTAATGACGAAGGCGGTGAATCTATTTTGGTACAATGCTCTCACTTATAACACAAAATGTGCTAATTGCAACAACAAAAAAGAAGACGTTGCATCTAAATAGTAGCGCTTTAAAAAAAATTAAAAAGACTTTTTTCCTCGGAATTACACCTCTGCACTTGCACCTCGTGGTTTCCAGTGCAGAGTGAGAAAGGGAGGAGGAGAGAAGGAGTGGTGGCAAAATGGAGGGGAGGAGAGCAGATTGGCGCAAGGGGAAAAAAGGAGTCGAAGAGAAGAGGAAGCAATCGCCCGTCATCTTACAGTTTTTTCTATTAACTCCATATCGGTAATGGATAGAGAGAGTGGTGCGGAAGCTAATGGCGGAGTGAGGGGTAAGACGGCAAGAAGAGGAGGAGAGAAATCAATGAATATCCGTTCTCGCTTTACCGTTACGGTTGCTGGCCAAACGCTGTGAGAAGTTGTAAAGCAACTCTTAAAAGCCCCGAGGAACACCTCGCTGGGACCCGTCGGGTTTAAACGTTACTTTGGGAAACTATTTGGATGTTTTTGGATTCCCTGATTAGAGTGGAGATCAGGACTCCTGCCAAGAGTTTTTATTTCTTATTTCTTTCTCCTCCTCTTGAGTTGATTTTTTTGGATAACTCCGTTAGATGGGAAACAAGATATAGTGTAATCAGATCCGTCATACTCAGTTTGGTACTCTACTTCTTCTCTTTCTCCTGTTTCCGTGCTGCGCTATAATATTATTTTTGTACATGTAATTTGCCAAAAGCATGTCTTTGTGTCTCTGGCTCTACGTTGCATTTTTGTAATCCTTTGTGATTTGATCTATTTCTGCCTTCCCTTATCTGAAATATCAATTTTGTCTTTTTTAATCATCCATATTTTTCTTCTATGTATTTTGTAAATTTGATCAAAACCAAAGCTTCAAGCATTCAAACCAACATCGTTTCTGTTGTTGTCGTCCCTCCACCTCTGTTCCTTGTGAGAAAGATGCCCAGTACCACTCCGCTGGTTTGGAGTCTCTCCACTGCTCTCCAATCTGCTATCTTCAGACTTGTACTCCTCCCACTCCTGGTCTTGCATAGATATATTTCTGGAAATAGACATTCCCGTGTTTTCAGTCTTTCCGTTCCTCCTAAGCATCCGATCGATCCCCTCTCCCCCGCACAGCCTCTGTGTACCAAAGTGCATCATTTCAAGTCTCTTCTTGACTTCGCTCACATGTTCAAAGGCGTATTATCTCGCTGTTGCGCTCCCTATCTGCTCTCATGAGTGTGTGTGTTTTTTACAGTATGCACCCGTTTTCCTTCCATCACCACCACTGCCCTTTCCCCCCGCTGCCTTGGTAACCCTGTCTGTCACACAGCTGTTCTTACCTCCTTTGCTTTTTTCCCCTGACTAAACCCTGTCTTCTTCCGTCTACAAACTAATTTCTTTCAACCTCGTTCTGTTCCCATCGCATTCATTCCTCATTTACATTGCATCTAATTTTCTCTCCTCCGCTTCATCTGCGGTCCACTCTTTTCTTTGTGTCCAGAGCCTGCTGTCATCTCCCTCGGCCCGTGTGTTCTTGCTCGTGACGTCGGTGTGTGTGTGTGTGATCGTCACATGTCGTCTCCGGCGTGGCAGCTCTCCTCTCCGTGTATAATGAGGACGGGGAAGAAGAACGCGTCCTGGTAGGATGGAGGATGGTCCCTCCCTCCCCCGTCAGCCTCCCTGACCTCGCCACCCCCTCCACCGTCTTGCTCCGCTTCTTCATCCCTCTCTCTGCCACCTCTTCCCTGCTCTCTTCTCCTCACCTCCTCCTGCTCCTCTTCCTCGTCGTCATCCCCTTCGCCCTCGAGCACTCCTCTCGTCTCCTCGTTGTCCTGTCTTGAACCTAAACCAAGAAATCCTCCTCCTCCTCCAGCTCCTCCTCCACTACTACCTCCCGCTCCACTTCCTGCTCCATCTTCCCGACTTCCTCCCAGCCCCCCTCCCATGCTTCTTGAATGAAACAGGTTGTTCTGGCGCCCTCCTGCAAGTCTCCCGAGGGAGAATCCACTCCGACTGAGCACCAACCTTCCCCCGATAGCCCCGCCCCCCTGCCCGGCTGCCCTGATTCCCGCCACGGTAGCGTTCAGTAGGGCTGTGGTTCCCATGGGGGCCCGTAGCCTGGAGGGAAGACTGGAACTCGATGTGGTCCTCCGGCACCGGGGGCAGCTCTGGAGGAGGTAAGCCGAGTTGAACACAACGGGCAGAGCGAGAGAAGGTGGGTTGGACCCCTGGCTGGGGGTGGAGCTTGTTGGCCCGGATATGGGTGTAGAGGCGGTCGGGTTTGTCCCCCCGCCCATGTCCAAGTCCATAAGGAGGGCTTCGGAGTAGCTCGGTACCATCTGTTGGTTACAGCGAATGTGCCACTCCAACTCTGTCATGTCCACCGTGTTGACCCGAGAGATGGCCCTGTAGCTCGCCCCATTTAGACCGGTTCCAGGGTGGGCTCCATTCTCAGTCCCATCACCTCTTCCCCCTCCACCGCCTCCTCCGCCACCGTCCTCGTCCTCCCCGAACAGCTTCTCCACATGGTAGTGGACGTATGCCGTGCGAAATTCTGACACGACCCGCAGCGGCCACGACAGAAGGAAAGCAGAAGCCAGCCAGAACACCCTGTGCCGAGAAAACCAGGGCTGGTGAGCGGGATCCGGGAACGCCAGGATGTGTTCACGGAAATCCACGTTCTTCAGGTGCATTCCCTCCCTGGCCTCCATGTAGTCGTCAAGCCCCTCGTTCTCCCCGAAGAAGCGCGCTCGCTTGTAAATAACAGAGAGAGAGAGTAAGTAAATGAATTAGAAACAAATCAATCAACAGAGTGGGACATCCAAAGTCTTTAACCGATTCAATTAGTGGAGTTACAGTTTATGGGAAAAAAATCTCCTTCACATCAATCAAATCCAGGGTGTTTTATAACCGGGTTTGCCGGACCTGGTCAGTGAGAACAATACTGTTTCTTTAAGATCATCAGCTGGAGGAGGATTACCATCAAGTGTACTATTTTACAGAGTTCTCAAAAAAAGTGGTGTCTGTAAACATTATGTAGGTCATATTTCAGTATTAAATTGAGACAGTTTCATAACCAGTTAGAAGTTCCTCACGGAGACTTTAAAGTCACCTGGTGGAGACATCGATTTAAACAAACTCACGGGACTAATGCTTTTTTAATTACCTGGCTAGCTACGGCTCAATCTGCCAGCGACGGTTGTAATTTCAGATAGAAAACAAAACATTGGTTGCTGGATCGAAATAAGAAGCCTGTTTTTGTCCATCTCTGCCTAAAATCAAGGCCTGATTGTTTAAAAAAAAGGGGAAAAGAACTAATTAGAAGATAACAGCTTGTAATTAAAAATATTGGACTGGGCATCTGTCCTTATTTGTTCACATTTTAGAGATAAAAAAGAACAGAATTAACTCTGTGAAATAGGTTATCTTCTGAAATCATATCTCACCTGCGTGAGGTAGGCAGCCTCTGCACGTGCACTTGAGAAGCTGAAGAGCACAAAAATACATCGTATGAGCATGTTTACCACCCAGAATCTGACCAGCGGTGGCTAGTGGGGTTAGTGGTGGGTGTCTAACCTGAAACACTTGGTGAAGCGGAGGCGGACCGCAGGGTGCCGTTGCAGGTCCAGCAGCTCCTTCGAGACGTCTTTGACTCCGTAGCGGCCGTAGTCAAACTCTGAGCTGGAGGCATGAGTGTTCACCCGCTCATGGTAGACCTGAGGAGGGAGGAAGGAGAACAGAGAGAGAAAGAATCGAGTCATTGGGGAGAGGGTTTATCATTTTTGGACAGGTCATATATCATATCATCAATGAAGCATGGCTACTTGATATCATGATATTTGTCGTACTGCACACAGCTGTTTGCACGCAGCCCCGCAATATCTCACCAGGAGAAATCAAGATGAGCATCGCAGTTGTTTTAAAAGTTTACAAAATGACAACTTGTGTTTCGCAGTGTAACGAGGAAGTGGAAGCACGTCTCTCAAGGAGAGTTCCCCTCACCTGTGTGGTCGTGTATGCGTCTCCGTTGCGGTACCTGGTCACCTGCCTGGTCCTCCTCACGTAGTGATAGCTGATGGCCTTCCACCAAATGCAGGGCGTGGCCTGCTGGAGTCTCTGCACACGCTCGTACACCTCCTGCACAGAGGAGGAATAACGCATCGAGTCAGATTCATATTTCTGCCATTTATTCCGTGGTCATTTTTGCAAAGACGTGTTTCTAAACAAACCTATTCAAAATTAGGACTAAAATATAAAGACGCAACCTTGCCAGAGCAGTTCTCGCAATGGTGATAGCAGCAGAACGATTAAGTTCCTATTCTTTGCTAACCGCATTGTTAAGCCTGTGCAATCTGGTGTGAAGAGGATGCTGCCAAGGTTTGTTTCACATGTGTGCCCCTGACCGTCTGGACGAATGTACAACAATTTTTATTTTTTTTGGCAGTGACACATAGCAAAGACATTTGGAGCAATGTGTTCCTGAATGGCTGATAACAGACCCAGCAGGCTAGAACAGACCGATGACCCCAGGTCAGCTCATTCATACGAGTGGGCAAGTGTTATTTTAGGAAAGTAGGAAACAGAGTTGATTAAAAATTGTTTTTTCTCCAAGCCAACATTTCAGATTAAACTGCATGAAATATCAAGCGTATTTCTGTCTGTGCAGCCATTTAATGCATCAGATTCATTATATTTATTTAACCTTTACTTCTAAAAGCTAACACACTTTTGCTGACACAATTCCTCCTGAACACGTTTCAATGAGTAAACAGATTCTCGTTGAACTCAGAGACCTATTTCTAGAGTCCTATTGCAGCAGTAGTCTCCGGTGAAAGCCTAGTTTCCAAAATATAAGCCCCCCCCCCGTTTGCTAAACATTAAATTCAATGCTAAACACGGACCTGGAATTCGGCGTGAGCCAACATGGCCGTCTTGGAGAAGCAGTGCCAGCACTCCACCAAGTAAACCACATACAGCATTGCCAGGAAGGCCAGGGGGATGTAGACGTAGCCGCTGGAGCACGGACTCTCCAGGTGCAGGATGTCGCTGTAGTAGGCTGCGGAGGTGGCATCGTCGTCGGCACCGAGGGGTACGGAGGAGGAGGAGCCGAGGACGGGCACGCGACAGAGAGCGCACCAGGCGAGCGTGGCGAAGCAGCCGTACATGAGGAGGGTCAGGAGGAGGCACTTCCAGTGGGACTCCCGACACAGGGAGAAGGCCAGAGACTGCTGGACTGGCCGTTGCTGTGGAAACGGACGGACAGGAGAGAATAGAAGTTAAGGTGCTACTGACCGCACACCCCACAAGCCGTTCATAAATATACACCGTTTTCACCAACATTCAAGATGATCCCCGGACTTTCCCTCATGCCGCTGAGTTTCGGTGAAATGTCTTTAGACATATTGGATGCATTGCCATGACGCTTGGTACAGACGATCACGAGCCTCACAGGAGGACTCCTGAGGACTTTGGTCTCGCACCTTCACCAAGTCAAAATATTAATTTGTCCAGTGACTTTTGAATAAAGGTTTAATATGAAATACCTGCAAAAATAATGACATTCCCATCATACTACCTTGTAAGCACTTTTATAGTGCCTATTAACACATGTCAGAGTGCTCGCACGCAGTAAGATTGTAAATATTGCACCTGCTTAACATCATCATGGTAACATTGTCACTGTGAACCCATTTGTATGTGGACGTTAAAATGAAGTACAAGGCCAGAGTCACGAAGGCATGCCTGTGCATTATGAGCACTCACCAGTTAGCCTCAATGTGAATAATACGTGTTGGGTTACTTGAGTACAGGTTATTATTATTCATTTAAGATTTGACTTCCAATTAGTGTTTTGTTTTTCAGCTCCCTGATTAAAGATTAGATTAGAAAACAAGTCACTTCTGACTAATTCGATCATTTCCTAAGGCTGTGAGATATGTGTGACAAGCTGTTTCAACTCTAAAATAAGCCCCAAATGTGGTGAAACTCGTCTGAGCCACTAGATTTGGCAAATTTCTACATTCTCATGTTCAAAGTCAAGATAATAACAATTAATGCAGAACGCTTCGCAGTGTTAACGTTTCATAATGTCTGACAAGGTAAAAACGATTGCAGCTATGGTTGTAACAGTAAATGTTTCTCAAAGAGGAAACACAGATTTGGTGTACTTGGTAACCCCCCCCCCCCCCGGGAGGTTTCCATACTCATAATCTTCCCGTTTGGTAAACAGTGATGGGTTTCAGAGTGTGTAAGCTGAGGTCTTGAACTATGGAGTGCATTAAACTACCCCTTAACCCATCATAGGATAAGTGCTGCATATTAGACACACACACACACACACACACACACACACACACACAGAGTTTAGGCTTCTCTCTAAGTGCACGGTGCCTCATTCGCACTGTGAGGACATCATATTACAGTGCACTCAAACATACACGTGTGCATTAGATACGCGGACACAGGTGGCCTAATGTGCCCCCTCTCCTCTCCAACCACGCACACACGGCACCGTGCACGCTCTCGCCATTGTGATGCGGGCCAGCGGAGACGATGTGAATAATTTAAATGAGAACGATACTTCTAGACGGTTCTCCAGCGAAACTGACTCCACTCCAGCCACGTACCACTGCTGCTTAAAGTGTGTGTGTGTGTGTGTGTGTGTGAGGAATGGAGGGGTTGTGCATTACGTCTGTTGTATGTGTGACAAAGAGATGAGGGGGGGGGGGACACAGGTGAGATGTATTTGTACTCGTTAGTCGTGACTCTACGTGTCCTCTCCGTGCTACGACACTCCGCTTCGCTCTGGATGCGACGAGGAAAAAGAGCAACAAAGCAGATGAGGAAAAAGAAGAGGAAAGAAAGATGGGATGACCCGTGTCCTCTCCTCCTTTCAGCCAAGCCCGCCTGTCCTGTCAGCACATAGCTATGCCCCCTCCCTTATCTCCTTCAATTCAGGCGTAATGTGCTACCCACGAGCATATTTGGCAGGCTGCGACACACGCTGACTTTCTCTTTTTCTTTTTACCACTGTACGTCAAGGGCAAGTCGTGCAAGCAAGCGTGAAGGGAGCCTACACTCCACCAGTCCACCGTCCATCTGTGAAAGCCCCCCAACACACATCCGACTGCACACAACAGCCAACACGGTGCCTTCTGTTTGCCTTTCATCTCCACATCCTCCCTCCTTTCCTTACGTAACCTTCTTTCTCCTTCCCCGAATCCTTCCCTCCCACCTCCTAAGCATTTACTCTCCAATCCCGACCCCGCTGTCTCCTCGTCTTTCGTCCTCACCGACACGTCTCCTCCGTTACATCCTCTGTGAAAGTCTGTCTCTAAGTGGATTGATTGGGATAAAAGAGGAGTGTAGAGAGAGGGAGATGGGGTACAAGGAGGGTGAGAGAGACACAGAAACGGTCAATTCACATATGAAAGGAGGCAAATTGAAAGAAAAAGATATATTTATATATATACACTACCGTTCAAAAGTTTGGGATCACTTAGAAATGACTTTATTTTTCAAAGAAAAGCACTGTTTTTTCAATAAAGATAACATTAAATTAATCAGAAATACACTCTCTACATTGTTAATGTGGTAAATGACTATTCTAGGTGGAAGTGTCTGGTTTCTAATGAAATATCTCCATAGGTGTATAGAGGCCCATTTCCATCAACTATCACTCCAGTGTTCTAATGGTACATTGTGTTTGCTAATCGCCTTAGAAGACTAATGTCTGATTAGAAAACCCTTGTGCAATTATGTTAGCACAGCTGAAAACAGTTATGCTGGTGATATAAGCTATACAACTGGCCTTCCTTTGAGCTTGAAGTTTGTAGAACAAAATTAATATTTCAAATATTAATCATTATTTCTAACCTTGTCAATGTCTTGACTATATTTTATATTCATTTGATAAATAAAAGTGTGATTTTTCATGGAAGACACGAAATTGTCTGGGTGATCCCAAACTTTTGAACGGTAGTGTACATATATATATATATATATATGTGTGTGTATATGTGAGAAAGAGAGAGTCTAAAGAACCCCACTGCCAAGATTCCTCCTTCTATTTCCTCTCCGGCTGTCGGTCTCATTTTGTCTCGCTAGCTTCTTTTCTCTCCTCTCCTTTTCCTGTTACCTTGTGAAAATGAATGTTGCCAAAAGAGCGAGCGTTTTTTCGAGAAATAAATAAAAGAACCTGCACGGTCTCGGCCGCCTAGTCTCTGCAGCCGTTGTGTGCCTGAAGCGAGAGGAAAGGCAGCCCGTAGGCAGGAGTCAAATTATGCCTCTATGCACTTACGCCAATCACTACTGGTCAATACGAGTTCTCTCTCTCTCTCTCCTCCAGGTAACGAGCAGACCTACGGAAATGTTCCGTCACTCCCACGGAGAGCCAGCTCGTAAACCAGCGGGCCGACAGACGCTGCACAAAGTAGAGTCAAGTACAGTGAAGTCAAGGGTGTGTGGTGTATAGGAGGAAATGATGCCTAAATGATGCGGGCAGTTTACAGTAATGCTCGATGAGAGAGGCCAGAGGGGCCATTTTGATTATTGCACAGGAGCTAATAGAAGGTCAAGTTCCACATCCAATCACAAAGCACACATACGGGGTAATCAAATGGTACAGTACACGGCAGACGGGGCGGTTTTAAACGAGGTACTGAATCTCTGTCGTGAAGCAGAGGCAGCCCATAAATAACTTTAAACTCCCTCTAAATTCTTTGCCTATGTTCTAATTATTTGTAGTGATGCGCAAATCCAACTTCTTTCATCCCGATGCTAATTCACACTCGTACATTTTAAATCTGTACACGTCACTATGTGGGATCCTTTTGATGTAATCCCTAATTTAAGTTAAGAGTGCAACAGCGAGTGTCAATGATAACGAGAGCACAGGATTTAAATGAAGGAATTGACTAAGAATTTCTATTTCTGTAACAGTTTAGCTCCACGCCTTCCTTTTTGTAATAGTTGTTTTCATCCCGTCACACCATCTCGTCAGTCCAACTCCCCTCACCTGCCTCTGATCACTCCCTCGTTAGTCCCTCATTCCCTTCACCTGGTCCTCACGCCCTTCTCACCTGCAGCCCATCCCCTCATTAGTCCCTCACTATTTAGCTCCCTCACTTCCACTTGTCCTCTGCCA
The DNA here is from genome assembly GCF_029220125.1 of Pseudoliparis swirei. Lineage (NCBI taxonomy): Eukaryota > Metazoa > Chordata > Actinopteri > Perciformes > Liparidae > Pseudoliparis > Pseudoliparis swirei. Next base: position 8,113,935 of record NC_079408.1, read on the forward strand.
GATTGTCTTGTGTTTTCGTGCCAAGTTCTCCAGCGTCATTAGAGGATATTCCTGACCTGCCTGCCCTGACCTCTGGTTCTCTGCCCCGCCCCTTTTTGGACTTGTTTGCTTCTTCGACTGATCTCCCGGTTTTGACCCAGCCTGTTTCCAACCAAAGACAGTATTCTTTGTTACTCCTGTCTGAGTCGTGCTTTTGGGTCCACTCTAATAGCGTCGTGACAATTTCAGCCCCTCTGTTGAGCTTCAGCTCTCGCGTCAGGCCGTAACAGATCAAAGGGAAAGCTTACCCTGAAATCATCATGAAAAGACATCTTCATAGCCGAGTCTGGAGGGTGTCTGCTTTCATTTTGGTCATACTTGAAGTTTGCACTGTCCTTCTTGCGAGCTCTTCTGAAGAGGGTTGTTGCAGGGTGGTATTTACATGAGAAATCCTTCATGAGTATTTCATGAATAACTTGACGTCAGTGCCTGCATTTGCATCAACGCATCGTCATTTGACTGGATGCTATTCCTTAGCTTACCTGGCATGGGTCCTTGACCACAGGTGTAGTTTTTGGACATGTAGCATGTCCCAAATATGCGTTTCGGAGCATCGCTTGGGCTCTGAAGCGCCTGCTGTAGTCATTTGTTGCCTCTACCCAAACTACAGTTGACAGATCGTGGTCATTAATAGGATTTGCTTCAGCCAGTAAATGTCTCTGAATTCAATCACTGTTCTATAATCTGGTCTCGTAGCATTCGCTGTCATGTGGTTCTGTAATTTAACAACTCCGCCACATATTTGGTTCCTGGCTCTGTGTATTTATGTTTGAACGCGTCAAACCTAAATCTCTAATTACTCGTTCTATTACACATTATGTTTAAATGGTAGAAATAACTCGGGATATTTTTCGTTTTCAGTACGAACTACGTGAAGATAATCTTCCCACCCATTGGACCAATAACAGACCATTGTCAATCGACGATTCATAAAGTCAAATTAAGTTTGACTGTTGTCCGCCTTTATCCAGTAAAATATGCAATCAAGAAAACGGCGTTCATGCTTTTCTCGTCACTGATCTTTGATGTTACATCGTGAAGGTTCTGTTCGGTTAGATTATGATGCGTTCAGGCTCTGTTCAGGGAAAACCGTAATTGGGGAGAGATCGATTATGTGTTATAATCGACGATGTGTAATCTCGTAAAATGTAGTGTTCGAATAGATACAATTATATGAAGGAAATCTTTTATATATAGAAAGGGAAGTATGACCTGTTTACATTACACCTAGCTAGCTCTCATGTGAAGATTTATTTTAATCCGTAAAAATTACAATCTTTTATAAAAAATGTCAAAACATTACTTGAACAAAGAACAATATAATTTGTGATGTTCACACTGACTTCAGAGCGGTTGATATGATTCTTGGTACAGTGTCGCAAAAACTAAATAAAAAAAATACAGATCCTTGTCAACCAGCTGCTATATTCAAACAACACAGGGATCTGGCTCTGCCAATGTGCATCATCAATGATCGGAAATGAGAACCCGCGGCAAAGGAAATGTGATCAGAGATCTTTCAAAGTTATATTTCCTCCCTTTTCCTTTTGTGCTGATCCGATTTGTGATCCGATCCGAGACTGATCCGATCCGTGAGTTCTCTGATCCGTTGCACCACTACTTTGTAATAAACCGAATATTACATTGGGAGCCTCTCTCCGGGCCGCTGCTCCTACCGATTCAGCTGGTTAGGTGTGACTGGAGCAGCGGCTATAATTAGCAACCCTCGCATGTGGGTGGCAGATGAAGAAAGGAAGTGAGGGCAGGAAAATGTGCTGCTGATGCCGACAGATCGCTGTAGAAAGCGGCGTGTCATTTCAACTTGAGCGGAGACTAATTTACAAAGTCAGGGTTTTACTAACTATGCAAACACTTAAATCTGTGAGCATTTGGTGTGTCGTCATCCTCTCACTATGCTGGAAACATTACTGCTCTATTACAAATTATTCGTTTTAGAGTGTGTTCAATTGAGACTAATTATCCAGCAACATCAATTTTTAGCATGTACGATGTGGGTCACCGGAATGAAATATCATTGGACGCAGCAGTCAGGTAGATTCATGCCAGTTACATTGCAGGAGATGCCAAAGTGGAATAAAATATAAAAGGCGGATTTTGTGTCACGTTATCATGAGTTTGTTATTGCAGCCGGCCTCCTCGCTAGATGTGATCGCCTTTCCCCTTTAAGTGTTAATGTATTCACTTCAATGTGTACACATGCTTTCGTTTAAAGTTTGCACAATTCTATAGAAATCAACGATAAGGAATGCTCCGTCTATCGTTCTTGGGGGGAAAAAATGTTTTGGTCCAGTGTGTCGAGGCACTGTTTTGGACTTCTATACGTTAGTGTGGCCGAGCGGGAGGGATTTCCTCCTTATAACATTTGTCATATCACATTTTGTTCAAATGTTATAAAGTAGATTGTTTCCTGTCGGAATGAGAGTTAGATACACTTATGATGCAACATAGGTTGTAGGTACATATAAATACACAATATCATCTGAATATAAATCAAGTGTCTCTACTTCACTTGTGATAATGCATTAGTAAGTGTACATCCATAGCCGAGTGGGGCAAAGAGTGAATAAAGTTAAGTGAGACATGAGTGTGCAAATGTTTGAGTGTGTGAGAGCGAGAGAGAGAGAGAGAGGCTGTATACTCCATGACAGGCAAAGCTAAAACAGGAAGGAGACCAAGGGAGCAGGATGAGCGAGAGATTAATGGAAGCAGAGAATAGATGACTGGATTCATTGCATTACACGGCACTGTCTGCAGACATGGTAGTGAGACAAGAGTGAAGTGAAAGGTATCAGTAAACAGGCCTACACACTCTACACCTTTAAATGACCAGTAACCTACTGCCAGATGCTTGTAAGTTGTATTAGCCATAGAGGCCAGTCTTATTTGCTCTAAAATAAATAGAAAAAAGAGTAAGAGCAGTACGAGTCTGTTAAAGAAACCGGGAGTGTTGTGCCCTTGAGGCATCTCCGGCAGGATATTTAAAGCTCTTTAGAGCTAAAACTATAATCAAATAATCCATTCGATGGAGAATTAATGGCTGCCAGAACAAACTGCCTGTGATTTGCTGGCTCCACATTTTTTCCGATGAGAGGGTTCGCTGCTTCTTGCTGCTAGAGCCATTTTCTGACATTTCAGACAAGAACGTCATTAAATAATAACAATGAGTAGTCTGAAAAAAAAAATGACAATGCAAACCACAGATGCAGCCCTGAAGCTCACATTTAGAAGACGGCACCTGGTGTGTCACATGACCCATCGCCACTTGTACGGTGCAACACACACTGCTCTGCAAAGAAATACTAAATAAACTCCACCGGTGAAGATATTGTTCACTTTCCTCTTTGCAGTCTAGCCCCATTATTATACCATTAGACCACAAGCACACACAGCTCTGCTCTTCCTCTAATGGTATAGATTGTCGTCATGTTGAGTAGTGCAACTGCTTGGTGGTGAGAAATCTGAGAATGTACATCCTCAGTTATCCACGTCTCTTTTGCATCACGTTTTTTTTCTACTTCTCAATTTCTCTTGTCTTTTCACGCCAAAAGATGACGCGTTTGAATACATGAGTCGTAGTAGAGGAGGGGGTAGGTGGGGGTAGGAGGGGGTCACGTACTAACGCGTGTGTTAGGTGGGGTGGCGGGGAAACCAAGGTGGTGTGCTGAAGAAGATAAAAAGAGTGTCCTTCAAACAGGGAGACAGACACATGGCGTCACGCTGTATGTATGAACATGAATATTTCAACAAGATGCCGTTTCCCTGGGGGAAGGAGGAAGGAGGTGGTGTAGCCGATGCATCGTTGGGGAGGTGCGTATAAAGACAGAGATCTCTGCTCATCTGCTGAGGTGCTTGGTATTGAGAATGATATCGGGTGACACACTGAGTGGTCCCACTATTATAAAGAGTTCATCCCCGTAAACACTGAGGAGCCGGTCTGTTATCTCACCAGTCACGTGGTGTTATTTTGGCAGAAAGGTGGGTGTGTGGCTAAACTGTGATGTCACCCCTTCAGTGTCAGCTGGTAATTGAACATGCTCCACAAAACTAACAAAACACGACTAAACCATCTCTTCCGGGAGAGGAGTATCACACCGTATGCTGTGTGTTTTTAGAAAGCCCTCCTCTGTTTACCTAAACCTCAGCCTCCTCCTCCTCCTCCCCCTCCTCTCCGCGCACCCCAGGAGCCAAGGTCCCGTCCCGTGCCCTTGCTCTTGTGCAAAGCCTGAAGGACTTTTCGGAGAATAAATAGCGTGACTTCTTCACGTCTGACCGAAGAGACACGTTAGTCCGTGAGAGACCACGGAGCGGGGGCCACACAGGGTGGTGCACCTGATGGAGAAGTCCCGGGTTGTTTGGATGGGGGGGGGGGGCACTGATGTAGAACACTGAAGGTGGCGCTGGCAGGGGCAGAACATGCGCAACTTTAAGCTAACTGGACTCTCCGTAGCCGCGCATTGAGGAGCCAGGGAGAGAGAAACACACACACACACACACACACACACACATAGCAAATGTCCCCACCTGCTCTCGTCCTGACCCTTCCTCCAAAATGGGCTCTTCTGCGGTGGCCGTCTCCTCCTCCGTCTGCATTTTCCCTCTGTGCCACTCCTTCCTCCCTTTAGAACCGGGCACAGGCAGCTCCCACCCCGGTAGCGTCCGAAGGCAGGGACCTCCCCGGCGGAGCAGCGAGCTCGGTCACCCCATCCGCCGCAAGTCGGTATCCAGTTTCACGATGGCGGGGCCTGCAGCAAATGAGCATCATACACTCCAGATTTAACGGTAGCCCCCCGCCGTCCTCCCCTCTCCCGGTAGTGTCTTCCTCTCCCGCCGAACCGCTCAGCGTTTCTCCCCGACCCGCCGCGCCATCCTTCGTCTCTCCGGTCACGGCCAAATGTGGCTATAAGCATCCGAAGTGGAAGCCCGTACGCACCTCCCCGTTAAAACAAAACAACATCGTCTTCCGCTGCCACTGCCTCTCGTGATGCTCGGCTATACGACTGTGCGTATGCGCACGTGTGCGCGCGTGACCGAGAGCGCAAGGAGAGCCAACCGGGACCAGGCTGCAGCTCCACGGACGGAGTCAGAGAGGCTAATGAGCGCGGACCGGACGCGCGCGCGCGGCTTCGGGCCCAGTGCGGGAAATCGTGGAGGTTAAACACACGACGGCAAAGCTGATGTCATTATTCAACTTTCTTTGGAGCTTGCGTCGGGTCTCCGATGACGTCATATACCAACATCCCCACCCCCATCTCTACACCCGAGCACACGCACCAGGCGCGGGTCTCCCCTGTGGATACAGACGCGCGCGCACACTTCCAACTCCTGCGCTAAGAAAATGGGCACAACTGGTATTCATCGAGTCTGGTTTGACGTCTTCAGGGCTCGCGCTCCAGACATGTTTTCACCAAAGCCGAGAATGCACTTAATTAATACAATTATATCGGTAACATTTTTATTTGAAACGTATATATCCATACACATATCAAAATGTGTTTGCAATAACAGAGTGGAGTGAGGTATTTATGATGATTGGATGACAAAATCAATCAATAAAAAGATTTAACAAATTCTGATGGGAGGCCGGTGACGTGTAGCCCGAGTGGTCCAATTAAAATGTCCTGAAATGCACAAACAAAAACTTGTTGAGATATTGTTACAAATTTAATACATTTCTACATTACAGGATACTGACCCTCGTTTGCCAAAGGACTGGTCAGAGGGGTGATGGGTCGTCTGTGGGGATGTGCGGCCCCAACGTCCAGCGGCGCTGGGAGGAAGTCGACGGACTCTGGAGCCTTTCTTGTTCCCCGTGTTGTCCTGAAGCCAAATGCCATATAACCTCTCAGGTAGGACGGGTGATATTATTAAAGACCAACCTCTCAGTGAGTTCCCCTTTAGAGACCTGGCTGAGCCACCCGGGCTTAATGAGCCTCACAACAACTGCACTTGGTCTTCAATTACACATTTAATTTAATGAATTCACTGTTTCCTTCCTCTGAGGAAATTTGATTATCTCTATTATGTCACCAGTTGTTAACGTGCCGCAGTCTTTACCCACAGGTGATTCATAAATAGTGGATTATTTATTCAAGAAAATTTGAAATAAAGGCTGGAAAACAAGCCAGACCACACTGAGGTGTGCTAAAATCAGATTTTATAAAGTCTTTTCACTAAAGACGATGCAAACCAGCCTAAAACTCAGCTGATCTATGTCATATCTGAATAATGTGTTATTAAGATTCCTTGTTCCTCTGAACTAAGACTCTCAAACTGTTTCTTCGAGGGAAATACACTTCTTGATGTGCTCAAAGGATATTTGCAGTGACGGGCAGGTAGAGGATGTCCGTCTCAGTGTGGAGGATGATGTCCTGGGAGATGTACTTCTTTAGCTCTACCTCTCCTGCTTGGACTGGACACATGGCGAACAGCTGGACCTGCAGTTCAACATGCAGACCTGCGGCCACCTAGACACACATACAGCACACTGCAGGTTATGTGGCTTGTCAACAGGAGAGATGATAACGTTTCATAACTGAATCAAAATATGCATTTGACCATCGCTTCCAGCGGAGAACTTACAGGCCCAGGATTGTAGATGACCCGGAGGCCTGTAGCAGCAGGAGGCTGTTTCACGTGGAACCTTGCAGCGACACACACGAAAACAAACCACACATAGTTACAGGTCATAGATCAAGAACTTGTTTCTGTCCGACAAATATAAAGGACATTTGAAACTAGTTGAAAGGCGGTAACTAAACCCCACATAAAGTGTCCTTATTCCCTGGATTCAAAGCCTACACTTTGCCTGCTGTGCATGTATGTTTTCCACACTTTCATCCAGCCATCATCTGGTGTCTTACCTGCAGGTGTCGACACCCACATTCTTCATCACCACGGTAATGGCAGAGGAGGTGCCCTCCTGCAGTGTGCCGAAGTCAACGCTGGACGGGAGCAGCTGGAATCCCCTCGTCACGACACTCGGATCAGTCAGAGAAATAGTTCGACACTTCCTCCTCACGGGCTCCTCCACGGCCAGGAACTGGAATAGGTGACACAGACAAAGGGATGTGTGAATACATGTGTGTGTGTGTGTGTGTGTGTGTGTGTGTGTGTGTGTAATAGAGTGGTCGAGAGAGGAGCATGTGTACGGGTATAGGTATTTTATATGGGAAAGGAAATAAATTGTGAATTACAGGATGTTGTACGTTGGTGTATCCCTCCTCCTAGATGACATTTCAGGACACTATTTAATAATCATAAATTACATGTCAAACCAAATATGGAGATATATCTTTTTATGGTAAACGGCACAGAAGTTGACATAAAAAAAGGAAAACTACATAAATTCCATTTTCATGAGCAATCTTTATTGTTAGCAGAGTTTTTAAATGCAATGATATACAGCAGAACGATCGTACCATGTGACTGTTTGGCTACCTGTTCATTCGGTACGCTGTAAGGTTTAGAGCCGAGGATCGAGCTCGGGAGTCTGACTTTAGTCCTCCTCAGCCTTCCAGTCACGTCCACCTGGACGGACTTACATTGCCCAGATGAACCTCTCGGACTGCTTCCACCTGACACACACACACACACATAATATTGAAAACAATGACTCAATGAATCATATACATTCTCGAACAAACAACACATATAGGTTTTGTTAGTATCGTCTTCGCACCATGCCAGAAATGAGATGGGTTATTGTATTTATTTTCCTGATAATGCTTTAAATAGAATCCAGACGATGCCCTGAAAATGTCTCTGCAATACTCAAATGTAGTTCCTGACGAGGGAATTCATTTTAATGTAAAACGACAGATGAAGATGGCAAACAAACCGGCAGTCTGAGGCGTGGGGTTGGTGGGCCTTCTTTCAAGAATCCTGTCACTACTTCCTGCACGACTGAGAGCAAAAGACCTGGAAATGTCAGGATAGGTTGTTACGGCAAATGTAAACTTAATTTAGAAAAGCAAGTGATGTGAACAGATGTTTGATTCAGAGCAAAATCAAACACACGGGGGGGTGGGGGGTTGTTCACAACATCCTCTTTATTACCTTTCCGATTGAGAGGGTGTTGGGTTGAAGGGCCGTGGGGCTGCAGTTGCAAACACAAATACGGTATATTATATAGTGTGCATGCTTTTGAATCATCAGTTAATGCCTTTTATGCACCCCTGCAGTTTCTGTTTTAAAATAAAATGCTGTTCTATTCATCCCCAGGTTTCCCCGTACAAGGCGCCTTTAAAACTGAGTATAATAACTTACTCTTCTCTTGTGGGGCGTCTTTCAGGAACTCCTCGGTGCTGCCTGACTTGGGGAGCGGAGGGAGATCCATTGATGAACTCCTCATGTCGGGCATTTGGTGCTGGAGCATCTTCTGGAAAACAAGCAGCAGTGCTGTGTCTCTTCCTGTACATTGTGGTTATTTCCCATGTAATGGCAGAAACGCTGAATCAATGTGAGTTAGTGGGGTTTTTCATTCATAATGATGCTGTCTCAATAACTAAAGAAAATATTTCTAAATTCATTGGAGAGAACACATACAGTACCTGGTATAATGGGATATTTTCTGTGTGGAAAAAGGGAATAATGTTGTTGTTCCTCAGAGCCTCTCTCTGAGCCTGTTGCTCACGTATCTCCTGTCTGAGCACACACACACATGACAGGTTGATGGCTTCTGGCACAAACACACTGGTAGCTATGGGAATATACCAGTAAAAGCTAAAGCTGCTGCATTTTCACTCCAAAATAATTTCAATGAGAATCAGCGTGGCCGCCATGCAGACAATGACAAATAAAAGACATTAATACAATTAACTCACAAAAATGTGACTGACAAATGTGTGGTGTGACTAGTGAGCACAAGGGGAGGTTTTTCAGTCAAGATGCAGAGAAAACGTCCCCCTCGATATTTAGCACACGTGCATTTACGCCCCCTGAATAAACGTCAACAAAGGACACAAAAGAGAACCGTGTAAATCATGCAGACGCATGTGCCGACTCAGCAGGGAGAACAAGACGTGAGAGAAGTTGATCTACATGAGGGCAAATATATGAAAGCAAAACAGAATGCCTTAGAGCCCCACTGTATTATATCCCATTACATAATGACTTATCACATGCTGCCTTATTTATGTTTTCCTCGACATAAATTAGGACCCCTCCACCATAAATCAGTGCATACCATTCAGCCGATTGCAGGAAATGAAGTGTTTGACACTCAAAAGGGAGGACCCCCGGACCCCCCCCCCCCTTTAAATATGTGTACCCACGGCTGCTAAAATCAAATCATAAACCCATATCGGTGAGTACAACTCATCGAACACTCGGTTCAAATGTTATCCTGGCGCATTAAAGAGTAAAAGTCAAATGAGTTGTTGCTACTGATGAAGGTACTGAAGAGGAGACGGTAGCTCTTCACACAGAGTCACACAACGGTGCAAGAACCTACGTATGTTTACCTGTTCTGTGTACGCCTTTCTGTCCATTTTGACTCCTTTATGCTCGTGAAACTGGGAAAGAGAATAGGTTAAGAGGATATTGATACATTATTGACTTTAGCGTGTGACATTATCTCTTCATGCCATTCTAATCTCCAAACCTGTCACTTGTTACTGAGGCTGTGTCTTCTGAACCATCTGACCGCTCAACGGGGTCTCCAACTCCTTGGCTGTACAGATTGGCTATGTCCACTGTGGATGAAGGGAAGTGTTCTGAGCCCGTAACACCAAACCCAAACTACTAAATACTTGAAACCACTATTATCTTCATTCAGTCAAGCAGAAAGTAAAAATTCATTGCATTTCCACACACTGTTATTTATTGATATTGCTTTGTTATAACTCATTAATAGAGCCTATTCTTTCCACATGATACTGGAAACATTCCCACAAACTGATGACGTTTACATTTTTACAAATGAAACATAATCACAACTAAAGATAAAGGAACAAGGAAACAAAGGAACTTTAATTCCTGTAGACTCGTAACACAACATATTGTTCAAACACAACCAACCTGAAGTCCTCTTTTCAAAGACAGGACCTGCATCCTCTTCTTCTGCAAAAGACTTTTGAAATACGAAATAGATAATTACCATTAATATTGGGCAACATTATTGCTTTTATTATTTGTAGAGTTTTCTATTTCAGAAACCATCATTTCTATTGAGTTTTCTATTTCAGATACCATCCTCTTGTCTGTTGTACTAAAACCAGTCACGGTAAAGGCCCATGGTATTATAACAATCGTGTATTATACTGTATGTGTCCGTGTGTGTGTGTGTGTGTGTGTGTGTGTGTGTGCGTGTGCGCTGACCAGGACCAGATTGAGCAGATGACTGGCATGAGCACTCTCCTCCTCAGTGCGAGGGTCTTTGAGGTCCACCTCCTCTGATCGCTGCTCCCTCACCATCAAACTCTCGATGTATTCCTGCAGTCGAAGAAAACTTTCAACCGTTTGTCAGCATCTCGACACATCGGGCGTTAAACTCAAAGCACACGACACAACACGGTGCATCAACCTTTCAGAGCAGAGGTATCGCAGCAAGATGGTTCAGTGTCAACCATCACATTAACGCCACAATTGTCGCGCTGGTTTTAAATACGGGCATCAATCTGTTCCAGTATTTAAAAACAGAGCTGTAATTCATGCGTTATAAAAAAAAAAAAATAGTGATAATGAAAGCAGTGAACCCACTTGGATTGTGACTAAGCGTTTCATCATAGGATTGGGTCAATACGAAGTGTTTGGCCCTGTATCAACCTATTTTCATCACCATTGCTTCGTATTGATTTACTGTTGTTTTTCCATTACTCTCTAGTATGAGAGATAATGAGGCCACTACATCATTTGTATCTACTTGCAAATTATTTGACATATGCATGACAGTGAGCCGTACGACCACAGACATGGGTTTGTTTTTACCGTCAGTCGTGTGTCGATGGTATTTTTGAGTGGTGTGGTGAATGGTCGGTGCTGGAACAGTTCCCTCATCTCCAGGACTTTAGGGCAGCTTCTCAGAGGTTGCCGCTGTGCTGCGGAACCACCGGACCTGTCAATCAGGGACAAACCTCGTCCCATGTCGATGCCAAACGGAGGACCTGGGCTCTTCTTCTGGAATAGAGGGAAAGGCAGAGGGTGGAACATGTCGGCATTTGGCCCCGAGTGTACTTGTACTACATGTGTATTTGTTCACCTCTATTCTAGGGAAGTCATGCCAGCTGCGGTTTTGGAGGTTGGGCGGGGTGATGTCATGGTTCCGTTTCCCTAGCAACCACTGGGACCAGACGCTCTGGTGGCTGGGCTTCAAGATGGTAATGCCAAACTCATCTGAAATAGACAAAATGTCACATTATTTTTGGGAGATTCAGAAATATTTCCTTGATTTTGTTCCTCCTTTGATATTTAATAAAAAGAGAAAAATGTGCTCAAGAGAAATTTAATAAACTACATATGATGGGAAATGATTATGCTTTTAATTGAACTATGACTTAATCAAACTAGAATGGGCACTCGGTAGAGCGCATACCATATATCAAGATTTGGCATTGGAATTATGAACATTTTGGCATTGGTTGCATGCCAATTGACAAAAAAACAAAAATGGTGTTAAAAAAAAGAGACCTTTTCTTTGACCTTTGACCCTCCTTCCTTGCCTTTGATGATGAATCCATCTAATCAAAATCAAATGGTCCCACCAATCACCAATCATCCACCCAAATTCACATTTCAAGAAAGAATTGACCTGTTCATGACCTTTTGACTTTTTGAAATCGATCCCAAAATCTAGTCAACTGGTCCCCCTGGGATTGGTCCCCTGATAATAACAATCATCCCACCCATTTTTCATGCGATTCGGTTCAATACTTTTTTCTTCATACGAAGATTTTGACCTGTTCATGACCTTTGACCTTTGACCCGATCGATCCCAAAATCTAATCAACTGGTCCGGATAATAAACAATCATCCCACCAAATTTCATGCGATTCGGTTCAATTTTTTTTTGAGATTTTAATAATACACAACATACAAATAAATAAATAAATAAATATCTAATGTAACTGGTGGCTTTCTATCATAATATCACAATTGGACAAAAATGTATCGTGCTATGGTAAAAAAAGTTTTTGACCTTTCCATGACCTTGACCTTGACCCGATTGATCAAAAATCAACAATCATCCCACCAAATTTCATGCGATTCGGTTCAAATACTTTGAGTCGATTTTGACCTGTTCATGACCTTTGACCTTTGACCGATCGATCCCAAAATCTAATCAACTGGTCCCCGGATAATAAACAATCATCCCACCAAATTTCATGCGATTCGTTCAATACTTTTTGAGTTCTGCGAAGATTTTGACCTGTTCATGACCTTTGACCCGATCGATCCCAAAATCTAATCAACTGGTTAATAAACAATCATCCCACCAAATTTCATGCGATTCGTTCAATACTTTTTTGAGTTCTGCGAGATTTTGACCTGTTCATGACCTTTGACCCGATCGATCCCAAAATCTAATCAACTGGTCCCCGGATAATAAACAATCATCCCACCAAATTTCATGCGATTCGGTTCAATACTTTTTGAGATTTGCGAGAATAACACATAAATAAATAAATAAATGGCGATCAAAACATAACCTTCCGGCATTTTCAATGCGAAGGTAATAATGAAACTGTTGTAAATAGTATTATTATTATTATTATGTTTCTTGATTTTGGAGGTATTCAACAGGACACCTTGTGTGTCTGCCAGTGGTTCCTTCAGCAGTGCTATGGCCCGGTCCGCATATGCCTGGTAAAGCAGTTCCTCTGCGGTCTGAGAGCTCAGGAGTTCGGTGCCTGAGCCGTCCTCGTGCACCAGGAACAGCCTGCAACACAAGACGATGTTTACAGTGTGTCTGCGATGCTGCTGTCAACAACAGCCGTACAACATGAATGATAAAACGTTGTCTCCTTACTCCTGACTTTCTATAGTTTGTATTACTACATACTATTTTGTACACAGAGAAAAAAAATACAGCTCCAGACAAATTTTCAGTTTCCTAATCCATCAATAACAAATAAATAGTGGAATAATAAATAAAAGCCCACCTGGGACAATGTTCTCTATGTTTTCCATTAATCTTGGCCATTTCTCTGTCCTCCTCCTCCTCCTCTGGTTCCGCCTCATCCTGGTTGAGTGTGCTCGGAGCAGCGCTACAGTTCAAGACTAATAACTGTCCATCTTCCAGCACCTGTGACATACATGCACAGAATATTTAATGGCTCACATGATCTATTCACCACCAGAGCATCTGACATCGACGGGTTTAGATCATTCATAGTGACTATCGTAACAGGCTGCATCAAAAAACTCCATGTGCCCTTGCTTCTCTGAGACCGTGAAGGACTGTCTCTTTAAATTCTCTCCGTCTCTCAGTGCTCGCCACACACACTCACAACACCAACCCTTCCTATTATCCGAACCTGAAAGTGGTTCCCATCAGGGTCTGTAATGTCACAGGCCACGATGCCTGAATGACTCATGGTGTAGCTTCCTGGTTGGTCTGTGGGAGTGCAACCCTTTGGACTCGGGGTGACAAGTGGGTCAGATGAGTACACACACTTCCCATCACTTTGGATCTGTATGAGCCCCGTACTGGATGGGAACACCTTGGATACACAGGGATACACACACAAACACACGTTTATTTATCTACATGGAACTTAAAACCCAGATATGACTTTTCCTGTAATCCACCCACCTGATAGGCTCCTTGGTTGTTCCCCGTGACGACAGTTCCATCAGCTAAAAAGACGTGAGCCGTGTGTCGCTCTGGGTACATCACCACTGTGGGGCAGCCCTCCTTCTCCACCAACACCACCCGCTCCTTGCTAGACACACTCCCCTTATCGCTCTCAAGCGCACTCCTCTCCGCATTCTCAGCCACAGTTTCTCCTGCGAACACGCTCTCCTCACCCGTCCCATCCGCAGCACGTTCTCTTTCATCGCACACACGCTCACACTCTGAGGAAGCACGTCCAGCACCCTCGCCCTCGTCGTCACACGCTTTCCCTGCACCGTCCCCGCTAATCTCCTCTCCACCGTCACAAATGTCCTGGGAGGGGACGTTCTCACGATGGCTGTCCGCGCGGCGCGTGACGCACACACACTCGGTGCAGCCGCACGCACATTCAGAAGTTGACTTGAGGGTCGCACTCTCAGGATGCTCCCCTGGAAAGACACACAGGTCGGATTAAATAATGAGTGCAAACATTAAGTGCATGTTTGTGCGACATCACTCCATGTTATGATTGCTGTTTGCATTGGTCGCTGGTCACCTGTGTGAAGCAGTAAATGTTGCGGTGTGCTTGGTGGTCTGTCTTTGTAAAGACGGGTGATCCTGGTTCCGTCTGCATGTTCTACAGTCAGAGATCCGTCTGGGTTCTGCACAGAAACCACCAGATCCTCCCGGCTCAGCATCACCTGACACAGCAACACAAGAAGAAGCTGGCGGGTTACTCCCAGCGATAACAAGGATTTTCAGAGTGGTACCAATTCCCTCATTGTTGAGACTCTGCCACAAACTCTGAGATGCTCAGGCCATACAACATTGTCAACTTCATTGTGAAACCCTGAGAACAACTTAAATAACACGACAGTGGAGAGAACTGCTTGTCTGTTTACTGACAGGAGTATACCTGCACTCTTACCTCATGGGTGATGGGGTCTGAAGCCTTGAAGGCCAGAAGAGGAGTGGTGGCTATGTGTTTGTGTGTGGTCCCCACCGTGTGGATGCGAGCTCCAGATGGAGTCGTAGTTAACCAACACCCTCTCTGATGACCAGGCTCCTTCTCTAAGCTGGGCTCTGGATAGACACACACACACAACATACAGAGGCAGCTTGGCACTGTGTGTCATGGAAAGTGCTACTTCATGTTCCTCACAGCAGGGGGCTCATCATGTTTACTACATGGCGTTTTGTAGTCACCGGTGCTGCACTCTAACCTTTCTTGTTGTCCTCAGTTTCTTGAGAGGTGTTTTCCTCCTCAACCTCAGAGTCGGGAACCCACACCGGACCAGAATCCTGGCTGAAACTGACTGAGCTGTCTGCAAACAGAACCTGCGGTACACATGGGATGTGTGTGCTTGTGTGTGCCATAAGAGTTAGGAATCTTGCTGGAATGTGTGCCTTTATATATATACACGACCGTTCAAAAGTTTGGGGTCACTTAGAAATGTCTTTATTTTTCAAAGAAAAGCACTGTTTTTTCAATAAAGATAACATTAATCAAAAATACACACTATACATTGTTAATGTGGTAAATGACTATTCTAGGTAGAAACGTCTGGTTTCTAATGAAATATCTCCATAGGTGTATAGAGGCCCATTTCCATCAACGATCACTCCAGTGTTCTAATGGTACATTGTGTTTGCTAATCGCCTTAGAAGACTAATATCTGATTAGAAACCCCTTGTGCAATTATGTTAGCACAGCTGAAAACAGTTATGCTGGTGATATAAGCTATACAACTGGCCTTCGTTTGAGCTTGAAGAACAAAATTAATACTTCAAATATTAATCATTATTTCTAACCTTGTCAATGTCTTGACTATATTTTCTATTAAATTTTCAATTAATTTGATAAATAAAAGTGAGTTTTCATGGAAGACACAAAATTGTCTGGATGACCCCAAACTTTTGAACGGTAGTATATATGTATATGTACTGTATATGAACATGCGTGTACAGATTGTTTACCTCTGTGGACCCGTCTCTCATGTATCGGATCACAGCTCCTTGGTAAGTAACAACGCGGGACAGTTCTTTGGAGAGGGAAGGGTCCTGAAGCTGCCCAACAGCTCCCCTACC
Source organism: Pseudoliparis swirei (assembly GCF_029220125.1). Taxonomy (NCBI): domain Eukaryota; kingdom Metazoa; phylum Chordata; class Actinopteri; order Perciformes; family Liparidae; genus Pseudoliparis; species Pseudoliparis swirei. The sequence continues at coordinate 8,129,854 of NC_079408.1, forward strand.
ATGAAGAGGAAAGCCCTGTTTCACCAACATGCCCTGCTCTTCAGAGGACACTCCTGGACACACAAACACGGACCAATCATATACTATACTGTATGTTTGAGAATGAGTCATACGTGGGAATATAGCACTTATGGAATATTATGCTCATATATTAATGAGGTCACATTCATTTGTTCCTGTCCAGAATTTAAAATAGAGGCATGGCCCACTTCTGGCGACGTGTGTGAGCACTGAGCAGGTGACTGAGTGGGGCTGTTTCAGTCGTTTGTTATGGCAACACACACACAGCTCTGTCAAACTACACCTGTGTAGCTAAACACACACACACACCTGTGGATGACTGTGTATATACATTCCTGAGAAAGTGTATCACTGACCGAGTGCATCTTCTCGCAGAAATTGCAGCAGCAGGCCATTAGGAACAGACAGGTTGAGACCGTTGAACGGACTTGGTGTCGATGCTTCCGGGCCTTCACACACCGTAGACTACACACAATCATACAAACAGAAGCATAAGACAAAATGACAGGTTATTTTAGCCAAAGACGGTCATATTAAGGTTTAAAAGCAATTTAACAATATTTTGTTATGCAATAAAGTTGAATGACACAAACGTATTGAACATGGTAACTGGGATACTTGTTCAAATATCAATTTCCCCCGCGGTATTCTTTTGTGCATCCAGGTGTGTACGTGGACTCTGGAGGAGGCTGGGCCGTAAGTCTTGGAGGGAATTGAATTCAGGTCTGTCACCTTGGAGCAGTGTGTGGAGGAGGAGGAGGGAGGGGTGGGGACAAAGGCAGCGGTCCCTGGGGCCTCACGCGCGGTTTCCTGGTGACCGTCTAGAACATCACAAAACAGAGCCACAGTAAAGCTGCCTGCCCAGTGAAGAGATTTGGATATGGTTTGCTCCTATTAAAAAGAATAGGCAGAGAACTGAGATGTAAAAGTAAAGATTAAAGCATTGAAATACTAATTCATAATGGCTGAAATCATATGTGTTATAAGTGCAAAACCTCTGTATTCTCCTGTGGGACCATAGAAACTGTAAGAGAGGTGGATTCCATTGTCCAACTTTGCCGAGAGGGAGCCCTGCTTCACTCTTCCTATGTCCACAGGCTTTGACACTGAAAAGGACACACACACACACACTCTCTCAGGTATGGGTGTAACGATTCTCAGGGTTTCTTGCACTGGACATGCACTAGAGATGTCTATGCCCCTACTCTGAGGTCATCTTTGTTTGTTCATTAATATTTAGTTTTATCTATTTAATGACGTACATATTTGAAAGCATGGATATAAAAGTATCCAGAAATGACAAAACAGGCCTCTGGGCACAGGGCCGGGCAATATGGAGGAAATCAAATATCACAATATTTATGACTTTCCACGTCAAATTCAATATTGAAGGGTTGACTATCGGTGCTTTCACAAAACCTTTCACAATGAGACTTAAGATAATAATCTGTACTGTGGATATAATGACTAAGTGGGTAAAGTACAATAATAGAGCAGCTAGAACAGTCTGGGTTAAATTACATCACTTTCAAGTAATAAATCTTTAAAACCAAGAAAATAATATCTAGTCTTATAGCACACTATTTATATTATATAAATGTATTACCCAGCCCTAAAGGATGTTGCTTAACATATGTAAGTATGATCAGCATCTTTATCATGAACATCTTCTTTTCTACCGTTGGTTTCTTGGTCCCGGGGCTGAGGGAGAGGATTTGCTGGATCAACAACAACTTGATTGATGTGTGTGTAGAAATGATGGCCATCCTTCTTCACCGCCACTTTCATTAGGCTGGAACCTGGAGTGACAACAGAACAGAGGCATGGGCGTGTGTGGACAATCCCCACTAGGTGTCAGTGAGGGATAACTGAGTCTCACTTACAGAGACTGACTTTCTAAATCACGCAGCACGGCAAATACATGTGATGATTTTGAATGCGACCGTATCTTCGTTGCAATATACCTTCAATAAAGCTGACGTTCTCCACAGTGATGTGTCCTCCATCTGAAGGGAAAAGGTATTGGCTCTGACCCGACACATGGATCAACCTTCCATCCATGCTGTAGCCTGTGAAAGCCTTCACATCACAACAACACACACAGACACACAAAGTTTTTTTTTTTTTAGCATCCCTCTTTGATTGGATGTGCAGGTATTAATGGTCCCAGTTATGTCACACCTCTCACTCTGACCTTTACGCTGGCTAATTTGTGGTAATAGAATCTAAATACTGTCAGAAAACAACTAAATTAACGTGTATTACTGGTTTTGTGTGAACGTCCTCACATTGCAGGCCTCCTCTGTCGGGTGCAGTTCTTTGTTCTTCTCCACTGTGGTCGTATTGGACTCTGTGGGAGTCTTGGCTGACCTGGCGTCTGTCTCTGCTCGGCTCTTCTTGCCACTTGATGGAGTTTTACTTTTCTTGCCGTCTGTCAACTTAGGCTTCTCCTTCTGCTGCTTGCCTTTTTTGGTCATCTCCTCCTCCTTTAGCTGCTCTTGCTCCAACCTCATGGCCTGTAACATCATGCACACATGAATATACACACCGGACCATTGCTGCCCAGTCCAGGGTCTACCTTGTGTTGCGAGGTCAGCTGGGATCAGCGACAGCCCCCCCGCCGACCCCACCCCGCAACCATCTAAGGACGAGTAGTTTTAGAAGATGGTCGGACGCATTTACTGGTTAGCTCTATAAATTATGCTTGTGTATGTATGATATTCTGTAACTACTGGGTCACCAGATAAGAAGGGATCAGGTTTAATGTAGCCGTCCCAGCAGATTTCTCTAAAGGACTATAGAGTTAGTGCACTACTGCTTCAAGGCCAGAACAGAGAAAACTGTGAAGGCAATAGTCCACGTGTTAGTTGGTACTGACTTTAAAGGAGCCTTTTCTGATGACCACAGTGTCCTCCTCGTCTGCAGAATGTGTCGCCGTCTCGTCTAGTCCAGGAACAAAACAAACATTGTCATTCAATGGTGGCAAGTGTATTTACATTGCCAGAGAATTTTTGTTGACAAGCTACAGTACCTCTTGGAGACTCAGCAGGGCCGAGGTCTCGGAGCTGCATTGCCTCTCTCTTTAATTCTTCCTCTTTGGTCCAGTCTGATATGGTATCAGCCACGTGCTCCAGGTAATTCCTATCCGAAGATAACAATGACATATAAAGTCTTTGTAACATTCCACATATACATTATTCAATTAGTCAGATTATATATTCTATGGATTGATACATAAAGTCTTCATTTGTAGATTACTATCCACATCCTGTGAGAAGAAAAACGCCTGAAAATGTGGACTTGCATGCTGACCTGAACTTGACATCGGTGTGAAGGGTTACATCCCAGAACTCTTTGCATTGGCGATAAGGGCTCATTGGATTGTGACAGAAAATGTACAGGATGTTGTTATGACTTCCTCTGAAAGTGTCCAAGCAGCGGTATTCTTCTGATGCCAACTGGAGTACCTGCACAATTTAAAGAACATGAAATATTGGTTTCCATTCAACATTTGGAATAACATTGCTATGGTGTTTTCACCATGAAAGACAAGATTAGACGGGTCACCTGTGGGAAGATGGAGGCACTGTGGTGTTCAGTATAGTGCCAGTCAAACAGACATCTCAGCCGACTACTCTGAATGTCATGCAAGTCCAGCTGGCAACACACGTTCCCTCTGATCTGCTGGAGAAAAATCAACATGCAACCTTATTGGAGGAAAAATGTGACCAAATGTTCTTCACTTTTCTTTATAAAAGATAAAGAAATGTGAGTAGCTACAGTAGTATGGACAAACGCACCTCTGTGTTACTCGAGTCTTGGGTGAGAAATGTCGGCCCTACAGTTGAAAAAAAAGTTTCACTGTGTACTAGATGCGAGCCAAAGTCACAACATCAGAGTAATTGAATCAGAAATAACAGACCTTTAGTCCGTAGGATATTACACTGCTGTTTAGCGTAGGATAGCGGGTTGTCCCAGGGGATTATTGCAGGTGTCTGTTGATGTTCTGGATACAGTGGTCCCAGTGGTCCAGGAGCATTTTGCAGTACACCGTTTGGGCCCAGCCCGGTCAGTGGCATACTCTCAAACACACTCTGATGAATCAAACGCTCCACCTCCAGCCATGATACAACATCTGTGGGATTTCATCACATCATGATATTGAAAATACTCCTCGGGAGCAACCAGTTCATGAACATCAGCCATGAGAATACTGAGGAGCTGCTTTCTGACCATCTGTGCAGTAGTGCTGAAGCTGCTGTTTGATCGCCATCCAGCAAGAGCTGCTGTCTCTCGGCCGAGCCACAGACTGGATCAGCTCCCACACCGGAGACCTCCTCATCATGGACAGCTCCACCTCTGCTGGATCAAAACCCTGGACTACCTATGAGCGACACACACACAGACACACACAGTATATAAACACATTTGTAATGACAATAAAGTCAGAATGGGACCGAGATTACATAAAATAGACAGACTAAAAAAGAATCTATTATATAAAACTGGAAACAACTAAATCTACTTGCATTGATATCCCTCAAACGCTTTGCCATCTCATCATGATGCCTGATGACCAGAGGGTGCTCCGACTTCTTCTGCGTCTCCTCTACTCCAAACTTCTCCTCAAGTCTCTTGCAAAAGAAAAACGAGTTTGTCCGAACATTGGAGTTATTATAGCACACACACGCGCACACACACACACACACACGAGTGAAATAAAGGAAAATATATCATAGAGGGGGCCTCTCATTTAACCCTCCTGTCGCCTTCGGGTCATTTTTACCGGATTAAATATTACACCCTCCTGTCGCCTTCGGGTCATTTTGACCCGATTCAATGTTTCACCCTCCTGTTACCTTTATATTTACTAACATATTTTACCCTTTGGGTTCAATTTGACACCAGCAATTAAAACCTCCAGAAAATTATTAGAATTAATATTGTTTTCCAAGTTTAAGTGTGAGGCACTTTATGTTTGTTTGTTGACGACCGAAAGAACACCGACATTAAACATTGAATGGGGTCAAATTAATCTGAAGGCGACACAAGGGTTAAGAACAACACAAAGAACATGGTTCTCTGAAATAAGTTTTTTTGAGAAATCATAGGTTAGGGCATTTATAAGCTAGATAGCTTCAGCCTTGACCTTTGGTCAGCCACTTTCTTCTTTTGTTGAATTCTGATTGTTGACTATTTTGCTGATCAAAATAAACTAAACTCAAACTCAAACTCAAACATGAAAGGAATCGTGATGCTAATCCGGATACCAGTCCACACTCCGTACTTGGTCTGTGTGGGGACCTGAACCTGCGACCTTCTGCTGACCAGGACACATCTCCAAGGACTACTGCCGCCCTCTAGTGTTGTGTGATGAAATGTAAAAATAGCAAAGACAGAGCCGACCCATGTCCTCTCACATCCCTCACAAGCCCCCATGTATTATGTTGGTCATCTACCTGCATGTGGCCACTGTACCTTCTTGTCTTCTTCATTCTGTGCTGTTGTCAGCAAACTATTTAACATGTGGCGTCTCTCCGCGTTTGTGTGTACGAGGGGCAGGAAGCTTTGGAGCATGAAGCTGACCAGCTGAGAGTCCAACCCAAGGGCGTTGTGAGGTTTGGCCTCAGCCACACAGGGCAGGGTGGACAAAGACTCCTCGGTTGAAATCACCACCTAAACACACACATCCACAGACATAGGGGGAGAAAAGCTTTGCTACAGGTTTTAAACGTCTTCTCAGCCTACGTCAAAGGTTGTAGCCAGCAACATTAAACACATTGAATGCCACCTGGCTATCTAATTTCAGAGCACAAAGAGTACACATATCTAGTTTCTGCCGAAATCTAAATGCTGAAAATATAATCACACACAGATAATGAGCCACTTTAAAATCTTGTAAATCTTGATCCGACCACACGCTACACATCCACACACACACACAATACACAGACCTGTTCCAGCATGCAGTGCATGATCAGAGGCACAGAGCAGGCTTCGGGGGGAACCAGGTCGAGGAGGTTGCAATAGTAACGCATGTCCACTTCGGTCGAGAGAGGAGGCCTCAGGGCCTCTGTCCACAAAGGATGGAAGAGAGAAAGAAAGGGAAGTTAGTTTGTCATCCTAGTCTTGAGTTTATTTTATTCAAAACACACACACACACACAAGCATGTGCCAAACATATGTAATACCTTGTTCTTGCCTTTCCTCCCGCACCGATTTCTTTTTGGAGCGTGGAGTCAGGGGGAGAGGGGTTGTCACAACCTGGCACAAACACACAACAAAGTAAGACTTTTTCCATCAATATCCAGCTACTTATTTCCTGTTCACAGGGCACTGCGGAGGTCCACTTTAATTTCCGCTGGCTGAGACAATAAAGATATGATTCAAGTTAAAGAATCAGGCTCTAGAGAGGGCATGCCGTTTAATTGGTTTGCTCATTTGTGTCAGTGTGTGTGTGTACAGTATGCGTGTGTGTGTGTGTGTGTGTGTGTGTGCATGTGTGTGTGTTTGTGTGTTTCTGTGGATAGTCAGACATATCGGAAAAAACATTAGCTATAATAAGTGACTACCTGATAAGTTAGAGATTGGCATGATAGCAACAATGAGCAACAGGTGATTCGATACAGTAATAAAATGGCAAAACAAATATTAGTCATGACAACATTTAAACCAACACACATGAATAATGTTTAAACAACACCTGGACAAGAGACATATTCATCAGGTAAAGAAGCAGTTATTACATAGTTAAATCAACGCAGAACAACCGAATAGTCCACATGGAGAGCTGACCCCTTCATTGTCCACTCTGCCCCCTCCTCGTTCTAACTGTGTTGTCACTTTGTGATATGAGAAGGTGTTTGTTACGACCTCATGTTATAAATTCATTCCTGGATGTAATTGCTGTATTTGAAATCACCAGACATTTTTATGAACCAAACATTTAGTTAATTAATTGAGAAAATAACCAGCAGATTAATCAATAATGAAAAAAAATCCAGCCCTATTATATAAATTCTACTGACTGACCTGCATGCATGAGTGTGTATGTGTATGTGTACCTCTGCAGGCTGTGGATCCAATAAAGCAACAGTAGGCACACTGAGGAGTTGTATGCTGTGTAGGTAGTGCTGATGTTGCCTGCGCCAGTCCAGACAGTCATATATGAGCTTGGCCACACCCTCAAAGATGCGGCTTCCCATCTCCAGCTGGACACACAGTGCAGCCACACACAGATTAGGATTCACATTCAAAATCAAATCCGAAAATAAATATGAAACTGACTGATAAGGAAACACAAGAGGGCAGAGAGAGTGAGACCTCGAGAATGATCGAAAAGGGAAACAGCAAAAGGTGAGGCACAATGTTCAAGCAGCAGAAAAATAATAACATTCGATTCAAGAAACTCAATAATGATGGCCACATTTGAAACCTTCTAAATCTTAGTCTGAGAACAAATTACAAAACGCACACAAACCTGTTCGAGCACGTAAGGTTGGAAGACAGAGCAGGCTGAGACCAGATCCACGGGACATATATCCGTCAACTCACCTCGGCCTCAGGGTCCTGTGTGTGGAGGGGAGGCCGGCCATCTGGGACCGTGTAGCTGATCTGAACTGCATCATGGAGCTCGGAGTTTGGAGGCCCGCTGTCCAAAACTGCTCTCAGACCTGACCAGAAGAGATCCAACTTCCTGGTCGGCACAGCCAGCTCTACACTGCCGTGAACCTCTGCTTCCGGCACAACCGAAGGAGAGGATCGTGTAACGTGGACAACAACATGCAAATAATGGGTAAGCTGGGGAGTTTGAATACAAGTAAAAGCTATTACATTGTTAACTAGAACGGGCACTCGGTAGAGCGCATACCTTCGCATATCACAAGATTGGGCATTGAATTATGAACATGTTGGCATTAGTTGCATGCCAATTGGATACAAATTGACCGTGCTATGGTAAAAAGAAGATTTTGACCTTTTCATGACCTTGACCTTTCACCCGATCGATTCCAAAATCTAATCAAATGGTGCCCGGATAATAACCAATCATCCCACCAAATTTCATGCGATTCAAGACGATTTTGACCTTTTCATGACCTTGACCTTTGACCCGATCGATCCCAAAATCGAATCAAATGGTCACCGGATAATAACCAATCATCCCACCAAATTTCATGCGATTCGGTTTAAAACTTTTTGTGTTTTGCGAGTAACACGCATAAATAAATAAATACACGGCGAACAAAACATAACCTTCCGCGAAGGTAATAATAAGTGCATACCAAGGGCCCTTTACCTGCATCCAAAGCCAGAGAGGCCCTCCGACTCTGCTCGTTGCCCTCAGAAGTTGATGTGTGCCCAGAACACAGTTTAATGACATTGGCTACATGTACACCTATGGCATCGAGCGCCCCAATCAGGCGGGGCTGGTAGAAGCCCAGCAGCAAGATGTAGTGTTGAGGCCCATCCTGTGGCTCGTCATCTGAGCCCAGACACGACACATCGAGTGAGACACTGCTCTCTCACACACAAATGCATCATTCTAGGAATATACTGGATAATTAGCCATGGCCCAAACACAATTTAAATTGGAGTTTTTTACCGATCCAGTTTGGTGGCTCAAATTCATTCCTTCGTTTGAGCTTGGTCTTCTCTTTCGAGGGTACCACAGGTGAATGCGGACCCTTTCCCTTTTTGTCAGAGACCTTCGCTCCTCCTTTGTCCTTGCTGGAGGAGGGAGGTCTGGCCTTTGTCTTCTCCTCCTCAGACTAGAACAGAAGTGGACTCAAATTAATTTAATTAAAGCAACCCTGAGGAAATCCGATGAACTTATCTCTCTCTGAGTGGCATCATAACCTGTATTGCATTGATTAAAAAGTTCACTTCAATTTAAACAATATTCTGCAACTGAACCTTTTGGAACAGTCCATTACTAGATGAACACAAAGAATCACAGTCATGAATAATCTGTTAAGGTGGGGGCAAGGTTTGGACCCAAAAGCAGCAGGCAGAGTTCTCAAAAACAATGTTTATTGACTAACGTCAAGCAGGAACACGGACAAAAAACTAGACAGGAACAAAAACGACCAGACACTGAACAAGCAGGAAGACACAGATGAAACGCACTGGGGAACGAGACACAGGTGGAGACACAGGTGGAAACAATCAGGGCGTGGCTGGAAACAATCAGGAGTACTGAAACAGACAATCACAGGGAAGGAAGCGCAGGGAAACAGGAAACGAGAAAGGGATTTCAAAACAAAACAGGAAACACTCCAGATCATAACAGAATCGCTCACCTGCTCCGCTTCCCGCCTCTGCTGATCATGGGCTTTGATCCTTAGCAGCTGGAACTTCAGTATTTTTGCCATCAAGTCACAAGGTATTTCCTCTCCTGCGTCCAGCAGCACCTTCGCAGGCTCTGTGACCTACAGGAGACACAACCAGAGAACAGAGCCACCACAAAGACACACATTTACATGATAGACCTCCACGTCACATATAGAAACCCTCATTCTCAAGCCTACCTCATAGAACGGGGAGACGTCATCGGGTTTTTTCGCCTTGGGATTCCCCAGTTCATTGATCTGTGTGACAAAAAAATAAGGTATAATAGTTGCTCCAACAGCATTTTGTTGGTACCTCATTCAGTAGATCTGCTGACTTACAAAAAATGTATTGAGTATTCATTAAATTAGCCATTCGTTATGGCATCATTATATCGACCACATTTGTAAATTATTTCAAAACATCTAAGATCACAGATAACTGTGGAATACTCAATAGACTGCAATGAGTTATAATTTGTAACTACTGATTACAAACGTGAGAAATTTAACTTTTTTGTTAACACAACAGCTCAAAGATGTAAAAGTTGCCCTGACACACGAGAGGTTAGAGCAATAACAACGTAGTTGTATGACGGTTCAGTTCAGTGTATGCCAGATTAGTAAACTACATTAGTTTTCAGTTTAGTAACAGGGCGTGTACTGTAGGGACAGCATGTAGAGCTCTATAAGAATACAGAAGAAGAAGAAGAAAAACGATTGAACCAAACAAAAAAATACTTTTGCCAGGGTGCTGTCCCAGGTCAACAGGTTGAAGAGTTTGCGTATCGGTTTCTGCACAGCCAAAGACAGGAGCTGGGTCAGTTCCTCATCCTCTGGTCTTCCCCCGACCACCAAAGACACACAGGCCTTCCATGACTCCTGGAAAGGGCATTAGAAGACGAGGATAGTTGAGCTATATAATAACACACAAACATCATCCAAGTCAATTACCACAGGTTACATCGATTTCACATCCCGCAGTTAGGACCTTCACAATAAAAGCTCAATAGTTTAGTGTTTTTACTGACATTTTCATACGTTAAATTATGGTAGACAAGTAACGCAGGAAGTATGTTTGGCATAACACACCGCATTACTGAACGCTAGTGCTATTAGAGTCTAATAGCAATATTACCGTCTAATAATTAGACGGTAATATTGTCTAAAGAAGCTTTTTTAGGATTATTTTAAATGATTTGTTCTCGCTAAACGTAAACTGAAACGTAGAGGAAACATCTCGCGCGCATGCACGTGACAACATGCATTAGCTTGTTGAACATTGGAGCTAACTAGGTTGAGCCTTTACACACTGTCTAATTAACGTGACCACGCCCAGATGTGGAAACAGGGCTCAACAAGTTACACGTTGTGTGATGAAAGAAAATTATTTGAGCAAACTATTAGTGAAGTGAGACCGAAGAAAGAAGTCAGTTAGAAACCAAACCTCTTCAAACGGAGCTCTGGTGAGACCAGCCTCCCAGTTCTTGTTGACACATGCGGCTCCTGGAGCACTGGGCTTCTTGGCTGAGCCCCTTTTAGCTACTTTTGGTGCCATTTACACTCCGTGACGATTACCTACATACAAATAAACAGTCGAACATGTGATATAGTCTTAAAGTTATCCGGGCAAACACCAAATGAAGCTAGTTAATCGTCGGCCAACGCTGCCTGGTGCTTGTGTTGCCCCTGACAACAGCATCGACACCAGTGTCAAGTTTCACAACATTATTTCCTGTAAACCTTCAAAACAAAAGCTTTTCGCTTTAAATTGTTTTAAAAAAGCATTTAAATGATCTTTAATTATTATTATAATATATATTATTTTAAATGTGGGTTAGGAATATCCCTTATCAACAATTAAAATATGTAGGTCAAATATAATACAATTTTGTCGTAGTAACATTTTCGTTTTCTCCTCTAGATGGCAGTGAGATCTCTGGACTGTGTGAGACTGAAATTAATCTGGGCCAAAATATGTATCCCCTAGTTTGCACATAATTTCACTCTTTCACATACATTGTAATTATATTCCATCCACCATTCCATAAGGGAATAAATTGCAACAATTCGGAATTAAAATTCAAAATTCCGCTTGGTCCAGTCATCGAATGGAGAACTGTGAGCCACACAATTGTGAATGACATTATAAATGACAGTTTCAGTCTCAAAATCAGTAAAACATAAAATATTAGACACAAGAAGACCCAAAACATCTTAAGAATTGCATTTTGCAACACTAAGGCCGACACTTCAGTGACATTTTATCTGCATAATAAATGACAATAGTTGTTCCAGCAGATGAGTCAACCAACAAGAAAATTCTACTTTGATATATGAATCTTGATTTGAATATAAATCAATGTGATGCATTATGAAAGGAGATTTAACCTTCGTCAGGTTTTATTCAAAGAGAGGGATATTTGGAATGCTAATTCGGTGAATATTGAAGTGGAATAAATATAAAGATACTCTATTAAATTACTGATAATGAAGAGCGAAGTGTGCAAGGGGGCACGGCCACTTCAGCACTATACACACTCCCAGGTCACAAATAACTGAGTTACCACGTCTCTTAATAATTATAATTCGTATGCTATTTCTTTAGGTTTGCAATTATAATTCCGTTATTGAAATGGAAAACAACACTGTGTTCGGGAAAGACTGTTTTAGTACACTTTACTGGAAAAGCAATAGGTAAAAATTAAACCTGGTTAGCCCACCAAAAGCACTTCCTGTGTCTGTGCAATCCAGCTGAAAGATTGACACAAGTGATGCACTTTAACATCAAGGGTCAAACAGGCTGCTTATTTGATGTTTTCCTGAGTGGTTTGTCTTGGCACATATATTTCCAACAATATGCTCTACAATATGCTTTGTATCACATATGCATGATAGAAGCTATGTTGGACTCTGCAGGGAAATCTCAATGAGGTCTATTTGAGGAAAATAAGATGCTTCATTTCTAAATGAGTGACTCAATACAGTACACACACTGGCCCTCTGTTAATAAAGACTCACTGGCACTGAATTAGCGGAATGCGTCTTGCTCTATTCATCGGCACTCATGATAAAGAATCCCATGCACAAAATATCTGCATGTCATGATTTCCAATCATTCCTATTCAAGCCTTTTTTATCAATACAAGGGCCCATTGTCATGAAGGTGATTTCACCAAGGCAGAAACTCACGTCCAGCAACCCCCCATAAAAGGTCAAAAGAGAGACAACGCCCACTTGTAAGATGCCAGAGAGATCCACGTTTGAATACAGTATTAGCGATGAGAGAGTTATCAGCAGCAACCCTTCCAGAGGCAGCGTCCTTCAAAGGTCACACTATAAGGCAGATAAAAACTGTTGTGACACTTAAATAACACTCCATGCTCACTGCTGCGGACAGCACAGCAACAACTCAAAATATGCAATTTTGTTAGGAATACACGGCTGCTAAACTTGTATCTGTTTGGATTATTCTGTTTTATTTCTGTCGTTATGGTTTATTTTGGAACTTCATTACCTTTCTACGGAGTTACTCACGCTAATGGGTCTTCCTCAAAGTTGTTCTAAGGTATGCAACAGTTTTGAACTATTTATCCTGAGGGAAAAGGCTGAATGATGATCAGTCCAGGTGCTCAACATCACCTGCAAAACCAAAACATACTTGAGCCACAGAAATAAAAGACAACATTTCCTGGAAGGCACTGCCTGTCCTTTCCCCCGGTGTTATACCCGGGATCTCAAGGTATCTATGACCACTTGCAGCAATTAATTCCGAATCATGTGCTTGCAAATACTTCGATGCTGAATTTAGACGATGGGGTGTCAGACTTTTTTCAAATATCAAGTTGTTCAACAGTCCATAAATCATGAACTGCTGAAATAACTGTGAAGGACAAGATGCCACGAGGAAAACACTGAATGACCGGACGAGTACTCTATGCGTTACATGAGACGCATGTAAGTTGAAAAATATTTACCCCTCCTATTAAACACCACCACATAGTATAAACACCATAGAACCAAGTCAACACACACACTGTATTCATCTCAAAAACAAAAGTGTCATTTACTGTAAAGACTTTATTGTAGCCTTTTTATTTGTATTGCATTCCATCACACAGGTGTTTTCATTGTTGTGGTTATTAATGGCAGGCTACAGTATTGTGCTTTGTTAGCACAGTATGAACATTTCCCGTCAAACATGTGTTTAATAACCAAATGGCATGGACCAAAGCTCATGGAATTGCATCATGCTAGGTGCCTTAGAACGCATGTTAATGTAAGCATGGTAACATGCTATGATACGCTATTATTACATGATATTCAGGAACTGTATTTAGTATGTTCACAATCTTACTTTAGTGTGTAAGCATGCTAACATTTACAAAATGACCAAAAGGATATCTGAATGTTACTTTTGCCAGTGTTCCTGTTAATTTAAAAGAAATACTTGATGCCTACAATGATGACACATGGACTACTCCCACTGTATCAGACTGCCCTGCGCGGGTGTTTACGTCCACTGCTTGCTGCTTGGCAATGCACAGGAGGCTGTAAATTCTTCCACTCACCAACATTGCGTGGTGTCAGCTCAAACTGCAGCAGTGTTAGAATCAGTAAGATTTGAATTTCATTTCCGAGAAATCATAGGACATAGCGTCAGTAAAGAGCAAAGAGCAAAGAGCAAGGTCATGTTTACCAGCGCCACCTTTTTGGGAGTTCCTCTGGACGCGTGTTTTGTCAGAGTGGCTCAAGACCAGCATAGAGTGACCACACCTGACGGGAAAATTACATTTGAATTTCATTTTAATTATATAAAAAATGTCCCTATTTGCCACCTGATGCCAAATGGAAATAGTGAATGAGTAAACAACATTCTATATCTACACTATACTATAGTAGACAGATATTTAAAAAGGTACATATGTAAAAACAGCCAGGTCTGATTGGCTTGGAGAACCCTTTTAAATTAGCAAAAAGAAAACGTGATAGTATAAAAGCCAAAGAGCATTGAACACAAACACGAAGAAGAGGCATACACATATTTGGATCCCACTGGGGGGTCATAAGGAAACATGGGATCTTCGCCCAGATGGTCGGGTGGAAAAAACTGTCCTATCCAGTGACTTGGACAACCCCCTGTGGATGGAGGGGACACTCAAAGCTGGTAAACAAACATCTGGAGGTTGTCACGGCTCCAGGGTGTGCCGAGTATGGCAGTGGGCAGGTACAACCAGTCTGATTAGTGCTCTGCAGCTGTGGCAGGCAAGCACCTAATATCACAAAAACTGAAACATACATCATGTCGACATTGAGAATCTTAAGTACCCCACATGGAGTCATGCGCTTCAGTGAATGAGCTGCCCAGCCAGTACAGTGTCCCAGAATATTTTGGTTGCAGCAGCTTTGCAATGGCCTTCAGTAGTTTTCCATGGGAGGGGGGGGGGGGGCTAGAGGGTAGATTATTCATGTTGGTTTGTGTGTGTTTGTGTGTCTTGGTAGGAGCATTTGCTGCCATTTTTTGCACACACAGCATGAACCAGAATGTAATATTCTGTAAATGTCACATTTGAAGAAAATGTTCTGAACAAAGATTCTCATATGGCTCAGAAGGCTGATCTAATTCAACAACTGACAGAAGGCCTAGTGTGGGTGTCATGAATCTACACATATTTCTGATTCAGCTGCAAATATCTGGTCTATAAATTCTAGGACTGGTGAAACAATCCAAGTACTTTTAAAAGGTATGGTTTGACAAATATTCTTAACTACATATGGTTGTTACTCATTCTGCACAACTTAGTTTTTCATATCCATTCGTAAAGTATACCCTAGTTATATATTGACCATAGATTCTTCACAGACGGACTGAATACTCATACCATGGGCCCCCAATGTTAACTTGTATTGCTGACCCACATTTGCACAGCGAGAAAGGGGTCAAGAGAGGTTGTGTACATGTGACACCGAGTAAATGATCACTGGCGCTTTGTCCGTTCACAATGACGGTGATGCATCTTGCACAAGATCATGTGCTTCTGCCATTAACCTCCTGTGACCATGGGGCCCCAGTGCGATTGTCCGCGCATGAACAACGTGATCGTGTAACTGGTCAAACGTTACGCAATCGACGGGAAGTGCGAATTATTTTAGCCCAAATTCATGCACACAAGCACGATCTTCAGTTCAGCCTTATTTGTGCAACTGACAAAAGGCTCTCACAAAAATCACGATGGAGACGCCTCCATTAAAGTCAGAAGCGCCACACAAACTCTGCAGGCTCACGCAGATTAAGTGTTTTAGTAAAGAGAGCAAAACAATAGTGACTCTATAACTGGGCATGTTAAAGTGATGGGCAAAGTGAGTTAGTTTCTACGATAGAATGAAACAGATTGCCTATGGCATCGTTCTAGTGACTGCTGGTGGTTTCCATGATGTCAAGCTGAAAACTCTTGTCATACGGGTCAGCAGGACGCATGACACGCGCATCACATTCTTTTAGAAATCTTGTTGTCCAGTTGAGAAAGCAAGCATTGTACCACTGTGGCCCCGCCCACTTCTGGCTTAGTCATGGCTCCAGAATATGCACAGTAATGTGAACAAACGAATTAGTGCAACTCAGAACAAATTGCACTCTAAGTTTTCAAATGTATAAGGATAAGGTTGTTTATTGTCCAATAGACAACTTACATTTCCTTCAACAGGAAGTTAAAATGGTATTAAAAAACAGAAATCCAGCAGAAACCCAAAGTATAAGCTGGGCCCGTCGGTGTCAACAAATTCCATAAAATCAAGCAAGCGTTTACCTTTGTGTGAAACATCTTTTTAATAGTCTCGAAAGGCTCGACATTGACGCAATACTGGGGGAGGGAAGGAGGGGGTGGGGGGGGTTACAAATACAATTGCGTTAAAAACGGTTTACATTTATACACCCACAGCTCAGAGTGAAAAGAAAATGTACATTTAAGGCAACCACATTTCCCAAGTGCAAGGAGCATACACGGTGACAGCAGCATCTCCATAAGACGGTCAGTCTTAAAATCACCCGCAGCCCCTGAACACAGCATTACACAACATGCTACTTATGGCCCCCAAAAGACTAGATTTCAGCCTCTTCAAGCCCAGGTGTGTTTACTGCTGCCGGACACATTCAACACATCTGGAAACAGACGAGTCAACAAAGTCGCTCGTGTCTTGAACTAAAGTGTACCCACAGTACGTCCCTCTCAAATGCATTGACGTGAACAGCGTTTTACATTCATTTACAAAATGTACAATTTAAAATTGAGTTAGAGCTACAAATGGTCTGGTTTAAAAACCAAAAACAATTAACATCCAGAATATTACAATCGTGCCAATTTTAAAAAACACACAAGAAGCCAGACCCAGAACTGTCAGGCAGTTTGCATACAAGTTTATAACTTTACATCCCAAGTTCCAAACTGAACTGACTAGTTTAGTTTGGAACTGTACTCGTAGTTATTCAGACAAAATGCATTGTACAAAAAGCACTGTAGAAAATATGACACCACCAGAGTGTCATTTACATTTGGGCAGAGGTGCGTATAGCCACAGGAAACCGGATCTCCAATCCAATCCCTCCCATTGTTCAGCACTCCTCTACCACGGTACCAGCCGAGGAGGAGTACAGTTTCTTCTTGATCAGCCGGAAACCTGGACTCAGTTTAAGTACGTGCCGAAAAGTCGGGGCAAAGCAGGCTCCCATGAATAGGTCCCGGAGGCTGGGCCAGGCGGTGCCGTCCTGCTTGAACACGAGAGTCAGCTCGAAGGTGGGCGCCACGCTGGCGTCGTACATGATGCGCTCCAGCCGCTTGCAGCCTTTGTCCAGCTCCAGGTCGACGTACAGGATGCAGCCGCGCAGACCGCAGGGCTCGCACGACGCCAGCCGCAGGACCTCCCGAGCGATCCGCCGCGTGAGCTTCTCTGGTACCAGCACCGAGGAGCAGTGGAGCGTCGTCTTCTTGGCTCGAGACAGGCAGTTCTCAAACATCTTGGCCAGCTGTTGACAGCTTCGGTCTTCAGTGACATCCGCGGTCCTCTGGGGCTCGGCCAAGCAGTGGTCCCAGAAATCCAGTTCTATGGAAGCATAACATTTAGGTGACCGGATGTATTATTTTAATGTAGGTTAAGAGCCCTCCAATAAACGACCCTTTCACGACACATTATGCACATATGTTTTTCAATAAATTCTGACCGCTCCTAACATGAATAAGTGATGAGAAGACTTGATCTGCTTTTATATCCCCTATGGTTGCAGTTTGTGAATTTTGAGTCAACATATGAGAGAATAAAACAATATGCAATCAAGGACAGACTGCTGAACCATCTAAAACCTGCAGATGTGAATCAAACCAATCACAATCGAGTTTCACAATACAATAATTCAGCTTTGGACAGAGAGAAAGACGTGCAGTCTGGCTGTTCTACACAGGTTGTTGTTGTGAAGAGGGGCTGAAGGGATGACTTCATCCTCTGTTGACATCGCCTCCCCTCCCCTCCCCATCTCCTCCACTGCTGCAGCCATGCACCACACTGGGATAAACAAGCACACCAATGGAAGTATCCAGCAACTCGCAGGTCATCTATACAGTCACACACAAACAAGAACACAGAAAAGGCTAGAGCGCTTACCTTTCTCAATGCAAGCCTGGTCATATCTTCGGTCGACTGAAATGCGTTCGCTGCTCTTGGTCTTTAACTTGCTCGTGGCGACCATGCTGACAAGTCTGGACGTCTCCGGGAGCGAGCTGCTGTCTCTGTGGTGGCTCTTCTTCTTCTTCTTCTTCTTCTTCTTCTTCTTCTTCTTCTTCTTCTTCTATCAAAGCAGCCTGCAGAGAGACAGCAGCAGCGTCAGAAACAGGTCGTGTTTTGTTCAGAGACAGGTGGCGCATTCAGATGGCTATTCTCACGTGACCACTTCAAACTGGTCAAATAGGGCAACGTTAGCCATTAAGATGCCAATTTAACCCCCCAGCCACACACTAAACAAAGATAATAAATGACTTACCTTGAATATTAACTCGTTCAAAAAATATTAGTTTAGGCAGTTTTGTCACAAACAAATAAATACGCCGCTCTTCTCTCACACTAACACAAAGTGCTTTCTGGCCGAAAAGTTATGAGGAGTATTTATACCTTCCGCGACTCAGCTGACTCGAGGGGTTTGACCAATCAGAGCGCGCCTCTCGACCTGAAACACGCAGCCCTTCGCCGATTGGCTGCGAAAGGGCCCTTGAAATAAAAAAAATGGCCAATACTTTGGGAGCATGTTTGTGTTGCTACATGGACCAGGTAGCCTGCTTAATAAAGTTCGTTAGAGGTGAAGTTTTGTGTTTACTTTGAAAACCGGATTTTCTGGGATTAATCCGCCTCGACCTTGCTTGTTATTTCCTGTTTGGAAATATTTACAACACTGACACGGTGACAGTGACCGAAACTAGAGCAAGAAGGGCAAACACACATATTGTGTCATACTGAAATACAATGGTCAAATGTTTTTTTATGAAAAGTCTTAGTGTTAGTATTCATTGTCAGTATTGGTGTTCAGACACAGATAATGTTCCTTGGGTACTTTATTTCAGGCTCAATTAACCTACATATTTGGGGATTTTGTGGAATGACGGCTATGCCAATCACATACGAGTCGTGTTGGTTTTTAGTAAAGTTTAGAAGTACCATGCAGTAACAATATAGATATAAACAGAATTTCATATTTTTGAAAAATATTTATTTAAAAAAGCCCCTCTGCAAAGACACAACTATATATATAAATCCCATGAGGCTTTTACATTATGCCATGGTGTTGTCAAATCCTACTCATTAGGTTTTATCATAGACAAAACAACAATCAACAGCATTTTTTTTTTGTATTATGGCATTTTCAGTAACATTCAAATAAGTATTCTGGTGTTGAAATAAAAGACCGATGCATAAACATGGAGTCTGAACTCAAGTTTAGGAACCCCCACACTCCAATCCAAGCTGAAGCAGTGGTTGCCTTGTCAAATACTACCCCCCAAAAAAAGACACACAGAAAATCTATACTCTCTGGCTTTCACATCAACCAGTCATGTGCAAAGTAAGCGAAACTTTTTCCCCAAATGTATGTCTAAAGCAAATGAAGACAGACATTAGTGGCCCGTTTTACATAAGGATGGAGGAAGCAGCTGCTCGGACAGCTTTACTTACATCTCACTGTCTTTGTATGTGTACGTGTTTGTACATGTGGCAGGTAAACACTGAGCACAGTTGTTCATCTCATCAGCAGATTATCCATCATCATACAGCCGTAACTGGATCTGCCCCTCTCGCCCCCAGCAGCTCTGCTGGCTGAAGGGTAATG
Organism: Pseudoliparis swirei; assembly: GCF_029220125.1. NCBI lineage: Eukaryota > Metazoa > Chordata > Actinopteri > Perciformes > Liparidae > Pseudoliparis > Pseudoliparis swirei. Next base: position 8,149,564 of record NC_079408.1, read on the forward strand.
GAATCCAGTGGCTGAGGGAGCGAGAGAGAGTGCTTTCCTCCAGTCACATGGGGAGAACTAGATATGCCTCAGAAAGAAAAGTCACATGCTTTAGCTAGTGTTACTGCCTTTGTGGAAGCAGGCTCGATGTGTAAAGGGCTGGATACGCAAGGTGTTTGTTCAAAAGACATTAGTTTGACACCTTTCTTATTGGAGTGTGAATCTGAGCAGTTTTAATGCAAATGTATTTCTTTATCTTAAGAGTTTAATTGAGACAAAGGCTGAAATATGAAACATGAAACAGTTTGTTGAGGTACACTGGGAAATGTTGCGATTAAACTGTGTTGAAACACGTGTTAATACTAAAATACTGAAATCAATAAAACAATATTGGCTAGTTGATGATCTATCCGCCGCAAGGAAGAACATGCTTCTGAATCAGGTGTTGAGACCAAAGTTCAAAGATGCATCGCGCCAGCTCTCATTAACACGCGGTTTTAAGGAGGTTTTGACCTAAATTCATCCTGACAAAGTCCCTACAGCTCTGAGGAAGCTATCATTTGGACCCAGTAGCCCACATTTAGCACTGTATCATACAAACATAACAAGCAGAAATGTGTTTACTGTTTAATATAAGATATATTCAGGTCAGATTAAACATTTTCTATATCCTGTAAAATGGAGAATCTTGAGAGTGATCTTCAGGGAAACGATTAAGAAAAGGAAAATACTTCAGACTCTATATCTGAAACCTGTCTCTTGTCCAACTCGTATCTGCAGACGTTCCCATAACCTGCAACAATGTGGGTTAGCTGGGTAAAAATATACTCCTGCGCCCATTACAACTATGTGTGCAGAAGGTGCACATCAATTCTATGTGCAGCTGTGCATTCAGGGCAGTTACATGATCATTTTTAGCTGTAAGAGCAACTTTACTCCCAGTGTTAAGAAGTGCAATAACACTGCAGCAGATTCATGCAACAGGAAACCCATCTAGGAGCCGCTCAACGTGATATCTTGAGAATACGTCAAACAACGCCACAAGTGTGCAGAACGAGAAAGATATAGCTCAGAAAGAACGCAGCTCAGACCGAGGCTCCGGACTTCTGACTGAAAGAAAGTCCCGAAGACCTCTGAACTCTGCACCTAAAAGCTCAGGAGGCCGACGCGGTGCTAACAGCTGCTGTCAGCTCTCTGGAGGATCAATCCATTTGCTGAAGATGTTTCTCATTCTGCCTCTATTTTAACTTTGAGTGTTTTCGGAGTGCGGCCCCTCCTGCATGTGGCTTGTGTATGATACAGGGTAAAAGACCGGGCCACGTAATGTGAAGCCCCTCTGCTTTTGACCTTCACACTCTCGTATTGGAAAGGCGAGTCATCCAAAATCTTGCTTGTGAATTTTTTCCACGTGCAAACTCCTGTTTCCCTTATCGAGGCAACAGATAACACGTGTTGTGTTTCAGGTTACTTATCCATCCATGAACCTTCTGTTAGCCCCCATCAAGACGCCCGGTATGCCAAGCTGACACCGCTCCGTGCTCCTCGCTGCGCCCGCCTTCCCTCCCACATGGAGTTTAACAACAGGAGTCTTTCTGCTGAGTTGCACTTCTGTACCGCAGGAGATAGAAAAGCAGCTTGCATGTGCAGGAGTGCTCTCTGTGCATATAGCAGAACGTTGAACACAGTAAAGAAGTAGATCCCCCACAAGTAAAAGTCCTTGAGAACATGTGATATGATGGGTTTTTCTTCGTTAGAATATTCACATGTATTCATAATGGAAGTTAATATGTGGAAAGGAGCTTCTCCTGTTACTTGATTGGGCAGAAGCTCTGCTTGTGTTCACAGTTGGCTTTAACAGTTCATTTGAGAAGAAAACAGTTGGTTTTAATGCACCGTTGGTTACAGTTGGACTAATTTGACTGAGACTTTCCTCAGTTTACATGTCGCTATGGTAGCACGAGGCAACAGCACGGCCCCAAGGCCACCTGAAGCCAAAGGACATGTTCTCTGCTTTTCACACGTGTGTCTAATTTAAGGCATCCTACACAAACAAGGAATATGCATCAGCAACACTGAAATGTACACTTTAAGGCATCATTTAGTCCCATTGTTTTTCCACTTAACCTGAGGATAATCTGCTGGTTCTAATCTGTAATGTTTGCTGTTCTGCAAGTATTACACAGCAAGAGATTAAACATGTGGAAACCTGTTCTCCAGAGCTTATCATTTTGAATCAATAAGGCCTCACAAAGGCGATATTCAGCAATGATGGCGATCGATTGAAATTATCTCAAACATTGATTTTTCACTGTCAGACACTTTAAGATTGAAAGGGAAAATTAAGAGGTTATCTGGCCTAAAAAAGGAGACTGCACACATGAGTTGTGGATAGAAACTGAAGGAGAATGGCCTGGCATCCTGCATGTAACTCATGGTGGTGTGGTGGGCCTTCTGCCCATCTGCTCACTGTCTGTGCCCACAGTCCAAGCCGTTGCCCAGTCTCATTTTACAAAGGCCACAGATACAGCCGGTGCTTATTACCCCCGTGTGAATCGAATAAAAAAATGGAGGTCATGACTACAAAAGTCTTTTGCATTTATAGGCTGCCGGGACATTTAATTAGTTCCATGACAATCTCAACGCTCACTTGGTTGTGAGCGTGTCTGTGCTGCACTAAATGAGAGCTGTGTTAAGAAGATCAAGCAGAGTGTGAGTCGTACCCCTACATCTCACTCCTGTCAACAGCCTCATGAAATCGCTCTGCAATAAACAGCAGCTCACAAACTGGGGCAGCCGCTGTTGCTCCTGTGTTTTGTGTTGACCTTTTGCTCCCTCTAGTGGCAAATCCCTGAACTGACACTGGGGCTTAAGTACAGGACGTTAAACTTCAGGAGCAGAACAGCAGGTCAGATTGTTCTCAGTCTAATCAGAGTTACTGAATTTAACAAGTAAGAAAAGCTACTAATGAATTGAGAAATATACGGCTGAAAATGACTTTTGATAAATTTGAAGAGCAATGTCAAACTCAAAAAGTAATTTAACATAATATGATGTTAAACCACACCGATGAACAAATACCTCAACGTAAGTTCACGAGTGGATTCAAAGAACTGAAGCTGCACAACTCATCCGTTTCCGAGGGATTTATTGAGGATGACAACTTGAGGTTGAGAGCAACGAAATTCAGACATAAAGCGGTTACAGTGTCATTTCAATACACCCCCCTGCATCTGCTTCACTTATTTATTGTGCTTGAATATTTGCTAACAACTTAAATTGTAACATTACTGCAAATCCTTCGCATGCACACACAATTGATGGTGAATGTACAACACTAACTTGGTTGGCTTAATACACGTTTGCAGTGGAGAAGCAACAACTTATTAAGAAATACTTCACCGAGACACATAACAAATATATATATATATATATTAGCACACCTCAAAAGAGCTAGTTACAATGCCTTCCTTTGGGGGAAATTAAAGGACAAACTAAAAACATCACAATCTGCAGTTCAAAGGACATCCATGATGAAACAAACAACACAACCAAAAGACAATATACAACTATGACAGTCAAACGTGAGGTCAGTGCACTGTACAGGAGATGTGTTTTGTGGGCCATCATGTGGACAGATATAAGTAGTATTTAGGTGTGTCTTTGTCTACAGAATACTGAACTAAAGCAGATTAAGTTCATTTATTCAATTCCACAGGCAATGATTAATCTACTTAAAGTGTTCATCTCATACTTTCAATTAAAATATTTACTGTATGAGTCCAAGGGAATGTGTTTTGTGATTGAAACTAGGAGTTCACTTACAAACAGAACCGTTTTCAACACGCAGAATCATGCATTCGTTTCTGCTTTCCAAAATGTTTCACAAAAATAATTCATAAAATCAAACATCTTAACGGCTCCTTAAGACCGTCGGTGTGCAGGACCCAACCACCGGCCGATCTTGATGTTGCTGCCCTTCTTTTGTCTTTTTTTTGCATTATCTCGCAGCAGCTGAAACATACATAACAAGAGAGGCAAGTGATCCAATCAAACAAGAATAATTCGTGATGAGAGAAGTTAATCCGACCCGAAAAGCGCGAACATTATGTCCCCGGTGTAGCGATACCGACTCTTTCCCTCTTGCTCTCTGATGCAACAGTTCATCTGGTCGGACATTTTTGGAAATAAATCCTTAAAGTAGTGATTCCCAAGGGCACTCCATAAAGGAACTAGAATGGGCACTCGGTAGAGCGCATACCTTCGCATATCACAAGATTGGGCATTGAATTATGAACATTTTGGCATTAGTTGCCAATTGGATAAAAATTGACCGTGCTATGGTAAAAAGAAGATGTTGCCCTTTCCATGACCTTGACCTTTGACCCGATTGATCCCAAAATCTAATCAAATGGTCCCCGGATAATAACCAACCATCCCACCAAATTTCATGCGATTCGGTTTAAAACTTTTTTTGTTATGCGAATAACACGCATACAAATAAATAAATAAATAAATACACGGCGAACAAAACATAACCTTCCGCATTTTCAATGCGAAGGTAATTAGCAAATATGTGTTTTAAAAAGTATTTGGGCTTGAAAGGTTTCCAACAATAACACAATTAATTTTAACAGTAAGAGTTTAAATGGTGTCAAGCAGTCTGCTTAATTGATATTGTGATGAAGAGGAGATCTTTAAAAGATTCTTCTCAAACACCCCTTCTGTAACAGATCCCAGAACTGCTGCATTAAAGATCTAATATAATGCGCAGGATTTGGCAGCGCCTTCGGTGAGGTTGCAGATTGCTGAATCTTCTCCCGTTTGCCAAGCGCCGAGAACTACGGTGGCCCGATGAGAACAAACGTGAACAAGCGGGAACGGCCCCACCTCGAGCCGGCGTTTGGTTTGTCTGTTTTGGGCTACCGTAGAAACATGGCCGCCGGCTCTGTGAGGAGGACCCTCTCCATATGTAGGTATAAAAATCTCTTTCTAAGTTTGTGAAAACTCACTGTGTGTGTGTGTGTGCGGCATGTATGAGTTTTTGCAGTCGGATAAGAATTTATGAAAGCTACAGTCCAAAGACGTAAAAACATAAACACGTTCTTCCTCGGAGAAATTCCTAAAGCATGAGTCCGTTTCCCGCTGGACAAATGAAGTAGGGCGGATCGTCTGAGGGAAGGAAGGCCGCACATTTAGTGCCCATTATACTTTTGTTTTTTTCTAGGGGGGGGGGGGGAAGGGGCATTGAGCCTGTGTACAAGCCACATATGACACATGCGGCCCCGTGGACGGGCACACGCACACGCCTGACGGCATCTGGGCCGCACTGACATTTACAGACCGCACAATAGCTGCTGTCCAAAATAATCTGTGTTTATGTGAGGAAGTCCCCTATCTCTCTCGCCCGGCTGCTTGATCGAGGGTGGGGAGGGGAGCGGAGGGGATGGGAGGGGGAGGGGGTGCAAAATCACAGGAAACACCTTCTGTTGCCCAGCAGAGTCCCAGAAGCCCGTACAGTACAATAAGATATTAAAAGCCTGAAACTTTCCTGGAATCCCTGCGAGTCCGTGTCTGGAGAGACCGCTCTACGCCGAGGGACGAGCGGACACGCAGACAGGAAAGAGACAGAAGGCCGCTCACCAGTTTCTTCTGCCGCCGCCGACTTCACGCCGAGGAGCATGACACCGTCTTTGGTGCTTTCGGGTCTGCTCTGGAAAGATGCGCTGCACGGCGAGAGAGAGAGAGAGAGAGAGAGAGATGGTTAAGTGGTGTGCACGCTTTTTCAAAGAAGAAGAAGTTCACACTTACTTCTCCGTTCCGGTGTCAATGGTTTCTGTTGAAGAGAGGACGAGAGGCGCCGATGAGACCATGTCAAACATATTCATCTTTCCATTTCAAAATCAAACAACGCTCGCACACTTCCGAGTGCCGGGTGCATGTGAAGGACGCCGTGCACGTACCCGAGTGATCGTGGATCTTCTTGCATTTGGATTTGAGGACGATGGTCGCGGCAGCTCCCACCAGGAGGACGGGCAACAGAATCCACCACAGCCTTTTGTCTGTGGGGGAGGGGGGGGGGCAGACCGGTGATGTAGCAGCGACCTCAAAGTTAACCTTCAATGACCTTAACGCGCTCTGTCTTTGTGAGCCCAAACTGTCTTTACAGGTGTTCGTGGGGACTCGTGAGTTAAGCAGAGTACAGGTGTGTGCATTACCTGATTTGGGGGGTACTTTTCCATCAGTGCCAGACAGAGAACCTTTCAAAACAAAGTGTTTTATGATTAAAAATGGTTTATGAATGGGCTTGCGTTATTTTGTTCATGGCTTCATATGCAGAATACCCAAATGCATTCTGGTAGCACAGGATGACTTACCTGCACCTGTCTCCGCACCCTTTTCATTCAGATGCGGTGGCGTCCCTGCAGGTCTCGTGGTGTGGTGTGCTGCAACCACATTGCAATTAAGGAATTACTATTCATTATTATTACCGAGTAAAGCCATGAAATCATCTACAATGATGTTACATCTGCTTTACGATCAATAAACTATGCACCTAGAAAGATGCATTCAATCTTTAAATGTACATTTTCATGGAAGTGTTAACCCGCTGTATTTGTCATATTATGTTGGCATTATGTTTTTATTTATGAATATAAAGAAATAAATATGAAGAATATAAGAAGAAGAAAGAGAAGTGCTTGTTTTAAAGAGGGCAACACATGTACACAATACTATACAGTACCTGGGGCAGGAGGAGGTGTACCTATATTAAAATAAAGATAATTTGAGTCAAACGTTTGACATTTCATTTCTGAATCATCATTCTGAGACGATCGAGTTATTTCCTTTGGTCTCTCGGTGCAATCATCACAACACTATTGTAATTGGTTTAAATACGTCTTTAAATACTGGATGTAAAAGAGTTCATGCAGCGTGGTCACGCCCGGCTCAACCTCTAGAAAAATGCATCCCGTGTATGATTATGATAAAAACCTTGATGGGACAAAAGCTGTACAACGTGTTACCTGGAGTCTCAGTTGTGTGGACCACCGTGTGGTTTCCAGAGTCGGGCTGAGGAGATCTTGGTTGAAAACTGACATTTATCAAAGCTAAGATGAAAAGAAAAAGAAAATGAAAAGGAAACAAAGCTCACTAAATATTCTTTATTTTTGTTTAAATTGTGGACTTTACTATATGTCTTATGATATGTATTATTCTCTCTCTTCTGAGTTTCTTTGCAGCTGCTTTGCATCTTTTTGTAGTCGTTTCGGTCTTTTTGTCGTCTTTTTTGTGTCTTTTTCTGGTCATTTTGAGCCTCTTCCTGATTGGTGCTAAGCTTCAAAATGACATTATGTAGGTGAAGGCTGTGCATCCTTAAACCCATGAATTCAAATACAGTCTCACTTTTCCGGGTCACAGGGCGAGCTGTCGAGGCCCCGGTGGCTGCAGATGCTGCGGTCGCTGAGGCCACGGGCCTCTTCGGCGCGAGGGTTGCCGCCTCAGTTTTTTCTAGAAATAAAAGGGAAATGAAAGAATCTTTTTTTAAGGAACATGGCCAAACACGTCTACAAGGAGTATCGTATGTATCCATCTTCAGTCTCACTGTTCTCAGGAGACTTGCTGGTGGCGACTCGAGGAGCAGTGGGAGCTGCAGGTTGTGGTTTCGTCGTCGTTGCCTTTGGAGTTGGTGCTGCCGCTGTGGTTGCCGCTGCTTTTGTGGTTGGTTCTACGGTTGGTGGTACGCCCGGTGCTACGGTTGGTGCTATGGTGGGTGCTATATGTGGTGCGACGGTTGGTGCTCCATCAGGTGCAGCGGTTGGTGCTACATGTGGTGCTGCAGTTGGGGCTTTTGCTGGCACCGCCAGTGCTGTAAATATACAAAAAACAAAATAAATGTACATATAAATGGTTCTTATGATATACAAATAGATCTTCTCCACCCGAGAGTAAATAAATGTATTTCCCAAATGTAACTTTTGCATTAATGCCATACTTACTTGTGGCTATATGTGTTCTCGGGGATGCTGATGCCTCAGCATCTGATGAAACTGTAAAGCAAAAACACAAACATTTAAAGTTTTATTAATTTATTATTTATATGTGAGAAGTGAAATCCCGAACCAGAAGTCATTGTCCAGTCCACCAAGCTGGCTCTTCGGTTCATATCACCACTGTCTGTGTTATAAACCAATGTGCTCTAATTCAGCCTCCAGTACCAAAACACCAGACACAGTTTGTCCGTGCAAAACATTTTCTCAGACAGATTCTCTATTTTAGGTCCACAGTTGCATATTAACACGGTTCCTGTTTGGCACGGCCTTAAAACCCGACGTCCGAGACAAAGGCCCCTGCTCCGAGTGTCAGACTAGGGATGAGGAGTCAAGATAGTGGTGGAGGTCGCGGCGTGTTGAGGTGGATATCCTCTGCTTGAAGCGCTTCAGCAGTGTGAAGCTGCATCCTGTCCCAGACGCACTATTGTTGTCCCCTGACCTCAGCAACCAAGCATCCTGTCTTCATCGCTTTCAGCTCGCATCCCATTCAACATCTTCCTCACCGGCCCCGGCCCTCAAGCACCGACGGCATGCGGCTCCGTCTGGTTTCACGAGTCCCATCATGAAAAGCAGCTCCTCTTGCCAGAGAGGTTCCCTCAGAGAAGTCTAAAGCCCCGACATCTTCCGCTCATTATTTCAGGTTTTTTCAGTCCAAGTGAATTTTAAGTTGTTTAACCCTCCTGTTACCTTAACATTTACTTACATATTTTACCCTCGGGGGTCAATTTGACCCCAGCAATTTAAACCTCCAGAAAATTATTAGAATTAATATTGTTTCCCAAGTTTAAGTGTGAGGTACTTTATGTTTGTTTGTTGACTACCTAAATAGCCCTTTAAATATATAAAAAAGTTGATATTTCTTATATGTTTGACACAGTGAAAAACAGCCTGGGGTCAAATTGACCCCAAAGAACACCGACATTAAACATTGAATGGGGTCAAATTGACCCTAAAGGCAACAGGAGGGTTAAGTCATCCAAATTAAGGATGGTTTTCATATAGTCAGGTGTTAAGTAAGTAAAGCCTACCTTTTTAAGTAAAGTTAAGTAAATAAAGCCCACCTTTTTAAGTAAAGTTAAGTAAATAAAGCCTACCTTTTTAAGTAAAGTTAAGTAAATAAAGCCCACCTTTTTAAGTAAAGTTAAGTAAATAAAGCCTACCTTTTTAAGTAAAGTTAAGTAAATAGCGCAACCTTTTAAGTAAAGTTAAGTAAATAAAGCCTACCTTTTTAAGTAAAGTTAAGTAAATAAAGCCTACCTTTTTAAGTAAAGTTAAGTAAATAAAGCCTACCTTTTTAAGTAAATAAAGCCTACCTTTTTAAGGAAAGTTAAGTAAATAAAGCCCACCTTTTTAAGTAAAGTTAAGTAAATAAAGCCTACCTTTTTAAGTAAAGTTAAGTAAATAAAGCCCACCTTTTTAAGTAAAGTTAAGTAAATAAAGCCTACCTTTTTAAGTAAAGTTAAGTAAATAAAGCCTACCTTTTTAAGTAAAGTTAAGTAAATGAAGCCTACCTTTTTAAGTAAATAAAGCCCACCTTTTTAAGTAAAGTTAAGTAAATAAAGCCCACCTTTTTAAGTAAAGTTAAGTAAATAAAGCCTACCTTTTAAAGTAAATTTAAGTAAATAAAGCCTACCTTTTAAAGTAAATGTAAGTAAATAAAGCCTACATTTTTAAGTAAAGTTAAGTAAATAAAGCCTACCTTTTTTAATCTGGAGTTCTAATTCATTGCAAAGAAGTTCAAACTAAGTCCTAAACATGTCAGATCAAGTCCAAGTCAAGTCTCCAGTATTTTGTCACATGACAAGTCCTTTAGGACATTTGAGAGTGAAGCCTCAAGTCATGTCGACTGTCCTTTTGGGCAAGTCAACAAGTTCATTTCAAGTCGGTGTTGAAAGGTCAGAACTCTTTTTTTCTTTTTCTCTTCATCGCTTTTCTTTATATGCTGTGCAAAAAAACAAAAACGCTCCCACATATGAGTCACGTCTCCGGCGGGTGAGCAGCCGCCAGGCCGAGGGTGTTTCCTCCAGATGCTCACGGCTCCACGCTGGAAGTAGATTGGGTGCCAGTTGGGACATTTTGGTCTCCGGACACTGATCTGCTGTATATCTGAGAGAAGGGGGCAGTTTGGTTCCCACCGGCTATCTGCTGTGAGATCACCTATCTGGGGTCCTTTTGGCTCCGCACAAGGAAAACCAACAAATCGAGAGCCCCCCCCCCTTTCCTTTCAGGCATTTCTTTTCATTCCTAAAAGTTAGTTTTGTTTTGTGCTTTGTCTCATGTGCTCATAGAGAAAATATATTCTATCTTCACTTTGATTCAATACACTCAATAACAAACAACTTTTTTCTCTTTCTTGTTCGTACAAAGGACAACCAAAAGGCACGTACACAGACACACACACACACACACACACACAGAGCTTATCTCTGCCTCAATTAACGGAAATACACCCTTTGAGTGGACCTCTCTGAGGAACGGTTCAAAGTGTGAGCGCCTTTTGAACAACACTGTGATCTTTATCTTTGCACGTACCAAAATCAGGATAAAACACGAGGAAAACATCATCCATCAGAACAACTACTGCCTCACAACACAACAACATACGTGTTCCTCCTTTCTCACAATGGGGCCCATCAATTTGACAGGAAACGCAAACTGTGGAAATGTTTTTCACACATCAGTGAAGATGGCTATTTTATTTATCCTCCACACACTGACAATGCACAGAAACAAGAAAAATAACTCAGACAGCTGAGAATATTTCAAGGCCCCTCAAAACTGATTGTGAGAGATCTAACAACATATCTCTCAAGCAACAACAAAAAAGCAGTTTGATTGGTTCCCTTACCTGGTGTGAAGAAATGCACGGATGCCAGCAGGAAGAGGACGAGAACACTGGCGGTCTTCATGGTGATCGTGCGGCCGTAAACCCCTCCGACTTCTTCCTCGGTCACCAACTCAGTGGCCAGTAGGAAAGGTGCTCGGGCGCTCCGCTGCTGATGCTTATTTTGGCACTTCCTTTGGATAAAGAAAGGGGAGGAAATACACTGGCTTCCCTTCCTGACGTACAAAATAAGTGGGTGGCCGTGGAGACCGGCACAAGGCGGTCAGTGGGCGCACACCGATGTCCATTTAGGAGTCTCAGTTTGGAGTAATGTGTTTGAATGCTTCACGAACTTCCATCGTTTGTTCTTCTTTCCCTGCTGACACCACTTGACCAGTTGGGAGGAGACTGGGACGTACTGGTGCAGCAGCTATTTCATTTGTGATCCCTCAGGTTCAGGGTGTCAACCAAGCGGGAAATAAACAACATGGTATCCAGGAACTGTGTGCGAGTAAATATGAAAAACAAAGTACTTCGGGACCACTTGTACACACACTGTCCAACATTTCACACACAAACACAGACGCACATCAAGAAAACAGTTTGTTTGGGATAAACACTGATTATAGACGCACGTCCAAAGAGGCAAGTCTTGACGGCCATGACGTCTTTACTATTCTTCATTGTTTGTGGAACAGTCTCATTAAAATCTAGTTTCTACTAAAAGCAAAGATGACTCTTTTTGACTCTTATTTGAGGCTTTTCAGTGATGGTTTTCTTCTCCTGAACATTACCCGCACTCTACCACTCGTATGTTTCCATTATTTCCCCTTTGATACTTCTACGTCTCGTTGGTTTTCAGATTGTCCCTCTTAGGCTGCAAACTCCAGCTCCGGTGTTTTGGCCCTCCCGAAAAAAAACAGGAAGCCAGAGTTTACTTCCTTTCATTCGAGCATTGTGTTTGATTTCAGCTGAAGAGGCCGAAGAGACACGTTGGAGACCGAGGACAAGAATGTGCGAGCTTGGCTAAAATGTATTGTTAGTTTATGTTGTGAGTATTTACATATTTAGACAACTGCGTCAGGAAGGAGGTTGGATTTTACAGCTGGATTGATCTTTAACCCTCCTGTTACCTTTCGGGTCAATTTGACCCCATTCAATGTTTAATGTCGGTGTTCTTTGGGGTCAATTTGACCCCAGGCTGTTTTTCAGTGTCAAACATATAAGAAATATCAACTTTTTTATATATTTAAAGGGCTATTTAGGTTGTCAACAAACAAACATAAAGTACCTCACACTTAAACTTGGGAAACAATATTAATTCTAATAATTTTCTGGAGGTTTTAATTGCTGGGGTAAAATTGCCCCCGAGGGTAAAATATGTTAGTTCATGTAAAGGTAACAGGAGGGTTAAGTACATTTGTGTGTGATTTTAGAGGTTTAATTTCTAAATCACCATTTCTACGAGGAAGAGCTGCCCCGAAGTGATAAAACGAAAAACCAATAAAATGCAACATATGAATAAGCCTTATTCTACCTGTGTGTGGAGGAGGAAGCCTGCAGAGCTCCGTCTCCCGTGTAAACAGGTAGACACTGGTGCATTCTTGGCTTCATCTTCGTAGTTTAATCAAAGAAGCCACCAAAGGTTGAGGAAGAGGAAAACACGCAGTGCCAAAGTGGCGAGTGCGACACACTCCTTCACAGAACTGGAGGGAGGAGAGCATGTGAAGTGTGCGTTTCCATGGCAGCGCAGAACTACGGGGGATGGGAGTTTGTGTTTCCCGTAATCTTTGTTGGAAAACCCGATGCAAAAAACGCCCGTCGGACGACGTGTCTTACGTATTTGATTTTATTGGACACGGTTGCATATTCATCAGTGGAGAACGGACAGCCGGAGTCACACACAGGAGAAGCAGGTTGGTTTCAAGTTGAAATTCATGCACATTTTTATTGAACAGTTATATAAAATACTTTTCATAGTTGCAAGTGCATGCCTCATCTGCCAACAGTTTTGAAGTTAAATTACAAAAGCAAGGCTTCATGTCGTGTAGTGAATTACTTGGGCACTTAAGCAGTTCTTAAAAAAGATCAAAGTTGTTTTTGTGTGTTTCATCTTAAAGTATTGAGCAGTATCAAACCTGTAACTGATATACAAAGCAGAGTTCCAAATAATAATAATCAAATTACACTTTCTGTGGCACATTTACAAAACAGAACAAAACTGATTTACCTGTTATATGACACAAACAGCTAATCATGCATTTTTGAGTTACACATGTAACCACACACCTCACAAGAATTGTCAAACATGCTGAATTGGACTGTGTGCACTTACAAGTGCAGGTTAAAAATATGATTTCTCATCCATCTTAGATAATTAAATGCTTCAATTACAAAAGAAGTTGAAGGCAAAGAGCATCATGGTGTTAATTGAAAGTATGCAGGTATACGTTTCCAGTATATGTTCACGAAAGCGCAGTATATTTCAAAACAGGCCTCCACAGCCAAGATATTCAGATTTTCTATTTCCTTTGTTTGATTTTTATAAAACATGCATAGGCAGACACTTTACGTTTATTGTATTCTTTTTTTTTACACAATATAGGTTCTCTATTTTTACTTTGTTCGCAATACTTAAAAAGAGAAAAATGAACACTCAATTCCAGCAAGCCACAATAAATCTACCCCCCCAACCCCTTCCAAAAATGACAAAAAAATAAACATATTTGCAAATGATAGATAGGTAAATGTAAATTCCAGTTCTGAAACTCAAGAAAATAGGTATTCATTACAGAGTTATTTAGCCATTATACAGAAAAAAATCAGGTCAGAGCACACACCAAAAGAACCTGAGGTAAGCATAATATGTACAACCATAAAACGTTCCATTATTTGGCATTTCGACAACATTGCAACATTCTTTTTAAGACTGCCTAATTAATTTCAGAGCTATTTTATAAGAGTAGCAAAAAAAGTTATCAATAAATAGTCCTTATTTAGTTTGTACACCCTTATATGTTAAAAACATCATCTCATGTCCTGTCCTTTTTAGTGCTGAATTTCTGTAAACGTACAATAGTTAGTAAGAAGTTACACGACTTTCCATTTCGGTGTAAATGAGCAAGGGTCTTTCAAGAAATAAAATTAAAATTAAATCACCTTTAAGATCTCTCTATCCCTCTCGTCCTCCCCCCGCCCCCCTCTGACGTACACTACCGTTCAAAAGTTTGGGATCACTTAGAAATGACTTTATTCTTCAAAAAAAGCACTTTTTTTCAATAAAGATAACATTAAATTAATCAGAAATACCCTCTCTACATTGTTAATGTGGTAAATGGCTATTCTAGGTGGAAGTGTCTTGTTTTTAATGAAATATCTCCATAGGTGTATAGAGGCCCATTTCCATCAACTATCACTCCAGTGTTCTAATGGTACATTGTGTTTGATAATCGCCTTAGAAGACTAATGTCTGATTAGAAAACCCGTGCAATTATGTTAGCACAGCTGAAAACAGTTATGATGGTGATATAAGCTGTACAACTGGCCTTCCTTTGAGCTTGAAGTTTGTAGAACAAAATTAATACTTCAAATATTAATCATTATTTCTAACCTTGTCAATGTCTTGACTATATTTTATATTCATTTGATAAATAAAAGTGTGATTTTTCATGGAAGACACGAAATTGTCTGGGTGATCCCAAACTTTTGAACGGTAGTGTACGTGTGGTGGAGAATCAAGCACAGCAGAGGCCCGGCCGTGATGCGGCAATAATTTAGCAGATTTGACTATGAACTCATATTTTGAAGGCATATCCAAAGACTAGAAAGTGAGATGTCCCCGCCCCCCAACCCCCCCAGATTAAGTCATATATGCCTCCCCCCCCCTCCTTCCCACACATTCACCCGTTGCCCCCCAAGATGGCGCCTGCCGCCGGCCTTCACTGGATGTTGTCTCCGCTGCTGGTGCTCTCCTGGGCGTCCGTGCCGTTGGCCTCCGAGGACAGCACCTTGTTGAGGGAGTTGAGGCTGGCGTCGGAGGGCAGGGTGTCCCGCCGCGGCGGCATCCTCTCGTTGATGCGATCCAGACCCTTCGCCTCCGCGAAGCTGGTGATCTTGTGCTGGGGCGAGAAGCCTTTGATGGCTGTCGGGACGCAAGAAAAAGGGAGAATAGGGGAGAGATCAGGAGCGCTTTCAGAGGGGAGGGGGTGACATGATCAGGAGAATGGGGTCTCACTCGCTCACACTCACTCACACACGTGTTGGTCTTGTTGGAACAAAGAAGTCTTGAGGAGTAAATAACCGCGAGTCATCCATGAAACATGAGTAACCGACGGGCCTGTTCACTCTAACGACACCGGCATCATGTCGATCCACGGAGACTTTCAAGAATATATAGGCTGTCATTCAGGAAAATATGCTTATTTGCTTTCTTTCTGCATACATATTTTAAACAGGAACATGGCTGACCTGGCTCTATGTGGAGGTAACGCTCGCTGCCTTTTAGCACCTCTAAAGTTCTCATGTTAATTGTCTTCATACCTAAGAAAGACTAAGCATAAAGACAACACACTTTGACTTGTGGTCAAATACATATGGCAGAATGCAGTTAAAAAGTAATCGGAATACTTTGCTGGTAGTTAATGGAGCTAAGCTAACTGGCTGCTTCCTGTAGCATTATATTAAAAAAACATGAGGTCATCGAACTCTATGCAAAGAAGAGAATAAGCACATTTCCCCAAAATGTTCACCTATTCCTACCCATTTATTTATTTATATATATTATATATATATATTATTTAGATATATATATATTCACAAATCTGTACTATTCATAAGGCTGAACTAAATCTCCAACCGGTGATGTAGTTGTTGCATATATTGTTCAGCCCATTTCCACATTCATCATTTAGAGTGTTTCGCGGTTACATAACAGAAGAACGATGACTAAAAGAAGATCAGAACTCATTTGTGTGAAACGACAACACATGAACACCATTTATCAGAGTTTGAAAATGACATAACTGCACAGACAAAAGGGTTTAGACGATCCTTCTAAATCTATAGAGGGCACTGCTGGAATCAGGGTCCACAGGTTTTCACTGTGCCATCAACCCATGAGCTGGACTCAGTATTCGTGAAAAGGCTTACTGGACAGAACCGGACCATCTAGTGACCATCTCGTACTGCCATTTGGTCAATTAAGCATTGTATGCAAACTTAAGCATGGAGAATATGAAATAATATCTTGACTTGGGCACATTCCAGAACACCTGAGGACCCCCACACATCCAGATGGCCCTGCCACGTCACAGATACTTAAAAGAAACAACAAAAAATGGAAGAAGAAGAATCAAACAGAGAAGGAAAAAAACAATAAAAAATGAATGACGGGAGGAAAATAAAAACAAAAGACACGAGTGGAGCCCACTGAGACATTCACTTCCACAGACGAGAACCACGTTGAGACGGAGCTCACGCACAGAGACACGACACAGGAACTCGGGGTGCTAACGACTTGTTGAGTCTGCTTGGAGCATGCAGCAATTTACGGGTTTACTGGAGGTTACGAGGGGCGGAGGTCACAATGCCATTTAGACTGGGCTTGAATAAAAACAAGATTAAATTCATCTGAATAATGGAAAATAAACCCAGTCCGATACAGATACATGACGACAACAACCCCACGTTGTTTGATTGAATGGGATTGTAAGGATTGCCATATCACTCCACCATTCGGCTTGATCAAGTTTCATTTCAGCCCATTTTAATTGTTTTAATTTAACACATTTAAATTGAGTTGCTTCCACCTCTCATAAGTGCTGGGAGGGTGGGGTGGGGGGGTCTTAATGGTGACAACAGGTGTACAAGACCCTTTACTGGACGAAGGAAGGGTCGGGCATAATTTCAGAAGACAAATTGGGGAGCTTGGAGAGGTGCATGGTGGGTAGCGTAGTTGTGTTGCTGCATAGCACAGGTCAGACACAGGTTATTAGCAGCTCACACGACAGAACACGACACAACAATGGACGCTCCTCTATTGGGCTAGAGAGGAAGTACTGGACAATTCCAACGTAAGTAGCAGCTGGCAAACTACTATTTAGCCCGCAGTTGAGGTTGTTCTCGCGCCAGCGGCGGTGTAAATAAAAAAATATTTGGGTGGGGGTGGGGGAAATCCAATTTGGATTTCACAGCCTCCCGTGGAGCGTTTGAACTCGATCTAAATCAGATTCAGCTCTAAAAGACAACTGCCGTATTATTACATTCATACAACAGCAACTGCCTCAGTCGTCTCAAAGGGGACATGCCGTGAGGGGCTTTCACAGCAAGACTCAACTGTATTGTGTGAGGGCAGAGCAGGCGGCACACGAGTTAAAATGGCTCGTTTGTTTACGGGTCTCCAGAACCTCAACAGCTTGAGATAAGAAAACAAGCGCAAGACTGCATTCACATAGTTTACACAAATCTGCCGTTCCGTTCCGCGTCTGGCTGAGCGGCGGCTACGGCAGCGCTCTCGCTCGGCTGCGTTCAGCCGCGCCAGCCGGCCGGGGCCTCTGGCATCTGTTGGAGGAAGCTCACTGTAATCGCCAGATGACCCGATGGTGCCCAATTATTTACACCTCCCGCATTACGGGAGTGTGAATGTGCATTTCATCAAGAATGCGACCTCTATTCTGAACATGGATGCTCTGATAATCTTAAACGGAGATATCTTAACCTTTCTCACAAAAAGCTTAAGTCTTGCCGTAATGGTGTTACATCATGTCGCTTGGACATATAGACGATGGAACTTGTCATGCAAAGGTACATTGTTGAAAGCTCGCCTACACTTTGTGTGCGTCGACTTCGAACAACCTGCAGATGTTCGTGAAACAATAAAAGCGCTTGCTTTGCACTCACTCAAAATCAGCGTGACTTTGACATCTGTGCTATGAAATCCATTCCCTTTTAAAACAGTGGGTGACCACAGGATTTCCTAATTACTTACGTCCTCTTCCCTTAATACAATGCCACATTTTGTTAGCCCACACACCCAACACACTCTATCAAAGCACCAGCGAGATGAATGAAAACCCAGCGGAGCCCCCTGCCCATTGCCATGAGAAGCAACAGAAGAGGGCCGCCAGACCCATTTACCTTCGTCAGCCTCAATAGCTTCAATAGTAGCTGAAGAGAAGAAAAGGGGGGTTGCAAAACGAATGAGAGAAGTGAGCAGAGGAGTTCATTTTGTCCGAGGTACAAGTCAATGAGCAGCAAAGGCAACCGATGCAACAGCGGTTAACGTCATCTCCACATTTGTATGGCAAAGGACACATGGATGTTAGCAGAGAGGAGAGGGGGAGGAGGAGGGAGAGGAGAGGAGAGGGATGAGCCTTAGCTGTAAGAGGAGTTCCAGATCTGTAAAAAGGGAAGGTGGCACATGTGTGTGGCGACCTCCTGGAGAGGATTGCGTCTTTGAGGTACTTTGAAAAGTCTGACGAGGTCCGACAACCGAATCAATGCGGTGAGAGAACATGAATGAAGACGGCGACGACGGACACTGACAGTGGAAACCACGGGCTAAAGCTGGAAATAGATTAGTTCTTCACGACTAACGCAAAGCAGGCCACACATGGAGAAAGGAGTGTCGACATCGGACGAATGGGAGAACGGTGTATTGATGTGCGGTGGTGGGTTTCCCGGCGGTGGCGCCGCAGACGCACGGAGCGGCGTTGCCGTTGTGTCGTGTGCAACGTGAGGCAGTGGCTGGAACTGCAGGATTACCATCTTTTGATATGAAATATGAAAATAAATAAATATCTGGCTTACTTTTGTGAGGTGCGAGGGAGGAGGGGGGTGGGGGAGGAGGGGAGAAAACCTTTTGACGTTTTAACCACTTACCAATTTCTTACAATCATCCTTGACATTAGATATATAAAAATATATATAATATAAATATATATATATATAATATAAATATATATATAATATAAATATATATTATATATATATATATATACATACACACACACACAAATACAGTACAACATTGTAAATCAGCGTTACACAAAGACAGGGATGAGGCAGAAGGTGAAAGTAAAGTAGCGGCTGTACAGTACTGAAGCCTACGGGACACACTACCATGAGGATGAGGTTACAGGTAAGGCACGAGAGCCACACAGTGTGAACGGAATGGCTGATGGACTCAACATTACAGTAGAAGCACACTGGCGTCTGCTTAAAAAGGAGGGGAGCAATGTGATTCTACCAATGTTGCAACAGGAATCTGTGAACGCCACTCTGCCTTCACCGGGGTTCTCAGTGTCAGCTGCTTCACGATTGGCTTGGATACAAATGCTCTTAAACTTCCATAATCATATGGCTTCAAAGTCCTCGTGAAACTCTACATATAAAAGTTAATGTGGGGTAAAAGCCATGTATTAATGACGCTGGTTGTGTAGGATATGATCCATTCTATGAATTTATAGCTTTGTTTATTACGTACATATACATCCGTAGAGGAGAGCATCCCGTACTCCCTAATCGAGATACGCAGAATTGCCAACTTCGTCCAGATGTTATTTCCTTCCAATTTGGTCACTTCTCCTCCCACCAGAGGTCACGATGGAATTAGAAGCGGGCCCGGCTCAGAACCTGCGCTTCCCCATCGTTCTCTCTATCTTCCAATGTCTTAAAGCTTAAACTAATGTGCTTTGAAAGGAAACTATGGAACTTCAGAAATTAATAAAGACCCATTCTTTGATGTTAGAATTGAAAAGTGATCAAACAGACTTAACTCTTGCTCAGCTCCATTAAAGACGGGGGGTGTGATGCTGGAGACTCCCCCAACCAGAAGATTCTAGTGGCTAATGATGAAAAACAACTTTTTTAAATGCTAGAACACAGCCTGCTGTAACAAAATTAACGTACCATACTTTAACTCTCATTTTAGATTTTGCTATTATCCCATGATTGCTACTGGTTTCCACTGGCTGTCCAGCAAAAGTCACGGACGCTGGCTTTAAAGTAACGAGGAACCTATTCTTATGAAGATAAGAGATTTTGCGTTCAACACAAAAAGCGCTCGCTGATGCGTGAGAACCTGGGAGAGGAGAGGGACGTTGTCTGGATTTCTGCTTGGTTTTGTAAAGGAAAGGCAGACGGCAGTGATCTCCCTTTCGTTCACAGTTGCTTGTGTCAATTCCAATTCATCCTTTTTGGATCGCAGAGAGTCCCGCGTCTATCCCGACAGAGCACCGCTGAGATCCACAACTGGTGCTCACAATTTGGACAATAAAGTGACCGTTTTCGTCAGGAGTTCCCAGTCAATTTGAAGTATTTGTAAAAAAGGCGTTTCCAGAAGGCTGCGGCCGCTTGTCAAACTCATTGAGGGAGTGTTTGGAATTCAACATAAGAGGGTGGACGGTACTCTAAGCTGGTCTCACAGAAAAAATAAAAATAAACACAACAGAATACTTGCACAACCGATTATACCTGCGGTTTCTAGAAAGAAAGGAGAAAGAAAAAGATACAGGTAATATTTGAGATAAAACCAGTTGAATATAGAAAGAGACTGGGACGAGGAGACAGGGTATTAATGCGAGACATCAGGGGGGGGGGGAGAGACACACTAGAGAAGACAAAGGGAAGAGGAGAAATATAACTTGATATGCTATCGTCGTTTATCAAGGGGGGAAAAAATACTTCAAAGAAAGCTTCGTCGAGCAGCTATTAATGCTTCGATCTATTGAACCAACACATGCGGAATAGAAAGGATACGCAGAGTGACATTTAACTTCTCTTACAGTGTTACTTCGACGAAGCAATTTGACACTCCTGGACGATCAGTGAGGGGAAGGATTCTATATATATATATATATACAGTGTCCTCTAAACACTGAGCTAGCACTTTATTCAGGCTATCGCTGCGTAAGGGGAATTCATGTGCGAGAGAGAATCCGTTCTGGGGGGCAAAGCTGGGGGTGTCGGGGGACTCGGTGACAGACTTACCATTCTGCAGCTTTTCTTTGCCACCGGACAACACTCCGCTTGGTAGCATGCCTGTTGGGGTCAGTCCCTTCAGCGTCAGCACGCTCTCACTCTCCTCTCTGAAACATGGAGACGCACATGCACACATTATTTACTCCAGTACGTACGACTTCCTGGAGGATATTTTTGAACAATTCTTTTTTTATTATTGTGTTTTGGTTCAATCAATTAAAAAAAAATCTCTTTTTTTGCCACTTGGAGGCAGTGGAATCCGCTGAAACCACAACATTGACATTAAGTTGATTTAACTTATTAGCAAAATGTGCCTTTTTTGGACACATCAAGCAGAGATGTTGCAGCATTAACATCCATTTAAAGTCGTGTCTTCAGCCACCGAAGCAAGCTCAATATTTACTCTCCATTGACTTCCGTTTTGGTCTCCAGCTCTCCTCCACTACGCTCCCTGGCTAGTTGCTAACTTAGTCCGTCTGTTGTTTGGTGCGGCGGGGTTCATCGGAGCCTGAGAGCATCAAGACTGAACCAATTCAGGAAAGTCAGGGCTGGAAAAACCAAAACAACGAGCTGAAAGACGCTAAAACAATCCGTCGAGCTGAAGGTGAACCGCACAGTCGCTTGATAAATCTCTGTGGCCACGTCACCTTTCGGACGACACGGGGTTGGTCAGCGGGGCGATGGCAGACTAAACGGGACACGAGGTCCTGTTTGCATACCTGAGCACAGAAAACACCCTGGCCATCTTGCCAATGGCGCGAATCTTGTTGCGGATGACCTCCTTACGGGCAGAAGCTGTGGCACCTGGAGGGGTCAGAGGTCAGACAGACATGCAAGCCGTGACTCATGCATACTGAAACACGTGCTGTGGAAGTGCAACACGGACTTCATTGTCTGCGGTTCCGCGTGTCCTATAACGTGCGGCGGATGAACGCGATGCAAACATAGTGAGGTTACGGAAGTTCATCTCGTATGAAATAGTTTTGATTCGTCCACACATCACAACAACTGATTCCCAGCATTACAGTGCACTCATGCTGCCAGTCTGTATTGCACCATTAGTGGTGTTCAGCTGAAGTCCCTTTAACGCCTACACACTGTTTTCTCCAGGTAGTACTTAGCGCCATCAAACCTTGTTAACTCATCTGTAAATGTCCGGGTTCAAACATGTCGCATCAACGCGTCAGAGGAGCACAACATATATTATATATACATGTTCCTGTGTCGTGGTTGTGGAGACTCAAACAGGAATTTTCCTGAATTTGAAAACAAAACTTTGTTTGAAGAGACCGTTTCTTTTGTTGAAGAATAACAGTTTCAAGGCCCCAGGGAGCCAGCTCGGAAAATGCATGAAGTATGAAGGATGGAAATGAAGCTGATGTGTGGTTGAAAGGCTGCGTAAAGGAAAGAGCTGGCGGTCTGATGAAGACTGATCCTCTCTTCCTCACTGTTGTATAAACCATCAAACCATTATAACTCATGTTGCTCCACAGGATTGATGCCCTCCAGTAACACTGCGTAGTCCAATGGGAACAGCACTTCTATTACTGAAGCTAATGAAGCTAATCTTACCGTAAATCTTTTTGCTTTGTTTGTGTGTCAGATGTAACTGTGACCTTACTGACCCGTCTTAGTGGTAAACAATTAGAGATCAACAGGAAGACTCTGTAGTCGTGTTAACAGGCGTTTTTATGAACAGTGCTGTTAGTTGTACTTCTGCACACACCGCCGCGGCTAACGTTTGTACCTTTTTTGGGGGGATATATTTGCTGTCCTTCTCAAGAAACACCCCCAGAAGAGAAGACAAGAGAAAGGACAGAGAGATCAGCGGATGGCCGTAGAATGAAAGATGAGGTGGTGGAGCGGCGGCGAAATAAAAGGCAAGAAAGCACAACCAGTGTAAAGTAAAGCGATGCCGTGAACATATACAACTCTGGAAATCATAGAAAAGAGAGATTAGATGAGGCAAACAAAGGGAGTGACCACATCACAGCATGAGAGAGAGAGAGAGGAGGAGAATGCAAAGGAAATTCATGAAAAATATCAACATAATGGCAATTGGAAACCATGGAAACAATAGTAGATACAGAGCAGTGCAAAGAATGGATTATACTGGCACAGAAAAACAGATCATGAGTGAAAAGACAAAGGAAAGAAAGATCCAAATGGCAACGCAGTGGAAATACATGAGAGGTCTGAGCAAAGAAATGAGCTCAAGACGGAGCAGAAAGGTGAACGTGAGGGCGAGGAAACTAAAGAGAGAATGAGTTGTGATGCAGTCCAAATCGACGGAAGCATATTGCTGCCATGCCAGGAAAAGAGAAATGGATACGTTTCTCCTCATAATGCGAGAAAATCTAACTGTTCATGTTGCGACGCTGACGTACAAATATGAATTGAATTTTGGACATTGTTGTTATACCTTTTCATATGGAACCTATTTATATTCCCGGATTATTCAATCGTATGGTCTTAATTTCAAATCATTTGAAGGAACAGGAAGCATTTGTGTTTTCATAACTTGACTACGCTGCACCCCTGGGTGCTGTTTATCGAGTCATACTGCGTGCATCAGTAAACACAAAGAGAAAGCGATAGGAGTAGGTGGAAGGACTGGTGAGATCATTTCCTGTTTGGCAGTAAGGGGTGGGGCAGGCAGAGGGAAACTGGTCATGTCACTGTAGATAAACTGTGATCAAACAGATTTCCAAAAGCTGCCTCCATTATGTGATTATAAAAAGCACGATTACTGTATGACTAACTGAGCGGTTTGAACCCAAGACCACGTGCACCACAGAGGGATCCCGTAGAACTAAACCCCTACAACAATTATATTGTCGGCATTTCCACACTTTTCAAGGCCTTACACTCGGATGTTTCTATCCAGACTTTCTAAGGAGGTATTTGAACGGTTTATTGATTTCACTGTGTGTCACGTGTCAAACTATTTCTGGATGATCTCTCTGTTGCCAAATAACTTTGAGAAAATTAAATATATTGAAACTGAATGCTCTGAAAACTGGGCAGAGCAGCAGCCATGGGAGGCGAACACTAACCCTAGGAATGTGCCTTTGTGTGACGTTTTGAATGAGCGTGTGTCTGAGCGTAGAACTCCCTCCGGTGGACAGAAGGCAAACTGCAGCAGGGAGCTGTGGCGGATGCCATTCGTCTGCCGTGCTTACCGTCCAGCTCCTCGTCAGTCGTCAGCTCATCGCTGGAGCAGATGCTCAACACGTTCACAAGCATCTCAGTCACTGTCAAGAAATCAGGAAAACACATATTTTACAACATGACCCCCTGTTTTTTTCTTCTTTTTTTCATAAACACACCGCCCCATGAGTAATCATCAACTCTGTGCACGCTTTCCACCTGGTAAATGCGTGTCTGGGGTCTAGCCACGAGGGGTCAAGCGGCCCGAGTTATCCCCCCCCCCCCCACCCCTGGTGAGCAGTGTCCATCTGAGACCTTGCAAACATGGCTTGGAGAGAGACCCTGTGTGGAAGGGTCACACCCAAAATAGGCTTCATGGAGTGAGTGTGTCAGTCATAGTTGTGTGTGATTCACTGACACAGACGTGTCACAGGCTCAAATATAATTAAATAAGCCTGGAACAATCTTCAAGGCCGTAAGAGAACGCAGCACTTTGCTCATATTTATAGACATTTTATTATTTAATTATTTGTACCGACTGATTTGCAGGATTTGGCTTTGGGTGTTTCTGGTTCATACATCTTGTGTCGTAAATATTGTATTGATGAACCATAAAGTGTGACATTCCCGGGGCCATTTTCATTACCGACTGAGGAAGCTAAATGTCCATTCCAAGTCGATGGTGCACCGAGTAAAAAACGGCTTGTACACAATGTTCTCATCTGATGTATATTATATCAAAAGTGCTCCTAGAATGTGTGTGTGTGTGTGTGTGTGTGTGTGTGTGCCCTCACCCTTCTCCCCGACGAAGGGCAGGGACCAGGTGAAAACGTCCATGAAGTTGGGCAGCCAGTAAGGGTGAGGTGAGCAGTTGAACTGTCGGATGTTCATTACGTTGTTCTCGTACTTCAGCACTGCCGCTGAGGGGGAGGGTAAGAAAACGGGAAAGGTGGTTAACATAAAGCCAAATGTGTACGGGCCGATATACAAAAATTATAATAATCCAGCTTTCCCTTCGGTCCGTGGACACACGCGATTATTAATAATAATAATAATAATAATAATAATCACGAGAGGCAAGATGTCTTCGTCACCGTGTCCCATGGTCTGGTTATTTTATGTGCGTATAGATGTTGGAGCTCACTCCATCTCCCCTTCCCTCTTCTGTAGTTTCAGATAGAACACCGCGGTCTGAAATCCATACTGGAATCCACATTTCAACAGACCGAGAGAAAGCATCAGATCCGATTATGGTCCAGGTCCATTACCAGCCGTCATCCTGCTCCCGACCACCACTTAGAAACACCGCGTGGTCTCGGCAGCGTCGCATATCAAGGTGCATATCCCTCCGAAGGGCCATCCAACATGTCATAAGCCCGGAGAGCGTTAACCACAAAGCACTCTGCCGTAAAGTGCCGAGAATCAAGATGGTTGTCGGAAATTACCACCGTCTGAGGAGCTAACGGGACGCACACTAAACATATCCAAAGAATAGATGGATTGTTTTGTACATACAAAATACTCCTCACTTGGAAATGACTTGTTATTTCTCATTGTGTTGATTTATGTGGTTTGTCGAGCTATTGCCAGAGGACACTGAAGCATTACTTCTTTATTTATGAAGTAAAACAATCCCACATTACTACTTTACTTTACTAATACGTTGAGTGTTCATGTGAAATCATCTTGGCTGTTTGTGTTGTTTATCTCTCCTGGTTAATGAGTCATTAGCTGGATGTTCTGTGACTGAATGAGTCATTAGCTGCATGTTCTCCAACTGAAGACAATAAACACCCACTACAGAGCTCCAACTGGCAAAATACCAATCGAGAAATAGTGTGATCACTGGGTGATGACAGTGAATAAAAGGATCTGGCATGGAGCAACACAAAGACATTTTAAGGTGAATAGACTTCATCAATCCCTCGCTGAGAGAAGAACTAATGCGTCTGCATAATTGCAAACTGAGATGTGTAAATTTGAGGCTCTCAAACTGCAACGTGAATCAAAATGAAGGTAACCCGGGTTGGGGGAGAACAATCAATCCCCGTTTTCCCTGCTTTGGAACATTTCCTCTGTGTATCGATTACTGCCCCCAGTCGGTGAAGCTCGTCTGTCATTCCCAGGATTGGATTTGTGAATAACATCACAGAAACCCACGGCTCAGCATTTAGGCTCTGTAGGCTGAGCACTTTTCATTAGTTAACAGAAAACCATAAATTCCTGGCGAGGAGGAGAAGGAGTGAAGGAGAGAATGGCCAGAGACAGCTGGGCTATTAGTTATGCACACCGTATGGTTATTTCACAGGCTGTCGGGGGATTGATATGGAACCATGAGATGCTACTGCTTCCTTTTTCCTGCATTTGCCTTCATGAAAGTGTTCTTTTGGACATTGCTTCAATGTGTATGTGCTGCATCAATTGACATGACTAAGTTTGCTTGAAGGGAGTCCAACAGTTGGGAAAAGCGCTTGTTTTTTGTTTTCTTTGTCCAGAGTGAGAGGACAAGATTCCCGCGAGCAAATATATTTATTCCCCTGAAATGTTGTTATTTTTAAAAGTCTTCGACACATTTAACTGTATCTCTTTGGAACAATTTAAATACTACAATCATAAATAAATCCAGTGGATGTGGTGAGGCTGCTGTCCACAATAAGGGTGTGGGAAGGGGTCGCAGAATATAAAGCAGCAACAACTAAATCAAGCTGTTCGCCTGCTGACTTTAAATGAGACGGGGTGCATATTGAGTGTTTCACTGTGTGCCATATTCAGCATATATTTCGAGAATGCCCTATCATAATCACACGGTCGCTGTGCCCCGCCGACATAGAAACCACCTCCCAAATACTGACCACGGAATGCCCCAGGGAGCTCGCGCATGGTTGAGGCACCGGCGCAAAACATGAGAGCCAACCGGTCATAAATATACCTCTGCTGCATATAGAAGACCCAGCCTCTCGCATACGCAAGGCCAGTCTGGTGGCCCAGATCTGGTGGAAAGCGGACACCGTGGCTGGGTCACCATGGGGGACTTTCCTGCCTCGGCCTCCCTCTCCGGTCAGGAATAGCTCATCAGACCTGGCATCCCAAGCAGCTATAACCTCGGTCGCAACACAAATTGGGTCAGGAAACATCCTGCTAGGCCGGAGTTTGCCCCAGTGTGTGTGTGTGTGTGTGTGTAATCAATGAGGCATGCTAATGCATATAGTGCAGTAACTATGCAATCAAAGTGGTCCCTTAAGATTAAACTCGGAAAGCATTAATTCTAATAATTTTCTGGAGGTTTTAGTGCTGGCGTCAAACTGAACCTAAAGGTAAAAACTTAGAAGTAAAAATAATAACAAAGGGGAATTGAAACATTGAATCGGGTCAAAATGACCCTAAGGCGACAGGAGGGTTAAGTATCGCAAAGCATTACATTCCACTGCCGTCACCTCTTTATCTCAGGCTGCACCGATGAGCACGCTCACACACAGCATCAGAAGAAAAATCTCCCGTCGGGGAAAATCCACATACTGTATAATTATTGTGCCGCTATTATCGACGGCAGCTAAACACAACGACTCAATCCACTCCGAAAAGCATCGCATTACCCTGAGAGACACACACACAGTGGGTATTTATGCGTGTGTGTGTGCAGGAAAGCAGTTGCGCGCGTGGGCCGGCCTTGAATAAACATCACGTACTGCATAAACATGGTCGAAGCACTTTTACATTACATTACATTACATGTCATTTAGCAGACGCTTTTATCCAAAGCGACTTACAATAAGTGCATTTCAACCTAGAGTACAAACTAAGAACAACAAGAATACTTGATTGAATGCAGCCACAAATGCCCGGAGGGGAAAAAGCCAGAGCGGGGGGAGAAGGTCAGCTCCCCCCGCCGTCCCTCCGTCAAATCGGATTCCGTTTAAAAAGAGAAAAAAGGAAAAAAGGAACAGACACACCCGACAACCTCCCACGTGCAAAACAAACACGGTCGTCGAACTCTAGGTGAGAGCAGGTCAAGGCCCGTGTTTAAAAAAAATAAAAATTTAATATTCTATTTAACATGCGGATATAATGGGTACAAGAACAACACGTCGCTGCCTCCCCACAACCCATTTCATGAGGATTATCAGCTCATCCAGCAGGAGGGCTCTGCCTTAGCGGTGACCAGCTGTGAGCGGCGTGGTCAGCGCTGCCCGTCCGCCACTAGATGTCTCTGCTGCTCCGGCGGCGGCTGGCGGGGTAGCCGAGGCCAAGCCTGCTGCCACGGTAACACAGATATTGCGAGGCGGCGCCCGCTCATAAATTATTCAAAAGGGAGTGCCTTGAGTCGGTTTCCCTGGTAACAAGGACTGTTAAGTCTGCTTTGAGGAGAGGGGGAGATTCCCACCGTCCTGGCGCTTCATGCTGACTGCATATCTGTCTCTCAAGCCTCTTGGATCAAGTTCCAGTGGATTAGTATTCCAGGCCGACCGTTTTAGACTTTCTCGGTCCATTACGTTCAGCGCTCTCCTCCATTTCGCGTCAGACACATGGATGGCGGCGACTGAACGGTGAACGACGCATGGACGGTTTCCAATTCATTCTCAGTTCATAAAGCAATGGGACTAGTTGTAGCGGCGGGGAAAAGCACAGGGTTCTCCTCATCGTGTTTGACAAATGACCGGCCGACAACGTGCAGATGATGATTTCAAGATGATGATGGTGTGAAAATAGCGTCTCAACTCCAAGAGTCCATTTGGAATATACCGTCGGGTAATGTAAAGGAAGTCTTCAGACTCAGAAATACAAAGAGAATGGGACAAATTAGTAAAGTAACAGAATTGAGGAAAACTCAACAATACCCAATCTGACACACGACGCTCACCAATGACCCACAACTGGGCATATATTACTTTAATTACTTGAAGGACCAAGACGAGCCTGTCCTGCATTAAATTGTTATTATGTCTTGTTTGATGCTGCATGTTTACAGGAAACTGAAGGGAAGCCCAGTAATGACCAGAGCGATAACAGATGGTCGGGCATCTGTGCCAACGATACTCTTCTCGCTGTCACCCGTGACAAGGGCGCGGGGGGGGGGGGGGGGGGGGGGGGAGAGAGTGAATTCCCTACTGCGCTGGCGTCATCACTGCCATAGCTTCCATCCTGCTATTTATTCCAATGGCAGGGGCCAAGAGCCAATCACGTCACTCCATTTCCCTTGTCTTTAAATCCCCCATTCCTTGCCGCGACCAATCGGCACGTGACCGCAAGAAGGAAACGGCCCAGTTCGACCCGCGAGTGAACCAGAGGGATGTCCTGACCCCTTCTCTTCAGTCCATTCCTGTTTCCACCTCCTCGTCAACACGAGAGAGGAGCCAGACATTTATTCGGTTATACAAGGTTTAACAGGTGTGGGATGAAGATAACCCAACC
The DNA here is from genome assembly GCF_029220125.1 of Pseudoliparis swirei. Classification (NCBI taxonomy): domain Eukaryota; kingdom Metazoa; phylum Chordata; class Actinopteri; order Perciformes; family Liparidae; genus Pseudoliparis; species Pseudoliparis swirei. The sequence continues at coordinate 8,178,955 of NC_079408.1, forward strand.
AGTCCTTTAGTGTCTCAGGGGTGAACATTTATTTTATTTTGAAGTTCACATTGTTGCCGACACCACTGTCACTTAGCTTTTATTCCATCAAAGCACCACAACCATTAGGATTCAGTTGTTGGCTTCCGGGGCCAGTCAATAATGATGCAGCACAAAACATTCCATTTATACAAAACCGCAAGTAATCTCCAAAGTGTGCAACTGCCAACTACCCCCCCCCCCCCCCCTCTATCTCTCCACTGCAGTCTCTTCAGAACACGAAGCTCAAGCAGTGAAAACTGCTAAATCACTGCTGCTGTGTATTCATTTAACACAGCTCCCCTGCCAGCGCTGGAGTGCAGGGGTGCCGTGTGCAGAGGTCAGCGCCGCGACGGACAGCTGGTCACCGGCTGACACTTACTGCAAAGCCAACGGACATAAATGACAACGGATTGATGGGCGGCATCCCGAAGCTGGACTTTATCTTTATAGAATCACATCCTGAGCATCCTTCATGTGTGGATCGACTCGACTCCGCCGCAAGTCCACTTTACGTCCTCCTCCTCCTCCTCCTCCTCCTCCTCCTCCTCCTCCTCCTCCTCCACCACCACCACCACCACGTCTCATTGGTTAATCTGGCCATCTCCCTGCACTATATTGATGGTGCCTGCTGATACCTCCTCCATCCCCTTTAAGATTTATGTGCCCACTCGATTGGCCATCAATCACGCGACACGCTCAGTGGGCTTCCAGCTCTGCCAAGACGCTAAGAAGAGTAGACCAATTCATTACTGAGGCTCCACCAGTGAACCCCGCCCTTATAACTGATTCGAAGAGCATCAACAGGACTGATAGGACTGTATTGGCTAGATGTGCAGGGAAATGCATCAAGCAGATGGTTGATGAAGAAGATTGGGAACCAAGTAATTACATAACCACAACGTGTTGAAGTTTTAAGAGATGCAACATGACATCTCTGGCTAGACATTTAGCTTACGGGATGTTTATTTTCTCCTGCGTCTGTATTTGACTGTTAAGCCAGAGATCTTACCACTTTAGGACAGATTCAGCCAAAGGGGAGAAGTGTGTCTCACACTTAGGCAGAGAAATAAAGAACATGTAGTCCTGCCGGAAGGGATGTGTCCGTGTGCCGAATTAAAAGTCAGTTCTAAAAATCAAACACAGAGTAATCTTTTTCTTTGTGATAAGCACTTTTGCTGCGGCAGACCTTTTATCAACTGAAGGTCAGCCAGCTGCAGCGTAGAACAGGGTGCACACCAAATCATTTCCCGTATTGAGCTCGAGAGGTGTAAATGAGTCGCCGGGTAATTGGCTGCCAAAACAGAAAGTAACCCGCGCTTGAGATCACTTTGTTTGTGTGTTCATATTGCGTTGTGTGTTGATTTCGAGCCCTCGGAAGATTAGTTGGCACGGTGCAAATGGGGTCCCGATAATAAACGACAAAACAGATTGGCAAAAATGTGACCTAATCTTAAATCCAACCGTATACACCTGCGAATGGGGCAAAAGGAAATAGAAAAGAACAGCCCTCACTCCCTCGTGTGATTTCTTCAAACCAAAAGCATTGCGCTATAAAGCTCCGTTATGGCATTTCATCACGAGAGCAATTGCAAAACAGCGTGCACCAGCAACATCACTCTCTCCTTCCCATTTCCATTTCCTGTGGTTTGCCCATCACCGCTCCCATCCAAACATGCCCCCACAGCCAAGGCGATATATACTGTATGTTCTCCGGGGGGAAAGTGCTGACTCACCACACAGAGACAAGCCGATCTTGCTGCGTCGGCACCGTGGCACAGCGTGGGGCGCCACCAGGCGCCAAGTCAACCGGCACCAGGGCCATTTCATTTCTCCCTGAACTGACCCGATCAAAATGTCGTAGAGATTGTTGTCACTGGACAAGTGCAATGGTGAGACCGAAATGTTTTGCACGACCGCATGCACGGTACAGGGAGGGAAGACCTTTCTCAACAAAACAAAAAAATCCTCAAAAGGGAAATGTATGGCATTAATTAACGTTTCTCAAAGGATAGTAAAAGACACATTATTTATTTATGTTTTAAGGTGGAATGAATTTATCAACATTCTGTAAATGGGCCATTGCTATTCTGGCTCCTAAACCAGAGATACAAACAGGTGGGCTTGTGAGCCGCCCCCCAGTGAGCAATGTCAGCCAGCATGCACTACTCTGATACTCTAAAACCATTTATAATACATGTACTTAGTTCATGATGTGATGTTCAAATGGCATAATAGAAAGCATTTAGAAAGCTCCCAACGCTGCCATTAAATGCACAACCCGTAATGCTGTGAGCCGCTGGAGACTGATATCGACATACTCCTCACCTTTGTTGTTGTAGACATCTAGGTAGTTGGGTGCAGAGAAGATGGTGATAAGGGATGGGAAGCCAGTGGTCTGACTCTTTCTGTACATGCGGTATCTGGTGAAGCATCCAGAAGGAGAGGTAAGCATTAGTAAACATTGCAACCTCGTACTCATGGATTAATCACTCGTGCTCAACCCCTCGGGGTATGATTAGCAGCGACAGTTTTCACGGCCTCTTGTTTTCACCACGGCTGTGTGTTTGTCCTGTAAACTGATGCATCAGCGACGGGGGCAACTCGGAGTAGCCTCAGGAGAGTTAATCCCCGTGTTACAGGTTAAACATGCCCTTAAGTAGTCATCATCACACTGAACCCACTCGGCATTCAAACCCACCGACTCTGATCTCCCAGGGACGTCTGTGCCGTGTTTGGTGGTTTGGATACTTGGCATGCAGGCGAGCGTTAGGTAAACAGAGCCCTAACTCAGAGGATATGTTTGCTGCTCCACACCTTGCAGCTACTATTTACGGAGATTAAAAGTAACAACAACTCAACAACATTATTATACGTGTGGTCTGAATTGGCCCGGGGATGCAACCTCATCGGAGACGTGTCCAGGTGTTCCCATGTGGTCACGCTGCGGGAAGGGAATGGTAAACAACTGTGTGCTGTGGATCCCACCGCCTTAACCTCGCCTAAAAAGGGAGATCAGCTTGAGATCAGCTAGACACATCCACCCGCCTGCTCGTTTAAAATAAATACAAAATCCTCCTTTTCAAAGAGGTTTTCCAGTGCGTCGTTAGAAAGGAAATCTTGGTGTGTCTGTAAGTGAAGTAAACAACACGTGGGGACAAAAGCCCACAACCAAACTTAACTTTTTAAAACCACAGCCCCCGATAAAGCCTGCATGAGTCGCACTTGTCCCATCACATCTGTCCGATTTACTCCTCTCCTTGGCGTCATTTTCATTTCTTGGATTAACGCGACTTCTCTCAAAGTTCAGACTGCACCGAAACCGGCTGGAGTAAACCCCCAGAGCTTTTCCTTTAATACCCTGGTTAGACTCACTCTGCTGTGTGACAGTGTGAGGGGAGACAACAGAATGCACTCACCCAGCATCCTGCGCTTCATGGGCCCGGATGACAGATAATAAGTTATTGTGTTGTAGAAAGTCACAGACTGCAGGGTAGCTGTTGATTAGAAGAGACACACATTTGGTTCATACATTAAGAAGAATCCCAGTAAGATCAAGAAGAACATAAAATAAAACAATTGCCAGCAAAGGTATCATAAGCTACATAATAACCCATAATATGCTTAACAGGTGTGATCTTTTTCAAACGGCAGATTTTGTTTTAGAATGAAAATAAAAAAATATCAAGTATGACACGTGATTCATAGCAGACCGTTTCTTCAAGAAAAAAAGGCGATCGCTGGGGAATTTTTATGCAAGTTTTATGCTCTTGTGATCGATTCAGACTGGAAGCAGGGAGACCAAAAACCTGGCTGCCAACGATCAAACTACAGTTCAGGGTTTCCATGCCACAACCTTTCCTTTCTCTGCACCAGCTTCCACTGGAAATGTCCTCCGCTCACAACGAGAAAGACAGAAGACAAGTCCCTGGCAGGCGGCATTTCTTATGTAAAATCTCTTGATAAGTTACAAAGTTAAGTTTAGTAAAATTGCACTACTACAAGACTTTTGGAGCGTTGCTTCTCACAAACATGATCAAAACAACATCGGGCGCCGGGATTTGTGAGTCTTGGAATGCTGTGAAGTGAACCAAGGGATCAGAACCACTATAAAATAATAAGGGCTAAATCAAAAGTTGTTTTTCAGGGTTTCATCTCTCTAATTTTACAATCTCAAATTACGCAAACCTTTGTCGTTCAATGGAGAATAATATTGTGTTTGTTAAATGACCTTTAACAAAGGTATGACCTTTGTATTGAGTTCTGTAATCCTAGCTCAGTGCCCCCTGCTAAAGCACAGCATGGCAATGAACAAAGTAATTAAGACCAAACTATATATTTTAGCTTCCGACTTTTCGGGAGATTTTATTTTTTAGTAAATGCTGCACAACAGATCCAGTGTTGAGTTTTACACACATTCGACTGACAGGCTCTACCATTATGGCCGCTTTATTGCATATCTGAATGTAAAGTCCTTTGAGGCAGGGCTGTAAAAAGTGTTATATAAGTAAATTAACTTTGACTTGACTCGCTCGGGGTTTGTTTTTTATTGCAAGGTCAGATAGCATGCTCGGTAAAATATTCTAAATTCAAATTGTGTGAAATGGAAATTCATCGAGTCTATTACCAATCTTGGTTCATGTCGACATGAGAACACATGCATTCCTCACAGTCACAACACACATCTGCTGGGAGGGATGGGAAAAGGACGGAGCAGTTGCTGAGAGGGAATTTTGATGGGGCTGGAAGGGGACTAGGAATACATGTTTTATTTCTCACTTGATTTCCTGCAACAGATGTAGATACATGCCATACGGAACCATTCACCAGACTAGATACATGTTGGCCTAGTTTCATTTTCTTCTTCTCCAGTTTGCATTTTAAATTTCAATTGTCTCCCATCTGTCCTACAACAGGGCGCAGATGTTAAGGAGCTCCTCGGACAACATGAGGCGTTGTGCAACTTCAGAGCGTGCAATATTAGTATCGCTCGGCAGGTTCTCGCCGTTAAAATGAAAGCTTTTCATTTTGTTTTAATATCAATAGCTTGGATCAACATCAATGGAAGAAAAAAAAAAGAAGATGCGAGAAAGAAAATCACATCAGGCTGATACAGTCGTGCTGCCGAGTGGCGGAGAAAATTAAAAAGCTACCGCATTCAAAACATGTGCAATTTCATGGCCGAATTGCGTTTGTAAAAGAGTTACGAGCGTGGCCACGCCGCTGGCGGGGGAATTATAGGTTACTGCAAGATAGAAGCTGAATGTTTTTGGGGAGGGGTGCCAAGGAATGTCTCTCTCTCCATCTGGTTTAAACTGTCTCATAAATGCTGCATGCCACTGTGATGCCAATTAGCGACCGTGCCCTCGGCCGATGACGTGAGGGACACTGATGACCAGCGTCGTGGTACAACACACGCGTAAAAAAAGAAGGCGGCCATATACCTTGCATTATGTAACATTTTCTGCTGGGTCTCTCTTCAGTAAAAGGGATGAATATCGTGGGCAAAGCACCTGCAGTGGATCTGCAGTGTAGCGGACAAATATGTCCTCACAAATCCACAACAAGAGCAGCACTGGGAGTTCATTGCCGAGCGTGGACATTAAAATACGATTAAGTTTCTTGTTATGAAACACCTGTTATTAAGAAAGAAGAAAATTCAAATCAGGAGCCTGGGGACATTTCTGAGTACTTCTGCCAGCGTGCCCGAAGCACGCCGGGGCCAAGTAAGCATTGCCGAGGCCATAATGAGTGGAGGGAGCGCAGCGCGCATTTAGGAGCAGTACTGAGCCTCGTGGTAATGTGCCAGTTCATTACATTTTGTGACAGCGCGAGCAGCCCGCTCCGTGCATGTCCTCTGTTTGTTCAGTCACTCTGCTCTCAATTGAAGGTAATGCGAGTTACATAAACACTGGTGACTGTCTAAGGAGACTTTGGGGCCACTCTGATGCACACTGTGTTCTCACAAACGTCGGCCTCCTACTCCCGGTTGAGGAATTGTAAGGCGACGAAAATGAACGGATGAGAAATGGAAATCTGGAAGCCGGGGTTTAGATTTTTGTTGTAAAACATTTCTTGATCATTACTAAAGTTCAAGGAGTCGGTCTTGGAACGTGTTCATTGTATAGTCTTTGGCCACAGATGGCGCAGCCAACTAATCAGATGATTTTTAGTTGTCAGGACCAATTAAAAGTGCTTTTTGATTATAGTTACTCAGATCATTTTTTAAATTCCACCATCGACTATAAAACAAAGTGTTGGCTCAATATGAGTCTTATAGACTGAACATTGAAGATATGTAATGCTAGTAGGGAATCAAAGCTGCTTTATATATGGCTGCTGGTTGGAATCCTCTCTGAAATGTTCCAAAGTAGTAAACAAAAAAGAAAGAAAAAAACGCCAACACAGCAATGTAATAACAAAATAAAACTCCTCCCTTTCTGTAAGACACAGAATGCTCACCTGTAGAAGTAGGAACAGCCTCGCACTGTGTTGTGTGTGAAATGCTCTTGGCTCTTCTCATTCCCAAAGTCCTCCAGGGGGTCGGACCACAGCAGATCACACATTGGTCCGTATGCTGGGGGCTCTTTGAATCTGTCTAACTGTGGAGGAAAAAAATGGGACTCGTGTCAGCCGTGTTTGACCGGACCAACGCATACGCAGTGTGTATTCTGCTGCAGAGAAAAATATGTCAGCTCTCTCTGGGAGGGTGGCTGCTGCTGCTGCCGTGATCAGAATGATATTATGGGCAGAAATGAGTGGTAGATTTGGAATATACGGCGTGGACGACATATTCAAAGACAGCGTTCACCTTCTGGCTACCTCGAACGCCTTTTCATTTATTTAAAAAAGGCGTAAAAAAAACTCAACGGCAGAAATAAATTTGGAAGAACGAACAAAAAGGACTTTGCTTTCAGCCAAGGATGTCTCTTTTCTCCAACAAAAAGCTTGTGGATTACTGGATGGGTAGCATGATGGACACTTCAATAGAGGGAATTCTATTGTGCATGCCCTCTGATTGCAGCCATAAAATCCATTTGAAATTATTGAATTAGTTTGAAAAAAAAAGGATCCGACTCTTCAGTATTTGTTAAATCAGACTAAGAACCAGACCTGATGCTCATGTTCCCTTGTGTCCAAGTCCTGAGCAAAGCTTCAGACACATCTGAGAGAATCACTTCATGCATTGCTACTATGCTTGTTATTTTCACAGCCCATCTAAAACAAATACACTTATCTCCTCATTAACTTTGAATGAATGCAGAAAGTACATTAGGCGTATAGGAAGCTTTAATTGTATATTTTTTAAAGACATTAACAGCCACCTGCTGTTCCAACACACACACACACACACACACTGTAGCTTTATGAAATGATCGAGAAAATGGTCTCGAATCAGACACATACTTTCCTGATGTCGTCAAGATTTGTGATTTCTGGAGACAGTCCTCCGTGTACACACAGGAACTGCTGGTTCATAAGTGCAGCCAGGGGAAGGCAGTCGAAGGCGTCCATACATGCGTCATACACCCTCTCTGAATACTTAATTCTACCTGTCATGGGGGGGGGAGAGAGGGAGACAGGGCAGGGAAAGGTAAGCGTGCCAAGTCAAACAAAACACAGCTCTCACACACTGGGGCTCACAGTGTGCTAGTCTGAGGCGGAAAGGCTCTCCAAAGTGCCATTAAACTTCCCAAACACATTTTTAAAAACAGCACAGTTTCACAGCTCTTTTTTTCTTCTTTTTCTTCTCTTTTAACAGTCCAACAGAAATAGGTCTGACTTGTGTAAATATCAAAAAGGGCAACACATTTGGAGTGAGTCCTGCGCCAGGCTAGTGGGCGTTAAGTGAGCATTAGACGTTGATGGCCGAACTGGATGCATAATAAACAGCTTATTATAAAGAATAACTCAGTCCTCCTTCCACTCTGAACACAGAGTCACAGACCAGACTCCTTAGACTCAATCGAGATAAAAAAGTTTGAAAAAAGAAATAAAATTGAAGTGATTACTTACATTCCTGCTTAAATGTGAAATACTCTGTTAAATGTCTACATTCATGATTCCCACGCAGCAAAAACAGTGTTTTGGGGTAAAGGATCTTTAAGGCCCACAAGTACAGCACACACTGAAACAAAGAAGCAAAACAAAAAAGGTTGGAGAACAGTTAGATTGCCATATTTAAATAACATGAAACATGAACCGTCAAGTCAGACTTTGTCAATATCACAGAAAGGCATAATATAAGCAATTCCGCTCATAATGAAACATTCATGCAGTCCATTTTGTGGCATAGTTCATTCAGGCTTGCTTGAGGAGATGACAATCCTTCAGAGGAACCGTCAGAGGACAGGCACGGCACACTCCCTTACAATATATTTTATTAATAAAAGTAGAATGTTTCAGGCGATGAGATGGGCGGAACAACAGATCAAAGTTAATTCCGATCCGCAGTCGCAGATTAAATGTGTGTATTTTGCCTCATATTAAAACTCTCGCTCTCCATAACCCTGAGATTTGCTATCCAGGCTATATATTTTGAAGTTATTACAAAAGGCCTATCAGCGCTCCGATATCTGCAGCCTGATTGGATCTACGCTCAAAGAAAGCTATTAATAAACACAGCGTGTCACACTCGATTAGGCCCTCGTGAGGACGCAAACAAATGCGCAGACTTACTTCAATACTGAAATACCCTCTGTCGACGTAGTCCCCCAGGAAAAGGTAGCGCGTGGATGCTGGTGATCCTCCCACTTCAAACAGCTTCATCAGGTCAAAGAACTGCCCATGGATGTCTCCACACACTGGAATAAGGCAGAAAGAGGAACAAAGGCACATCAGGATAACGGCTATTTTCAAAGCTGAGGAACAGCAGATGAAAGCCTCAAGAACACTGTGCGAGGCTATTTGCTCATTTACACATTTAATTTCAGCTGTGAAGCTTCGGTGGCTTTTCATATTTATAGCGACGTTGGAACGTTCCATCTGGGAGTTCACTATATCCTCTTCTAATCGTTTTGTTTCGTTAAACAATGTGACATTTTTCATTAACATAAATCGCTCATTTGTAACTGAGAAAAAAAAAGACCTCGTTATGCACAGACCACCGTCAGCTCCGCGGCCCACGCTTACTGCGGGAAATTATGCAAAGAAGAAGACGACATGTAAACAATACTGGCCAGTAGTACAAATAACAGGAGCGTTTCTAAACTCAACGTTCGCTAAAATCAGGTGTGTAATCTGAATCCGTTTGGAAAAAGAAAGAAAAAACAAGCGGAATTGCAAATCACAGGAATTCGACCATCTACGGCATAGATGGTCGAATTCCTGTGTGGTTGGATTCAATTCAATTCAGTTTATTTGTATAGCCCAATTTCACAAATTACAAATTTGTCTCGGAGTGCTTTACAATCTGTACACATAGACATCCCTGCCCCAAAACCTTGCATCGGACCAGGAAAAACTCCCAAATAACCCTTCAGGGGGGAAGAAACCTTCAGGAGAGCAACAGAGGAGGATCCCTCTCCAGGATGGACAGGTGCAATAGATGTCATGTGTACAGAAGGACAGATTTAGAGTTAAAATACATTCAATGAATATGACAGAGTGTATGAATAGTTCATAGTAGGCATATTCCACGATGGAGACCTCCACGATCCATCAGGTAGATGGCGGTGGGGAGGAGGAGTGGGCGGAGTCTCAACAGTGGGCGGAGTCTCAACAGGACAGTGGCGTAGTCAGGAGCAGGAATTCCACGACCCAGACCTCGATGATCCATCAGGCAGATAGATCTATGCCGTCTCATAGGGTCCGATGACCCCATGAGACGTGAAGTCAAAAGGACTCCGGGAGAAAGCAGAGTTAGTAACGTGTGATTGAGAGATGAAAATTCATCCTTAAGGAGAGAAAAAGAGGAGATAGGTACTCAGTGCATCCTAAAACGTCCCCGGCAGCTATAAGCCTATAGCAGCATATCAAGGGGCTGGACCAGGGCAAACCTGATTCAGCCCTAACTATAAGCTCTGTCAAAGAGGAAGGTCTTCAGTCTACTCTTAAACGAGGTGACTGTGTCTGCCTCCCGGACTGAAATTGGAAGCTGGTTCCATAAAAGAGGAGCTTGATAACCAAAGGCTCTGGCTCCCATTCTACTTTTTAAGACTCTAGGAACTACAAGTAGTCCCGCATTTAGTGAGCGTAGCTCTCTAGTGGGGCAATATGGTACTACAAGCTCCTTAAGATATGATGGTGCATCACCAATCAAGGCTTTGTACGTTAAGAGAAGAATTTTAAAAGTGATTCTTGATTTTACTGGGAGCCAGTGCAGAGCAGCTAGTGCAGGAGTGATGTGATCTCTTTTCTTAATTTTAGTGAGAACACGAGCTGCAGCATTCTGGATCAACTGGAGGGACCTAAGAGATTTATTAGAGCAGCCTGATAATAAGGAGTTGCAGTAATCCAGTCTCAAGTAACGAACGCTGAACCAATTTTTCTGCATCTTTTGAGACAAGATGTGCCTGATTTTTGAAATATTACGAGATGAAAGAATGCAGTCCTTGAGATTTGCTTTACGTGGGAGTTAAAGGACAAGTCCCGATCAAAGATAACGCCAAGATTCTTTACAGTGGTGTTGGATGCCAGGGCAATGCCGTCTACAGAATCCACATCACCAGATAATTGATCTCTGAGGTGCTCAGGGCCGATTAAAATGACTTCGGTTTTGTCTGAGTTTAACATCAAGAAGTTGCAGGTCATCCATGTTTTATGTCTTTAAGACATGCTTGAATTTTACCGAGTTGGTTGCTCTCCTCTGGTTTTATCGATAAATATAGTTGAGTATCATCTGCATAACAATGAAAGTTTATGGAGTGTTTCCTGATAATATTGCCCAAAGGAAGCATGTATAAGGTAAATAAAATTGGTCCAAGCACAGAACCTTGTGGAACTCCGTGATTAACGTTGGTGGTTATCGAGGCGTCATCGTTTACAAATACAAACTGAGATCGATCTGATAAATAGGATTTAAACCAAATTAGTGCCGTGCCTGAAATGGTAGTATAAATTCAAAAGTTATGAGGTTGTGGTCTGACAGAAGAGGATTCTGTGGGAAGACCTTCAAATGCTCAATGTCAACGCCATAAGTAAGAACAAGATCAAGCGTGTGGCCAAAGCTGTGAGTGGGTTTCTGTACTCTCTGACAGAAGCCAATCGAGTCCAACAAGGAGATGAATGCAGCACTAAGGCAATCATTATCAACATCCACATGGATATTAAAATCTCCAACAATAATAACTTTATCGGTTTTAAGAACCAAACTTGATATAAATTCTGAGAATTCAGATATAAACTCTGAATATGGACCTGGTGGCGGTACAGAATCACAAATCGAATTGGCTGTAGTGTTTTCCAGGTTGGATGTGAAAGACTAAGAACAAGGCTTTCAAATGAGGTGTAGTGTAATTTTGGTTGAGGATTAATTAATAGGCTCGATTCAAAGATGGCTGCTACTCCACCTCCTCGACCGGTGCCTCGAGGAATGTGAGTATTAATATGACTTGGAGGAGTCGATTCATTCAGGCAGACATATTCTTCATGGCTCAGCCAGGTCTCAGTTAGGCAACATAAATCAATGTGATTATCTGATATTAAATCATTTAGTAACACAGCTTTAGATGACAGAGATCGAATATTTAGGAGACCACATTTAATAGACCTATTTTGTTGCACTGCTGAAATAATGGTGTTAACTTGTATAAGGTTATTGTGTACGACTCCTCTTCTGCTTACTTTTGATTTATTTACGAATCACAAACAAGAGCCGCCAAACTTGATATTATCGTGTTATTGCCATCGTCTTACGAGCTCCACTCTCACAACGGAGTCAATACTCCAGTGCACACTATTTTCATGATGAAAGCAGTTGTCCAATACGGAACGGAAACACAAGAACTGGCTGCGGCTTGTTTTTCCACCACATCCTCTTTCGGCCTCTTCGTAACCTTGAGGCGTTTCTACTGGCTCGCAATTTGAACGCATCCTTGCCAAGTCCACTGGCTGAAACGGCCGGAAAGCTTTCGGTCGTCTCCAAATCTCAACGCGTATCGTTGACCGCGATTACAAATCTGGCTCGTCATAGATATCACAAAACAGATAAACCGACTTTGGCTTCATCCGCACACAGCGCTGACGGTCCGCCACTACACTGGTATTACCGGGATACCCGGAATATTCCGCACCGGGGGTGACTCCGAGAACGTCGCTCGTGTCATGTGCCTTTCTGCACGGCGACGAGCAGCAGTTGTGAAACAGCGCCAGGGGAGTGTTCTGGGAGAAGCCCGTCCGCGTCACAAATCAAGGACAACAAATCACTCAACCTGGATTGGTATATGTGGGCCTATACGCCACTACTCTCTCGGGAGAAGAGGGAAGCAGAGGCCACGCAAGATTTGCTGCTTCTTTGACTGCGAGGTCATCGGATTTATGGACTGTGGGTCAATTTCTGCGCCACTCTAAAAAAGGTTGATTTCAAAAGGGTCGTTAGACCGAAACTTATTATTTATTATCGATACATTTCTTCCGTTGGTTCCCATGTGGTCCACCGTCCACTTTTGGACCGCAGGTAATAAATACACAAATACAATTTGAGTATTTAACGACAACATTAGCATTATAATAACATTCACTCTATCTGGTTGTCAGATATTCTGCTATAAGAGAAAGGCTGATGAGCTTAGACGGAGCTTTAGACGAGCGTATTAAAACCTGCACTCGTTTTCCTCAAGTGGCTTTCTCTTATTTGGCGTTGGCCTTTGTTTGGCAAACACGTAAGAGTACCTGAAAGCTCCACCGTGGATCCTGAACAGTATTTATCCGTGCAGCAAGCCTGTAAGCTGCCAGCTGAAACCTGCAGCTGGAAAGTAGATCCAGTTAAAATCTCCGTAAATACGTGGTAGCTTTAATGAGGCTTGTAGAAGGTGTCTTGGTTTCAGTACATAGTCTCCAGCACACCCGCATGCACAAGAACACGCATACTAAAAATCACGGGCATTATACCCGCGGGTATTTCTCCAGGGAAACGGCAGCAGATTTGAGGTAAATTCCCATCATTGTACAGTCGAGAGGTCTTTTCCCCCCCGAGAACACAATTGACACAGAATATTATCAAATTGATTTTACAGACACTGAACACTAAAGAAGTAGAAGAAGAAAAACAAGTATTATTCAGTGGAGTACTAGCCTGGTTTAAAACAACTTTTATTCTCTTTAATCATATTCAGCACTACAGCTCTTTTATTGCCCGTTCTGTTTATCGGGCCAATTTACCGAATTAGTTGGAACTTGCGATGCTTTTATTGCTTTGTTATTTCCTTGATTCAGTGCTTTGTGTTCAATATGAAGGCTATTGAGTGGCGTCCAATGTAGGCTCGCCTATGACCTCAGTGATGTCATATCCCCTGGCACTGTGGGCAGCGGATGCCAAGATATTTAAATCGCGGACTGAACCATCATAATAACACAACCCTGAAGTCTTTCCACTTCAGGAAACAAGTTGGAAAAAGTCCCCTTCTTCACCGAAGCGGGGCGATAAGACCATTGACACAGCGATATCGGATGTGAACCGAGTGGCGGTGACCGCTCGGCATCCGCGGTTGACACCAAAGTGCTGCAATCCATCCATTCTTCCAGCTCGTGAAGTGATTAACGAGAGATTGAATAGACCTTGAATCTAACTCGGAAAGGACTCTGGCCTTTTTCGAGAGGCTGTTGATCGCCTTATGAAACGCATCTCGCGGGGAGATCTACAATAAGAGTCGGTGGGAAAGTCTTTCAGAGAGATACCCAATTAGTGGGAGCTGGAGGACAACGTTGGAGAACAATTATCTCAAGTTACGAGCCTCTTGAGACCGCTCTCACAATCAGCTCTCCTCGACTGCATCGTAAACCTCTGCTCAACCATTCGTCTTTTCTTAAACGCACACTGTGTAACTGTGTAAATCCACGGTGGGGACCGCCGTAACAAAAGAAAACTGAAGGAGCCTTGTTATTTGCGTCCGATGTCTGAAGATGCCCCTACTTCCCTCTTGCAGTCAAGCCAACACGACAACAGCGCGAACATGTGGCGCAGGTTTGTTTCAGACGGTTGCTCAGTTCCTGGAAGATTGATTAATTGCAACAACAATGGCCAAAACGTTGCTCGAGTGAGGGGAACTTAAACTGTAGCTATATTTTTATGAATCATTTCATTTATTTGCATTCTAACTAATCTGCGCAGCTCTTTTTATATTTGTTTCCCAAGATACAAGTCTCCTAACTGTCTTGATAGTCTTTTCTTTTTTTCATAAAAGCCTTCAATTTGTGCAAAGGTATTATGCATCATCTCGTGACTTTAATGTGGTCATGTATGAAGTAATGAGCAACACTTAATCTATGCTTAAAATAAAAAAATGTGTGGCAACGTTAAATCAAGTTTTAATTGAGGTCAACCATGAATTTGTTTGACATTCGAAGGACCTCAAAACCTGCTTAAGTATAAAAACAAACAGCAATTAAAGCAAGAGAGACATTTTTCTAAAAAATAAAAAAATGCACCCATTGTAGATACCTTTTTTGCATCCTGGCCACCATTACGGCTTCACTACAAGGGCTAATTTACTACATAATGCGAAGGTGGACTAAAACTAGATTTGACTTGATTCCTCCGGTTTCATCCAGAAAGTGTGTTGGCTGGTTATTGCTATGGAAACGAATCCTCAAACAAACCTAAGCTGCTGCTGACCTGATAAAAAAGGACCACCAATGGAACAATGCAACGCATCCACTGTGTAGAAACAGAGCGATGGCTGAAACAGGCATCCATCGCTCTGCAAAGTCACTTTTTCTAAAAAGCACTCACATCTCACTGCGCTTGAGAGTACAATTATGTCGAAAGGGACGACCACCGAGAGAGAAATTATTGCGAAAATGTAGGGCTCACAGGGAAATAAACAATATGTTCATGTTTTCAGAAGTGGGCTCTGCAGGAGGCTCGGTGAGGAAGTCGAGGGGCCGCAATTTCACCTGAACCGCACGTCTAACACACACACTGTGTGGGAGGACTGCACCTCCAGCTGACCTTTTGGAAAGCTGTCACTTGCCGGCGAAGAAAAAAAGATGTGGCGAGAGTTTAATCACTGGCCAAAAAGCCCAAATGCGACGGTCACTGGGAATCGCAGTCACCTCATCTGTGCACGCGTGTGGACGGATGTTCGATGAAAAACTAAAATGCCACATCGGCTCGCTCCTCCAGCTCCGGTTTTTATCACAGCAAGAGTGCACAATCCATCCATCCATCCATCGCTCTGCTCCAGCACACCTACAGACGGGCTTTCCTTCCCTCCCGCTTGTCACACAACAGCGAGGTGGGAACCAGAGCCCACATAAGAAGAGCAGGTGGGAGTACATTATCTGGAGTGAAAAACAATTCGTTCTGGCCATCTCCTGCTTGTGCACTGAAGTGATCTCCCCGAGTAGCAGCATATCAGCGGGCACCAGCTATTGAGGGGGCGTTCGGCATTACACAACCTGGCTTCAGAACCGACACAGGCCACTCCACAAGGCCGGGCTCATTGAGCGAGAGAAATCCACGGCGAGGCAGACGGTGCCAGATCATGTTTCGATTGAGACTGGGCGAAAGCAATACCCCCGGTTTTATGATGGCCCTCTTCTGAGAGCTCACATCCCTCAGAGCATGTATGCAAAAGGGGGAGGGGGCGCTTTGCAATCTGTTATGAACGTCAAACTGGATGTGATTTTTAGGAAGCCGCTATCTCCGGCACGGCGGCGGCGACGATCATTTGAACGATGTCAGATTTAGAGTCGGACGTTGATGAACTCGACGAACTTCAAATTACTGTGTTGGTGTGAGCCACTGGTGATTTCATTATGAGAGGTGTGAAGAGGCAACTCTTCCAGTATTTCAAACATTTGAGAACAGACAGAACAGATGTGTTTATTCTCATCTATCGGTTCGCAAAGGATAACTATTCATCCCGAGTGCTCTTTAAAGGGGTCTTCACCATCAGGTTCAAAACCAGCTATGCTGGGAATATTAATTTGAGCCCGATACCAACCGATAGTTTTTATAATAAAATGTGCAATAAGCTAACATCACCCCAGACGATTTATCCATCTTGCTCTAATATCCACATTAGTATACTTCTCATTAAAAATTGCGCAACAACCTAAAGAATTTCCCCACGGGGATAAATAAAAGTGTACGTTCCTTCTTCTTATAAAAGGAAAAGGTCTAATGGCCTTGCAATGCTGCACAGAGCGAGAACCACTCACATTAAACTCATACAATGTCCACGCTAATCAAGGGCAGAGTTAGACCTTTTTAAAGTGCACACGGGAAATTCCAAAACCAAGTGCTTAACATTTCTTCACTTCATGAATCACAATCTCATAAGAAAGATCATGAATGCAAACAGCTACTGCTAAAAAGCCTCGACCTGGGGGGGTAAAAAGCCCTTTTAGCTCGAGTAAAACATGTTTCCTAGTGCAGTGAGAGACTCCAACAGACTGGAGCATCCGCGCTGCTAACAGGTGTATGAACAGTGTAAAAGCTCGCTGTTGCCTGGCGATGTGACTGTGGAGGGAGGGCGGGGGGGGGGGGGGGGAGGTCCAGTCGATGAATGGCTGTGCGAAGGCCATGGGAGCAGCTTGTACTCGGTGGCCTAAGCCAGCTCAGTCGTCACACGGACCCCCCCACCCCCACCCCTCCACGGAAAAAAAACAAACACCTGCCATCTGGCCCGACCAGGAAGTGACTATGTGAATGTGAGAAGCGGCGAAGGGGAGCAGAGAGCCGATATCGTTACGGCGATTCACAAATCGATAATAATAATACATTTAATTTTTATCGCACTCTTCCTTCAAAGAATCTCAGAGTGCCACACATATAGTAAAAACAAATAAAACCGATTAAAACATAGTTAAAGCAACCCATAAAAATAAAAAAATAAGAATGTAATAGCTGACAATAAATTAACTCAAGGTAAAAAATGCCTTCCTGAATAAAAAGGTTTTTAGGCCAGTCTTAAAAGAGTTCATGATAAATATTGACTCGCTAATTGGCTGTCGCGTTGGAATTGCAGGTGTGATCGGGAGGGGGTGGAGGGTCTCCGAGCGTGACACACGGAGGGATGGCAGACGGAGAGAACAAGAGAGCATCGAAGTCGTGTTCATGGAGAACGGTGTGAGAGTTTGGGCGCACGCAAGAGGGGGAGACACAGCGGGGCCGCGGGCACGCGCAGCAGAGAAAACCCTCGCTGAAAAGGACTCATGCGTGGGAGAAGGGTTGAGACAGGGGTGTTGAGTGGGAGGGAAAGAAGTGCTTCACTGCCGCGCTCGTGTACACAAGTGCACACGCACACACACACACACACACTCATCGAGGGATCCACGGCTTGCACGCAGAACAGGAGCTGTCCACCGTTTCTATGTAACTCAGCAAGAGGAAAGAGATGTGCTGGCCGAGAAGCATCGTTTGACCAGTTCTCCAATCTAAAATCGACACGTTAGGCTTGCGATCGAGCTTCTGAGAATCAAAACGACAACCTCACCGCACGGGAAGGTCAGAGTAAGAGTTCTGTTTACTCTTTAGGAACGAGATTGTAATCGCGTCGAGACAAGAAAGTCGGACGAGCTGCCCTCGTTTACGTCACACTGACCCGCCGTATTTCGTACCGGTATCCGCCACAAACGCATTTGAGGTGTATTCAAATGAACGTCTTATGTAATAAGCACTGTCGCTTTAAGGGACTGTCTCTATTTGCTCTGAGCTCAGTGAGAGGACAGGCTCTGAGAAAGATCCCAGCTTTGGCTTATTGTGCACATGTGTTTAAGCTTGATAAATAGCACAGTTTCACTGTGGGAATGGACTGACTTCGGAGTGTTTACTTTAAACTGGAAGGTCAATACAATTTGGTTCAGTCCGAGTTAGAATTTAATTTGTTTGGAAACACTCCTGTGCGGCGAAACCCCGCCATACAATGGGTCTACAGTCATGCACATAAATCACTCAATTTTTTAAAATGAAAAGCCAGTTAACCGTATACATGGCAAACAAAAATGTTTAAATAGGAAATCTAGTTCTGTTGAACAGGATTTCTCCTAATCCCTTGTGTGTGTGCCCGCAAATACGAAGACCGCGCCAGCAAATACGGCTTTTGTCCAAATCGGTTTGCATCTTTTTTGTTAAGCTTTTAAAAAAATATTCTATTATTATAATGGCCTCAGTAAGCATATGAGAGCCATACTTGTGTTCATAAAGGGCTGTGCATTCATGAATTTAAGTAAGTGCCTGCCAAATATGAGCATAGGCCACTCTGGACTGTATTTTGAGAACAATCTCGTATTTGGAAATGATGATGGGTTGCCATAGATCCTTTGAGTAGGTCTGTGCCTCTGATTACAACAACATCAAAGACGCCTCATCAGAAAGTCTAATGGAGGAACAGGGCACTTGACCAGGAAGAAAGACAACAACAGATGCACTGGCTCTGTGCATATGCATCAGCGAGCCTCCTCCTCCAGTATGTTCTTTCAGCACAAATGAGTTGGAACTTCAGCTCCGGGGCGCTTTTCAGACTGAATAAGCGCTCAACTGGAAAATAAATGAATATTGTGGAGAAATTAGTCGCGACAAATGGCGGAAAATGTTCAGCAACCCGAGCCGTTTTCATTGAGCGCGATACAAACGGTGAGCGGCAGTGCATCTAAACAGGATGTTTAGCTTTTCTGTGTCGGAATTGGGTTTCATTACCATGCATGTTAGTTTTGGCAAATTGGATGACCCAAACCGTATCCTAAAATAAAACGCACTGCTACGGCTGGCCACATGGCCCACGTGCAGCCCGGAGGCCAAATGACTCACTTAATTAACTAAATGAAGTTTTCATACGACTGGAAGCACGCAGTCCCCTCTTTAAATATACCAGTGTGCGTTTCAAATCTACAACACACGTGTCTCGTTCGCAAACAGTTCTGGCTGAAAACGTCACTTCAGGTTAATATATCGGGCAATTTCGAATCAAGTCATGTATGACCTAATGATGACGGTGACATCAACGACGTGTGACAGACGAGGAAGGAAACGGCAGGCTAGTTGGAAAGTAATTTGCTTCTTCTGCCACGTCTGCTTGCAAACACTATTTTCATCTTTTAAAGTGGATCCTTTGTTAAGTCACAAAAAACTAGCACACGTGCACGTCAAGTTCTTTTCCTTAGAGCTGCAAAGCGGTCTTGAAATTTGACTAATATTTTCATTATCTGTTCATATCAAGCACAAGGTGACGTCTGAAAAAAATTCTATACAACCAGTATACAACCAGATCATATGCAGTTCACATCAGACTATGAAAAAGCAGTGAATACTACCAATGTGGAGGGTGGATTCAGTATATATTCAGTAATTTGAATTAAATTAAGAATTGACAATCAAAATATTACACATTTTCTGTCTAAATCGATTAAATATTCAAGCTCATCCCTGGAAACGATGTGCTGAATCTGACCACTGACCTGTAACAGGAGCCTCGATGTCCAGCAGGTTCTGCTCCGCACGCAAGATCGAGCCGCCCTCTGCGATGAGCCTCAGGGCCACCGATTCCTCCACGCGGCCTTCCTTGGTGAGGTGGGCTTTTAGCACGTCCACTTTGGGTTTCCCATCGCTGTCAAACACCTCTTTAGCTGTCAGCCGGTGACTGGGGGGGAACGGGACAGCTGCGGGGACACAAAAAAAGAAAGAAAAAGCATCACTACAGCTGCCATCATAACATATTTACAGTGCTTTAATATATTTCTCATTGACTAAAGGCTTATGAGGATATGCAGTTAATTCCACAGCACCGAGCAAAAGGCCTTTTAGCTGTTTGATTAGCAGGTGCTTTGTACCTTCCAGGGGATCGAGGCCCTACAGGAGAGCGGGTGTTCACTCCCATGCTCCCAGCCCCCCCTCTGAGACAATTTACCAGATCGCTGCTATTATCTGCGAGTCATTCAATTCCCAATATTTGTAACAGACAGACAGTGTGTCGTTTGCTTGGCAATATTCACAGCAGAATAAATTACACTTTGAAGGGGAAGCATAGAATACAGATGTTTTAGCCTTCCGTGCGAGTATTATCTTATGTATTTCTATATTTAAACATGCTCATTTGTATGATTAGAAGAGAGATTATCTTCTGGCTTACGTGCATTTACTCATTTGTCAGTCACAACTTATTTAAAAGAGTTTGGTTCTGCTTATTTATGAGTCTTGAAAGCATCCTGAAAATTAGATACTCAATCCAACCATTAGAGTCAGTATTGGCCCCAATATCATTATCGGTATTGGTGCATGAGAGCGATGAGCCGGGGGAGGAGGGGCCAACTTTGAATGCTGTGTTTACAAAGCATAACAGACAAATCCTACTGATCCTGCCTTTAATTAGTGGCGCATCAAAGGATGGCTTTTCACACCATTTCAATTTGCTCTAGCCATTTTGCATATAACAGACAGATTAAAAAGCCTGAATCCTGTTTGCATGCATTTTAATTCAAAATTGAACCTTCTCATCTAAATCACAGCACAATTCTTTTTTTTTTTTTTTACCAAAGCACAATTTATATGCAAACAGCCCAATGAGCCTTTAGACAGACTTTGAACAGAAACCCCACAATTCTTTAAAATGGACCTCATGTCAGTGCCATTTCACTTTTAACAGGTAAAAAGGAACATACGGTGTCTTTAATAAAACCGTTATTTTAATGAAACCATTATTTAAACATTCTTAAAGCGGCCTCCGCCAACACAAAAGCTATTAATATTCCCTTTATTACAACCCCCTGATGATGAGCATATTGCTCACTGACAGGTACAAAAAGGGCAAAATGAAAAACCGCATCCTGTGGACTTTCAAACTCGGCAGCGGCACAATAAGACGTGCTCTTAATTAACGCCCACTTGCCGACTTTGCACATAATTTACGGGCAAGACGAATGCACTAAGCCAGTGGCAAATACTGTGGAGTTGGTGTGTGTGTGTGTGTTTCTGTGTTAACGTTCATCCTTCCCAAAGGTGACATCAGTGGTAATCAGCCCTGCATTGTATCCGTGCCACTCTGTGCTTAGTGACAGACCATACTTGGGCTCTAGACTACAGTATTTAAAGTGGGCTAACAGGTGTGTGTTGAAATGGGTCGTGGAATAGTTTCAGCATTACTATGCCTTAAACAGTCTAAATCACCAAAGTACAAAAGGCAGTACATTTCTCTGCAGATATAAAACTGGATCAAATTTTTAAACCCACATTGCCTAAAGCCAACACAATTAAGTGAGAATCTATTTCAGAAATCAGAGAGTCTACATTAAGATGGTGGGATGCTCTGCGTTCTTCTTTCCAGCTACCACCATCTGCATACTTAAGACCAAAATGTTCTCATCGAAAACGTTGTTCGAGCCAAATAAATACTCAAAAAACAAAACAATCTTTTCAAATCAATATCAGCCCAACGTCTCCAGTAGTTTATCTGGAGCATTCGGAAATAGAGAGATATAATTACCCCAAAAACACCCAGGTTTTTGAGCACAAGCTGTGCATCTCTAGTCCGAGGCCGGGGCCTTGGGGCTTTTGACTTAAAAGACGACACCACAGCGGTCCCCGAGGTGTTGGGGACATGCAGCGTGAACACTGCTGTGAACTGTATTGGACGTATTTTCTTTCCTAAAGAGATTTACATGTCAAGTAAATTCAAGAATCTGGAACGTTATGTGGCACAAATATCCCTTGGACGATTAAGAGATCTCGTATGAACGTGATAACTGTCAGATAGGGGCAGAGGGTATGGATTTAACTGGATTTTCCTGAGCCCACATAGTTAGCCAATTAGGAATTACTGCGTGACAGGTAAACCCCCGAGGCAGTCCACCACATCCACCCTGTTCTTGAATCTGAACTTTATGAGACGAAACCTAAACTTTATGAAATGAAACCAAGTTATTTTTTAACTCTCTGCAAAAAAAACAAGATTGAGTTTTATGAGGACGATGCATGGGAACGCCACATATCCAACGGTTGCGGCGGTTATTGGATTTGGGTTCCGTAGAAATAAACAATCACCATCACTCATTGAAATATCTCCACGGCTATGCTGGAAATGCACATTCGTAGGCGGTGCGAGACAATGTCGGCCTTTGAGTCGAGACGGTCAGAGTAGCTGTGGATGTTGACCACACCTGCTCCCACTGATTTGAAGTGACAAAACATAACACGTCCTTAAAACATTCAAACGCTAAAGAATAACAGTATTCTCTCATAAAAATAACCCACCTGAAGGCTGCGGTTGTTGGCGCACTGGCATCCTTTCAACACGTCACCCTTCCATTTCCCACCCCCGTGACAATGGAAACACTGTGAACTTTCCCCCTGTGGAATTTCTAACAGCCCTCTTATTACAAGGAGCAATACCTCTGCCAAAGCAGTGCATGACACATTGGCTGCAAAGTAAAAGGCCTTGCCCTGATGGCAAACATCTAAAGCACAGAGCTAAAGAGGCACTATGTGAATTAACAAAACCAGTCAAGCAAGGCAACAAAACTAAATTCAGCAGACTGAAAATATATGAGCCAAAAACTTCTTATTGCAGTCATTAACCATTCTAATATGAGCTAATGACGCTTCAAAACAGAAACAAATGGTCTCTCCCGAACAGCAGTCATCCCCACACAGCAAAGTGTTGCATTTATCTTGTCAGACAGAGCTTGATAGCCGAGAGAGAGAAAACAGACTGAAGTCGCTATGAAGTACGTGATGACTCAAAAATGGTCTCCATTAGCGGGTCCCTTTTGCCTTCATGAATTTTGCCATTTCCAAGTTCCTTTCTGTTATGTAACCGGGGAAATTGCACTGCAGCCTCCAAGCTATCAAAAAAAGGGAGAGCGAAAGTGACGAGAAAGGAACAAAAACAGCAGTCTGACTTAACTTTTCCTGGTAATTTGTCTCATATTAGATTTGTAATTTTCCAAGATAAAAATAAAAACCATCTATCAGCCGTTAGGTTTGAAGACTCCGAGACCACTAAACCTCTGAATGTCTTGAGGGTGTGATAAACAAACATGAAAGTTGATCCAATAAAAGTATATCATCCTGTGTTGGTCAGCAACATCTAATGCTTTCCTTTTACAGCGGTGTAGGTCCGAGGGTGAGGTCTTGAACTAACAAAAGCTTCAGATCATCACCTTGTTCGTGGAACACGAGTGAGTGGAATAATTATGCCCGAGCATGGCAGACATTCGGCTGCGATTCTTGAGCAATCTGAATCGCTTCGAGACCGCTGCGAAGCAGTGGGGAGACGGCAGCTTGAAATGTTGAAGTTGGTGTAGTTCAGAGCTAATGCGATCCCCCAGAGGAATGAAACGGCGGGAGGTGAGCAGTCATATGGTGCTGGACAGATCAGCTTAATTGGAGAACGTGAGACAGACTGTTGCAGAGCTCACCGAGCAGCCCGTCTTCATTCAGGGCTGCAACCGTGATTGCCCGAGCTGGCAGCCCAGATGTCTCCAATACCTGGACCTCATCTTCCTCCAGTAGAAACTGGACAGAACATAACAGGAGATTTCAAGAGAACTACGTAGCAAAACATATTACTTCCAAACAATACAACATGCCTGTACTTTGTGATTTAAGGCATCCAAAATCATTTAAGAAGTCCTACTATTGATATAATACTCACACAATATAATCTGTCGATCTATATCTAACTCGTGCCACTACCGGCAGCCATATGCCAGTTTTTTTTACCTTATGCAAACATTGACTGTGCCCCAGACATGAAGAGCAAGCTATCCGCCACTGTATGAAGTCAGCATTGCCCAAGCTGTGCTGGGATTATGGCCAATGAGTGAGAGTGGATAAAGATTCCTTTAAAAAAACAAACATTGTACAGATGGAGCAGACTGCTAGGTGTGAAATCTAACAGCTTATGATACATTCTTACAATTCCAGGGCCAGAATACCTAAATACTGCATTGTGCAGTATCTTTCCGTCAGATCCCCCCCCACAGTCCAAGTAATTGCTGACGGTGTGTGATGCAGCGGGAGTCCTCGCGGAGCCTGGGCGAGACCCGGGCTGTCACTGCCCACATCAAGCCGGCCGCCCCCATCCACCACCAGACAAGCCACCACACCAGCAATTTTCCTCCCCTAAGACTCAGCATGACCAGTGGAAATCTCAGCAGGACCAACAGCGAGCCGAGGCCGAACAAAGACTCCAGAACTATGTGCGAGTGCAACAAAGGTCAGTTCATACAAAGCATAGAATACCAGAAGTAATTTGACTGCATGAACAAATGTTATTGTGCAAAGGCAGTGCAGATCAGATGTCGGATCTAAATCGTGAAACTGATCTAGAACCAAAACTTCCCCAATTGCAAAGTCACTATTCACCTGATCCAGTTGCCTTTTTGAATAAGAGTGCTCGGCTCTTCACCCTCAGGCAGGATCTCTTTGCGATAAGTCAGGCGGAAACTCAAATGGTACGTAAATACCGGTGACGAATCCTGCCACAACGGGCACCACGGCACAGACACGTCAGAGGCTGCCCCGCGTTTCACACAGGACACCCAGAGAGAGTCACAAAGCGACGTTGAAACCACACGGGCGTGTTGTTTGCGGTCGCTCTGTGTCTCCATGTGGTCGTTATGCACCTCCATGTGGTCATTCCGTGTCTCGTTGTTGACGCTTTGTGTCACTTTGAGGTCATTCAGTGTGTCTCTGTGGTCGTTTTGTGTCTCTTTCTGGGGTGTTCTCAGGTGAAGACTAGGGGCCCTTTGAGTCTCTCACCCATAGGTGAGACAGCACAACCACAAGGCAGTGGCATGCGGGAGTAATTTTTTAGAAGAGGCAACATACCCAAATGGGAGATTGTGCTTCAGAATGAGAGTGTAATGGGGCTGACAGAGCAATAATGACAAATGAATACATAAATCACAAATCTCAGACTTTTCCAGTTGGAAGCCTTTTAGCGATGAAGTCTTCACTGCCCGCGCTGGAGGCACAGAGGACGACTGTCAAGTGTTGATTGAATGGGGAACCGAGAGTGTGCAAGTCGCTCTCCGCCCATAGCCGGGGTTTGTTCATTAAATTACACAACAGCATTTAATTAGAGCGAGATATGTTTAGGAGTCCAGGATGCAAATAATGCACGAGCTTCTGTAGGCGGTAGGAAACAAAAGGGACGTGCTGTACATCAGGGAGCACCTCAACTTCAAATGTCATCTGGCAGCAGTCGCACTGCTTCATTATTACACCCACACAGAGTCCATTCAGAAGCTGATTATCTGACATGCATAATGCAAGCGAAAGCGATATCATTGACGACGACAAAGACCTGCAGTCGATGAACTACAGAATGCATTATATTCACCAGTTGATCAATTATTTGCAATATGGTCTACCTCACAACCCGGATGGACCAGCGTCTCGATGTCAGGTCTGAAATTGGCACCTCGGTTTGTATATAACTCCGTTCTCCCTCTCCGACCCGTCGAGGAAGCACAGCCAATCAATAATTCACAAGCCCATAGAATAAATGCATTCCTTCAATGCAAACACAGTATACATTCAAGTTGCAGAACGACACCCCCAGTAGAAATGGTGGAGCAAATAAATCATGCAACAGAAACGACTGGAAGGTTAATCCAACGGAAACAACCGGTTTCTACTAGTCTACCGTGAACAAAACTGCCCCTAGTTAGCATAGACTACATCATTCAACACATAGCAGGATTCATTAAAGCAATATTGTTTCGCCTTAATGGATGGAAAAATAGTTCCACTTTAAGACGACAGTGCATTTTGGAGTTCCAGGTGCCCCTTTAATGTTTATCCTAAACTGGGTGAGCAGTTGTCTGGAGGAAAACGGACTGGATTCCATCACCGCGCTGATGCAGCAGGGCTGAATCCAAACAACTACAGTATTCGCAGTATGACCCAGTACAGCAAAGACATATTATGTTATATGAAGATGTATTCAAATAGAAGTCAACCTATAAAACATATAAGCCTCACATCCGGCCACCGATGACAGTCCAGAGATTTAAAGAAAAGTCCCGCGGGGGCCTAACGGAGAAAAAGGTCACCTATAAATTGTGGCAAACCTCTTTACCATTTACCACCTCTTATGCATTAGCAGGGATAGAAGCCGGCCCTGAACGAAACGCTTAAAGGGGGCATATTATGCTGACTCATTAGCATTTAAAGGAATAGGCACTCAAAACAGGTAAATCTGTGGGGAGATGTTTTTGACAGGGTAAAAAGGGTGCCGTTTGAAATGATTATTGTGGTATTTTGACCAAAATATGTTACAAACATTTCATTAAGACCCCAAGGAACCATATCAACTTGTGGGAAAATGGGCATACGATGGGTCCTTTAACAGAGCGCAGCTTTGAAGCTCAGAGCTTTCGAGTCTGCCGAATGCATCTGTGCGGTGCGGGATCGGAGTCGTTACCTCTGTGACTGAGGCAGGAAGGAGAGCCGAGCCAGTGGCACTCATACCCTCCCAAGGACAGACGGACAGAAAGCCAGAGACGGGGGAAAGAACCCCAAGGCTACCTCAGAGGAAATAAAAATGAAAAAAGAGACCGAGCAGAACAGCCAGCAAAGACTCAGGGGGCTTGTCTCAGAGATGTAATGCTCCAGAAACCAGCAGGTATTAATCATTCCCTTGAATTAATAATGTAATCTTCCACTATTTCATTTGCCTCCCGTAATTATTAATTCATGCCCTAAAATTACAAAATTGAGCCTACAAATTACTCGATGTATTCCCTTAAATTCAACAGTCTACTGATACGACCGTGGAGCGACGCTGGATGATGTTTCAGAACTGCTTGCTGGTCAGCGTCGGTCACATGGAGCTGCTGCATGTGTACTTGCATCACAAATAAACTGCACAAGTTGTCCGATACATACATGAACAACCTAAATAGGCCAATCGGGTTAAATGGTATTATTTTGATTTTGGATATGTTTTTAATTTTCTTGCTCAACACATTAGTCACTATTTATTTCTGATCTGTAAATTCTCCGTTTGAAGCTACTTGTAAGTGCAAAACATCAACATGTTACTGCCAAAAAAATATTCTAATGATATTATATACAATGCAAACGATTTCACAGATAACAAACACTACAGATATGTGTTTGTTATGTGTTATGTACACCTTGCAAGCTTTGAACACGTATAGTTATTCCCCCAACTTTAGGCAATGCTTGTGGTCAGTACACCTAATTGCAGCTCTAAAGACCATGGCTTTCATTTATCGCTCCCAGTGAACTGTACTTGAAAGAGTTGCTCGCCATCATCTGCTGCAGCGGTGAAAGCTTTTACATCGCATCAACAAACAGGAGAGATATTAGATACAAGTGAGTATAAGGGGGTTGCCAGGGAAACAGCGCTGTACAGTCTCACTCTTAATCTAACATCCATCAAAATATTGGCGGAAAGAAATAATCGCCGGCAGCATTTTAGACACTGCACCAACGTGATCCGGAGCTGGAAAACTGAGTGTGAGCCTCATAAGCAACATTCCACTGTTACATGCTTAATAGATGAGATATTAGCAGAATGCGGTGAACACACACCGACAAAAAAGAAAGATACGGGAGTGCGACGGAGCATCTGACACCACATCTGTTCAGTAACATGTGTGTCCGTCTCCACGATGGTACCCATGAATGACATTTAACAAGGGAGCCTCATTAATAAGATAGACAGGTGCTACGCGAAACAAACCGACAATACGGCCGAGACAGGCATCCATCCTGCCATGGCTGTCACGCGTTATCAAAGACCACCGAGCTCTGACGGAAAATAGCCCATAGCAGATTATTAGAGACCGGTGCAACAGTAATGCGAGAGTGAGTGAAAAGCAAACATCAATCCCGCCGCTGGCTCAACAGATTTCAGATGGGAGATGTAGAAAGCGTTAACAGCGGCAGGTGATCAAAATGCACCACTGCTCACTCAGACAGCACTCTGACTAAGGCCCTGAATAATTAGTGAGGTTAGGGCTGAAGCGTGGGAGGCAGGCGTGGGTGATCGGAGGGATGGCTGGATGGGAGAAGGCGGTGAGCGCTGTGGTGGGGGGAGGGGAGGATCTTTTCTAAGGGATGTCCCTGCACTAGTTTTTTGTTCCGGGGTGGTGGGGCACGTGGCGAGCCATCAATGTAGCAGCCGGTCAATGACACAGTGAAAGGTCGGCAGGGACCTGGCAGAGGACGACGGTTATTTGGAGCTGTAGTGGGGGTGGTGCATGAATCAGGGAGGGGGAAAAGACCGGTCGGTGAAATAAAAGTGCATCGGGGGTCAAGATGAAACGTGTGCTGGGGAGGAGCACCCGATCCACCCTCTTACTCACAGTCCACCGATGGGATGTCTCGACCGATTTATTATGTACACCCAATTTATAATTTGCAGCAAATTATTATGTGTGCCATGATGACAAGAGAATCAAGTCAGTCCACTTTCCAGAAAACTATTTTAAACATCAAAACTAGTACAGACCTGTCATCTATTCTCTAAAAAGAATTAGGGGGGCAGGGGACTATTAAAAAAGGCACAACAGCGTTTCCACTCCTTGGATGGAATCAGTTTGTTCTACCGTTCAACCGACCAAGGCACTCGGCAACATGGGTGGCTTTTGTTTGTATTCAGTGATGCAAGATTCAACTGGAAATATTGGAGCATTTTATCACATTGCCTCAGTGAAAAGTCACAGAACAGCACACTCACACGTGTCAATTCCAACGACTAAAAATCTATGACTTAGGTCAGTTCTGTGTGTGTGTGAATTATTGAGGGCCAACATACCCTACAAAATAAAAAAAAAGCAGCACAATCTCAATGTTAACCACAGCAGATTTGCAGACGCTCTCTGGCTTTTCCTCTGAAAGCCACTCTGACAGGCCCTGAAGAAGACATCCCCTGCTAGCTTTGCAATGCTGAGGCCTGCTCCCCCCCCCCCCCCCACCACCACTTCCTCCACAATGCTGTGACACAGGATTAGCTTTCATTAGAGAAGGCGCTGTAATCAGCTTTGGAGCATAGCAGAGACGGAACAATGGAGGAGGCTGAAAGGACCTGGAAGACGGGGTGCTTTGGGTGCATGCTCGGCCGTGTTGCTATTCCCACAAATGGAACTTGTGGCATGATGTAACAGCCAGACGGTTTCCCCAGCCGCACTTATCTGCATATTCCCCAGTGTTACGTTATGCCCTTAAAAGGCTGCCATCGCGACAAACACGGCATGACTGCATCATGTGAATGGCTTCATTTGTCATTTCGGGTACCCTGAAACGACAAGCAGACATGCGGCTATAAGCCGCATCATACGTTTTGCAGCCACACCGTATTAGCATGAATATTATCTCACGGCAGACAGAGAGAAAGACCGTGGATTTCACCCATTTCGTCTGGTTTGTCCTTAGTTTGCGACCGTTCGAGCCAACACCGACGCAAAGCAATGTGCAGAACTCGTGCTCACCGGATCGCATGGCTGTCGGCTTTTAGTTTTTGTTCCGTTTAATTGCACAAAGTGAGATCTCTGCCAAGTGATCACAACTCCGAATTGCCATTCGCCGATCAAACGAAAGTCGATCCTGTGCTATCATGTGTCTGGTCTTGGTCTCAAATGAGGTTGCTGCATGGCTTCGAGGCTACAATGTCAAGCTTTTCGTCAGATGGTAAACAGAAAGGTCAGGCAGCCAAGGAGGGATCGCCGTATTGGGCGGGTTTGGATTCCAGTCTGGACTAAAAAAAACCTGGCCCCACACGTGCACAGAACCACCTTAGTGAGAGTCCTTCGCCGCTCTCCATCATGCTGTCGACTGGCGCTTGTATCGGGACTGACGATACAGGGCCATCGAGAACATGCGTCACCCCCCTTTACAAAGAGACCTCCTTGGATCCAGGAGTGTGTGGTGACGAGTGGCCGGACACGACACAGATCCTCTCAGCCAGTGGTTAAAGAATATTTTGCTTCAAAAGCTTCATCGCTACATTAAACATCTGAATCTCAGTATCATAATGATACCATGACAGAGATGTACAAATATATTGCAGTATGCTACCGCATTTAAACCAAACAGTTTGGGGGGAACTTTTGCATTCAAATGGGCTTTAAAATCCGGCAGCCATATGCCAGTTTATTTTACCTTATGCAAACATTGACTGTGCCCCAGACATGAAGAGCAAGCGATCCGCCACTGTATGAAGTCAGCATTGCCCAAGCTGTGCTGGGATTGTGGCCAATGAGTGAGAGTGGATAAAGATTCCTTTAAAAAAACAAACATTGTACAGATGGAGCAGACTGCTAGGTGTGAAATCTAACAGCTTATGATACATTCTTACAATTCCAGGGCCAGAATACCTAAATACTGCATTGTGCAGTATCTTTCCGTCAGATCCCCCCCCCCAGTCCAAGTAATTGCTGATGGTGTGTGATGCAGCGGGAGTCCTCGCGGAGCCTGGGCGAGACCCGGGCTGTCACTGCCCACATCAAGCCGGCCGCCCCCATCCACCACCAGACAAGCCACCACACCAGCAATTTTCCTCCCCTAAGACTCAGCATGACCAGTGGAAATCTCAGCAGGACCAACAGCGAGCCGAGGCCGAACAAAGACTCCAGAACTATGTGCGAGTGCAACAAAGGTCAGTTCATACAAGGCATAGAATACCAGAAGTAATTTGACTGCATGAACAAATGTTATTGTGCAAAGGCAGTGCAGATCAGATGTCGGATCTAAATCGTGAAACTGATCTAGAACCAAAACTTCCCCAATTGCAAAGTCACTATTCACCTGATCCAGTTGCCTTTTTGAATAAGAGTGCTCTGCTCTTCACCCTCAGGCAGGATCTCTTTGCAATAAGTCAGGC
This sequence comes from Pseudoliparis swirei, assembly GCF_029220125.1. Lineage (NCBI taxonomy): Eukaryota > Metazoa > Chordata > Actinopteri > Perciformes > Liparidae > Pseudoliparis > Pseudoliparis swirei. The sequence goes on from NC_079408.1 coordinate 8,209,929, forward strand.
GGAAACTCAAATGGTACGTAAATACCGGTGACGAATCCTGCCACTACGGGCACCACGGCACAGACACGTCAGAGGCTGCCCCGCATTTCACACAGGACACCCAGAGAGTCACAAAGCGACGTTGAAACCACACGGGCGTGTTGTTTGCGGTCGCTCTGTGTCTCCATGTGGTCGTTATGCACCTCCATGTGGTCATTCCGTGTCTCGTTGTTGACGCTTTGTGTCACTTTGAGGTCATTCAGTGTGTCTCTGTGGTCGTTTTGTGTCTCTTTCTGGGGTGTTCTCAGGTGAAGACTAGGGGCCCTTTGAGTCTCTCACCCATAGGTGAGACAGCGCAACCACAAGGCAGTGGCATGCGGGAGTAATTTTTTAGAAGAGGCAACATACCCAAATGGGAGATTGTGCTTCAGAATGAGAGTGTAATGGGGCTGACAGAGCAATAATGGCAAATGAATACATAAATCACAGATCTCAGACTTTTCCAGTTGGAAGCCTTTTAGCGATGAAGTCTTCACTGCCCGCGCTGGAGGCACAGAGGACGACTGTCAAGTGTTGATTGAATGGGGCACCGAGAGTGTGCAAGTCACTCTCCGCCCATAGCCGGGGTTTGTTCATTAAATTACACAACAGCATTTAATTAGAGCGAGATATGTTTAGGAGTCCAGGATGCAAATAATGCACGAGCTTCTGTAGGCGGTAGGAAACAAAAGGGACGTGCTGTACATCAGGGAGCACCTCAACTTCAAATGTCATCTGGCAGCAGTCGCACTGCTTCATTATTACACACACACAGAGTCCATTCAGAAGCTGATTATCTGACATGCATAATGCAAGCGAAAGCGATATCATTGACGACGACAAAGACCTGCAGTCGATGAACTACAGAATGCATTATATTCACCGGTTGATCAATTATTTGCAATATGGTCTACCTCACAACCCGGATGGACCAGCGTCTCGATGTCAGGTCTGAAATTGGCACCTCGGTTTGTATATAACTCCGTTCTCCCTCTCCGACCCGTCGAGGAAGCACAGCCAATCAATAATTCACAAGCCCATAGAATAAATGCATTCCTTCAATGCAAACACAGTATACATTCAAGTTGCAGAACGACACCCCCAGTAGAAATGGTGGAGCAAATAAATCATGCAACAGAAACGACTGGAAGGTTAATCCAATGGAAACAACCGGTTTCTACTAGTCTACCGTGAACAAAACTGCCCCTAGTTAGCATTGACTACATCATTCAACACATAGCAGGATTCATTAAAGCAATATTGTTTCGCCTTAATGGATGGAAAAATAGTTCCACTTTAAGACGACAGTGCATTTTGGAGTTCCAGGTGCCCCTTTAATGTTTATCTTAAACTGGGTGAGCAGTTGTCTGGAGGAAACGGACTGGATTCCATCACCGCGCTGATGCAGCAGGGTCTGAATCCAAACAACTATAGTATTCGCAGTATGACCCAGTACAGCAAAGACATATTATGTTATATGAAGATGTATTCAAATAGAAGTCAACCTATAAAACATATAAGCCTCACATCCGGCCACCGATGACAGTCCAGAGATTTAAAGAAAAGTCCCGCGGGAATTAGGCCTAACGGAGAAAAAGGTCACCTATAAATTGTGGCAAAACTCTTGACCATGCATTAGCAGGGATAGAAGCCGGCCCTGAACGAAACGCTTAAAGGGGACATATTATGCTGGCTCATTCGCATTTAAAGGAACAGGCACTCAAAACAGGTAAATCTGTGGGGAGGTGTTTTTGACAGGGTAAAAAGGGTGCTGTTTGAAATGATTCTTGTGGTATTTCGACCAAAATATGTTACAAACATTTCATTAAGACCCCAAGGAACCATATCAACTTGTGTAAAAATGGGCATACGATGGGTCCTTTAACAGAGCGCAGCTTTGAAGCTCAGAGCTTTCGAGTCTGCCGAATGCATCTGTGCGGTGCGGGATCGGAGTCGTTACCTCTGTGACTGAGGCAGGAAGGAGAGCCGAGCCAGTGGCACTCATACCCTCCCAAGGACAGACGGACAGAAAGCCAGAGATGGGGGAAAAGGCGGGGGAAAGAACCCCAAGGCTACCTCAGAGGAAATAAAAATGAAAAAAGAGACCGAGCAGAACAGCCAGCAAAGACTCAGGGGGCTTGTCTCAGAGATGTAATGCTCCAGAAACCAGCAGGTATTAATCATTCGTGCACACAAATTATCAATCATTCCCTTGAATTAATAATGTAATCTTCCACTATTTCATTTGCCTCCCGTAATTATTAATTCATGCCCTAAAATTACAAAATTGAGCCTACAAATTACTCGATGTATTCCCTTAAATTCAACAGTCTACTGATACGACCGTGGAGCGACGCTGGATGATGTTTCAGAACTGCTTGCTGGTCAGCGTCGGTCACATGGAGCTGCTGCATGTGTACTTGCATCACAAATAAACTGCACAAGTTGTCCGATACATACATGAACAACCTAAATAGGCCAATCGGGTTAAATGGTATTATTTTGATTTTGGATATGTTTTTAATTTTCTTGCTCAACACATTAGTCACTATTTATTTCTGATCTGTAAATTCTCCGTTTGAAGCTACTTGTAAGTGCAAAACATCAACATGTTACTGCCAAAAAAATATTCTAATGATATTATATACAATGCAAACGATTTCACAGATAACAAACACTACAGATATGTGTTTGTTATGTGTTATGTACACCTTGCAAGCTTTGAACACGTATAGTTATTCCCCCAACTTTAGGCAATGCTTGTGGTCAGTACACCTAATTGCAGCTCTAAAGACCATGGCTTTCATTTATCGCTCCCAGTGAACTGTACTTGAAAGAGTTGCTCGCCATCATCTGCTGCAGCGGTGAAAGCTTTTACATCGCATCAACAAACAGGAGAGATATTAGATACAAGTGAGTATAAGGGGGTTGCCAGGGAAACAGCGCTGTACAGTCGCACTCTTAATCTAACATCCATCAAAATATTGGCGGAAAGAAATAATCGCCGGCAGCATTTTAGACACTGCACCAACGTGATCCGGAGCTGGAAAACTGAGTGTGAGCCTCATAAGCAACATTCCACTGTTACATGCTTAATAGATGAGATATTAGCAGAATGCGGTGAACACACACCGACAAAAAAGAAAGATACGGGAGTGCGACGGAGCATCTGACACCACATCTGTTCAGTAACATGTGTGTCCGTCTCCACGATGGTACCCATGAATGACATTTAACAAGGGAGCCTCATTAATAATATAGACAGGTGCTACGCGAAACAAACTGACAATACGGCCGAGACAGGCATCCATCCTGCCATGGCTGTCACGCGTTATCAAAGACCACCGAGCTCTGACGGAAAATAGCCCATAGCAGATTATTAGAGACCGGTGCAACAGTAATGCGAGAGTGAGTGAAAAGCAAACGTCAATCCCGCCGCTGGCTCAACAGATTTCAGATGGGAGATGTAGAAAGTGTTAACAGCGGCAGGTGATCAGAATGCACCACTGCTCACTCAGACAGCACTCTGACTAAGGCCCTGAATAATTAGTGAGGTTAGGGCTGAAGCGTGGGAGGCAGGCGTGGGTGATCGGAGGGATGGCTGGATGGGAGAAGGCGGTGAGCGCTGTGGTGGGGGGAGGGGAGGATCTTTTCTAAGGGATGTCCCTGCACTAGTTTTTTTGTTCCGGGGGTGGTGGGGCACGTGGCGAGCCATCAATGTAGCAGCCGGTCAATGACACAGTGAAAGGTCGGCAGGGACCTGGCAGAGGACGACGGTTATTTGGAGCTGTAGTGGGGGTGGTGCATGAGTCAGGGAGGGGGAAAAGACCGGTCGGTGAAATAAAAGTGCATCGGGGGTCAAGATGAAACGTGTGCTGGGGGAGGGAGCACCCGATCCACCCTCTTACTCACAGTCCACCGATGGGATGTCTCGACCGATTTATTATGTACACCCAATTTATAATTTGCAGCAAATTATTATGTGTGCCATGATGACAAGAGAATCAAGTCAGTCCACTTTCCAGAAAACTATTTTAAACATCAAAACTAGTACAGACCTGTCATCTATTCTCTAAAAAGAATTAGGGGGGCAGGGGACTATTAAAAAAGGCACAACAGCGTTTCCACTCCTTGGATGGAATCAGTTTGTTCTACCGTTCAACCGACCAAGGCACTCGGCAACATGGGTGGCTTTTGTTTGTATTCAGTGATGCAAGATTCAACTGGAAATATTGGAGCATTTTATCACATTGCCTCAGTGAAAAGTCACAGAACAGCACACTCACACGTGTCAATTCCAACGACTAAAAATCTATGACTCAGGTCAGTGCTGTGTGTGTGTGTGTGTGAATTATTGAGGGCCAACATACCCTACAAAATAAAAAAAAGCAGCACAATCTCAATGTTAACCACGGCAGATTTGCAGACGCTCTCTGGCTTTTCCTCTGAAAGCCACTCTGACAGGCCCTGAAGAAGACATCCCCTGCTAGCTTTGCAATGCTGAGGCCTGCTCCCCCCCCCCCCCCCACCACCACTTCCTCCACAATGCTGTGACACAGGATTAGCTTTCATTAGAGAAGGCGCTGTAATCAGCTTTGGAGCATAGCAGAGACGGAACAATGGAGGAGGCTGAAAGGACCTGGAAGACGGGGTGCTTTGGGTGCATGCTCGGCCGTGTGCAAGCTATTCCCACAAATGGAACTTGTGGCATGATGTAACAGCCAGACGGTTTCCCCAGCCGCACTTATCTGCATATTCCCCAGTGTTACGTTATGCCCTTAAAAGGCTGCCATCGCGACAAACACGGCATGACTGCATCATGTGAATGGCTTCATTTGTCATTTCGGGTACCCTGAAACGACAAGCAGACATGCGGCTATAAGCCGCATCATACGTTTTGCAGCCACACCGTATTAGCATGAATATGATCTCACGGCAGACATTGAGAGAAAGACCGTGGATTTCACCCATTTCGTCTGGTTTGTCCTTAGTTTGCGACCGTTCGAGCCAACACCGACGCAAAGCAATGTGCAGAACTCGTGCTCACCGGATCGCATGGCTGTCGGCTTTTAGTTTTTGTTCCGTTGAATTGACAAAGTGAGATCTCTGCCAAGTGATCACAACTCCGAATTGCCATTCGCCGATCAAACGAAAGTCGATCCTGTGCTATCATGTGTCTGGTCTTGGTCTCAAATGAGGTTGCTGCATGGCTTCGAGGCTACAATGTCAAGCTTTTCGTCAGATGGTAAACAGAAAGGTCAGGCAGCCAAGGAGGGATCGCCGTATTGGGCGGGTTTGGATTCCAGTCTGGACTAAAAAACCTGGCCCCACACGTGCACAGAACCACCTTAGTGAGAGTCCTTCGCCGCTCTCCATCATGCTGTCGACTGGCGCTTGTATCGGGACTGACGATACAGGGCCATCGAGAACATGCGTCACCCCCCTTTACAAAGAGACCTCCTTGGATCCAGGAGTGTGTGGTGACGAGTGGCCGGACACGACACAGATCCTCTCAGCCAGTGGTTAAAGAATATTTTGCTTCAAAAGCTTCATCGCTACATTAAACATCTGAATCTCAGTATCATAATGATACCATGACAGAGATGTACAAATATATTGCAGTATGCTACCGCATTTAAACCAAACAGTTTGGGGGGAACTTTTGCATTCAAATGGGCTTTAAAATTTTGGTTGATCATAAAATTGTCAGCGCAGAATTATCTTTTAAATGTTGTTTGGGACATTTTTTAAAATCATTTTCACTGCCTGCTGCAGTCAACTGCCAAGAGCTTTAAAGCTCCTTCTTTTCAAGCCCCTTTTAAATCTTTCAATCCAAACATGTAAACCCTCTGGAGAGAACACTGAAAGGAAATTTCAGCGGGCAGAACACATTTGCCGCAAGCATCACGGCATATCACATCTCATTCGTGGAGTATAAGAACATTAAATGAAATCAAGGACAGCACACACACACACACACACACACACAGACAGAGAGAGAGAGAACATTTTCAATATCTGGCCGGCACCTGTGGGAGGTCAAGCACTGATCCAAGTTGTGCTACCTCAACTCTCAAATAGGAAATGCGAGACCGCCCGTTACCAGCGTGGATCCTGACACAATCGAATTCTACCCTACGTTATCGAATACAACAATATGGCATGCAAATGAATGGAAAAATGTGGCTACGTTGTAGAAACTCCAACTGACTTCAGTGTTTTCTCCACTCATTCGCAGCTTGCCTCCGAGATAATATGCCTCAACAGGCGCGATCGCACCTCCTGAGGAGGGCTCGTTGGCAGCCGAGATGTTGGCATTTCCAGAATGCAATTACTAGACGCATACAGAGGGGATGAGGCCAGTCTATATTTGCACCCACACTTGGTAAACTGAGCATATGAACCTTGAGGCCCAAATAAGAAAGACACAGCGTGAACTTTAGATAACGGTCCTCGTCATTAATGAACTCACCTTACGATACACCTCTCAGCTGGGGAGGTTACCTGCTCCACTTGAAATGTAATAACTCCCTCCCCCATCGGGGTGATCTGTGAACTGGGGAAAACCGTACGAGAATAGCCTCGTCACGTATGTGAAATGGCATTCCTCCACGAGGTGTCCAAGGGGACAAGGGAGGGTCAGAAATGGCAAGCGTAGATCTAATAAATAAAATACTGCATTTGAAATTGACAAAAATCGAATATTTTAAAGCGCATCTTTGTGGCATCAAACGATTGTGTTCATGAGATCCTCGAGTTTTAATTTTCTGGCAGACTGACTTTTTTTTTCTGATGAACAGGTGGCGAGGCATAAAGATGGCACCAGCCACCTCCTCCCACCTCTTGCCAAGACAACAAGGCCACTAAGAGCCACTTTTCTGCCCCCCAACCACCTCCTCCCCCCTTCAAAGCCCACACCCACCTCTCAAACCCATCTCTGAATCTAGGCCATGACTGTGCGAGTGTGGTTCTCCACCTGACTGCCAAGAAGAAGGAAAAAAGAAGAAAAAAAACAACAACATACAGGTAGAGAAACAAAACGATTACTTCCCTAAAAGACCAAATGAATTCTGAGTCAGCAAAAGGGACACACACACACACACAGCTGTGACGGAGCCCCTGAAGAAGCCGCTATTATGCAACCGGGCTTAAAGTGTCTGTAAAGTAAATCATCCTTCTCCGCTGCCCATCTGACCTCTATACTGCAGGGAAAGCACTTTCAAAATGCACGAGCGGCGTATTACGTTGAAGGCACCATCTGTGCAGGCTTTACTATGAGCCGCAAGATTAAAAGGCAGTTAAAGCATCGCATTCAGAATCCATCTCTGTAGTCAGCGTCCAACCAAAGACAAGATGTGGGGGCCGGGGGCCTCTATCAAACTCTAGGTGGTGCGGGTCAAGCAGTAGTGGGCTGCCGAGGTCATGCCCCCGATCCTTTTGGGCAAACGGGGCCTGCTGCGAGGGTCATGTGTCCTTGAGGATCTGGTCAGCGAGTAGTTTCAGGACTTGAGGGATACTTGACAGCTTGGCTGCCTGAAGGGAGTCTCGACTCCAGGACTCTTCTCTGCTCTGATCCGTTCACATTTACAGACCAGATAGATGCTTTTTATTTATTTGTAATTTTCACCTTTGTAAACTTTTAAAGACATTTCTACTTGGTGTGTTGCTCTGCAGGGCTTTGCTGAGCTTCAGTTGGTGCTCCTCATTCATTAACACGACATTAGAGTCACCATTACATTTGGGATTGCCTGCCGCTAAAGCTTGATTCGTTTCAGTCAGTTGGCTGAGAGGACCACTCAATATTTCGGAATCGTCTGTCATGCTTTGAGGTTGAAGAAAGTCCTCTTTACACATCGATCCTATTTTGTATAATGCAGCGTTAAAAAGAAAAAAGTTAATTGTGTTTTGTACGGAGGTTCAACCAGACGGATAATTGAAAGGGCAAAAAGAGACAAAGATCCCACTGAGCAACAGTTGAATAGAAATAGAAGATGGCGCCAGACAAACTGGAAGCTCGGCATCAAAAAGGTGGTCAAGTGCAAAATAAATCCTGGAGCAAGCTGGAATATGTACAGGTGTGTTGATTAAGAAAAGCTATTCATAACACACAACTGTCAATAAATGCTGTCTTGCACTGTTCAAGCAAATTAAGTGGAATTATGATACGTTTAAGAATCACATTTTTCCTCCCTTTAGGGAGAGTATGGTATTAGTTCATTACAATCATCAGTGTAAGACTGTCTTTTTTCTTCTTCTTTTTTTTGTTTAAAGATTTTTTTTTATAGGATATTTGTAGTGAAATAGCCAGCATTTACAGTTTTTTATGCTGACAATATTATTTTACAAAAAGAAAATACACAAATGTATAACCTTGTAGAAACACCACACAAGGATTTTGTTAACATAAGATGAAAACAAGGAGAGAGAAAAAAAACAAGACAAAACAAAACAAAAACATGACACAAACTTTTCCCCATCCCACCCCTCTCCTTGTATGACTCTGTTTCCTTTCATTGATACATCTACACAGTCTCTACAAAGTTAAGCGTAAGACTGTCTTAAATGGATCCTGTAAAAGTATGTCAGAGGGGCTGATTTCAAATGCAACTCATTTACAAATGTTCCAAAACAAGGAGGTGATCCAACTTCGTAGAATTAAAATTTTGCCAGTGGAATCAAATGGTTTTACCACATGAGGTATATCAGTATTTGCTCAACCATGTCATGAGATTTGCCACTTCAGTACACTCCAGGATACAATATTACTGGGGACCAGAACAAAATTGCAGATGAACCTTTATTGTCACTACCACTGACTCCCACCTGAATCAACATCTATCCTTGGCGTGCACGGTTTATAACCACTTTCTTCACTAAACCCCGACAGACACAAAAGCATATGCTGCTATGCATTCTGGCAGTTAGCGGATGCTAAAACACACCACGTTCACTTTCATCAGAAGCAAATGGGCATCGGAGAGACATCCCGTGCAGCGCTGCAGGTTGATACGAGTGCATCGCTCTGAACTACACACCATCTGTTGGACTGAAAAGAAGTCCCCGCCCTCATAACCGCCGTCTACACAGCAGACAGCACTCAACGACCGTTGAATGCAGCGTTCAACTACTGACTGCGAATTGTTATACGAGTGAAGTGTTTGAGATTGATAACAACAACAAATAGTTAAAAAACACATGAATTTGTGCTGGTTGAGGGGGAATGAACAAATGGCCTCGTCTCTCGCCAATTGCTGCCGCAGAGCTGGCCGAGAAATCACTTGGAGATACACTATCTGCCGGCTGACCGGCAGATTTGTACCTCGATTTGGCCGTCCCCGAGGCTCGCCACATTCCTCCTGGGGGATCGGATTACGTTCTATACAGGGAGACGGGCCTGAAGCATTCTGGGCGTTTTGGTCTGACAACATGGGTCTGGCACAGTTGAGCAGCAGCGCGAGCAAGTGAGTGTGCAAAAAGAAGAAGAAAAAGAAGCACACAAAAAAGAAAAGGAACGAAGAGAAACGCCGAATGAATGGCAAGACGGCGGCCGGGAGAGGAAGGAGTGTAGTCGCAGATGAAAGCTGCGGGGACGGCGTAACCGCAGCGAGAACTAAATGGAGGAACAAGACAAGAAATATATCCGCGTTTGGAGGGTAGCTGGGAGACATGACAGGAGACAGGAAAGAGTTGAGCCTGTGAAAAAAAATATTATAATACAGCGCTGTACAGTATGTCTCGCACGTTTACAGGACAGAAGGGGAAAAAAAAAAAAAGAAGAAGACAGCGCTGAGTAAGTAACTGCCAGGGCCCCGGTAGAAAAAGCTGTCAAAGACGTTGTCCTCTTTAGTCTTCTTGAGACCGTGTCACTGACATACCCTGGTGCTCACAGCAGTGACTGTGCGCCACTGAGCTTGTGTGTCACTCCTCAACCTCGCCAGTTTCTGTGAGGGCTGGGCCACTATTAAAGGCCTGCATGATATGGTGAAGCAACAAACAAGCTGCCAAAAAAAATAAAGTGTGTGTGTGTCAATTACATTAATTACCGACAATAGGCCCACATCTTGGGACTCTAGAGTCAGGATTAGCTTGTTGAAACAACACGTCTCCCACGGTTCCATGATACAGTTTTCACAGGCGAAAAAGTAAACTGTGGAATCCCACCACGTTGATTTTGACATTCTTCAGAGTCATCGGCACATACGAAAACACACGGGTGCGTGTTTGGACACGAATGACAGCGACAGCCTACTAGTGCATCGCATCATGAGCAGGAACTCTCTGGTCGCGGTCAATAAAGCAAATATCACGCCGCTCTTAAGCGGCAGGCCCACTGCGAGTCCACGAGGCCCTCCCTCCACCCCTAATGGTCCGATGGGGAGCGGGACGGCATTAAGGATCAAATGATTGGTCATTGTAATGCATGGCTCCCCGGCGCGGTTTGGACAGGCACAAAATCAATCGAAGCCCCTGGGACACACTAACCTCTCTGCAATCAGGCTAGCAGAGGCCCACTGTGAGCTCAGACTGATGAGGGATCAGTTTGCACCATCACCGTGCTCACCCTCGGCCCGCCAAATGTGGGGGGGGGGCAACTCAGAGTTTTTTGTGCGGGGGGCATCTGTGACCGGCCTTTTGTTGCTGAGATACAGTCCATCGACGACAAACCAACATAAATTAAATCTAACTTTAACCAGGATAGATTTACCCTGCAATTACTGGCAGACTATTCCCAGAAGAAGAGGAATTGCTGGGGGGCCAACTGCCAGTCATGAAATGTCACCTGGTGGTCCTTTTTTAATTGACCCTGGGGCCTGATTCAACAGACAGAAACGCAGCAAGGGGCACGGTAACAAATGTATGCCACCGCCACAGTAAATTCACCCGTCACGACTCTGGCTCGGCACTCAGTGTGTTTTGAGTGAGTGGGCCGGGCAGCTCTCCTCTCCTCTCCTCTCCTCTCCTCTCCTCTCCTCTCCTCTCCTCTCCTCTCCTCTCCTCTCCTCTCCACGTGGGCAGTGGTGGCTGCGTGGCCTGCCGTCATCAGGACTGGGCCAACCTGAAACCCCTGTTTGCTCCACTGTAAAAAAAATTTGACTTTCAGGTATTAGGCTGGATTGTAAATTAAAAGCACATTTACTTTAAAATAAACATTTCGAGGGGGGGGAAATATCCATAAATATATAGATGAGACGCTTGTTGGTCTAGTTCCACAAACCCACATCCAATGAAAGATTGGTAGACGAAGGCAAGCAGACAGCAACCAAATTCACCGGCACACGGAATAAGGGGGTTAATTGTCAGCCAGGTGGTCTATAATTAACGCGTGTGAATGAGTGTAAATAAACCTTGGGGCCTCGACTTACCTCCAGCTGTATTTGTATAGCTGGAGTTTCTCTCTCGTCCACACACTGGGTGCTTTAGCCGGTTGGCTAACAACACCTGAAAGAAAGGAACAGTTAAAGTCTTTCCACAGATCAACTGTGAATGAACAGAGGAAAAATATAGAATGGCTTATTTAACCATCTGTAATTAGGGGTTTCCTCGATTAAGCTAATTTGTGTTCATTTGCTGAATGGAAATACATATTTAAAAAAAGAATAGAATCCTTCCAAAGTAAAAGTGGTTCTATTGCTCTCAAATATTGGAACCACTGTTACTCAAGGCTTTAAGAAAGTGCATCCATAATACGTGATTGAAGGCATCGATTGGTCTGATAATTAAAAGGTCCCGTGTACGCACAACATGATCTCCTCGCCCGGAACAATCTGCCCGGCAAAGAATACATTTCTCGAGCCGCAGTCGACATGATGACGATGAAAAGACAGGAAAATGAAGTGGTGAGGAAGAGGGATTAATTAACGGCGCGCCGCATTCGTCCACGGTGCAGCAAACAGCCGGCAAACTGGTAAACATGACCCTAGAACTTCCCCCAAAGGTTCATATTCAAAAGTCACCAGAGCTGAAAATGCCCTTAAAAATGTCAAACTGTCCATGGAGCCAGAAATCACCGGGCCAGTTGTCAGACGGCGCTCTGTGTGTCCGAGCATCAGCGCTACGCCAAACCAAACCCCCGCCGAGATCAACATTTATTTATTCATATTTCTAAACAACAGTCAGGTCATCATAACAAAGTCCCTCATAGCCAAGCGTTACCTGTCCAGCCATAACGCCGGCCAAAGTGTTGACGTGTATTGCCTGCTGTCACCTCACGCACATGCCCACGTACTGGAAATGAAAGACATCTTGCATATTCATCAGTTCTTCAAAGGAACACGTCGCACTTATATCAGCTTCAATGTGTGTGCGTATGTGCGAGCAGAAAAGAGGCAATCTCGCATCGACGGTTACCATGAGATACTGCACACCCTTCCCATGTCACACACACACACACACACACCTCAATACACACCTCGATGAACCAACACAAGAGTTACAACATCCCTCCGCTGCAGTGACTTCTCTCTGCTTACTAATCTACCATTTACAGGCAGCCCGCAGTTGTCTTAACTAATTGTTACCCGTATTTAACGACAAACCAGCGGCTGCCACCAGACAGGAAGTGTGCGTCCATGTTGTGCGTCTGTCACACGGCAGCGTGTCAGGGCTCGTCCCGATCCAAGACGAACAGACTCCCATTTAGCACGCAGGTATGCGTTCACCGCGGGGAACCTCCTAGTGCAGCGGGGGAGGGGGGTTCTTAAATTTTCGTCCTAATAAAGGTTCGTCCTTAAATTAAATAAATAAACACATAACTGTGTTTTATTCCGGAGGTGCGAAATTGGTTTCTCATTTGGCGTGCGGTTTGAGGTGTGTGTGTGTGTGTGTGTGTGCATACCTGTGGGTTGGAGTTAAATAAATATTCAGGCATTTTTTCAACGTGTAGACAGGCTGTAGTTCTCTGCCAATGATGCAGCTCTGGGTGTAAGGGTTCATTCATCACACCGATGCATTGATTTACCGCAGATGTAACGGCATCAATATGGGAACAGAAAAAAAATATTAAAAATCAACGTGGCTTGAGCAACAATACCTCGACTGTCTCGGTGGCTAGACCACTGCATGACCGGGATTATTAAGAACTACCGATGACTCATTTCATAAACAAGCACTGCAGACAAACAAGAAATCCCTGTAATTAGAGATCCCTCCACAAAATACTGTCAAATACTCATTTCAGAAAACTTTGTTGTTTGTCTACTTTTATTTATTCACGAGATAAAAAGCAAGCCTTTCGATATTGGATAGTGTGAAAGTTTCAGCTCGCCTGTTTTAAGGGGCAAAAGTCAGCTGAAATTATTTATCGTTCCATTAAACAGCGTCGTTAAATGTAATCCCGCCGTCAGGTTCCGATTCACCTTGCACGACTAAATAACCGCCTCGCCGGTTTTACCACACGCTTGTTGTTGCTGATTTTGGCCGACAGGAACCAAATCTGACTGTAATTAACCAAATCAAATTAGGCGCACACAAAAGAACACAAACAAAATTGCTCCCGAACCAAAATAAACATCCACAGAGTTGTTAATTGAATGAGTCTCTGAGAAGCTAATGAGTCACAGCCCCTTGACCAGGCATTTGCTCTCAATTTTTGCTTAACAGCATTTGGCAACTGTCCCGTGACAGATGGCTTTTCAATATCTGAATCCCAAATCAACTAAAAGTGACCCGTCTTGTAGCTCGTGCGCATGCAAGCATGTATACAGGAGTGTGTACACTCCACTCCCTAAAAAAATCGAATTGCTTTTGGACTTGGGAGGTGAGAAAGACGATTTACTACTCTTACCAGCCTTTAATAACACCCGGCAACCCAGTTGCTGCGATTTGGCCCATCCTTCCAAACACTCATTGTACTGGGCGCCCAACGTGTAGTAACATGTGTTGTAGACGCCGTATGGATTGATTTGTGACTGCGCTGTGACCAGCTCCGGGGAGGGACCTAATGACACACGACTCCCGTCCCTCTTCCAAATGTCTTTTGTGAGCCGGTGCAGCCGACAAAAGAGCCGCGTGCTCGTGTTTGCCAGCCATGAAATGGGAAATGCCGAGTGTTTGTTTATCCGGAGGACGTGCTTAGTTTTTTTCAAACCCCAAAAAAAAATATGATGCATGGCTCACGGACACAAATGTGGTGACGAGCAATCAAGGTGGAATATTTATTTGTTTGCTCGTCTGCTAAATGTCACTCTGGTGGTCGAGGAGGAGAATGCAGCACGTGTAAGGCCCCGTATGTGTCAGGTTCTTGTGACGGGGTGAGGCTCAGGCGCAGAGAGACAGGCTGGACGCAATATGAACTAGAACGGGCACTCGGTAGAGCGCATACCTTCGCATTTCACAAGATTGGGCATTGAATTATGAACATTTTGACATTTAGTTGCATGCCAATTGGATAAAAATTGACCGTGCTATGGTAAAAAGAAGATTTGACCTTTCCATGACCTTGACCTTGACCTTTGACCCGATTGATCCCAAAATCTAATCAAATTTCATGCGATTCGGTTCATAACTTTTCTTGTTATGCGAATAACACGCATACAAATAAATAAATAAATACACGGCGATCAAAACATAACCTTCCGCATTTTCAATGCGAAGGTAATAACAAAAGAAGCGCTCTTTAATGAGGCAAAACAGTTTACAAAAAACAAGGTCCAAAAGGGGCGGGCAGAGAATCCAGGTTCAGGGCAGGCAGGGTCAACAAGCAGAACCAGGAACACGGACAGCACGACGGGAAAAGGACACGGAACTATAGACGACAATCTGACAGCAGACAAGGGAAAGACTGACAATATATAGGGGGGGGGGGGGAAACAGGTGTACGACATCAGACAGTAACGAGACAAGAGTGGCTGAGGGCAGGTGCAGGGAATTAAACAATTAAGACAGAAGACACAGAGGAGACATAGGAGACACACGGCGTTTCTCAATTCAAAGTACACGAGTACAGACTTGTGTTCTTTTGGAGTCTGGACTTGGGAGTCTGGTCTTGGTAGTCCAGACTCCGGAGGACGGGACAACGGGAGGACGGTCTTTCTGCGATTGGAACAGCAGCTGACTTGATGACGTCACCACATCAGCTGTTCTTGCTCCCGAGTTTACTCTAATTATTCACTGTAAATAATTTTTTACAGTCAAATAAACAAAACATCCTAAAATGACATTCCGTGACTCAACAACAGTAGTATTTATAAAAAGTCATCTGTCAGTTGTTTATTTTCTCCTCCATTGTTTCCGGTTGCTGGTGAAATGCATTCTGGGATATCTGCTGGCCAAAGTACGCACAAGTCTCCTCTGATGCATCCTCCGGAAAGTGGGAGGATCAAGTCACATCCGGGCATTTTGACCGTGCTTTGCGAGAAGCGGACTTTGAATTGGAACATGTACCCGGGCTGAGACTGATGACGTTTCACGAGTCCACAAGTAGAGGAAAGTACGCACAAGAACGCATATTGAAAACGCCGACAGAACAGGGTGTTACAGTATGAGGAGCTGCGATGGTAGAAAGCTGCAGAAAAACACGGCCCCTCTACATAAGCTACAAAACCGCTGATTAGAACCGGTACCGCTTCAAAGGCATCTACAGGGGGAGTTCAAAGAGTTGCAGATCCCCCCGAACTGTACTCATAGGTTTAGCAACAATCTGAAAATGCCACGGTAGGTAAACAATCTTTGTCCACCCGATTGCTTTATTGAGACCCAACATCCATTTGTTCACACGAATTAGCAAGAGCAGCCGCTTTAATGCACTGAGTCAGATTACAACCTCTGAGCGGAGCCGCCTTTATCCCCCTATATGGACCTTAATCTGTCCAAATCCTGCGCTTTGCTGTGCCCTAAATCCACAACAGAGCCTAATTCCTCTGTAATCTAATGAGCGGTAAAGGTGCACTTACTCAGGTTCAGAATAACACCGACTGTGTATCCGAGCATCCCGTCACAACAGAGGTGGTTCACGTCTTCCCGATACAACCGTGATGCAAAACACGGTCATCAACAAATTAATAAATAACAATAATGATGATTATTATCTTGTACTTTACAGCAATCGAGGCAAGCAGATACATGACAGGTGTGGTTATCTTCTTGTCACACACTGTATTGCTGTATGAAACATTTCCAGGTTGAGCTGTTTGCCTGGGAAAAGATGCTGAGGAGGAGGAGGAGGAGGAAGCGAGCCACCAGGACCCAGGCTTCTTCACATGCAGAGGACATGACAGCAAGCACGAAGGGGGAGGGAGGGGGCCCTGAAGACTATGTTAGCAACTTACTCTGACTAACTTTTTCTTTTTCAAAAGAGTTTTCATTTTCAGAAGAGCAACAGCCTCGCACGTCCATCCTAAATGTTGCCCGGCCTTTCGTTCACGATAAGAAAAACGCAGAAAATCAGTCGAGGCCATCGGCTGTAAGCCGACCAATTTGCAAACTATTTAGCATCATTAATAATAATAATAGTTGGATTTTTGTCGAAATATTGAAGATGGTTTGGCAGCAAATAAAGCGCTGCCTTTTCACAGGTCAACTGTCCAATCACAGGCTCCAATTAACCACTCGGCTTCTTACACACAGAAGCGGCTGCCAGCAGGATTATTTCACCCATGTGTGTGGAGGACTAACTGCAAAGGATTTAGCTGCATGCTACGGTAGTATAATAATATTCATGAGTGGTATTAGTATTTTTTAAGTGCTGCAACAATGATTGTGTCAGAAAGTGCCCATAACAACCCGTTTCTGGTAAAAAAAATTAAAACACTTTTGCTCCCAAAGTTGGATTCATAAATGGAATATAAATGGTGACTAAAATAATGATCCTCCCTATATGTACGCGTGTGCCATAATCACATGAAACAAAACCAGCTCGATCTGTGCATCTTTTTTCCCACCAATTCACACTTTTGAGAAATGCTGAGCAGCGACCATGAATGAATACGATCAGGAGGAAACTCTCACAGAGAAGATCAATTTAATCCATTAGGGGAAACGCAGGCTAGCAGAATTAATATAAAGCGTCCTGGAATCAGCAAAATAAACGCTACATTTTTGGGCAGCCAGTCCAATAACAACCTCCCTCGAGAATTGGAGAGACAAAAAGGTACAAAGACGTTTTGATGTCATCCCGCGTGCGCCGTCCCACAGAGCGGCACACGAACGTCATTATTAACTCGTCGTAAAAAGAAAAAGAAAAAAAGGATGTAGTTCCTGACAATTTCATTCGATCGGTAACGCCAAAGAACTTCGGACTCCACCGGTATACTGCGGACCTTTTCGACTGACATATTTTCTTTGCAAATTACAGACAGAGCAGACTGGCACAGGCAGTGATTATATATCGCTTAGCTTTCCCACAGCGAACACATTGCCATGCAAATAAAGCTAATGACGAGATTCACGAATGCTAATGAGGACATATTACTGAGAATGGCGACACCCAGAGGTTAAATCCAGACAAATGATGGATGACTTCCTCTGTATCGTTTGTACCCGATAGGAAACAAACAAACAAATACAGAACGATGGCGCACACGCCAGACGACGAAGGCGAGGCAGAATGGTGTGCAGGTGTTCACGTGTAAGTTAAGGATCGGGTATGTGGCATTACCTAATGTCCTGTTCTATAAATGACTCGGCTATCCAGTTGGGATCAGTGGCTGGCATTGCGCCGCTGTCATCAGCGCCTTCTCTCCAACCCACGCAGGTCTGAGCACGGGGGCTTCTCCTCAAAAGTCAAATGTCAGATGTTATCCATCCCCACTCAGAGAAAGACCCCCCACTGGGGGCTCAGAGGCCCCGCTTCTGTGCCGGTGACGGAAAAACACCATTACCAAGCTCGTTTCGCTTTTGGAGCATGTTGGTTGTCATGATTGCTCACAGTTTATGTATTTTAGATCCAACCCAGGGTAGCTCTGGTACACACTTTCATGACAATATGTGTCTCCAAATTCAGTCACACTATACATTCAAAAGACCGTAGGCGCTGCAAATGATGATTACAAAAGTTCGATGAATGGTGCATGGTAATGGTAAGTTAAGGTCCTAGAAATGCACTGGTTTCAGGTTCGCTCATGTGAATATTTAGATTTCTCCTCTACGAAGCATCTTTGGGTTTGGGAATGTTGCAGGTTAAAAAAAACAAGTAATTTGATATGGGCAATCTGGAGGAGAGCTCATATACTGATATTGCGTCGATACTGTGGGGTTGACCATTGGTGCATTTACAAAATGTTTACAGAGATTGTTTATCATTAATCATCAGGAGCGTGGGTATAATGACTCAGTGGGTGAAGAAAGAACAATTTGGTAAGATCAGAAGATGAAATCATTAATCATGTAATGCAGCCTTTAAAAGAAGGAAGAATTAAAAAAACAGCGTTGAATGCGTTGTCTGATGCAACATCCAAAATAACAACTTGTCTAATATGACCAAATTGATATACCATAAAGTATAATATTGCACAGCCCTGATTTGAGTAGCTAAACTTGGGTTGTAGAAGATTTGGATTTGACCGACGAGCACGAAGTCTAACACGACATCCGTGTCAAACAACGATCAAACTCGGAAGTAATGGAGCTCATCTAATGTAATGGTGGAATGATTGCTCATATAGTTCATATCTTTCGGTTCGGGTAATTATGCAACTTCTTCTGCCTCAGCTGATTAAACTCTCATGAGTAATTGCTGTGCTTGCGGCAGTGGCTTTTAGGAGCATTATGATAATGCCTTTTGGAAACAGGTGGATGCAGAGCACTTATGATAAGTTGGACTGACACCTTGTAGCGGGGCAAACTAGGCAGCTGACAACAAATTACCTCACACCTATAGCCTGCAGTTATTTGGGAGAGGTGCTTTGTACACAGCCAGCATCAGTGTTGTCATAATACCGATGCATTCCCAAAACACTGACTTCTCCAAACTTGGATTAACGATGAGGTGAATTACGTTGCCGATCATCTGGTTGAAGGCGGAGCCCGAGAAACTCGGCCTCTCCAAAAAGACAAAGCGATGCATTTGAGCCTCGAGGAGGACCAAAGCCGACCTACAGAAGTATAGATGCATTGGCATCTCCTCCAAGTAGCCTCGGATCTGTGGAACGCAACCGGCCAAGTATCCCACCGATCATGTCATATCTCTTCACAGAGCCATACTTATTGAATTTATTTTTCATTACCCTTCAAGTTGGTGGAGACTGAAGAGGAATGATCTCTTGAAATATGCATCCCCAAAGCGCCCAAGACACGCGACACGCTTTTAACATTGAACCCTGTTTTCTTTAGCAGAGCATAACCCCAAAACACAACGCTCGACCGAAAAGACCTGGTTGCAGCTGTTATAGTTTTGTTAAATGCTTCTCTCTTTTCTTTTGCCCATTTCAAATGGCAGAAGGCTAAGCCGAAGAAAGCAATCAAGTGGAACTATATTTGCGAGGGAGCTCAGCGAGCCAGAGCTCGAGCTCGTCTTTAATATAGTCAATGACGCCAGCCATGGTCTTTTGAACACTTTGCATTGCCTTTCCCTCAATCCTCATCAGAAAATATTAACGTTATTAATGCTCACCGATGATCCAAATATCTCAAGCGGTTGAACCCTCGAAACCTAGCCTGAAAAGAAACGACTCAACCTGTTCTTGTGCACACCGCCTGTTAAGAGATGGACGGGAGCTGGAGAGGATAATGGTTGCAACTCGTGCCGGAGCACCAACCAGCCAGCACAAATAAACACATTCTGTCACCTCGCTTCTGAGGGAAAAGGCTTTGCGTGTGTGTCCTCCGGCAAGAGGGATTTCACTTCCAACGACTTTAGGGGTGGCTCACAGTCTCACAGAAAAATTGGCTTTAACGTTGCAACTTAGTTGGAGTGCACGCCTGTGAGGCGACATGCCCACTGACATGAAACTGGGAAGGCTGCATTGCTCCTGCTGCTTGTTCCTAAGGGGGTAGGTCGACTTGATAGTGATCTTTATTGCATTCTTATGCTTGATTGCAAAGGTGGAATGTCAAACCTGTAAAGTGCTTTTTAACTGTTTTGCTTTTTAACTGTTCTGCTTTTTAATTGTGTCCATTTTTAAATATGTTGTACGGCGACCTTGAGTGCCTTGAAAGGCGCCTTATAAAATGAATGTATTATTATTAGAAGGCAGGAAGCACCTCCCCATATGGAAGGAACACACGATACACACACACACACACCCTCAAATGGGAGATTACCACCAACAAAAAACACACAGGCGACATCAAGTGGTATTATGCAATGGTGAAACTATGCTTGGTGATGCATTCTCAACGAGGGGAAATCGCCCTCGGGTAGAATGCACCGGTTGTGCAATATGTGCATGCATACTGTAACGCTGTGCACTGTGTGTGTGTGTGTGTGTGTGTGTGCGTGTGTGTGTGTGTGTGCGAGCCAAAGGGATCATGCATCTGGCACCCTGTCGCCTGTAGTCGTTGCTAATGAAAACAGTGCACGTACACGGACAGATGTGACACGTTCTCTCGAAAGATCCATGCTCCGGAGTCTGCACACTGGAGTTGCCCTCACTTCCTAGTTTACTGCTGCTGTCATTGCTCGGCTAACACCCTTCTTCCCCCACAGCCAGCAAACAATGTTGCTGCTGCTGCTGTTGTTGCTGTTGCTGTTGCTGTTACTGTTGCTGCTGCTACACCGCCGTGAAATCTTCAAGTATGCCGCCGCTGGTCAGAGAGCTGTGGCAGCGTCTCCTTTCGGAGTGGCATGTCAACAACAACAAAAATGAAGAAGCAATTATAACACACTTACATTTCACCGCCCTGTCCGTCGTAGATAACTTCGGCTCATCACTCGGCTTGTTTTCGGACATTTCCAGTGTGATAGAATAATTGAGATAGAGCAGAAATGAGAAATGAGAGGTCCCTGCGTTGCTCCCGCCGAACAACTCTCGAGTCGAGCCGAGGAAAGAGACCGCGGTGATCTCACTCGGCGCTATCGGCGGCCAGGAATACTTGCAACAGGGTTACAGTTTCACTGCTGGTGCCGAAGGAGCTGCTCCGTCTGATTTACTGTTACTCTGTATCAAGTTGTCTGAGCTCAGTGCGCAGTCTAAAGTGCTCACCCACAGGACCCGCCCCCCCGACTCACACCGACTCCGTCTATTGGCGGAGAGCGGCAGGTTGCCGCTCTGCGTGTCCATTCACTTTTATTAAAGGACTGTCAATCTGGCCTGGTATGAATAACTGGTATGGATAAGTCTTATGAATAACTTATGATACATTTGTGGCTGGGTGTGCACAATAAATACTTGAATGAACAGATGCAAAAACAAACAAAAAATCTCTTCACAAAAGCAGATAATATGAATAGTATATTTTGGAAACGTATTTGGACTCTAGAAATACATTCTCGGTATATAAGCTGATTTCCACCTTTAAAAAAAAAGGTTAAACTGTGCATGGTCTTTAATTTCTTTATTTTTAAAGGTAACGTAGATTAATCAACATTGTAAATGTGCCAGTGTTAACTTACTGGCTACTTTTCTACTGCAGCCTTGCTAAGTCCAGTTAGTATGTTATACACAATTATTACTATATTATTAATTAAGATAGTAAGACAAACATTCTGAGAAGGTTTTTCAAACATTATGAGTTGGTAAGTAAAGGTTTTGCGATAAACGGTCAAAATTATGACATCGTAAGTTAAGTTTTATTTATTTTCATCACAACTAACATTTCATCTTTTTGTTCTTCTTTTTTTACTTTCCGAAATGGGCTTCCGTTGCTCAGGGCCTCTCAAAAATAATAAAGATCTCCGGAACACTAATTTTGATCTATATTTTCTCTGGACTTTCATAGTTCCCTGAGGATGAACCCCGATGGTTTTACTGAAATGCTGATCTTTCTATATTGGATGCTTGAATACTTTTCCTCCAGTGCCCCCCTCAGGATAAGAGTTGCAGCTTCAGTCGTGTTTGTTGACAGTGATAACAACATATCTCATTGAGGACATTTTATGTGTCTACATGTGCCTATAGATAAAGTAGCTGGATTTAACTCCGCTATAGTCGAAGTGGTCTGCTCAATTCACCTCAAGGTGTCTTTGTGGTTACATCATATGAACACATACAATGTGAGTGTGTTAGAAGTGTGTGGATCTGCATGGAGCAGAAGGATCTTTCATCTGTGAGTCATCAGCAACACAGCACCGGCGATTTGCCTGGAGGAGACCTCAGCCCTCACCTGCTCATTTCCTCGGCATGTGAATTTCGGTCACCCCACTGCTGCCCAGAGAGAATAAATGGTGGCAAACTGCTATTAGTGAGACACCTGCGTGGTATGAGTCAGTTCTTTGACAGGTGGAGACAGATAATGAAGCCCTGTGTTTAACATTTATCTCAATGATGGATTGTGTGTGTGTGTGTGTGTGTGTGTGTGTGCATGGTAGGTCAAACATCCGACTGCTTTTTTTTATTTCTGCCTGCAGTGGAGACATTCACAGCAGATCATTAGTTTTCACGCGCCTCGTGGCTCGAGTGCTCTGCTTTGCACCCATGGCTCTGTTGACTTAATTAAATGCTGGTCAGGTCGGATACTCAAGTTTTTCTCTGCTGTCTGCTTGACAGCAACCTTTGTGTTTGTTATTCACGATCTTCGGTTCATAGTCGTGCTTTTTCCTTTTAATCGTATGCCAGAACATTCGGGTATTCTTTAGTTTGTGTGTTTTAGTTTTTTCTTTTTTGGTTTGGGGATAGTTTTTATTCCATGACGATATATAAAGTTATATCATGAGGGCATCTTATTTTTCAAAGTGAAAAACATGCTGAATGTACAAACAGTGATCTTCTTTATTTATATTATATATATTCAGGGAATAAACATTATCAAAACCTTTTTATGGCATTCCATTGTGTGTATATGATGGTCTTTGGTTGGACCGGTTACATGTTGACAGCAAAACAAACTTGAAAGACGAGACCGTTGTCAAAACCAGGTAATCAGTTTGCGGATTGTTCTATCACATGGATGACGTACATTTAATTCCACTGATTAAATTACTGTCAAGATATTGGTTTTGATTTAATTTGCTTCCTGTTAGATTTTGAAATGTGCCTGCCTCTTGTGTCCCACGTTTACTTCACTTCCCGCCTGTGTGATTGAATCCTCCTGTCTAATCACCTGCACCTCCACATTTGAACCCTGTGTTCCCACTTTCTCTGTGTTGGTTTGTCTGCTTTATTCCCTACTATGTGTAATTGTAATTACAGTTACTCATTTTTGGACTCCCCTGCTGTTAATTTTGTTTGTGTTGGACATTTATTCTTGTAACACCGTCCCTCTGCGTTTGGGTCCATCCCCTGTTGTCTATTTGCCGCTCTGAGACTGTTACTTAATTACTTAGGATTGCTGCCATGGATCTAGTGCTGTAGTGAATCACATGGAGCAAACTCCTTGTCACCAGACCAGATAACAGCCTCTATGTTCACTGTTTCATTTCTTTGTCTGTCTTTGTCGTAGCCGGAAACTCCCTCTTATCTGGGCTCCTCCTGACAATAGCAGGGTTGTTTTCCATGTCACTGTGTAGTGAGACCTGCTGACAAACAGACCTGCAGCCATGAGCCAGACAGGTAAGCTGTCTCTTTTGCCTTGATTCTTTTATTCAGTCGTTACAGTCCTGTCAATTCATGATTATTTGCAATGCTCCGAGCAACATTTTTGATTCATATTGGCACAAAATATCAAACTTTCCCCCCCCCATAGAATACTTAAATACTTTCTCTTGTAGCTGAGCTGTTAATCATCTATGAGACGGAGGCCGAACAATGGGCCACCTATCTGCATTCAGTCTTCACTGGTCCGATCTCAGAGGCCGGGATCCGCTGCTACGACATCGCCACAGTGTCTAGTCGGCAGGAAGACTTCCTCAGGCTGGTCCAGTATACCTGCAAGCTCCTGATCCTCTCCAAAGGAATGCTGGAGGGTCTGTGCCAGAAGCGGCGCTTCTTCCTGTCCCGTGTCTTGCGTCCGGCAGCCCATGTGGTGGTGCTGCTGTGTGGGGTGGAGAGTCTGACCCCACTGCTGGAGCTGGTGCCCCTGAACGGTGACGAGTGCCTCCAGGTCTCCAGTGAACAAGACGCTCATGAGTACCTGGCCACTGTGAATGATATTGTGGGAAAAGGTAGGGAATTGGCACCAAAAATTTAGTCATTTTAGATTTTTCTTTTGGTGTCAAACATCAAATATCACTGACCACCTGTTAACATTTTCTCTTGAGCCACATGTGAGAGGATTCTGGCTTTAGATACTACCCTAAAGAAAGGACGTAAACAGTGGGAAATGTTCACAATATTCCACATCCTTAAAAAGAAATAATTCTGCAGAATTATGAAATCTAATTATTTGTATCTTTTATTGGGGACCTCGTAGGATGACACCAAAGACTCCTGCAAGTCACTGACCTTAACTCAGAAGTCAGTGATCTCACCTCAGTTTCCACACAACTCTCCCACCTGATGTATTGTGCCTGTATTCAATATGTTTTAATCTGAGACGTGTCACTCCAATTTGAACGCTGCAGTTTCCAACGTAATTATTCTACCCCCTGAAATTCTAATATAATGATCATTATAATAATGAGAAGAGTGAGTGGAAATATCCAAATGTGTGACAGTCAGTGTGCATCCCAGTCCACGAACCCAGAGCACAAACACCCTCTTTAGCATGCCCTTCCTTCTGAAAAGAAATCCACATGGCCTCGCTGTTCCCCTCCCATGAATGTGAGGTGAAACGAATGCTCATTATTTGTGAGACTGGCTGAGCAGCAGCTCGAAAACCAGTTTACTGACTTTTGTTTTCTTCCTGTGCATTTTGTGTGCTGAATAACATCCAATATTCTTTGAGGCCCCAGCCGCAGAGACTTCTTTTGTGACACTCTGTGTATCCTCATCTGTCTTGTCCATTATTCTCTGCCTCCTTCCCTGTTTTTTCCTAATTGCACTATTCATATAAAATCATAAAGCAGAGTAGGGGCCTTGTATTTAGACAGGTGTGTGTGTGCGCAGGAGGAACTGCTGATGCAAATGGCCAGTCTTTCCTCTTCGGCTACCACTCTTCGTGAGCCATGCAAATTCAAGTGCACTCTGCATCACTTCATTGCACTGATACAGTGAAGTGCTTCAGGCCGTGGATCCCACAAACGTTTATATTTTAACCCAGAAGTACCTTCCCGACTCATACAGGGTGATGCTGTTTGTGTGTTGGCACATGCAACAGACATGTGGGTGTTTCGACAAGTTCCAGTGTTTACTGGTAAATAAAGGGCACTTCCGAAAAAGCTAAATCAACATGGCTGGAGACGTTTTCTATTTGCGTGACTTAAACACTCAGTTCTAATAATATATATCGGAGTTTTTAATTTATTGTAATTTAACCTAATTCTGTTGTAAATAACAAGACACATATTCTACACAGCCGTGTTGGTGGTGTAAGGCCCTGTTCTGTGTCTCCTCTGTGTCTTCTGTCTCCTTGATTGTTTCATTCCCTTCACCTGCCCTCTGTCACTCCTGTGTCCTTGATTGTTTCATTCCCTGTACCTGCCCTCTGTCACTCCTGTCTCCTTGATTGTTTCATTCCCTGCACCTGCCCTATGTCACTCCTGTCTCCTTGATTGTTTTATTCCCTGCACCTGCCCTATGTCACTCCTGTCTCCTTGATTGTTTCATTCCCTGCACCTGCCCTATGTCACTCCTGTCTCCTTGATTGTTTCATTCCCTGCACCTGCCCTATGTCACTCCCATCTCCTTGATTGTTTCATTCCCTGCACCTGCCCTCAGCCACTTTCGTCTCGTTAGTGTATCATGTCGTACACCCGTTTCCCCCCCTATATATTGTGCCAGTCTTTCCCTTGTCTTTTGCTGGATTGTTGTCTTTTGTCCGTAGTCCTGTCTTTCATGTTGCTAGTATGTATTCCTGACCAATTCTCTGCCTGCCCCTTTTTGTACTTTGTTACTTTTTGGAAACCTTTTGCCTCAGTAAAGAGCGTTTTTTTGTTTTCCACACCCAGTGTTGTCCAAGTCCTCTGCACATGAGCTCTTGCCCCTCGCTACCCGTGGTGCGACCCGTGACAGGTGGCTCTGTTGCTGCTAATACCAAAGCACAATGAAGGCTGATGGGAATGTTAATTTTGCAGGTTTTTTGTCATGAACAATTACAATTTTGACGAGATAATGGAGCGTGATGAAAAGTTAGAGAATCGGCAAGTGATTACACTTCATACTGAGAGATTTGAATGCCTGTACCAAATGTCATAGCAATTTTGTATCACTAAAAGAAACGTCAGAGGATCATTAAACTTGGTATAGGATTCATCCTCTGAGGATCCTAAATGCCAAATGTCTTGGCAACACATCTTTTAGTTGGCGAGATGTTTCAGTTAGGCCCAAAGTGGCGCCTGGCCAACATCAATAGCCACGTCACTATCATGGCTAAAACCCCTCCTGGATAGCACTCGGTATCTGGGAACCCAATTAACAATCCAGTATGATGTTACAGTAAATGTCCCGTCTTCTGTAGGTGTGATAGCAGCAGCAAATGTCAACCCCTTGACACGTCAACTATCGGGATCAATGCAAAAGGTGCAGCAAACGCAGTCACGTGTCAACTCCAGCGTTGTGGTCGTTCCCGCCCGAGTTGCATGTGGGGTAGGAGCAGGGTTTCTTCTATCTTTTTTTTTTTCTCAAAAAGAGTGCCTCACGTTTACTGCATTGCAGTTCACTGTAGTGTCTCTTTGGCAGAGCTCTACGGAAGTGTTCATTCTGTTGAGAAATGAGTCGGCTGGCAGCGACGCCGAGGTGGAGTTCACTGGTGAGGATCGGATGCTGAGAGTGAGGCCTGCGTGCTGGAACGAGCGGATCCTCTGCGTCAATGCGCCAGGTGAACAAAATAACAGAGTATAATGCCATTCAATGACATATTGAGTTATTCTGTCTGGTTTATATATTGTTTTCTATTGCAGATTTTCCAGCAGGAAATGTACGAGTGACCGTGTACAGCGGAGGGGTGCCACTGAGCAAGGCACAGCTGCAGTACTACAGCCACATGGAGGAAATAGCCTCCCTTCTGGCGAGGGCTGCAGACCCTGTAGATTTCATGTGCCAGGTAAAGTCAATAAAGGGCTGTTGTCTAATGAGGGTACTTCCCAGGCATGGTAAAAAATACATGCTATTGCGTTGCATTATGGGAAATGTAGGATGTTTTTTTTTAGCTTGACTAAGGGACAAACAATCAACTCTTTTGATTGTGACCATTCCTCAGTGTTATTGTCAGTCCCACTACTTTATGGCAGTGCAATACTAAATGGAGTAGTGCTTTGATGGTAGTAGGGGTTTATTTAAAAACATTCTGTGTATGAAATCATAGTCTGGAGAACAGCCGACTGCAGTTGGCAACACGGCCAAACCGTTCAATGGCAACGCTGCAAGTTACTTTCTCTAAAAAAAGTCTACTTAATATTACACTATTCAGTTTCTTCTTCATGCAGTGGGCATACCTCAAACTTTAAAACCCCGACACTTGCAAATGTATTCAAATAACCTTATCAATCATTGATTTAGGAAGTGCATTTGAATGCTGTTCTATTCTCTCCCCCTCAATAAAAGGGGCTCTTCCAAGGCACTATGAATGTTACTTAGTGACTCGAATAGAAAATCAGTCAATCGCCGTCCCAAGACACTGCTGATAATCGATCCACTTAGAGTCATTAGAAAGACGCAGAAAAACAGAAGATGAATTGAATCTGCATATTTGTGCTTGTGTGTGTCTCCGTTTCCCGTCTCCTCTCTGAAAATTAAGCGACAGCAGGTTTCAGCCTTCCCCCTGCCATGAAAACTTGATTCGATTAGGTCTCTTTTGCTGAAGAGGCGAACTTGAGCAGTGCCAATAGAAGAATTTGCCAAAAGAATTTCAAACAAAGTCTGGAGTGACACAAATGGACTCCGATCCATTTGGTTATGTTCAACTTGGCATATTTATTGTGCCTCTCTAGACTGTACTTCGACATGAAAGTCCATTGTTTTGAATGCTTCTTTTGTTGGACTTTTGGTTCGTAATTTGCTTGTGCCGACTCTCCTCGCCACAATAAATGATTTCAATATGTGCCCAGCTTGTGAACCGTCTGTCTCTCTGGATTTCAGGCTCTTCAGGAGTTCTCTGTGGAGAAGCTGGACCAGAGGTTGTCCTCCATGTTGGTGTCTGGCATGCCTAGCAGAGGATTTCAGGGACTGCAGTGTGCAGACACACCTAGAAGAGGTACAACACTGTGGGATTGCTTAGTCAGAACTTTACATTTAATAACATCTGCTGCTGCTCAGCATCATTGAGGGAATAAAAACAACCAGGGATAATATTCTCGATCTATCTGCTGACAGTATAGTTTATCACATATTATTTGTACTCGTTGTATTCTGTAATATGTTTAGTTGCAGTGATGCAAGATCTACCACCAAAACCCTGTAGTATGCAGTCCATAAGTGTGTGGAAAGGCCTTTTTCACACATGTATCATGTCCATGTTTTAGCAAGAGATGTTCAACCGTGCGATATAAGACATTCGCTGCGTTTATGAACATACTGTAACACATCACAATGTCAATTGGATTCGCTCCTTTCCCTCCATCTGTTTCTGCAACAATGTGGGCAGAACATACGGTTCACAGTAAGAATGTGTTCCTGTTGCAATATGCACATTATCCACCATGAATAGGAAGCCTTCCATTAGTTCTTGGCTCATTACGTGGCAGATTGATGGCTTCATCAGCTTCTATCATTGATCCCTAACTCTGCTAAAAAAAAGGCACAGGGAAATGTCACCCATGACAAACAAGTCAATAAGTGCCTCCGAGCAGTCTGTCTTCGACTCTCCTGATTGTGTTAGATGGCACACTTCGAGACTGCTTCGAGTGGGGGATTTTCTTATTAACCCTTGTGTTGCCTTCGTCAGACCCCCGATTCAATTGAACCCTGTCAATTTGACCCGATTCAATGTTTAATGTCGGTGTTCTTTCGGGAGTCAACAAACAAACATAAAGTACCTCACACTTAAACTTGGAAAACAATATTAATTCTAATAATTTTCTGGAGATTTTAATAGCTGGGGTCATATTGACCTCAAGGGTAAAATATGTTAGTAAATACAAAGGTAACAGGAGGGTTAAACATTGAATCGGGTCATATTGAACCCGAGGCAGGAGGGAGGTGAATTGAATCGGGTCAAATTGACCCGAAGGCAACACAAGGGTTAATCATCAAAACTGGCTCATATCCATATCAGAACTCCACCGTGCAGACGCACCAACGCTCCTCCACTTTGCGGCCCAGTATGGATTCAAGAGCGTCTCCAGCCTGCTCCTGCAGTGTCCAGGTGCTGAGCAAGCGCTGCACACGGCCAACCGCCATGGACAGACGCCCGCTGAGATCGCCGAGAGTCGAGGCCACACAGAGCTCCACGTCTTATTGAAGGAAACACTGGTAACTACTTCCATATTTACTGTCCACAACTCTTAAATAGGGTGTCATTCTTTCATTTTCACAATGAACGCATTTCTCAAAATGCCAATACCCGATGACGGCGTCACATGTCGAGTGCTTTGTGAGCTAATGAAATCCACCCGATGACATCATTCCTCATCTGGAGCTGGCTGGATGTAATGTCGCCTCAGTGGAATTCCATAGTTTTCAGATACCTGCTGACAGCTGAGGAAAACATCACGTGCGCCTTGAGATCTAAAAAGCAAGGTCCCAGGAACGCTCTTACAAAGACAAATACACCGTTGGGACTATGAGCGAGTGGTTATCAATAATACACAGAAAGGTGGAAAGCAGGGAAAGTGCGTCACTCCCTATTTGTGTGTTTACATCCAGCTCATGGCACAGTTAGTGGATTGATGGTAAACCCCTTCCATCTCATCCTGATTATGTTTGGCCTATGAGGTTCCTAATGGAACGCCCCCACGGATAATCGAAAGGCTGCGTTTGGTTATGCATGCAGAGTGGTTCGGAGCGCAGGTCGCCTGCATACATTCAGACAATTATTGCAGCCACTAATGTTGATTTTCTTGCGTAATGGCTGCCATTTCCCCATGTTAATATGAAGGGCCTAATCCTTTTCAACCTCCTATTTCATTGTGTGGGGAGAAACATAAAAGCAGCAATCCACATTTAATAGATCCTTTGCATGCATGCACATCGCTTTATTTGATAAATCTGAAGGACACTAGGATCATGTTTTTGTTACCAATGGTAATTTCATTAGGCAGTGAGGACATTATCATTAATAGAAAGACACGATGTGCTCGATGGTGTAACGTGAGCAAAGACGGCAGGCTGACAACAGCACATCGTTCCTGGTGTGTAAATACTACACTCGATGCAAGAAGCAAATGGAAATGTGCTCTTGTGCATATACTAGCTGTTCCTCAGATCCTGCTATATGTATTTGAATAGAGCCTAAAACCGCTCGCCTGGAACTGTCCGAAGGTCAGCACAGACCAAATGCATAAGGCATCACCTCTAATGATCCCTATTAAAGTGACATTTTGTTGACATCTCATTTGTTTAATCCACACAAAAACTGAAACGTAAACGACTCGAGGTCGTCATGTGTTGTGTTCCAGATTATTTATTCGCCATGCAGGCGCAGTGACTTCCTTGAGTGTTGTTATTGTCGTGAGGTTCAGAATCAGAATCAGAAACAGGTTTATTGCCAAAGAATGAATGTTTTCACAAACAAACGAGGAATTTTTTTTGGTGGAAGGTGCAACATTTGGACATGACAAACAACAATCAACGCAAGGAGGGAGGAGGAGGGAGGAGGAGTGAGGAGGAAGGAGCGGGAAGAAGGAGGAGAGAGGAAGGTGGAAGAAGAGGTGGTAGTCCTGGGGGTGACAGTCAGTCAGTCCCGGGGTCCATTGATGAGCTCGCCCGACGCCGTCGGGAAAAAGCTATTGGTGTGGCGGGAGGTCGTGGTCATGATGGACGCAGCCTCCTCCCGAGGGAGGGACTCGAACAGGAGTGTCCAGGGTGGGAGGGGTCGGCGACAATCTTTCTGGCCCGCTTCAGTGACCTGGAAGTGAACAGGACCTGGAGGGAAGGCAGATTGCAGCCGATAACCCTCTCGGCCGAGCGGATGATGCTCTGCAGCCTGCGCTTGTCTTTGGCTGTGGCTGCAGGGTGCCAGACGGTGATGGAGGAGCAGATGATGGACTCAACGATGGCCGTGTAGAACTGTACCATCATCTTCCCTGGCAGGTTGAATTTCCTCAGCTGCCTCAGGAAGAACATCCTCTGCTGGGCCTTCTTGGAGATGGAGCCGATGTTCAGCTCCCACTTGAGGTCCTGGGAGATGATGGAGCCCAGGAAGCGGTAGGACTCCACAGCGTCGACGGGAGTCACACAGGATGAGAGGGCGGGTGGGGCTGCATTCCTCCTGAAATCCACAACCATCTCCACTGTCTTCAGAGCGTTGAGCTCCAGGTTGTTCTGGCTGCACCAGGTCACCAGGTGGTCAGTCTCCCACCTGTAGGCGGTCTCGTCCGGCCAGAGATGAGTCCAATGAGGGTGGTGTCATCCGCGAACTTTAGGAGCTTGACGGACTGGTGACTGGAGGTGCAGCTGTTGGTGTACAGGGAGAACAGCAGAGTTGAGAGAACACAGCCTTGGGGAACCCGTGCTGGTGGTCCGGGAGCCTGAGACGTGTTTCCCCAGCCTCACGTGCTGCTTCCTGTCGGTCAGGAAGTCTGTGATCCACCTGCAGGTGGAGTCGGGCACGTGCAGCTGGGAGAGCTTGTCCTGCAACAGGGACGGGATGATGGAATTGAAGGCAGAGCTGAAGTCCACAAACAGGATCCTGCGCTAGGTTCCTCGGGAGTCCAGATGCTGGAGGATGTAGTGAAGGGCCATGTTGACTGCATCGTCTGCAGACCTGTTGGCTCTGTAGGCGAACTGCAGGGGGTCCAGGAGTGGGTCGGTGATGGTCTTGAGGTGTGACAGGACCAAGCGTTCAAAGGACTTCATGACCACAGAGGTCAGGGCGACGGGCCTGTAGTCATTGAGTCCTGTGATCTTGGGTTTTTGGGACGGGATGATGGTGGAGGCCTTGAAGCAGGCTGGAACGTGGCATGTCTCCAGGGAGGTGTTGAAGATGTCGGTGAACACCGGAGACAGCTGGTCCGCACAGTGCTTCAGGGTGGAGGGAGACGGAGTCCGGGCCCGCTGCTTTGGGGTTCTGCTTTTAAACAGCCTGTTGACTGCTCTCTCCAGGATGACGAGGCGTCGCTGGGTTGATGGAGGGGGCTCCAGAGGTGTGAGCCCCTGATGGGCTGGGGCAGGGTGGGCTGATGGTCTGTGGCTTGTTGGTGGGGCTGTGAGGGATGGTCTCAGGACTGGTCCATTGTCTTTCAAAGCGGCAGTAGAACTCATTTAGCCTGTCTGCCAGAAGCACATTGTTCATGGAGTGGGGTGATTTGTTGGTGATCTGCCTGAGCTCCAGACAGAAGCAGAGTCGTTTGCTGAGAGCTGCTGTTGCAGTTTCTCAGAGTACAGTCGTTAGCATCTCTCACCGCCTTGCTAAACCTGTATTTGGACTCTGTGTACAGGTCCTTGTCCCCACTCCTGAATGCCTGGTCCTTCTGCAGTCTTAGCTTCCTGAGCTCCGCTGTGAACCAGGGTTTGTCGTTGTTATAACTCACCCTGGAGCTGGATGGAATACAGCTGTCCTCACAGAAGCTGATGTAGGAAGTTACAGCCTCTGTGTACTCATCCAGGCTGTTGGTAGCAGTCCTGAAGACATCCCAGTCAGTACAGTCAAAGCACGCCCGGAGATCCTCCAGAGCCTCACTGGTCCACTTCTTGAACTTCCTCACCACAGGTTTGCAGAGCTTTAGTCTCTGCCTGTATGAGGGAATCAGATGAACCATGACGTGGTCAGAGTTCCCCAGTGCAGCTCGAGGGACGGCGTGATAGGCCCTGCTGATTGTTGTGTAGCAGTGGTCCAGAATGCTCTTCTCTCTGGTAGGGCATTTAATTAACTGTCTATATTTAGGGAGTTCGTGCCTGAGGTTTCCTTTGTTAAAATCCTGGAGTACAATAACTAAAGAGTCCGGGAAGGTCCGCCCACACACCGTATCTGTTCAGCGAGTGTCTGTTGTGCCTCGTTCACGTTCCCCTCGCATGTAAACTCCGCCAGGATGAATGAAGCGAACTCACGTGGGAGTAGAAGGGTTTGCAGTGAATGATAAAGATTCCAGGTCCGCGAACAGTGCTGTAGAATCACCGCTACGCTGTTGCACCAGCCGTTGTTGAGGTAAAAGCAGATTCCTCCACCCTTTTTACCGGAGAGCTCCGTGTCTCGGTCCGCCTGAACAGCTGGAAGCCAGCGAGCTGGAGCGCAGAGTCTGGTATCGAGCCACTAAGCCATGATTCCGTGAAACACAGAACGGAGGATGAGGAGAAGTCTCTGTCTCTCCCACCAGCAGCTGGAGTTCGTCCAGTTTGTTGCACAGTGAGCGGACGTTGGAGAAATATGCCCGGCAGCGCTGTACGAGATCCCGTTTCCGTAGCGCATAAGCGCCCCGAACGTTCTCCCCTCTCGCCGGCGTTTCACCACGTAGGTGGTTTCGTAGCCTGCATAAGCGCCCGAACCTCTCTCTCCCTCTCGTTTCTTGCGTGCGGTGACACACCTTTACAAAATGTCCAGTAACTCCACAGAAGTTAAAACGTTGGAAGTAACCCCTGGAGTTGTTCCCTGATGTTCAAGAGCTCTTCTCTGGTGTAAGAGAAAACAGTATTTAAAACGAAAACAATAAAAAACATCGCGCACCAACACACCGAGGCGACCAGGGCAGACTCAATGAAGTCACTGTTCCCGCTCAGAAAATAGTGTGGCACGTGCCCCCCCCCGCCCCCCCACACACACACACACACCAACCACCACCACCACCACAAACAAATGCAAATCTGGAAAAACACATTTAATTAGTGCACTAACATGAAAGGTCAATGTGCAGCTATTTTTGACTACTTCACATGTTTCATCTAAACTTTAGCATGTTTCGTAAATGCGATCCTATTCCTCTCTGTAACTATACTGTACCAGTCACAAATAACGTAGTGGATTTTAATTACTACACTTCAAATATTTCAAGTACAAGTACCTCAAAGTGCCGCCCTCGGGAACAAAATACTTGCCTTGGAAGTCGTATCCGCAGTTGCATACGCTCCTTGGGAACAGACACTCTGCTCATTCACATGAATATCTCCGCTACCGTCTTCGCTAATAATACCGACAACTTTTAACTTTCTCTCACGACTTCGATCAACCTAGATTAAAGCCCCTCGAGGGACATTCAGACACTCCAACAGCTGTTGCAAATGTATTTATCCCCCTAGCAACGCTGCTAATTGAGAGTGACTGCAGATGGTGCGAGGTTTTGATCAGATTGCTCCAGCGAGTCAAAGTGCTCGCTGTGAGTCGGCTGAGCTGACGGGGGAGCGGTAGAGTCAAACACAGGTCTCCCCACAGGGACTTCGACAAGCCCATCGATGTAACATAACAGACAGATTAGGCATGCACAAGCAACTGACATTTGCAGATCTCCTTGGAGAGTAATTAAAATGTATCTTAACGGCAAAAACTACAAGCATTCTGCGCTTGTGTGGCGTGTTGGAGGAAGTACGAGAGGACCCTATGTGGCGTGGGGTTTTGTTCTTTTTTCCCCCCTTCAGTTTCATTAACTCATCTGCAGTGTTTCCCCCCACCTCCAATTAATCAAGCCCCCGTGCATCAGTGATTTGTGCGTCAGTGCAGCAGAACTCTGTCAATAAATCCGAGACGGATCGGTCCCCTGCCTCACACACGGGCTGAATCACTCACAGGCCCGGCATCCGATCCCCGAGTCTGCCCTGGCTCCACACTTCTTTGTTAATTAGCTGTGAACCGCTCCAAAGGGAAAAGCTGAATTATTCATGGGGAGCATAACTAGACTATAAATACAAAAAATGCTATTTTCTGCGATGTTTAGTTCCACAGACTGCAATGTGCCTGCTCATCTTAATTACTAACACAAACACACATTGTCCTCATTTAATATTTTAATACTGGGTCACTTGGCATTGAGACTGCGTGCTCCTACCAAGATGCCACTGTATGCGCTCACGCGTAGCGACGCAGGGCTCGATAAATACAAATGAGCCTGCAACTGTATGGTTGGTATCCAGGTAGACGGATGAGATGACTGCACACGCTAATCCTGGGATTTGCTTGAGTCCACTGACCCTATTTTGCATGTTTCTGTTTGTTCGGTCAGTGACTACGCCTCAGGCAAACTTTGCAGATTTGTTTATCATTTGAATGATACAGTCATCCTCTTTCTAGAAAAAGAAACGGTTGTCATCCCTCAAAGCTATACATTGCAAATTAATCACAGGACTAAGCTCGTGAAAAAACAACAACATTTATCTCACCACTTTCCCAGCAGAGTTGCTTTATGAAAGACATGTCGGTCCATCGCTTTGGTCCAGACCTTAATATCTTGTCAATGGATTGCCGCAACATTTTCTTCATGGTTTCAAGGGGATGGAACTTAGTGGCCCTCTGAACTTTTCCAAATGCAGCCATAAGGGTTGACGTTACATTCGTGGTCCAGCTGTTCTTTGTGTCCAATGCTAATTGGCAAATGTTATGCTAAATAGTGAGTCGGCATAGGTTACACACCAGCGTCAAGGAGCTGCTAGCATGCAATAGCCCAAATATGAGACATGGAAGAAAACCATGAATGATAACACTTGACAAAGTAAACCTAGATTAAAATGTTGCTGAGCTGACAACTTGTTGTTTTTTTCCTCAGCCAAAGCTGGTGTCAATACTCATAATCCCAACGCTCCTCTCCTGCAACCACGATGTCCAAAGACAGACCAGCCAGCTTCTGAATTGACCGTTTCAGCTGCTGCAAACACATTTACGCTCCTTATCTTGCACTCGATTCACTTGAGATTTGCTCCCTCTGGAACCAAACCCTGCCTGCTGTTTAGTCTGAAACACTGTTGCTTGGATCGCGGCAGTGAAAGTGAATTTGTCTGGAATGCTCAAGGGCTCCTGCAGTTTCAGACATCTGTGAAATGATTCAGCGTTCGCGGTTAGTAAATAAATTCCTCCCCCCTGTCCAGAAATTACCTCTGAAAATACCACATTGTGCTCACAGCATCCAACTATTATAATTCAATGTTCAAGCTGCGGTGGCAATAAACCCGTCTTTTCTATCTGTTGGGATAGATATGAACCTCCACGGTTAACTAATGCATTCATGGCAACCCATTAGGAGTTTGCAGAAGTAGGAATGGTGTAATATTGTAATTGAGTCATGAGTGGCTGTGTTGCTTGGAAACTGCACGCAGAGCGTGGCGAGTTATACAGAGGACATCTCGATCAAAGTGAGCTGTATCTCATACTCTAAGTTATTCATATTACGGACTGGGATTGTTATTAATAAAAAACAACCACATATATATCCATAACAGTGGCATATTATGCATGTGACAAGAAAGAGAGCCACATATGAATGGCTTGTTGAATCATGTGTCTGATCAAAGCAGTCCCTTAAACACTGAATGCATTGTCTTATTTCAGTTTGTAGGTTGGTATCTGAACTCTAGATACCCGAATATATATAGACGTGGAGTGAGTGTTTCACATTACATCCCCATTACATTGTAATTACATTTAACTTGATTTAAGGGTACAATGTATGTTCTTTAAGTGATTAGTGCAGAAAGTGTTATGTACATTGTTAAATAGCTTTTTGGGGTTTTATTGTATTTCCTGAATGGTTCCGCTGTAAAATAAATACCCCAAGAAGGCAGCTTATGAGTCATTTCAAAACGAATGATGCAACTCCTCAGTTCCTCACATCAGAAGTTGAAATGCAGCAGTTAATTGATAGCCGTATCTCAATCTAATTACGGAAGCAGTCTAAATATGGAGCCGAGGGTCTTGAATTGCTCACTAAATGATATGTTTGGACTGAAAGGGGAAGATTGTCTGATTTCATAATTACCCTGATCATAGCTCTGTCTGTCCCTCAGCATGCTATTAGCGAATAGGCCGACTTTGCAACAGCTTCGCTGTCTGAGGGGAGAACCGCTCTGTCATCCAGCAGCAGGCTACCTTACAGCAACCTCTCCAATTCCTGCAGCATCCCTGAAATTGCTTTTCCGCGAGTCATGTCCGAACAGATGCGGGCGAAAAAAACTCAATTAACAGCCTCGATGTTTGTCACATCTGACATGAACAACGCTGCATATTAAATGAAGCATGGCATAGAGACGGATATCGGCCTATGGTGTGACGGAGCCTAATGGTTTTATTATTGTGCGTCTGGAGGAGAACACGGGGGAGAATGCGCTGGATTTAGTGAGCCAGCCATGGAGAGATTTACACACATATCCACCTGCCTTGTATCAAGATTGGTCAAACATGCACACACACAAATACATCCAACGGTACGCAGCGAATGCCCAGCTTCAGCATCACAGATGAGACACGTCTTTCCTTGGAGTCTGAATTGCCTCTCTTGAGCTGCTGCTTTGTGATTTTTAGATGAGGCATAAAATGCATCTCTTCATGCTCTATCATTGCAGAATATGTTCAGCTCAGGCGGGGACGATGGGGATGCCGGCGTGTACGAAATGATGTGCGCTGCAGGTGACTGAAGGACTGATGGGCGGTGGAAGGAGGACAAAGGGAAGCTGGTAATGGCGTTATTATTTCTTTGTATCATCCCATCCGTATGCTGAGTTGCCGGTCATTTTCGAGCAATGAGCCGTGGACAGTAGCGAGAGCAGCGTGCAGAACTCCATCGTCACGCTCGGTGCAACAGTGCAGTAAACACTTTGTGCGTTAGGGACTCATTCCGCCACAAGCCTGCAACAAGAGCAGCGAGGAGGGCATGAGGAGGGGGAGGATGAGGATCTCGACGCGCCGCTGGAGGCGAATGATGAATTTGACACCATCCTGAACTCCACAAAAGCCGTGGACATAGCCAGCCGCCCACCAGCGCCCACGCCTCGGCCTGAGCTCACCCACGTGAAGGAGGACAACTCCTCTTGCATCACCAAAGGTAACTCGGGAGTTTTCTGTTGCACCCCTGGCCCCCCTCCCCCCCCTGTTTTTTCCAGATCACAGACATGATGGAGTTGATTTGGAGTAAAAACACAGAGTCATGCACAGTATATAAGGGGTTTGGGAGAGCATGTGGGAGGGAAGTGCCTAGACTGTGCATTGCCAGTCAGTAGATATGCTTTTTTTTTTTTTAAGCTGTTTGTTTTGATCCCATAAACCACAAGAAGATGCACTCCCCCACCACCACCAGAGAAAGCCCACAGTCTCTAACTGTTCAATTTCAGCTGTGTGAATATTTCATGAAGATGAAACATCCAAAATTGACTGGTATTATTAAGGCTTATGAATCATTAAAACAGCAGCGACTTCCCTCTTTTGCCTCTTGCAAATGCAAACGTACACGCATGCTGCCACGGTTAATTGTTATTCCCACAGATAGTATTATACTTGTCCCCCACTAGCCATCACTGGCATATTCAGAACACACATGCGTGATTTTTAACGACACAACATGCGCCCCTATCTCCATAATGCAGCTTATTCTTCCCGATGTGGCCTATGCGAAGCGGAGAAGACGCGGCGTGCGCCCCTGAACTCCCAGCATCCCCTCAGTAACCGATAGAGAACTACCGTACTGCCATCTGCAACCAATCTGGGCCAGACCAAGGCCGCCAGAATAAGTCATTACACATGTTTTCCATCGTCCTTGTCCCCGGAGTGCACGCGAGAGAGGAGAGGGATTTTGAGGTTTCCATCTCTTGAGACAGTGGAGCTTCAAAAAAAAAAAACTGCACAAGGATCACATCTTGCTCCTCACGCCCACTGGGGAACGACGTGAGAGTAGAGACGAGGCTTGGTGGAGGATTAGGCGAGGAGCCAGTTATTGGAGACCACTGCGCAAGTGGAAATAATGAGGGTTTTTTTCATTTCTGTGAGCGCCGTTTGAGTTCAATGAGACTAAAATGCTGAAATGCGACCAACATTCAGGTTTAGCCGACATACACACTAGAGTCATGTCGATCTGCTCCTCAGCTGTGCTCCACTCGCGCTTTCATTTTGAATTGAGCCACAAAGCCCGGCCTGTGTTGTGAGCAAGCTGTGTTTGAACATGAAGTGGAAAGGAGAGACTAAGTCATGCAGGAAGAGGTCAGAGGTGGGATTGTCTTTCAGGGTGTGGATGTTGAATTTTAATCCAGTGTTGGTCACACAGCCGCAGCTCCTCCGCCCCCTGACAGCTAAACAGTGTAGCCTTTCATTCTGAGAGCTCACTACCAAACCAAAAGCATCATTCAGGGCGTTTAATTCAATCCAGAGCCAAATGTGTGCGTTTTTCTCAGAGAGAAACCAATTGAAGCTCCAGGAATGAAAATTAAATTTCACAGGCGTATAGATTCAATTAAATTGCTATTTTTCTTAAACATTGAGATTGACAGGATGTTTGTTTTTCTGCTGGCTGTTCACAGTTGGCAATCCAGTCAATGGATTGTTTGTAGGTTTATGGCGCCATCTTGTGGAAGAATTGTTAAAATGCAGGAGCATCAATCTTTTGTAGAAATTTGTAAAATACATTTTTTTTAAATATTTTTTTATTATTCATATGCTTACTAAATCCACAAAATTATATTCGATGTGTTACTGCAAGCTTCTCTGTGTTTTACAGTGTTCAAGAAGAAGACGACCCCACAGGGCGATGCTGATCCATATTTACTTCCCACTAAAGGTGAGATTCAGGTGGTATTTTGAAGTTCTGACATTTGAAAGAATATTTTGTGGGCAATTATATATATATATATATATATACCTTTTTATAGGACAGGGTACAATTGTGAGATTGCCGTAAATAGAGCAGGGTATGACGGCAACAATAGTGGACATTATAGTATGCGTCTTAACCACGAGGAGTTTTAATTTGCATATTAATCTCTGGGTGTCCGGTTTCACACCCAAAAAGACAGTTGCAGCCAGGATTTTTTTTGAAAAAGTACACAAGGCCCCTTCAGGTGAAGTACAGGCGGTTGCCATGTTTTTCTGTTTGCACCGTCTCCAAAATGTGACGACTTGATTTCTCCTTTCTGGGCAGAATTTGTGTTGCGACTTTGTGTCGTGCAGATTGTTAATGTTGGATTCCAACAGCAGGACTCTTACCGTGCCAATGAGTCTAGCGGACTTCTCTCTCGTGATTGACAACCTGGTGGAATTACCTGCTGGGTTCTTTGAATAATTCAAGTAACAAAGCACGACATATTATCCAATACACGTGGGTTTCTCTCTCATCAAATCTAAATGTAAAAAAGAGCTGCTTCTGCTATTGAGCCCCCACAGAGAGACAAACCCATTGTTCTGCTTTGCTGTAATGCCGCTGGCACCGAGCGACGGGTCCAAAGATCACCAGTCACCCAGAACATTACCTTCCATCGTCACGACTCCCTGACATTCCAGATGTGGAGAGCACAATCACATTAGTCCCCGGCTATAAATGCCATCTGGAGAGGCTTTATGTCCCTTGTCTTATTTCTGTCACGGAAATCAACCGTTACATTTATGGTGCGACATGAGATCCAGCTTTATAAGTCGTTTCGTGTATATTTAGTGTTTTACACCATTTGCATCTGATTTCTCTTTGGTGTTTTCATTGAGTTGTTGTTGCTCATTGCAGCTAGCGTCTCCGCCACCCATGATGCCCGTGTGCCAAACCAGGCAAATGGCGCTGCAGCTCATTGAGCTCCAGCAGAGGGTGAAGGCGGGTTCACTCACTGTGGACGGGGCCCTGGAGGGCTTCAGCACATGGCAGCCGGCTCAGGAGGGCATGGACGCCGTCCAGCAGGTATGGGGACCATCGCACTGTGATCGCACCCACACTGGACTCGGAGTGAGTGAGCATGCCGGACCAAACCCCAATGCGTCGATAAGCATCTGTCGCTCGTGCCGTGCCAAGCTGCAAAGCACTCCACTCCCAGGAGAGTGTGTGGGAACAAGCGAATGTACATAAGAGGAAAGAAAATGGCTGCTCATGAAAAGGAGAGATGGAGGTTAGTTAGTTAGTTTAGTTTATTTCAATCAGCAAAATATTTAAAAAATCAAAATTCAACAAAAGAAGAAAGTGGCTACCCGAAAGGGTCAAGGCTGAAGCTATCAAGCTGAGAAGTGCCCTAACCTATGATTTCACAAAAAAACTTATTTCAGAGAACCATATATATATATATATATACATATATATACATAAACGTATATACATATACACATGTACATACATATACACACACACATACATAAATACACACACAAGTGTAGGTGAAGAGTTGGTTGTTCTTTTTGTTTGAAGCTTCTGTTTGAAGCCCACAAAAACTAAACTGACCAGTGATTGGTCAACTTATATGTCTTTAAAGTTGTGATTTGTCTAACTGTAAGCAGAACAGTTGAGTTTTAAAGGCGCAATTGAGGCTTTTTTAAATGGAGGCCGGCCAAGTGGCTGATTGGGTGAATGAGAGTCAGGTGTGCAGGCAGGTGGTCAGGTGGTTGGGGAATGAGCTGAGGACACCTGCTGGCTGGACAAGGAACAGCAGGGTGTTGTTAGAAGAGTCACACATGGCCAATGACAGAAGGTACAACAAGTACACACACGAAAAAATGTGTCGCCATGACAACAGACATTAATGTTAAATTACAGTGAAGACTTCCAGCTGTTGTATCAGACCTTTTTTCATGGAACACATCTTGCAACTTCACTGAAGGAATAAACATGGGAAATTGATCCATTCATTCAATATGTATGTCCAAATGACTGATTAGAATTATCGCTGGTCTCAAAGGTTGTGAAACAATGACGTATATAGAAGAAGCAGTGTTTTTTTCCCTTACAGTATGAATGATTGCATTTTTGGCATACATAATGAGTGAGATTAGTGGTGGAATAAGTATTCATACTCGAGTTATATATTATTTCACTACTGTACTGTAACAGTTGAGAGAGCAGTGGTTCCCAAATTAGGGATGGGACCCTTTAACGGGAGAGGAAAGAAGAATACATAATGTTTCCACAAATTGTTCTTGATATTTAGGACTTGTAACTTTTGTCATGGCATGCTTTGTGCAATATTTATTATCTTTATCTTTTTGTGATAACAAAAACGATTGTGGGACGTTTCAAGGGTAAATGTCTCTTTGTTATTTAAATGATGTAACATCTGAGTCTAACAAGTCACCAGATCTATTGGTCAACTGTATGCGTATAATATGTAAATATCCGTGCATTCATGCTTCTGTGGTTGGTGCATATTTAGATATTAATTGCAGTTTTCCAGCAGATGTCTCATAAAGGTACCAAAAGATTTATGCACAAACTAACATTTTGATGTATTCCTCTGCTCAGCCCGTGGAAACATAACAACATATAGATGGAAATCTTGTCATTTCTAAATAAGTGTATGTCTACGGTGTGTTGATCTGATACTAAAGCACTGAACTATGTCTCTGCAGGAGAAGTTCAGTCATCTGAGAGACAGAATCGTCAAAAGCAGAAAGGACTATGGTAAATATGCCTCCATGCTTAAGCTGTGCTGTCATCACAGTGAGGCTCCACAGG
Organism: Pseudoliparis swirei; assembly: GCF_029220125.1. Lineage (NCBI taxonomy): Eukaryota > Metazoa > Chordata > Actinopteri > Perciformes > Liparidae > Pseudoliparis > Pseudoliparis swirei. The sequence goes on from NC_079408.1 coordinate 8,252,650, forward strand.
GCCGCAGCTTTCCTGGAACTTCAACTTCAAAATAAATAATACGCAGTGCCGTTAAAAGCCGGGACAAGTAACCCCCTTACAATATTAAGCCGTGTACTCTAAATGGCTCAGAAACTCTTCTCTCTCCACCAGATAAAATCAACATCGTTCATCACACGCCAAGTGAGTCTTTTTGAAAAGGCATCCCGGTGTGCATGGAGGAGAAGCCTGCACGCCTTTGTCGTGTCTCCAGTCCCAGATGCAGTGGTGGGGAATTAATCCTCAGGGAAGTTATATTTAATCAAGTCCCCAGCGGATCGAGTGATTTCATTTTCTTGTTCTTTGACTGAACACTTCTCTGTTCAGCTGTGCATGCATGGATAATTTCCCTCCTGGTGTTGCAGGGAGTGAAAGTCAAAGGGGAAGCCAAGAGGCGGAGTCTGTCTTTTACAGCAAGCCTCTTGGAGGGCAGCATGTGGGTTTGCTTGAGCTTGGCACAACTAAGCATGCACGTGTTAAGTTTATGTGATACTGAATACTCAATGTCATTGGAGGTGAAACATGAAGTTACTGTAAACAAACATTAATGTCTGACAAACCAGTAACACGTGTCCATCTGAATTATTTCGCAGTCGGGTTTCTTCTCAAAAGATGACAATGTGTGAATGTATGACTGAAATCCATGAATCTAGTTTTCTATCAATGTCAACGAAACGTCATCTTCAGATTTATTCGAGCTTATGAAGTGTCACATTTTCTATAATTGCAGGTACCATCACTCTACAGAGACTCTATTCTCCCAGCAGTTGTTTCACCAGTTTAATCTGTTTGAATACATTATCTTTCATTTAACTGTATTTCAAAGTAATAAGTAATGACAAATCTTTTTAAATAAGTATATATCTTTTTAAAAAAGGATATATATATATATATATTATTACTAATAGTAGTAATATGTCTATTATTATAGTATTATAGTAGGCTGCTATATTTCAGTTGTATTGTCTCTCACAAGGTTTACAAGGGAATATATGTGTGTGTATATATATATATATACACACAACAAAAGCTGAAATATAGTATATATACCTATTATATTTCAGCTTTTATTGTCTCACAAGGTTTACAAATTCTAGCTTGAGTTAAAACAATTTAAAAAATCACACTAATAAAGCAATGTACAATATGTGTGGCATTACCTTTGTAAGCAAATGTAAATCCTCGGTCTCACTCTTTTTGCAGAATGTCAACAGAAATGTTGTTAACTTTGAAAGTCACACTTCAAGACTATTTCTGACACATTGAACTCAATGTCACCATATTGTTAATGATGCAGCGACTACAATAGTAGTAGATTTTGTTAATGCATTCTTCACACAGTGAACAAATAAATAAAGGTTACAAAATACCGTAAGGTGTGATATGTTTTCTGGGGTCAATACCCCAGCAGGCCCTGGCCTGACAAAGCCTTCGTACCTTTGCCTCTAGAGGGCGCTGTATCTCTAAATATATCCATCATGCTCACTGTGTGAAGCAAAGACATCTGTCAAGTCCAGAAGCACCTGCTGACCTCCTGATGGCTTCGAGACAGCTATGGTTAAAAAATTAAATAAATACAAATATCCATACATGTATATGAATGAAAATGGATCCTAAAAATGCACATGTAGCAGGTGAGAACATCAATCCGTGCTTCTCGCTGGTTACTAACAGGAAGCACATGTTTAATGTTGGTTTGCACCAGCCAAGACGTGTCAAATCTAATCTGCTCACCACGTATAATTGAAATAAAATCTAACGCAGCTCTCTGGGATGAATAGAAATATCCACGGAGGGGTGCGGTAACGGCAAGTGACTGTACAATTAGAGGTCAAAGGCTTAATTTTCCTGGGAAACTCATTCTGCTCAGCTGCCATGGCGCAGGCATCTGTGTGTGACAAGCGGCTTTGGAATAATCTAATAAATAACAGAGGCCTTTTAAAAAAAATCGCATTCATTGAATTACTGAATAATAACCACTTCCTCTATATATACTTGTCAAAAGTCAGAATTTGCTGTGATTTACCAAAGTATTCAGCCATTGGCACACATGCACACAGTCTATCACACACACACACACACACACACACACACAAGTGTGTTGGTGCAGCCCAGCCTGGGCCTGAATGAATGAATAAGAGCTGCATGGGGAATTCAGTGAATGCATGGCTAAATCCAAGCTCAGTCTTGAAGCCAGGGCATAGTATCTGCCAACAAAGCAGCTGGGTACACGCCGGGCAAATTTTTCTGTTCAATCATGCTCTTTGTGAATAATATGTATTAATACCGTCCCTACTTAGACCTGCCAGTTAGCCTTTGGAGATGATCCGGCTTCAGGACCCCATGGCATTTGAGGCATATGTTTGCCTGTCACCTGCTGAGTACATTTCAGGCATGGCCACCGAGATAGGCCTCGATTCATCCTGTATACAAACATCTGAGCGTTGCCACAAGGAACGATTCCCCAGTCGCAGAGAGAGACGAGCAGATAGATGGAGCGCTTTCACGGGCATGTGTCGCCCACACAGAACACGCTTCTATATGCGGGCAGCGCCACATCAAAGACGAGGGATCAAAGATTCACGGTTCAAAACCCTGTACGGTATATATCCACATCCAAACTAAAATTGGGATATCATCTGGTTGACCAAACTGACTCTTGGAGATTAAAAAAACAATAAATAAATATATATATATATATATAGCAACATTTTGCAACAAATACATCTCAATGGTTATGGTAATAAACAATGTGAAGGATGTATTTTTTATTTACATTTTTTTATGTTGAATTTTGGACTTTTACTGTTAATGATTTGATAATATAACGTTTTAATACCTTCCAAAGTCTTCAGTGCCAATCAGTGTTGACTCAGTTTACTGAATTAATTCAACTTTGGTTCGGAACTCAGCTTAAAATACATTAACAGAGTTGTTGCCCCTTTAAAGGCAGACGACCAAGCTGTAAATCGAAAAATAAAGCGAAATGACACATCAAATAGCCTTATAATGTCACGGTTAACATTTTGGAAAGGAGTTTCCTATTCACACATCCAGAAAGAGCTTGGCTGCGTTAGCTTTCATTTGAAGTGGTGTCTGTTACTTTTACCAGTCCAATCTTCACTCTACATTTCGCTTTAGTTTCTCAGCCTCCACTAACTCCTGAGGCAAATATCTGTCTCTCTCGCAGTTAAACGCTCACCAATGTCCAAGAGCTGATCGCTCACCTCACCTGTCTACCGGTCAGTGTGCGTCTGGAATCGGTGCTGATGAGAGCGGTGAGCCTGTCTGCGGGTTAGTCACTATGAATTAAACTCTTTCATATTACACATTTTAACCACATACAAAGTGCAGCTTTTAGTTTCCCTTCAACAGTGAATGAAAACCCTTTATAAACTTCCCCGTTGGATTTCTTCTTGCTCCCTATTCCGGCAGCATGCTCGGTCAGATAGTGGAGAGACCGGATTATCCAGTCAACGCATCAATAATGCTGTTATGACACAGTTCTTAACTGCGGATGGCCTCGACCAGTCGAAACATAGAAAGCCGAGCTTTCGCCTCAGTCGTCTGCTGAATCCTTCCTGCATCGCTGCTGGAAAAACACTCATGAGGGAGCAGACACTGGGATAACCAATCAGGGACAACTAGTGTACTGAAGGAGCATGCATTAACACAACCATCCAGAACTTCTCCATTATACACCGTGGCATGCATGCAACACACACACACACACACACACACACACACACACACACACACAGGAAGGCAACAACACACACCTCCCCTTCCTGCTCGGCCCTTTTTCCGACCCCAGGATTAGGGCAGAGGATTGTGCACAGCTGCTCCCCAACATCCCCGATAAAAATCAGGCAATTTCACAGTCAGTGGCATTCTTTCATCCACTAATCCACAACCCGCATACAGTACAGATGAGCCTCACTGCGATGGGAACACGCTGTTCTGAGCTGACACCCCCCCCCCCCGGTCAATGTGGACACCTTTGATTGGCTATAGAGACACTGAGCGGCCAGGCTGTAAGGAGCTGGAGCGAGAAAGAAGAGTCCGGTCCGATGCGGCATCTTGACCTTCACTTCCTTATTTAGCCACTAATTAGATTCATTATGCGTCGACCAACAGCAAGCGAGGATTACTGCTGATGCAGAAGTCAAATAAAAAGAAAAAAAAGTGTTTGAGTGACTGAGGGTGACTGAGACTCCAATAATACTGATAGGATGTTTAAAATGGACACTTTTTTGTTGTCATTCTAATCGGTGTAAGCCAGAAATGTGACTATATATCTATATATACACTCCTCGTCACCTGCCCGACAGGAGCAGCCCTCGTGTGTCGAGACATTCTTTAATATGTTTCCTAAATCATTGCAGGCTATTATTCTTCATAGTTTCCCCTCCTTTTCGAGTCATTCCCTGCACCCATTTGGTCTGACCCCAAACTTCCATTCTCCGGGTAATTGTTCAAAGCGAAAGTTCAAAGCGGGGACAATAAGGTACTTCACTGCAAAAATGAGAACAAGGGGGTGAAGAAAAAAAATATGAATCAAAAGACTCGAAATGGAATTCACTGTACAAACGGCGGGGGGAATTTCAATGTCCGCCGAGGCACAGTGGAGCTCTGTTCGGACCTCGCGGGCCGTGGGGTGAAAAGAGCAGCAGCCGCAGCAGGGTGTATCCATTCTGACGAGTCCTCACACACAGCCGAGAGCCAGAGCGAGGCCTGTTTGTTTAAGGGGAATAGACTCAGCGGAAGGATGCTAAAGCTTCAACACGATAACGGGATCATTTTTTATGGTTGATTGGAAAAACATTGGTGTCTTTTTTTTTGCGTCGATATGACAGGAACAAAACTTAATTTATTAGATGTGAATGAGCACTTTTTAAACTGGAGCAATATAGGAGAGAAACGTTAAAACACCAGATTTTAAATCGCAGTTGTTCCGTTGATAAACGACTTGAGTGCACGGAGTTGCCGTCTTCTCCCTTCTTGAATTAAAATGTATTCAGAGGGTTTGGAAATCTTTTTTAAAGAGGGCAGCACCTTGCTTATATCTCCGAGAGCGACTCCTTTATATGCACTCATCGCTTTGAGATGGTTAATGGATGTAGAGCACATTAACAACGTGATTCTGTTTCTTTTAGCTCCGAGGTGAAACCCTGGTTTCCCGTAACCTCCTCCACAAAGGTCAAAGGTCTGTGTAGAATCCAAAGCTGCACCCTTGGGACGGGTAGGAAACTGGTATTTCTCCATAAAAGTATGCTTGTTAGCATAGAGGGCTTTGAAATAATCAAATTAGATTACTATTATGTTTCTATGTTAGAGGTGTGTATTAAAGAGTTTGTGATATGTTTATGGGATGAATTATATTTTAAAAATAACCTTTTGAACCAACCATATGTGGTAGTATCATTGCATTAATTCAATGAAATATTCAGCTGTATTAGAATTAAGTCTAGTTTTCTTGAAGCCTCCAAGGTTTTTGAGATTCTGTATGAATTGTGTCAGGATGGTGTCGCTGCATTTTTTTGCTCCGTCGTTTATTGACAGTGTCATTTATTGCTGACTAATGTTAACACAAACTCTCTTGTCATTCTACCTGCTCCTGTTTGTGTTTTTATGAAACATGACTTTCATAAAGGCTTAAATAGTATTCATACGGTTGGTATCATTCTATACATTTGAAATATATCGACACATATCTGATTAATTAATTAATTTTTTCAACGTATTTGTATATATATATTTAAAGATCACACATGTACAGTTTCATTTATTTAAAGACTCCTATCCTAGAGTACAATCTTAAGACAGCTGGTCACTAAAGTGTTGAGCAAACCTCACTCAAGGACATTTGTTTAGGGACTATTTTCCGCTGCGGATGAATACACTTGGTGTGTTTGTGGATAGCTACGGCAGCAGGCTGGTATATGTTGGTTTGACAAATAAAAAGCAGTGCCCTCGTTCATTATAGTGAAGGAGCGTGCAACAGAGCGGCTCATTGATGTGTTTGTAATAGTTTTTGCAACACACAGTGGTGGAGACATCTTTTTTGCCACGAAGGGATAATTTACGCTCATGAATAGAGCGCTATGTTTCAGAGCAATAAGATATTAGGCCTTCAATACATAAACACATTTCAATGAAAGTCTGCCAATGCCTAGCAGCAGATAAGCAGACATACTATCCCATTATATAAATCATAATTATCCTTAAAATGGTGATATACGCCGAATAGTACCACTGCTACCCTATAAGGCATTAGCGTTATTCTTTTAATTAAAGTATGTGATACACACTCTTTCCCTGTTGGGAAAAGATCATTTTGTCCTATTGAGACAAAAGACTGAAAAATACTATACAAACCTCTTGTGCTTCAATATTTTCTCATTAACGAGCAAACACCCACAGCGTACTTGTTGTGCTGTCAGGTGTTGCCGCTTCATGTATCAAGAGATCAAACTGGTCCTCAAAGCGATGTCTCCAGATGAGAATTTGAACAACAAAGAAAACAGTCGAGACAAAAGTGGTACCGCAGGTGTTGCTTATTCACTCGAGTGCCGATTCAACGCGGGGCCTTGAACGCCAGTGAGAGAAGCTGCAATCGCTTTCAGGTTTATATTGCATCTCTCTCCTCTTTAATGATGGAGAAACGAGCAGCCACATCCTGATTGATGTGGGTGAAGGCCGGCAGCACCGGGCCTGATCCTCTCCCCTCTCCCCGGAGCATCTGCCAAAGGGCACAGGTACACCGTCCAGTGCCCTTGTCCCGCCCCCGCTTATTTGATCGAGGGCCAAGAGTGACCCCGCAGAGCCGGCCAAGGGCCCCTTTCTGTGGGCCCCAGGCACCCGACTCAGGGGCCCCACGCTGGCTCCTCTGCGTTTTGAAGCTTTGGGAAGATTAATAGGCCTCCTCTGTGGAGCGCCTTTGTGAGGCAGCGCCCAGGCGTGTTCAAGCTGTTGGGTTTGCAGGAGACGAAAGGAGCAGCGGCTAATTCCTCTGCAGGTCAGTTTATCTGTTCCTACTCGGGCTTTTCAATGACTCACAAAGGTCACATCCGCACTGCTTAAGCTACTGCAGGAGCCCCGCGGACAGCTCGGACTGAAACACACATCTTGAGATCGGAACAGTTCACATTTTTATTTTGTCTCTCCTCTGTCGCCGCTCGTGCCGGGAAATGGCCGGACTTCTCGATCGCCGCTTCATCGATGCTCCTTTTTGCACATTTCAACCCACTGGGTGATCCTGCAGAGCACAGCTGAACAATCAAGCGCACCTCCACACAATGCTGTTTACCAGCAGTTTAATTTGGATTATGGATTAATGGTCAAATGAATGACAACAAACATGCATATCATATTTGCACAGCCGTTTTCAGCAGAGGCTGCTAATCAGAGGCAAATACGTGGGTCACTGCGGCATTGTGGGTCCGATACAAACTCAAGCCCTGCGAATTTTAGACGGGGAGGTTTTCCTTCTCACATATTACCCCACACACCTGCCGCAAATACCAAAACCAAAGCCAAGAATTTCCTTCAATGTACTTTGAACTTTGAATTTAAGGAGATTTCTTTTTAAGCTAAAAGTTTCTGGATTCTATGCAAAGGCTTTTGGCCTGAAACCATTTTAATGATTTTTCTTCTCACTTGGTTGCAGGTGAGGGCCTTGTCACGCCTCCAATAGTGCAGCCACCAATAACAGTCTCCCTCGCCTTCATCCCACACACACACACACACACACTTCTGGCTTCTCCAGGTGCCAGGGTGTGAAGGGATCAGCCAATCCCAGCACTCGTCTGAAGCTGGATGGTGGCCATGGTGTTATTAAAAACTACGGGTGAGCTTTGCTGCTCGCCTCTTCTCTGCACTCCAAACACTTTATGAAGAAAAAAAACGTATGAAACAAAACAGCATTGAGTAGTGGGTAAGCTTCCCAGAGGAGCCAAAAATATGAAATATGAGTTTTGTGTCCAATATACCAATGCAATGAATCACTCTTACCATCCATTTGCATGCACTTATAAGGAATCAATTCATGGGTCATCAGTGCAGATTGATGTCTCCATCTCGCTGCTCTCTGTGTCCAATGATAATCTTCACTGATATTATTTCCATAAACATCATTATCAGATCGAGACGTACTATGTCCTCACTCAGGACTACTGGGAGAGCTGAAGTGCCTTTGATGAGATGAGATCACATTTTAGAGGAAGCTGCCTGCTCTTTGCCTGTAGCCAAAAACACCCTAATTGTGTTTTGTCCCATATGTGAATTATTATTAACGACGATTCATTTACTACACTTCCTTTGCCAATTTCCTAAATTAAAAAAATACCATGTTGTGATTTACAGCGCAACCCCCCCATTTTCAGCACCGGCTTCCAGCGTCACCATGGCAACTTCCAATCAGCAAGGATGGTGGAGCCTGCCGGCCGTGTGTTTGGCGCGAGGCTCTGAGAGGCGCAGGTGGAGCACATATGGAACAATGGCCTAGCGGAAAAAAAAGGGAAAAAAATGAAACACTCTGCCCGCCTGTTTGTGCCAGCAGTGCCCATTTTAATCCCACCGTTACCTTCTAGTGCTCTCTGATGGAGACGTTCTGCTGCAATCACAGCCTCCGACTGCTGCTGGGCCCATGCCAGACGTTCACTTGACAACGCTAGAGCTAGTGTGCTTTTTATAAAACAAAGTCTCCAAGATTCCAGAGACTTGATGCACAGTGCATCTCTTAAACATTTAATGTAATTGCTCCTCACCGTCCCTCACTGACACATCCCTGACCTTGGCTGATCTTAATGCACGGAGATGCTTCTTCCCGATGCCAGTTTCATGAAGCGTTGTCCAGTTGGGAGCTAATATCCACGATAATGGATGTTTTACTGCGTTAAGGTTCATCCATGCCCATACATACATCGAGGCTGGCTGTTAATGGTGTTTGTGCCTCATATGGCTGTAATTGGGGAAGTAATGTTATGGAAATCACTTGCATGTGCAGTAAATAAATCAATCATCCAAGGGGCCTTATCTATCACTGCACATTTAAGCAGTCAGCTCCTATGTAGGTTAATTAAAGCACAATGGCCGAGGAGAGGACCTGGCACCCGTCCTGCTTATGTTTAAGCCTTCTCCGGGCCCGCTGGGCTGGAGCTTTCTACAGCCGGATGAAATTTGCCCATTTTACCCCCACCCCCAGCTGAATAGATAAATCATCTGTAAGGGCCTCAGCTTCGACCCTAAATTCCATTAACAATGGTGTTTGTCCGCAAATACCACAAATAATTGCTGGATGCTCTTCAAAGCAGAAATGGTGTTTCTTTGCACTTATCTGGGGGCCTATAGCGCAGACTTTTGTAAGTCACTTCATCTGGTTTTGGAACAAATCGATTAAGATGTTGTGCCACATCCAGCATGGTTGTAGGAGGAAGTGCGCCACCACTCATTCACGTTTATGTTTGGCCTGAGCTGCGAGATAAGAATGAATGGCCTCTGTGGGGGAGGTTGGTTTGGTGACAGAAATGTCAAAGTTCAAACAAATGTTGGCTATTTTTCAGATCAGTGTTGGAAAGTATGAGCAAGGATAACATTCAAAAATTATAGGTACTTACCTTAATGAAGCTTCCATACTCATAACATTTTCTGAGCTAGGCATCAGGGCTGGAGGTCTGAGGAAGCCAAAGAGAAGGTAAATACACCTTCCGATTACTCACACTCCCTGGTAGGTTTAGAAAAAACATCATGGTTGGGTTAAAATAAGTACACGTGTTACGTAACTTAAGCTACATTGCTCTGGGTGTCATCCAGCCCCGTCTCCTTCACTGTGCCTCCTGCCTCAAAGGCCGACCTCATTGGTCTGGCCTCTGTCAGGTGTCACATGTCTGGTGGGCCGGCCTCCTGCCATGGCCTTGCTGATTCTGTACACACAACATCTATTGCTTCTGTCAATCCGGGGAGAGAGATCCTCCTCTGTGGCTCTCCTGAAGGTTTCTTCCCTTTTTCCCCCGTGAAAGGATTTTTTCTATTTTTCTATTTATCAGTTTTTCCTGATCCGATGTGAAGTCCTAGGACAGTGATGTCGTATGTGTACAGACTGTAAAGCCCTCTGAGGCTAATTTGAAATTTGTGATTTGGGGCTGTATAAAATAAACTTAATTGAAAATTGAATTGAATTAAAGGAGTTAATTGAGATCACAGTGCATCTCGTAGACGCTTTTGAGGGAATTATGTTTTGGTCTCAAGATGCCCATGACCACTACCTCAGCATTGGGATGCGATGCCCTCAGAGCGAGACCAGGCTGTACATGTGGTGAGTGAGCCTGCAGTCACCTGCTTATGTTCACCAGTGCTAAGCTAAAGGTAGCTTTTAATGGTTAGTGAAGAAAAGAAAAAAAGCTTTGAGGATTTGAGGTTGTTTCATAAAAGCACGTTTGACAGAACCGCCCAAACTGATAAATTACAATCTGAAATTAACGTCATATCTCCTGCTCAGAAACCTTTTACATGTGTGGTTTCACATCAGTGTCATGCCAATCTTCTCTCTCGCCCTGGGAGGATCAGAGCGGAGCGACCGCGCCGATACAACTCCTCGTGGCCCTCGGCTGTCACTGATAACGACTGTGTCTCATTATCCGCCTTGTGGGGGCCACGGAGGCAGCGGCGACCGTAAACACCGACCTCCTATCCTTCCACAATGGGCCGTTCGCAGACAAAAGGCACTCTCGAAAAGCTTGAACTCAAGCCAACAGCTCATTCATGTTGCCATGTATGGCAGATGTCTCGTTGAGCCTATGGAAGGTTTCAGATCTATGTTGCTCATACAGACGGGCAAATGCAATGCGAGTTGGCGTCTTTCGGCCTCTGCAGTATAATTAGAAGTGGAGGTATTTTATTATGTCGTATCGATGTGGCGGTGTTCTCTGCACTTCATCAACGAATATCGTTGTTGAGTTGGGATCAGAAAAGCGAGCCTCACATCTCATTGACTTACTGAGCACTTTGTCTGGTCACTCTGTGGTCAAAGATAGATTATAAGACGTCATATTTGCCGGCTTGAGATACTCAAATCTTTTTATATTGCTTTAAATGTAATATATTTCGATTTTGAATAATTGGTCAGACAAAACATGGAATTTGTCATTATGAGCTCCAGCAAATCGGGATGGTTCATATGTTTTCTTACCGTAATATTGTCAGTCTGTTTTTCCGTGGTGTAATTATTGTAATTTCTGTTTACTCAATACTGCACATACAACATCTGTTGCATCCTGGAAAAGGGATTCCTCCTCCTTTGCCCTCCCGAGGTTTCCTCCTCTGCCCCGTCAAAGAATCAAGTGTAAGAATAGAGGTCATCATGCGCTGCACAGATCAAGGAAAGTTACATTTTGAGCCATATAAAGAACATTTAATTGGTTTAACTTGCCTATGTTTTAATCTTTTTTTATGTTCGAATAAAGGAAAAGTGTGAACCTTTGAATCTTTGCTTATCCCTGTTCAGGGTTACAGAAGTTGGAATGCATCCCAGCATGCAAAGCGTGCCAGGAAGAGAAACATAGTTCACCAGTCTATTGCAATACTGTATATATTTAGCTTAAACAAGCTTTGACTGTCCGCACCACCTGAAGGAATCCTACACACACTGATACAGCAAGCATGGTTGAAATAAGGATTATCAAAAGCCAAACTACAAAAGGTTGCATCGCTAACGGTTGATTGACAATGTTTTTATCCTTCTGACGCCTGCAATAATAGCCACAACGCTCAACAACAGGAATTCATACTAAGAAGTATCACTGTGTGAAATTGAGAAAACAATGGCATCATAATCAGCACACAGTTAAACATCTCCCTCAACAACCAGAGCCATTATTAAAAAGGCGAACAAATTAATCATGACTGAGTGTGGCACCCCGTTCTCATTAGAAAATCATATAGATTAAATGTTAATCATAGCTAACTCTATAGCAGTGGGTTTCTGCCAAGATGACAGATGGACCATTAATGAGAATAACGAGAGGATCTTAGTCTATACACGGATATGGAGATGCAACAACAATCATAACACCATTCTTGGCTTCCAAAAAACTGTTATTTAGACAGAAATAGAAGAAGATAATCAGCATGCATATGCAGAGTATCTTCTTTCCCAAAGTCAAAGAGTATGTGTGAAAAATGTGTGAGATGAAGGCATGTTTTAGGATGTTTTTATGGAAGCCGCATCCACAGGAGACTGAGGGAAATTGTTGGTAACACCTGTCACACACATTCACCATCAGATATTAGCATCCGTCTCTTTTACTGGTCTGTGAGAGACGAATAATTACTCTTGTTTAAAAAACGTCCGATTAGCACTAACCAGGTTATATTGGACATCTGTCTCTGATGCAATTGGCTGCCATCACATCGCGCTTCATTCTATGGCTGAAGCACACCAGCGTGACAGGCGTTCAGAAGCGCCGCCGCCGCTCGGCGACGTCGGACTCCGGCGTGCCGGTTGGAGTGAGTCAGATGAAATTGTACGAGATGAAAGTTGAGGCGAAAACAGAACACATATGTCCATGCGTGGCACTCAGTGGCATGCTATTGGCACGGAGTTTTCATCAGGTCTGACGACATATGTTTAGAACTCAGGAGGCTTTGGGCAGGAGGGAATAGCGCGGCGTTTGAAGTCAACTGCCGCATTCAGCAGAGGAGCGGCGCAGTTGTGTGGAGATGCTCTCTTGTTCAAAGGGATGGAAGGTACCGCTCCGGGGAGCGTCCGACATCAAGAGCTGACCCCGGCACTGTTTCCCGCTACCTTCTGCCATGCGTCCCGCCGCCGTATGCTGTGATTCCCAAAGACCGGCAGGCCTGTGCCATCTGGCCTCACTTCGGATTCCCCGGACACATATTGGGAATCCAAACTATGCCACCTCCCCGTCTCTCCCGACCCTCTGCGCTCTCTCCCTCCGGGTCGTCTCGGCGCCTCCACTTCATCCCTGCTTGAGTGTTGGCTCAAGTGGAAGGGGTCTGCTCTCCAAGTGATCCCAGTTGCCCTTTTCCTCTTTAATCCTCTTGTGATGGGATCCAGTAGGAGCCCTTTAAATTCAGAGGGAAACGTTCGATATTTTTTAAGATGAAGGAAAATCCCCGGTGGGTACTCCACAAAATGTAGTCTGTCTCTGACCTAGGGTGCTTGGTTCATTACATGACCTTCAGGCTGCTTTCTTTCTGATCTGCTGCTCTTTAAACAAACCTAGAAATGTCACTCTCTCAGCCACAAAGCCACAATGTACAAAAGCAACGTCTCAGTTTAAGAATCTCATGCTACACATTGGTTTTCTGCGACATCCTTGCCATCCTTCCCGCTTTAAGAGTGCTGATTGTGGCGTTAACATGTTTACAGAGACACTAAGAAAAGAGGCTCCAGGAAGAGAGTGTTGGTGGGCTGTACAATATGTCCTTTGGCAGTGCCACAGATTTCACACTCTTTTTGTCTCTTTCTCTTCCGCTCCTCCGGGCGTCGCCTCAGTGGGGACTTCGATTCCCTAATAACTGGGGAATCAAAGTTGGACAGCGCCACTGCTGCGATTCATAAAGGAAGCAGTGGAGTGGCTGGCCATTCATTCATCCAGACCCATTACGACATATACCAGATGGACACTGCACGTCACCGGGTGACATCGCAAGACAGCCGCAGCCGCCTGCCTGCCCGGCTTGAAAAAGATGAAAGTTATGAGGAAGACGGGAGGCAGGTTGCGTCAAACAGAGACAGATCTGATCAACAACTGCACAGAGATGAAATCAAAGTGATTGAAGCATGTGGCGTGAGGCATCTGGTATTCCAGCAAACAGAAACCAGCGTAGCTGCCAAAGCTTTCGGGGGAGAGTAGCCTCCCCCGCTCAGCGGCCTCAAGCCAGTGGAAATGCTACTGGCTTGTGTTTTAAATCCACAAGAGGTGTATTGTTTGGCTGTGTTGTCCTTAGGTTTATTCTATTTTTGGGGGAGGGGGGGGGGGGGTGGGGAGTGGAGACACGAGAGAGGCGTGTGACAAAAGTCCTGGGCTGGTCTCAAACCTGGAATTCATGCTTACGTTGTACACGCAGACCTCCAGGCTGCCAGGACGCCCCCCCCCCCCCCCCTGTGCTAAGTTCCTAACACAACAAGTCTATAAACGGTAGCTTATTTATTAAAAGTAAATCAATAGCAAAGGTGACATTATGAATTTGTGCTCGCTGGAAAGACGCCAGTGCATCTGCTCACATCCTGGGCCCCCTTCTCTTATCTGCAGCGGGAGCCGAGATCTGACAGCAGATCTTCAAATGGTCCTCTTTCAAACAAGCCGCAGAATCCCAACACATTTAAATCAGAATTGATGTAATGTGGGTTTATGTGTGGATAACAAAATAATGCACGGCGTATCTATGTACATCGGTACGTGGCGTGAAAGAACCTGTCAAGCCCTCCCAGTATTGATTTTACATTTCATACTACTTCCTGCATGGAGCACTGTGAGCATCTGATCCCCTAATCTCAGAATGCCAGCTTTCACTCAATGTCATCTGCCAATGAGCTGCAACCAGGCGCCCATCCTGCCTCTGGCACCAGAACTGCATCCATCCAGCTTGTGTGCGCTAATACCCGCCGTTGCTAGGCTACAACAAGAGGAATCAAATTTAGGTGGCTTCCACAGCTGCGCTGTACTGTTGTGCACCGAGGGATGTGCATGGCAGCGTTCCCAGTATGCACCTGGATGGAATGAAACGGGAAGGAGTGGAGACATCTAATCTGCTAGGTACAGTTGTGGCTGTCTGCCCTGCGTTTGCCCAGAAAATATGTCCAGAAACAGGAGGAAATGACATTTCACATTATAGATCTTCATATTTGTTTTTAGGAAGCCGTGCACTGTCGACCAAGTAAATGTTGAGTTCTTCTGACAGGAAGGTCAGCGGGGGACTTGAAAGTATTGGATTGGGGGAAATGGGGTTTTATCTGGAAACTGTTAGCTTCTGGTCTGATTGCGAGCACTTTTCTAAAATGGTGCCCACGAGGTGTTTAACTGAGCCATGTGATAAACAGAAACATATGTGATCCAGTGAATCTCGCAGGAATCTTGTGATAACACAAATCTATAGTGGTTCGGTTTTCTCTACGGAGTCATAACGTGGCTGCTTTTAAGCTTTCGCTGATCTGACTTTGCACCACAGCCATGACGGAGTCCTCTTTTCATCAGTTCATTGCATCACTAAATGCTCATATCTGAGAAACAACTGGGTTTTGATCAATTGTCTGCAAAGAGTCTCTCCAATACGCCAAAAACCATAGCGGGCTTCACCACAGCCGACTTCCTACATCTTCGGTTCAATGGAGACTCAATGTTCAGTGAGTCGGGCTGCTCAAACATTGTTAATCGGGGTTCACACAACTGTATCAACATCTTAACAATCATAATTCCAAAGACTCGCCAAAGGGTGAATTATTAGAGAATTATCTTGAAAAACATGAACAAGACTCTTGTGAAACCGGCCTCAGCTGAGAGGAAACGGTAAATAAACATCTTACATTTCTGGGCTTAACTCACAGTCCAGTGAACCCTGGGGAGTATTAAGGCTGAAAAAGACCATTAGCATTATGGGATGCATCCTTTAAATACGATGCGCCCCAAGACAATTCCCTGCTGTTCACACACATTTTTAATAATACTTAAATCAATAGACATTTTTTGAAGCTTTCTTGAAGGAAATTACACTTTCGTTTTTTTTGACTGGATTAATCACACAAGTGAGTGCTGACTGCTTATTGGCAATTACGTTTCCTCCGCACACAGAGAGTCCGATTCCCCTCTACAGTCTTCATGCTTTAAGTTAAGCTTTCCTGCTGCTGCGGGTAACTTCATATTATTTTAGAGACAGAAAAGTGATATTGATCTTCTCCTCTAACTCTCAGCAGGAAACTCAATACGCTGATTTTAAATATGTCAAAATGTTTAAAAGACAAATCTAAATAGAACGTTGATATAAGATACCGCCAGATGTTGATCTAAATTCAAGAAGTTTGAACTGGGTTAAGCCAAATGCACTCTGTGTACATATCTAAAACTAATTCCTTGTAAAAGCCAACATCACTCAAGTTTGACTCGAAGAAAGAATGAAAGTGAACGCAATCGTTCAAAGTCTATTTCCTATTTTTTTCCTTTCGATAATCCTTTTTCACGCGTTACTTCAAAGCTGGACTTAACTGGTGGGTGGAGTGCAGTCTGTCAATGCACACTAATAAATGCACAAATACACTTTCATTTGAAAAAGGGCCAAGTTTCTGGACTTTGTGGACCCTCCCCCCTCTTAGAAAGCCAAACGCATCATCTGCTACAAATAACTTCCTCACACAACGTACGTGGATCGGCATTGTGCTACCAAACAGTTACGATGCCGGCATCTCCAAAGTACATCGGGGTCCAATAGAAGCTGCATATTTGACTCATATTTTGTTGGTTTCTCCCAAAAGTGCAAAATAAATCCTTTCCCTCCTCCAGGTCCGAACAGATGCTGGTGCCTCCACGCTGCCAGCTCTCCCGATGGCAGAGAAGATGACAGGAGCTGCCAAAAAAGTCAGTCTCCTTCAGCAATGAAGGTTCAAGTGCATGCTCTCTTGGAAACAATTAACTATTTAATATGTCAAATACCTGGCATATTAACATGGTATATATAAAATGTGCATGTGATTAATTTCCATTCCTGTTTCCATGAGGAGAAAGAACATTCACACCTTTTCTCTCATCTGTAAGCCTAATTGTTTTTGGGCTTTCGGAACGGGAAAGGTGAAATGATCCGGTGAAGGAGAGCTGGCAGAGCGAGGCAGTGGGATGATTTTTGTTTTCGTTTTGTTGAATTGTAAAAAAAAGTATTAATGATAGGCATTATAAAAGCAGTCACTTTGAAGTGTCTGAAAATGTTTTTGGTACTTTGAGTCCCCGACACATTCAACCCCACTAATGTCCAAAAACACTAATATCTCTCATGCGTTCATGCAAACCTTATGTGGGGGTAAAATAACCTTATGACTACATGTATATCCATTTTATGTTACATTATACATACACGCTGCTATGTTTCAATGTTAAACTTTTGAACCCACCACATTTATTTTACATGTGTGCTCCTTACGTGTTGATGTGTATATAAATTATCCAATATTGTAATGCATGATGTTTAATGAGTACATTTTCTTATAGTGGTGCATTTAACGCTTTATTTAAGTCAAACACTTTTGTTTTAATTTATTATTTTTACATTTTGATATTAATACTTTTATTAATATGAAACTATTTAAATATTTCTTCCAACTCTGTTGATGAGAAACTCAACAAGGATTCAGATCTTTCAGGTAGAGGACACATCGAGGTTTCCTTTGGCAATTCTTTCATAATTATTAATTGTTTTTAAATACCCTCAGGCTGTCATATCAATGTCTTTCCTTATCGTGTTCTATTGCAAGATTGGGGACAATGCTGAAATTAAATAATATAATGTCCAGTTGTAATGCATATTGTCTAATGACATGTGTTCCAAGTAAAGTAAAACAATACTGAAAATTGAAAAGACATTTGATTACCAATAAAAGCATCTCAAACTTGATGAAACTTATGTTATCGGGATTATCTTTGTTATCAAAAAAGTTTTTCAAAAGCGATCAATAATGGAAGAACAAAGATAAAGCATGTTAGAAATGTTCAAATTTAATTAATTCCATTAAATAAATAGAAATATAAAATATGCAGAATATTAATGAATGGATGGAGACATCTTCAGAATGACTGCTGTTGGAGAGCTTTTGAAATCAAATACTGCCTATGGGAACTGGCATATCTGAAGACCTACAAGCTTCTCTTTCACACACATAGACACGCACACACACACACACACACACACACACACGCACACACTCAGTCTCACGCCCCATGTGAACACTCATCTTTTACGAGGGGAGAGCTGCAACCGTGCGTGATTGTTTTAGAGAGGCTGCCCTAAAGGCACGTTATCGCTCAATGTGGGACTGCTTCTCCCAGTCATACGTCCCCTCTTGTTGATTGTGCAGCGTGGATCAGCGTCAACAAAGGCATCATTAGTGGGGCTTTGGTACCCACCAGGCCTGGGCTAATTATGAATGGGGGGCCCGGTAATAATTTAAGGGCCCATCGGTGCAGCTTGAAACTGAAGAGAGAACTTCACAGATTCAGTGGCGGCGTGCTCGGCCCATCTGCCTTCGTTTCCCAGCCACCTGCCTGAAGATCTGACCCACGTCAGCCGCGAGGATGGAGCACCATTATACACAAGAGAGAGGCGCAGGAAGCATATGGGATTTATACATCGCTTTTAAAAGAATGATTTGCAGTGGTCATTAAAAGCTGTGGACAATTACCAGGTTAGAGCACGATGGCCTGCCTAGTAAATTGTATGAAAATGGTTAATTCTGCACTTTATTTCAGGATCTGCAATTGAAGCATTTCCCCTCTCTCACATGCTGGAAGGGGGAAAGTGGCATCCGCAGACCAGATCCGTTGTCACACACGCACACATACTCATATTTGCAATTAGAACTACGGATTTGAGGAGAAATATTACAGATAGAATAGTCGGAAAAGGCTGTTCTCGGTAAACTGTAGTCCGATGAAAAATCTAAAACATGCTCAAATGTGTAGAATTGTGGTTTTGCATTGGTGGTAATGTTGTAGTTGGTGAAGATGCATTGAGAAGTGATCATTGTTTCTGCCAGAAGAGGGCAGTATCCATTTTCTTAATCACATCTCAAGTGAGCCCCCTCTATGCCAAAGCAAGCACACATATTGCTCCGGCTCCAAACCACACAAAAGAGGGAATTTGAAAGTAAACAAATGAGCCCGATGGGATGATCAGCATTCCCAGATTTGAAGCACAAACTCTTTTCCCATGGAGCGGGCTCATAACTACAACACAGGCCTTGTAGTTATCTCTCAGCAGTTTATACAATTGGTGACGAAGCTCTGATTTACAAGACCTTGTAAAGAAAATACAAATGAAATACAATCCAAGGGGAAACAGGGTGAGAGTAAAATGCAATTTTGGGATGTTCTGCAAGGTTGAGGAGCCACAATGGCTCACATTATATATATATAGATGTTGAGCAGTGCCTCTTTACTTTTAGTTTCAGATACTGTACGAGATCAACTCATTTGAAATGTGAGCCATTTGGACAAACTTAAGCCATAAAGTATTCATGAAATCCTGAAATGCAAATCAAAGATATGGTTTTCCCTCCAGATGCTGATGAATAACATGGTCAAACATAAAGTATGTTCAGTGACTCTGTAGCAAGCCAAGTGTTATTTAACTCAAGACGTTATTTTTCATCAAGTCGACATCCACCGAGTTCGGTGATTATACCCGATGATGGAAAGACATCGAGCTCAGTTTGAACTATATTCTCGAAATCCAAAGTGAATGTTAATTAATACCAGTCCGCCTAGGTCACTCATTATTATTTAAGCTCTAATTTGGGCCTAAACATTTCAGAGTCTTTTCTGAATGGAGCAGCTAATTTGAAAATAATCTAGAGTGGCACACAGCTTTTGTCGACAATGACATCACCCTGTGGATTATTCACGCAGCTTGCAAAGAGGGTTCCCATCGATAGGTTCGCTAGTAGTTATAAGAGCTGCCTCGGGGCAGTCCTTCCTCTTTTGTTTTCTTTTCGTCTTTTTTTTTCACTCAAATTCTTACGCCGAAACACATTGTGCGGGTTTTTCTTTAAGCTCTCAAATGCGACATTTTTTACGAGACCGCGTGCGACAAAAGGCCCCGAACGCACACTGTTGGGATGTCTCCCTCCAGAGAGCTGGTCATATTTGTGGTTTATAATGCATAGTTGCGGTGAGGATCCGCCTCCCCTCTCCGATCCAGAAGCAGTACGCTCGTGATTATGAGGAAAAGGGGAACTGAACACTGAGTCACAAATACACACGGCTGGTTTTGATCTGGATTCAATGGCCTGGAATAACTGGCCCCTGAAGAGCTCTGGTGTCAAATGGGATCTGTGACAGCGAACAGAGAAGATGGATAAACATGCCGCATTTAACATGTGGACATAACACCTCCCCCTCGCACCATCTGGAGGAAAACAACCTCATCTTCAACCAAAAATATCTCGTTTTGGTTGCCTTTCATAAACTTGAACTCGTTACGGATTCTGATGCGACCGCCGATTCTCAATAAGCTCCATTCCTGTAGGAACCTTGAATACAAGCATTGACATGTTCTTTTTTTAAACAACAGGCAGTCTACCGATGCATCGACAAGTCGGCTGTCTCCTCGCTCCCTTTGAATCGTCCCCTGCTTTGTGAGGGTGTTTGGAGGCAGGTCAAAAGGCCCCTTTCAAGCCAACTCCTCACCGACTTCCCAATGAATTCCCAGGGTCCATCAACCTGCAGGCGCTCCCATACGAGCTAACCAATGATTACACCTTGAGGGGGAGAGGGGGCGGGTGGATGAGGCGGAGGAAGAGAGACTGGTGAGAGACCATCCCCAGTACACTCACACACATACACACAACCACCCCCCCCCCCCCCCCAGATTGGAGGCAGGTGCAGCAGCAAATCAAGCCTCATTAGCTGCACCTTCTGCTGGCGTATACCGTGGACAGATGGAAGCTCGCCCTCACATGTTACCTCACATCAGATGGCAGTTGGAGGAGGGTGGCTGGGGGGTAACGGGGAGGTACACTTGCCCCCTTCTACTGGCGCAACTTCCGCCGCGCTACAAGATGCCCCTGAGCACCGATGTAGCACCGGAATGCTTCATAACCTTAATCCTGCTGGCAACCACCAGTGTCCAGAGAATATCTGACATCAGATGTAACTTATTCCCCCGTCAGGCCCTGGTTAGAGAGGTGCATTCCTGGCCCAAGGAGGAGTCATGGACCTGCAGAGGCCCCCGTGGTTGCCTTTCTGATAAATCTATGTAAAAAGAGCTGGGATATGGTGTGCGTGCGCAGGCATGTGATATGCTAAAACACACGATGGGGCCACCAGGTAAGCGACAGAGCCTCGAGTGCAGAGTATCGTATCACCCTCTTGTCCTCATGGCACCGACACATAATCCCGAGCAGCTAATTGAGGGAACGGTGCAAATCATTGGTGCAGGGCCCAGTGTCAACACCTTCTTCAAGGTAACAGCAGATATATGCCCGTCCTATCGGGGACGTGGGCAAGAAGTGTCACGGGGAGGTCACGTGCAAATCAATTGCGTCTGTGCGACAAGAAATACAGTGCTTTTTCCGCACAGTGAAAAGTCGGCAGAACTGGAAGGATTTAGGATGCTGGAATTTACGTTTGAGCCCCTGAAGGTGCCGTGGGTCGAATTCAGTGACTCACCCAGGAAGAAAGACGCCCACTTGACAGACGGCAACCCAGTCGCACTCCAGCTTTCCCTGAAACCTCGAGTAAAATGTCCAACGAAACTGGTCAAAGAAAAAAAGGCATCGGTTCAAGGAGAAAGAAGTCACAGGACTGAACTTCTACTGGAAAAGCACGGTGCGTCAACATCACAGGTAACTTAGAAGTGATTATTCCAAATAAAAAGGTCAGGCTCAAGTTCTGAGTGTGTTTTTTTTTGCCAGTCATTCTGTATAATGTATACAACAATCTACATTCTCAAAATGTAGATATCTGCCTATATTATACAATTTTGGTTTAGGATTGCAGAGGTGGGGATCGTGAAACTCTTAAAAGGGTGTTGGTGGTGTTGCAGGAAGAATGAGGACAGTGCCACAATGGGTACTTTGTCTAGACTTGGTAGCTAGCAGAGGGAGGGAGGGATGGAGGGGAGGGAAGGAGGGAGGGAGGGAGGGGTATCCGCGGTGGGAATGGAGCTGCGGCATTAGTGGATTGAACTGAAGTAGTTGGCTGGAATGTTCAAGTTTTGGGGATTCTGCAGTGCAAACCACAGCGGGATATTTATTCCTTGTAACACAGCGAATGGCTCTCGTAGGGTTAGATAGAATTGTGTCTTGAATCTGCTCTCCTCAATACTTTTATAAAAAGAATATATCAATAATTATGTGGAATTGTTTAGTCTATGAAACTTTAAAAAGTAATTGTCAAAAAAAGGCATTGACAAGTTCACAGAGCCAAACCAGATATTCAGTTGTATATATGTATATATATATATATATATATAATTTTATTTTTTTAAAGGATGTAATCCTGGCTGGAAACATTACAATTGTTTCACTATTTCTTCTTGAAAAATAATAGGATTTATTTGATTATCCCCAAATGTTTCTGTTAATTGACCAAGTACCACTCACACTGGGAGCACCATCATTAAAGCATTTTAG
The DNA here is from genome assembly GCF_029220125.1 of Pseudoliparis swirei. Taxonomy (NCBI): domain Eukaryota; kingdom Metazoa; phylum Chordata; class Actinopteri; order Perciformes; family Liparidae; genus Pseudoliparis; species Pseudoliparis swirei. Next base: position 8,275,022 of record NC_079408.1, read on the forward strand.
CCTCTTTCAGCTCACTAATTTTGGTTTAGAGTTTATTGCCCTACCCCCAAAATTGCAAAAAAAAGAAAATATCTTTGCAGGTTTAAGATTGCATGAAAAAAAAAAAGTCTCAATTAAATCTGTTCAAAATGGATATAGATTCCATGAACAATCCATACTGAGTTATAACTTGCAGTATAAATCATGGCAGGGTGCCGTCAGATTATTATTCCAACTGAAAGCCATGTTGTTTGACTGGTCTTAACACTCCGTCCTTCCTCCTTCCTTTTCCGACAGCGGTGTCACACGGACGGGACATCGAGACGATCGTTTAGCGCGCAACTTGAACATAAATATATATTTTTTAAATTGAAGCCTTTTCGAGAGGCAATGTCAAAATCTCTGGCAACATTTGTGTTTGTGATGTCAAGTCCTTGTGTTAATGAACTGCGTCCGTCTTGAAATTTTTTAACAACGTTCATTTCAATCAAGCTGCTGAGGAGGTACTTCTGTTTGGCTGGGAACTAATGAAGAGAAACAGACACACATATGGGACTCTTTCTTCCCCCTCTTTTTCCTGTCTTATCCTTCCATCTCCACCCAGATCTGTATGCCATATGGGAAAGTGAGGATGAGAAGATCCAAGAGCTCAGTTCATGTTCGGTCTCTCTCCAAATGCAGCTGAAAGAATCAAAAAGTCTCCCACTCATGGGCACATCAAAGTGAAGGTTACACTCGCAGCCCTTTTAATGATGGTCTTTTTTTTGGATGGGTTTTGTTTAATTTAGAGGGAAATCGTCATTATTCATCTGTTGCCCGTTGCCAGGTTTGAACACACGGCGCCATATGTCGGATGCTGCGTCGCTGCCTTACTTCTAAACCAAGGATTTTAAATGTCATTTTGAGATGCTTCACCACCAGACAGCCTGTTTCAGGTGGGCTCATGGTCTTTATCAATGTTAAGCTGCAAACAGTTGGACAACCCCTCATGCAACCTTAACCTTGGAGGTAAAAGCCAAAAAAGGTTCAAACCAAGAACTCGTTTTGTATCGGTCTCCCAATTCAAACATCTTGGTCCAAATCCGTCACAGGTTCCAGCTTCAGAGGAGAATTCTCACTCGATCATATGGATGTGCTTCAGCCAAGCTGAAGTCTGGAAGCTATTAACAGAGAGTACAGCGGTGCTGCAGCAGAAAGTACAGTAAATGTTAAGCAGGTGAAGGATTTTAATGCTGTAATGATGTGAATTTTGCTCATCAATCTTCCACGGAAAAGAAAGGCCGTTTTCAAGGCCGTTATGTTCAAGCTTTCCTTTTATCTCTCACTCTGGAAATCCCCTTAATGTCCCTTTAAAAATGCAACCGGAAATGTGCTGTCGGGTCCATATCTGTCTGGAATACATACAGCAGGGGTACACGAGGCAGATGTTTATACATGCCATGCTTCAGATACCAACACAACCCTGCCTGCATTAAATACATAAAGAAGCTTCCCCACAACATAAACAATTATTCCTTCCAGTGTTTTCACAGGTGCAATATTAATCTGCCACAGTCTATACATTGCGCCATTCATCACATCATTAGACTTCCGTGAAGTAGATTGCCTCCTTATTGGTTGTCACTTCAACTCTATGCCGTCAATGAGAGAAGCCCCTTCTGCCGCCCGTCCCGTCAGCCCGTCTTTACTTTGCATACCTGCCAACACAGCGATGAAGAAATTACCCTAATCATCACGGTAATCAACATCAATAATTATTGACAGTGCCACAGACCGGAGGGAACGGTGGACAAAAGAGTTGGTTTCTTTGTTGAGCGCTTTGATGCCAATTTCCTGGAAGAAGTGTCGCTTCCGCTGCTATAAAGTCAGTCAACGCGCTGTTTAGAGCGAGGTATCAGAGCCCGAGTGATGTCACATACTTACTAATGTAGAGTGCCACCAGCAACAGCGGGTGACCACGCCCATCCAACACACACACACACACACACACACACCAGCACTGCCACCCCCTGCATCTCCACTCTGTTTGCCAGGAGTGCACCTGCAGCTTATTATCCAAGCCTTTGGGTTTGTAATGTAGCACAAGTGCTAAAGTGCCATGGCACCATTGTAACACACACACACACACACACACAGAGTAAACAAACATTAACAGGCACCAAAATGGGCATACACACTTGCAGATGTGCGATGATTAATTAACACTATGGTATGGTGGGTACATCCTAACCATTGTTCTCTCCCGGTGTTGGAAAACACAAGGAGCACACCGCTTATTTTTAAGAATTGACATATGTTGATACATCAGCCTTATATTATTCTTATACCCAATTTCCTAGATTTCTTTCTCTGACATGATGCTCTAGTAGTGTGCTGTATAAAATACAGAGTTCCCATGTTGTTTTCATATGCAGATTAGCTGTTGTGGTTTTTGGTGCAAAGGGGCTTTTCAAAAAGCAAATGAAGCTCGTTGTACTCGCATGTTGCCGTAACATTCAGACAAAGCATTTTTTTTTAAAGGCCCGCTCCTTGCCTCTGTTGATCACGGGGTGTTGGTGCACACTATTAACCACTGCGATGTGGTTTAATGTGATGTATGCTAATATGGTACAGTGCGAAGTGATGTCATAGAAAACCGAGGGGAAAAAAACGTGCCTATTCTGGCGAGGTGCCGGCTCGCTGGCTGACATTGAAAAAGAGAGCGCAGAAAGTCCCACACGCATAACTCACGGAGACACAACCGGGACAGCAAACTGCTTTAATCAGGATGAGAACAACAGTCACGTGACACCTGGCACTCACACCCACGAGGACAGCGCCAGGAACCAGTCACCAAAATAGACAAAGTCTTCTGTGGATCCAGTGAACATTAATATAAATGTCTAGTTGGTATGCATGCCAGTCAGGTGACTGTTCTCACCCTGAAGAGGGCTGATTGCACGAAGATGTACAATGTGGCATAATATGGAAACCATTCATTTGCTCTCCTTAATATAGAGGGCAAAGGTCGGACTGATCTCCAGACCAGCAGCCCTGGAGCTTGTAGGGATGTAGTGTATGCGTGTGTCATCAGGAGTGTGATTGTTCAATAGTTAGCCTCCTCCCCTTATGACACTCATGCTGAGCAAAGTATGGTGCAAGGCCTCGGAATATATGAACCTGTGTGTGTTTGTTTAAAAAAAATTCGAGCATACTGTATGCTGATGTTGTAAAAACGTGGAGTGTTTTTGCAAAAACAACAACTGTATTTCTACTCACTCTGCTGGGTGATGATTTTGTGTGCTCAATTGATGGGAAACCACAGGGAGCTACGAGCGGGCTGAGACACTGACCACAGGCAGCTCCATCCAGACTCAGTGACAGACCTTGTGGTGACATCTGCTTTTACTCAGGGAGAGCACTTCAGCACTTAATAAAGCATGTAATCAAACTGTTGTAATGTGGGAGTGGACAAAGCAATGCTCAGTGCTTCATAGACTAACTTTTCAGTTTTTCAGGAATGTCTGTTTTCTGTTTATCAGATGAATCAGTAATTCTACATTTTGAACCCGAATGGAGACAAACAGCTACTTGAAGTCTTTATGATTGATTGCAGGTCTTTAAGCGAGCAAGAAAGCCATTTACAACATTAAAGTTGATCTTTTTCCCTTCATACACCTGCATGTAATTTTGTCCACGTAAGTGGGCAGGAAAAGGCACACCGAGTTGCAGTCAACTTTTTTAATCCCAAAGTAATTTCGGAGGCTAAATGCTGCATGTCACCACCGACAAAAGAAGTCTTGTGAGCTTCATGACAGCTGGGTTACAGTTCCTCTTTGTGTTATCACACGACACGACATGCTGATGAGGCGGACAGACCGTGCCACATTGCTGAAATATTTTGCCATCTACAAATATATATATATATATTAGGGCTGTGAAACGATTACAAATTTGAATCAAATTAATCACAGGTTTCTGTGGATTAATCATGATTAATCACATATTACCGATATACTCGGTATATTTTTGTGAGAACATAAAGATTTATGACAAAAGACAGATATATACATTTATACACAGGGGTGCACATAACTTTTTCAGTGAGTTACTCAGGTGAGTACCAGGAGATGGTGTTTGGTACTCACTCCATATGTAGCATCAGCTTTTGTGACGTCCACCTACGGTGCTAGTGAGAGTGTGCTCACCAGTGTGCACTGGCATCGGAGCTCTGCCGCACGCGAGCCGAGAAGAGTTGTTGGGGGGGGGTGCAAGTGACTTATTTTCGTCCCGATGTGCGCGCACACGCCGGCATCGGAGCTCTGCGGCGCGCGAGACGGAGAGCCGAGACATGTTAACGCCACACGTAGAGACAGAAATGACATGCTGCTGGTTAGAGACGACCAACAACAGACCTATTGGAAGCTCATTCTGCGCATGCGTTAAATGCGTTAAAAAACAACAACTAATTAATCCTGTAATTTAATCATAATGCGTTAACGCGTTATTTTTCACAGCACTAATATATATATATATAAATATATATATCGTATTTTATATATATATATATTTGTATATATATATATATATATATATATCCCAAGGTCTCTCTCAGGTTTCGCACAGGCAAAATTCGTAGTGCACATGCAGGCAGGCTAAAATGAAACACACTTTGAGTGTGCTCTCTGCATCTCTTCTCATATTTCAGCTAAACTGCCTCCTCGCCAAGGCCAAGGAATGCATCAAGCGCCATAAATCAGAGGCTTGATGGGAACTTGGCGAACGCACGGCAGTGCAGAGAGCTTGTTATGTAGCTACAGTACTGTAAAGATGTTTTAAGGTGAACATGACCATCTAGGAGGAAGAGAAAAACGAGGGGGAGGATACTTTGATTCAGGGGAGTTTTGTCCAAACGACAGAGCAACGAAAGCCCCTTCTCACCACCTCCCACCCTTTGCTTTACTTCATGTGTGAATCCCTTTGATCACCGGCGGGAATACAGGCCTCAAACCCCAGTTTGATTGCATGTACGCCGTACAGTCTGAACTCAAGAAACCAGGACAAGTGTGGCGCAAAGTGTACGCAGGTGTGTTTGCTTGAGCTCTATCTTGTGTCTCTTTTCTCGCCGCGAGGGGAAGAGTTCATGTAAAGGAGGCAGCCGGCGCAGTGTGTGCCAGGTTTGTTTGTCACATCTCCGCCTGTCTGCGCCTTATGCAAATGGCCAGGGGGCTGGGAGGGACGGCTCCATGGGAAACTGCTGGTGCTAATCCAGCATGTTGAACAGGGGAGGAGAGGAGCACTTTTCAATAAAGCACCCCCACCCCTCTGTCAAGTCATACACACACACACAAAACACACGCATGTACACACACACGCACACACACACACACACACGTGAAGTGCACGCTCTCATCCTATGTGCGCGTATGCTCACGAACAAACATCGCAGGGGGGGTAGTTGGGGGGGGGCAACACAAAGACGCACACATGAGTTCGCTTCCTCTCTCTCTCTCTCTCTCTCACACACACAAGCACTGAACACCTGTTTCTTTTCCGCGCATCCAAACAGACATGCTTTAATATGTGAACAAATCCCACGATCTTAAGACCCACTCTCAATCCGCTGGGTGTAATACCAGGGTGCTTTCAATGAGATAACAACAACCCTCAGTGTGATCGGGCTGTACGAGCACGTAAAGATAGACTAATAACACGCTCCAGCCACAGTCCATGACTTAGACTATGAAATTTATGCAAATTTGTGTGGGAATACACAGAGCTGAGAGTAGTATTTAGAACTAGTGCATTTTTTTAGACAGGCCTCTTTTATTCCCACAGCTCTCTTCTACTGCAACGTTGCAAACAGACGCAGGCTGTTGTCTGACGTCGAGAGTGTTCCTTCACAAAGACTGAAGTTCTTCTTTGAAAGAGCTGGGCTCATGTGAAATGTCCTGCATCCTTTGGTATCTCAAAAATATTAGTAAGTTAAGTAAAATACGTTGTCTTTTTGGGAAATATGCTTATTCGCTTATAAGTGATGCATAGCTTCTAGCTTAGCACAAATACTGGAAACAGCTACTATCTACTGTAAACCCCCTTAAGCCACTACTACATCTCTTTATACACTTAGTTTTTTTTATTGTATTAAGTGGGTCTTGGTTACCGAAGCCTCTTCCTTTGTGGATGTTTTTTCAAGGAGAATAATATGAGATTTCTTTTTAATCTATTCCAAAAAAGTTGATGTTTTGTTTCCTTCTTGTTTTGGAATCATGTGCTCAACTTTGTCTGCACCAAACGTGAACGACATAAATCTTTCTCAGTCATAGACCAATAAAAACAATCTGCACAAATTTTGCCTTAACGACTTCCTGCTAGATAAAGTGCATTACACTCATACTTTGATGCCAAAAGACGAAAGGGATCAGATAAATTAATTACCTGATTCCAACAGCACGCAAGATTAATATTATATTCTCCCATAAAACTTGGGAATGTGACAGAGGTCTTTGTGCTGGCATTGGCTCTCGTCCAACAGCCCAGTCCAGCCTCTGCACTCACAGGAGTGTGTGAGAGTACTCGCTGTGACCCCCCCCCCCCCCTTCCATCCTCTCTTTGGTACGCAGTCAGACGCATGTCGGAGAACCACAAGACGCCGTTACCTTAGGAAGGAAAAAGAAAGAACTGGACAAACACAAAGGCAATCAACAAATCCCCTTTGCTTGAGCCCTGCGAAACATAATAGGGCCAAATCATCGTCTATTTAGCTTCGTCAAATCACTGACAGCAGGCCTTGATAAAAGAGAGTGGAAAATATGTAGGGTACAAAACGCTGCCAAGACCCTCACCGACTGGAGCCCCCTATTGAAGCCAGATGTTGACTCAACTGGCCAATTTTGATAAATAGCACGATGATTACCATTATAGATCGGGTAATTTTATATCAGCGTGCCACATAGTCGGTCCTCTTTAATGATAGCTAAATGAACTCCGGTGTGTGCCCTGGGCCAGGTGGGATTTTCTGTGCTCAATACGCAGCATGCACTGCCTCAACCGGCCATTAGGGCGGCGGCCCTACTGCGGACAGGGCGCCTGGTCTTCAGGGCCACTGACGGTGTCCAGCTGAGCCCTGAGCCCATCACACAGGCCCGTAATGAGACTTAATTGGCGCATTAGGCTGAGTTCTGCCTCTTTCAATGTCCTCTATCCCATTAGAAAGGCTTACTAGATCAGAGCTTCATGTACTTGACACAGTGACCCAGATGGATGTTACCTTGCATGACCCTCCGAGGCCCCAGCAGACTGCTGTGGTCCAAGCGCTGGAGTCTATCTCCCATTCCTCAGGGATTGGGGTATTACAGTAAATTAGCTGGAATAATACCACGATGGAGCATGGGTATGCGTGATCAAGGGATCGCTCCAGGACATTCAATCCAACGTTTACTTCCAGGGACAACTGTCACTTCTGAGAATCAACAAAATCCAATTAGTTTAATACCTTAAGTGAGATAGTCTTCTTTCCTGAGTTGGCACTGTCCACATTCCACCTCTGCAGCAATTACTCACCTTGTTTTTCTCTCTCCGAGACTTTCCTGAGTGAGGCGATCCTGAACGTTGCCAGTTATCACTCTCAGACAGATCTCATCTCATCTCTTTTAAGCACTCTATTGAAATGACTGGGTTTCATCTACAAAAAAAAAGGAAAGACCCTCTCAAGCCTTGTTAGTAGTAATTATTTTCCTAACTTAGAAAAAAAACTCTCCCAAAGTAATGGATTTATGAGAAACATAACAACACTGTGAATATTTTATAGCCAGAATATTTGAAGAAAGAGCTGTTAAGTAAATGTTTATTTCAGGCACAGAAACAGCACAAGCGGCAGCTCTGTGGCTGAAAGATGGACCAGAGCACCAGAGAATTACACTTAATAAATTAATAAAAAATGAGATGAGATGTTATGGCCGGATAGAGTCAAATCAATTGCATGCTGCATGACTCTGAAGGCAGCGCGTGTTGGAGACGATTCTTCCAGCAAGCTTCCGCAGAGCGTTAAATATCAAAACCTTTGTGATTTGGCCTTTTTATTTTGAATTATTTATTCTAAGATACATTTCTCATTGGAGGAATGAACATGGGATTAGTCCAAAGATCTACTCTCCACTCTAATCATAGTCCCTAATTTACAAAGAGCAATGCAGTGCTTTTTACATTGCGTCATAACTTCAGCCAACTGGCTGGAACACAAAAATGTGGCAGTTCAACTGAACATCACACAGACTGAATCGGATGTCAGACCTCAAACAGGAACTTTTATATTTAGGTCTAAAATTGCAATCATTCAAAATCAAATATAATCAAACAAACACAAGAAAGAGCCACGGCAGAAAAGTCATTTTTGTAGCATAGCTCATTTTATTGTTTAAACAGTTTTGCATAGGAAATATATCCACTTCCAGTAATTGACTGCAGTAAAAACAGCTGCTAGCAGTATAGGCTGGATATAACAGTAACAATCACAAAAAAGTTGAGCCTTTATTTACACTGATTTTAATCTTGTGGCAATTTTAGCCCCTGCACCAAATGTAACCAGCTTGAAGGCATCGCCTAATGCTCGGCGTTTCTAAAATCAATAAAAAAAGGGATCTCAAGGCCTTCGCTATACAGTTCACATTGGACACCTGTGGCTCCTAAACTGTCAATGAAAACATAAAAAACTAAAAAGGTTTCCAAAAAATCCTCTAAAACGTACATTCAGATACATACATAGACCTTTGCACACACTTGCAGTGTAACTACGATCACTACTGGAGACTGTTTACATATTGTTTTGTTGGTGTTGTTGTTGTTGTTTGTTATATATAATTCCACCATGATTCACAAAGTCAAAATGTGTGCGCATGAGGGACGTAAAAGTGCCACAAGACCCCACAAATAAACCAGCTCTGCAGAGAACACTGGTGAGTAATCCTAAGGAAAGACATTAGTTCATCCTTTCACTGCTCTTAATGTAGCACTGACCCCCCCACCCTCCCAAAAAGAAAAAGAAAAGAAAAAAGAAGAATGACAATTTCCTCCTTAAATTTTTAACAGGCTTGATGTGGGCATTCTGTGCTGACATAATTAATAAATCTCAACAAACAAAAACAAAAAAACCATCAAAGAAGTAATAAAGAGCAGATTTCTAGATGAGTTTTCCACATTCGGTTCTGTGTGATGGTGTTCTTATCGTCACATATGCAAGTAAGTCTATCACATTTTACAATTATATACAATAGACACTCAGACAGCTTGAACAGGCACTGCATTGCTATCTTTTTGTCCTCTTTTGGTGAATGTTACATCCTGTAAAAATGCTGGTTTTTATGTTTTATAACAACCTGATGCCAAGTGACTAGCAGCCAGCCAACGTATGGAAGGTGTATATTGCTTATGAAGGATGAAAATGAAGTTCTAATCTTTTCCTCTAAGTCTGCATGTGTTCGCCCTCTCAGTCCCGAAAGAGGTCGGGACATCTTGCTAAATGGAAAATACTTTCGAATCGAATCTGCCTTAAATACAGCACTTTCTGGTGGGTGGAACACTGATTAAAATGTCGTAAAGTTCCAAGAGTTTTTTGACGGACTACAATTACATCCTGCGTTGCAATATAAAAACTTAACCATGCGCAAATACACGAGCTGTTTATCAGCCGGAAGGTATACTATCCTATCCTGAAGCAACTGGAGTTAAAGTAATATTTGTTTGCAGTGTGAATGAAGTGTTTCCCAAATCACATCAGGCATTGACAGCATGTGGAATGTGCAAAATGAGCGATGCCTAAATGTTCTTACTGATTATTAGAGAGATATTTCAGAGAGTCGTCTGCATATGGACAAAAGCAGACGGCTCAAAATTGGCCGCCCGAATCCGATCGATGTCGTCTTGCAACATTTCCTCTGAAGAAAAATAAAATAAAAAGATCTCATAGATTCATCGAGGAAGTCACTACCGAACTGACCCTGCTTCTTGCTTTAGGTCAGGTGCATTCTGGGGCCTTTTCTACTACTTTTATAGTTCAGTGAAGTCGCCCCCAGCTGCTACAAGAAACACACTCACACCAAGATCTTGTTAAATCACATCACACTCTCTATGGCCACACTAATGAAAGAACAACTATTCAAATATCCATGAAGTGTTTCCCAAATGGAAATATCGAAGCACTAACCAAGATCAGAAACAATAATAGTTATCATAATTTAAAAAAGCCTTCATTGTTGTTTTTTTATGGATCTGTATAGGATTTCCCCTTTTTTTACTTTACATACAGAAATACAACTGATGAAAACACTTTAGACTCTACGAATTGGGAAGACCTGGAGAGTTCTAACTCAAATCCAGCCTCCAAAATAAAAACCCGGATTATCATGATTTTTTTTCCTAAAATGGAATCGACTTATTTTTCCCCAGAATTGAAGATTTACAAATAAGGGCTTAAGAGGAGAACTCTCGAGAAAGTTTACAGTGTACAAACTCCTGTCCCACGGCAGGCTTTTTTTCTTCTTTTTCAATAGAAAGACCCTCATCTTCTCTCATTGTGTTGTGTCAGAGGCACTCCATCACACATCCAGCTCACAAAGTCACACGCACACACCAACGTACACGCTCAAGCTGCCAAAGCAGAGCTCGAGCCCACAGACTCCCGCTATTGACGCAATCAGGATATTTACCTTTATGTACAGTCTCCGATTCAAATAAAAACCAACAGCACAGTGACCCTGACACATCTTTATCACACACACACGCACGCACTCACGCACACACTCACACACACACTTGGGGACAATGCACGTCAGTGGGCTCTCTAATGGCCAAAGGCTGCAAAGCACTTGTAGTTTTTCTTTCTTTTAAAAGAACAAATAAAAGAATAAAACGACAACAAAAGACAGAACAGTGCACATAGAACAGGGTGACTTATTCAAATTTTTCTCTCTGCATAAGATATCTGGGTGAAGACGGAGAGACAGAGCTTGACTTGAGGATTATTTTAAAAAATGTTTTCCGCTTCTTAGTCCTCTGCTAACGACAGCCGGAGAGCTCCCGGTTCTACCGTCTCTCTGAGGGGAACATGTCGTTCACGATTGCATCGAAGGCGCTGCTCTCACTGTGAGAAAAGCCGTATTTAGTTGGGTTGTTTCACATTAAAACTGATAAGATAATGATCATTTCAATTATGCCCTGTAATACGCCTGAGAGATGTAGTTTAAGACTAGGTTCAAAACACTGTACGGGGGAAGAAGACGATTGCCTATGTGCTAGTTAAGTGCTATATTTTTCTTCTCGTGGATTCTATTTAAGCGTCTACCGGGCCACTGGACAAGTTAGAAAACACCACGCTTCTGTATCTCCAATATTGACTTCAACACACTCTGCTGGGAAAGTATCTCAGGAATTGACATATGTGCATATCGTATATACATTTATACAAATCTACTACTTAAAAAATACTTTCTAAAGGCTTGCTTGAGCCTGTCTGGAACTGATTTGGACAGGTCTCACTAGCATTAGTCGGTGTGTGATTGTTGCGCAGGTCACAGGCCACTTCACTGATGTGTTTAAGGCATCTACTTGGGAATTGCATTCGGTGACATCTAGTCTATCACGGCGTGGTATTCGATACGAGCATCAGTAACCGTCGCCAGTTGCGGCTTTAAGGGATCGATGAGAGAATTGGATTCTACGCAAAATGATTTCTTAAAATGATTGTCATACTCAAGTCAAGCCGTCTCTCCTGTAAAAAAAAAAACACATGCTAGCACCCCGGGTGGAAGGTCGAAAGTAAGAGTCACAGTAGGCCAATCAGTGACTTTGCAGCCGTAGAGAGACCAAAGGTGCATTTTTTTTTTAATACAAGTCCTTCTAGAAAAATACCGCCCCTCCCCCTACCCTAAAACTCCCGAATTTAAAATACACTGGAACACGTCTCACCGTCATTCGCTAGGCCTGAATGCTAAAGAAAGAAGAAAAAAAGACCTTGTCATACACTGCATAGAAAGCAGTTCCCACTTTGGTCACAAAAAAAAGGAAGACACCCACAACAACAACAACAACATCATCAACAACAACAACGACAAACAACGATATCAACAAAATAAATGCATTACAATATTGTCTATCTCCAAACTAGCCTCTAATAATTGACGCATCTATAAGCACTACCTACATAGGCAAAACTTGGTATTGCATAATTTTCATAATTCTGAATTCCACCCTCCACAATAGTAATTGGAAGATGAACAAAATGAGCATTGAAAAATAAGGAAAACAAAAGATGACAGGTTATTAGAAAAACCACCAAAATACTGAAAGAAAAAAAAAATGCTGGTTGATTACAAACTTTAGAACAGCAACTATACACAGCCTTGATATGCAATGCAACTGTGAGATAGAGTAGTACATAAAGTTAAAAATCAACAAATTCATTCAGAGTACAAAACAATTCTTATTATAAAAATGTTAATTTTTTTCTATAATGATAAATGCAGCAAAAACAAATGTAGTGATGTCTCTATATTCAAAGGCAAGGCACGTAATGTGGACTATATGTCATCGTGCAAATTAAGAGTATTGGAGAGATTTTCCTTGTATAAATACGTCTGGACTGGAGAGGCAATGGCTGTGAACATGCCGTGCACAATTCTAGATTTCAGGGATTTGCCACCACCTGGATTCATAATTTCAGTTTCCAACCTTGCACAAACTGTAGCTTTACACAGAAAGCCGACCGTACATTTGCATGAATTGTACATTTCCATGGATAAACACTTTGCATTCCATATATTCTTTTGTAAACACAAGCTTTAGAAGCTGATGGCCAAATGCATATGCTCTTGATCTTATCGTGAACATTTTTTATCTATTTTTAAACATGAAATGCCATTTTTTATACACTATGTGTGTCTCATTTCTTTACTTAAGTTCGGTTATTTTCCCCCCAAAATAAATTCAAAAAACTCCCCGTAATGACGGGAAGGGCTCAAAAGAAGTGCTGTTTTTGCTCAGCGCTGCACGGGTAGCTTAGTGCACGCCTTCAACGGCTTCCATGCTGGAGGTTCTTTCTCTTGTGAGAAGACGGATATGTGACTGAAATCAAATTCAAATGTTTTATGAAACATTTTACCCATAAAACCATTTAATAATTATCCCCCATCCTTTAGAGTCTTAGGGCTGACAGACTGATAGCTTCCCTTCAAAAATTCAATTGCACTTGCCTCTATCGAGATTTTCGTATTCTCCGTCTTTTTAAAATCCTTTTGTAAAGGAGTTGCAAAATCCTTTCATGAGGGGTCCCAATCTCAAGCCAAACGTTTAGTGTTTTTTTAAAACCGCATCAAGAGTTCTCAACTCTTTCCGTAAGTATTTACGTTAATTCTTGAAGTAAGTAGTAGTTAAGAATAAACAAAGTCAACACATTTTCTGAACAAAGAGCCGTATCACAGTAAACTGAAATCAAAATCAAAAGAAACACTCTGAATTCACAATTTTTTTTGTTCCTATGGTGTACACAGTGAATCGTTTGACGAGGGAAAGCCTCTTTTCAAGAGGTCTGATCGGAGAGCTTAGAGTCTCGGAGCCATCCACCAGGCAGAAGGTGTCGATACGCAGACCTCTTCACTTGTGTGTGTGTGTGTGTGTGTAAATCAAGATTGTACAACTTCCCTCAACATGGAAAATAGTCGGAATTGCCGCTAAGAGACTAGAGTGTCATGCAATAAAACATTAAGGCATCTATACATCACAGTATTTGAATGCATTGAAAAGTTCTGCAAACACAACAACTGACTGGTGGGTGGTGGGTTGGTGGGCGGGGCGAGGAGACGGCAGGCCTGAAGCTTGAGCCTTTTTTTCTCGATCCTCCGAACCGACCCTCTTCTTCACTTCGCGGCCAGTGTCCTTAATGGGGAGGGGGACTGGTGGTGGAGGGTTAGGGGAGGGGCTTATGGAAGGGACGAGACTGGAAGGGGGACGATTGTGCAGCTCGTGCTGCTTGCTGGTTTCATCCATGGCTGCGGACACCTTTAGTGCTAACTGCGCCCCGCCGACACCTCCGGCCACGCATTCGCCCTGGGGGGGGGGGGGGGGGGGTCATCCGGCCTCCGTGTGTTCAGTTCCCTGACTCAGCGGGGACCAGGGGCTCACCAATGATGTTTATGCTGTAGTTCTGGTGGACATTTGTTGGCAGAATCGGAGTCCCGTTCGACACTTGGAATGGAACTAAGCTCGCCCAGGTACCAGGACTGAGGAGAGAGAGAGAGAGAGAGAGAGAAAGAGGGAGAGAGTGGGGGTAAAGACACAAAGAGAGAGAGAGAGAGATGGAGAGATTAGTCACATGCCATTAATTTGCTTCGTCTAAAATCAGATTCTTTCTTTCAATTATCCTGAACACCCCTTCACTAACGAACAGCATCGCTGCTCTGCTGACAGTCGTCAAGCTTCAAGGTCTCACTTTTGTGTTGTTCGGACAGAAGAGGGGCGAACAAAAAGGGAAAACGGCAGCACCAGCTCATTAATTTAAGCTGAGGTGATTCCACTTGATTCCCAGTGAAGGGCGTCGTGTGAGCGGGCCGTGACGCTGGCCCTCTCCTCTGCATTGACGGCAGTATAGAAAAGCACCAGGGGGAGAGTGCGAGTGGTGGTGGTGGAGGAGGGGGGGGAGGAGGAGGAGGGTGGAGGGGTCCCCACACAAAGCGGCCCCATCCCTATTCATCTCACGCTAATGGCAAAACAACACAGTGATTGTTCCTGGGGAGCAACGGTGCTAACTGAAAACGCGAGCGGGAACAAACAGCATGTTGTTCCCGTGGGGTGCTGCTCGACGTAGATGTCAGATAATTAGCCCCCACCCCCCCTCCCTCCCCCCTCTTCTCCTCCACAGGCCCCCAGTGTGCACTCATCTGACACCCTCTCACATCGGCCCCCGCTAAGTCGGAGAGGTACCTGCGTCGCACATTTCCGAGCGCATTCAGCCGTATCTAACTTTCTAATCGGCGTGTGGATGAAGTCCGGGAGAGGGGGGAAGAAGGATGAGGGTGGGACAACGACAGCGAGGAGGAACGAGGAGGCACACAAAAAAACAGTGTAGTAGAAGAAGAAAAATGTTCGGGGGAGAAGATGGATGACACCGAGGAGAGCGCTTTTCAAAAGGGACAAAAACACACACAGAAAGGACACGGCGTAGGGCTGAAGATGCCGCTTCGCAGAAGCGGAACACAGACGTGATTCGTGATTCTTCGCGAAGCTTCATCAAAAGACAACGCCGTCTGCGCTCATGAAAGCCGCCGATCAACCAGTCTGCATTTTATACAAATCACTCGCCACTGCTCTTTTACTTGAAACAATGGAAGTGCAAATTCAATTCTTCTCGCGGCCTCAAAGAGTCAGTCTGTCCAATAAAGATTCGGAGAAAGAATGACAGAGAAGAGACGATGTATTCCAAAATAAAAAAACAAACATCGCTCAAGTTTTAGCCTGGGTTTGAGTGTGCGAAGAGTTAAAAACCACCTCAAGCCTAATCCCCTCTAGCAGTCCCGCCCCCTGTCCAGCTCGTCCTCATGCTCTTCTCTCTCTCCTGCTTTCTTCCCTCCTCCTCCTCCTCCTCCTCCTCCTCCTCCTCCTCCTCCTCTCTTAAACGCTGCCAAGAATCATCCGACAGGAAAGGGGGGATTAAGTTTTTCCTACCTTGCTGAACAAAGAGCGCACAAAGTGGCCAAGGTGTTCTCCTTTCCCTGTTTGCTTTCTTTCCTTCTTTCTTTCTATCTGTCCTCCTCCCTCCCTTCTTTCCGTCCCTGTCCTCACAGGACTCCTCTCAGGTGATGGCGAGCATTAGGGCGGACCACACAGCTACGAAAGCGGACTCGCCGGCCTTTGTGCGCGCTAAACCGGCAGATCGGTCTTAATCGCGTTAAAATCGACGGCTGTCGGTCTGTATCTGCATCCCATAACCCAAAGCTAGTTTTATGTAAAGAACTCCTGAAATCCTCCCATCACTTCTAATTGAGACTTTTTTTTTGTTGCATGACTGAACTTTGACTACAACCCCTTTCTTCAAATGCAGCAAGTGAGCAAGTGAGCGCCTTTCAGCGACAGATGTTCTGCTTCTCGTGCATTTGAAGTGATGTGAGATGATGCAACACATACCAGGCCGTATTCAAAGTCAAGTTTTTTGTGCCACTCTATAGGAATTCTGGGTACTGTCGTTCCAATTTGTCAAGCAGTTCTCTTTCGCTGCATACTCTGCCGTCCCTACATGATCACATTTCATTTAAAATGCCACTATTTCTATATACGTTGCCTCCTTACGAGCTGTCATGTTCCTGCACTCAGCGCCTCTGCATAGGAACAATCTGACCTCGATTGCTGTATTTCCTGAGGTCACCTTCAAGATGGCCTCCCCTTGCCCTGTCCGAGCTCCCAAACCTCACGAACTCTACTCCCTGCAAGCACAGCCCGGTGATACAGCGTGCTTCGTTTAAGGATTAGCTCCCTAAATTAGATTATCTAATGGCATCTTAATGGATTGCTGACCCATTTCCTGCACAATAGCAACATGCGAGTCTGGCAGCGTTTTAATTTAAGGGCTAGTACTGAAGAGGCTGCGCTTTAAAGGGCAAGCCGGATGAAAGAGAAATCCCACTGATTCCATCTACATGTTGAATTGTTTTACGTGAATAATCCATCATAGAGGGGGGGGGGCTGGGGGGGGGGGGAATAGAATGGAATTACCATCCTGTCTTTGTAACTGAATTAACAAAATTCAGTTGGGATCTATTTCATCTGCGTTCATTACTGTTCACTTGTGTGAAGAAATGAGGAGTGAGCTGGTGTGAGAGTAAAATAAAAGAGCTGGCGCTGCTGCAGGGGACATTTTCTCTGCTACCTCCGCCGGCCTATTAGGAGGCCTATTGAAGGGGGTTCTGCTGTGTGTTTTTAAAAGAGTTTATAACTCCAGCGGGCACACACTGTACACACACTCTCTCTCTCTCTCTCTCTCTCACACACACACAAACACACACACACAGATGATCCACACTTTTTATGGAAAAGGAGAAAAGGGAGACGTAACAGGAAAAAGCTGAGCTCAGCTTTGATGGAATGGTTCAGGTTTTTCCCCCCCAGGGAGGGAGAGAGATACAGTATGGAGGCATGGGGGGGAGGGGGGGTGAAGGGGGAGGGCCAGGGGGTACTTTCTGTAACTTTAAGTTAACGAGAGTAAAGCATGACTGTAGCGTAAAGTCAAACAAAGCTCAGCTTGTTAAAGTAAAACATCCCCAAGTGGCTAAAAAGCTGACCTGAAATGACTTCAGCTCTTCGAAATGGCGGCACTTTTACCTTCATCGAAGGTTTGTGTTACGAAGTGAGAACATTTTGTTTTGGTTGGGTGTGAATCCAAGAGGAAAGCTTTCGTTTCAAAAGAAATTCAAATTTGGATGACTAAAGTTTAAACAAATTCACACCGACCTACACGTGTTCTGTTCATGGGGTAAACTGTCAAATGAAGTCGCAGAATACAGACAAAGAATCCAAATGCAATCCTAAAATTAGACAGCGAAAATAAGACAGAAGCAGAAACAATACATTGTGAATTCCTGGGATAATAAAACCGCGTCACTAGTAACACAGCCACAGATCAAACACATTAGATTTGTATGTGAATTTATTTGTGAATTTCTAAAATGTAAGAAACTAGAGCAAAGCTTGTATTTTATGCTGTTATTAATGGCAGTGGTGTGTGTGTGTGTGTGTGTGTGTGTGTGGTGTACGAGACACAGAGAGACGGCATGAAAGAATGAAAAGGTTACCTTTGCCAAGTAATCCCCAAAGTGTCGTCAGTGGCACTGGGGCCATAATGCCTGCCGTTTTGAGTCACGCTCCAGTCACACTTCCTCAGCTGTCAATTGAAAGCTAGCGGTCAGATCACTGGGCCAAGACAACTTCCACTTCAGATCACACTACAACTCCACACTGTATACACAAATGCATGCAGAACAGCCTATAGCAAGAGCAACAACATTTAGAGAAGGAAAAGACTCCAAAGTGAGTCCTCGCTGTTACTGACAGTGGAGAAATAGTGAATGGAATTCCATCTTTGCTGGGGGGGGGAAATAACAGTCAAATCAAAGCTATGGATAAAACAGACAGGAAAGAAAAAAGCATGCAATCACAGTTAGTGGTGACAGCTAACCTGGAAGTAAAACAAAACAAAACTGAGTTAGTTAGTCACAAGTGAGTGGCATCAGATTGGTAGTTCATCCGGGAGTGGGTTACGGCTTTTGTGAGAAGGTTAGCCGGTGAAGCCGTGCGATCCACCGGATGCATGCGCCCTGTCAATAACCATCGCTTCACTGTGAGTGCACTTTCAGATTCAGTAAGGAGGACGCATGCCCTCAAGCATGCAGACTTTTTTCATTAGCTAAACTGTTTGTATTGATTAGGGGTCAAAATTATACTGAACTTAAGCAGCGCGCTTACACACACGCACACACACACACACACACGCACACGCGCGCACACGCACCCCTCTCTTCAAGAGATGCCAACCGTACATACAGATTACAAATTACCGCAACAAAAACAGCCACACACAAACGGTGTCTCCTTTGCATGCATTATGCAAGCGCACGTGTCGGCAATCCAGCTGAGAGCTATCTCTGCCAAGACCAACCTAACCTTGCCCTGTGGTCAACACATTCATTTGGTAATGCGTCGGGATAAAACTGCACTGTTAGCACTCTGCGTGCAGCGGCAGACGTTTTGCAGAGGCTCTTAAGAGGGATTTAATCAGATATACGCATACACTGAATATTCAAAGCCATTTGCAGCGGTCAAGAAATGTGTTCTTTCTCCTCCGAGCACCTGGGTGGACACATCCGGAGTCGATGATGGTTTCCTACTTAAGCCACACTTAAATACAGCGCTGAGCTTCGATTACGTGGCTTGGTTTGGCTAAGCAGTGGGAAAGAAACAGAGAATTCGAGGCCTTCCCAGGAGGTTTTTTTAACATTTAATTATGTCCCAGTTTGATGTTTTATTTGATCAATAGCTGCTAAATTTACACTACAATAGGAAACAATGCATCTCGTTCCATCCAGTGTGTTGTCTCTGTATTCAGGGGAGGTTGGGAAACTAAGCCCCCACGCCGCTCTCGCACTCTCCAGCCTGACAAAAGCCTGGAGAGAATGTGCGGGTTGGGCCAGACGCTCGGTGCCACCGCTCCTCGAGGGGCTCGCCATCTGTCCACTGGCACCGGCACATCAGAGTGGCACGGGCGGCGGGGAAAAGGGGGACTGAGCCGGGGAACGTCAGCAAACAGATGCGGGCAGATTGTGGATTAGGATCCTCCCTTAGATAATACCAAATGACATCTGATCAGGGATCTTTCCCTGCGGAATGCTCGATGGTGGCGTTCCCTCGAGGGGTTAATTCAGGCGAGAGATGAATGGAGGGTTTTCACACATTCGCTGCCTGGGAATCGTAGAGCAGGTGTGGGAGCGTGTGGTGGTGTTGTTTGGTTTTGTTGCTTTTGCTTTTTGTTTTTTTAAGCCGACTGTGTGTGGGTGTGTGTGTGTGTGTGTGTGTGTGTGTGTGTGTGTGTGTGTGTGTGTGTGTTCAAGGACATCTATTTTGGTGGTGCCACATTTTAAAACTGCTCTGAAAAGTGAAATCATCAGATGTCTATCAAGTTATTTTATCATAATTAAATAATATATTATTATGTTTCAGTGTTTATAATTAAAACAATATTCAATGATTCCCTTGCTCCACACATATAATTAAAATTAATCTATTTTTCCTCTTGTATTTTACACAAAAAGCTCTGACAGCAGCAGAGCTGGAGGCACTGCAAGTCTTGGCCTCTGACTGTCTGTCTGTCTGTCTGTCTGTCTGACTATCTGTCTGTCTTCCTGTCTGTCTGTCTTTCTGTCTGTCTGTCTGACTGTCTGTCTGACTATCTGTCTGTCTTCCTGTCTGTCTGTCTTACTGTCTGTCTGTCTGTCTGTCTGACTGTCTTACTGTATGTCTGTCTGTCTGTCTGTCTGACTATCTGTCTGTATGACTGACTGTCTGTCTTACTGTCTGTCTGTCTTACTGTCTGTCTTACTGTCTCACTGTCTGTCTTACTGTCTGTCTGTCTGACTGTCTGTCTGTCTGTCTTCCTGTCTGTCTGTCTTCCTGTCTGTCTGTCTTACTGTCTGTCTGTCTGACTGTCTGTCTGTCTGACTGTCTGTCTGTCTGTATGACTGACTGTCTGTCTTACTGTCTGTCTGTCTTACTGTCTGTCTTACTGTCTCACTGTCTGTCTTACTGTCTGTCTGTCTGACTATCTGTCTGTATGACTGACTGTCTGTCTTCCTGTCTGTCTGTCTTACTGTCTGTCTGTCTGACTGTCTGTCTGACTATCTGTCTGTATGACTGACTGTCTGTCTGTCTTACTGTCTCACTGTCTGTCTTACTGTCTGTCTGTCTGACTATCTGTCTGACTGTCTGTCTGTCTGTCTGTCTGTCTGTCTGTCTCTCTCTCTCTCTCTCTCTCTGTGTCTGTCTCTCTGTCTGACTGTCTGTATCTCGCTTTCTCTCTGTCTGTAAGACAAAATGACCGACAGACAGATCCCTGTATAAAACCTTAAACCTCTCTCTCTGTGTGTGTGTGTGTGTGTGTGTGTGTGTGTGTGTGTGTGTGTGTGTGTGTGTGTGTGTGTGTGTGTGCCTTGCTTCTCTTCCTACTCGCTCAGCGACAAACGGCTGCGACTAACCGAGTGAGAGTGTCGGTAAGCCTCAGAGATCCCACACAATAAACGTCCCCATTGCCAGATGAGGACAATGACAGAGCATTCGGTGAAAGTGTCGGAACTTGGCTCGGTGTGGGACCGCCGCGCCGGGCCAGACCTCAGCCCGTTAAATCATACCACAGAAAACAAAAACAACTGTGACAAGCAGAAGCACGATGAATCAATTGGAAGACTGTTTAGAGTTCCTTAAGCCGACAAGAACACTTATTCATTTAGATATAGCATGTCGTCCTTTTACGTTGTCCTACTGTGAAAGACCCAAAGAAGCGTTAGGTTCGTCTTTGCTCGACCAGAAATATGTTTTCCGTTTGGTCTTGGTAGTGCAACAGGACCACACGCCAGCATGTTTAGGCGAATTAGAAGTTACCAACAAAAAGGAAACAGTATTTCTGTATGAACCGATCATTCTGCGTGTGGACATCTGGCTGATTTAGCCCTCTGGGGGCAAAGCGTTGGACAGAATTCCTCCGCTCAGCTCTGATCAGACTGCTGCTGCCTCGCGTGTGTGTGGAGTCACTGGGTAGCAAGGCCACAAGAAAATGTGGAAGACAAACTGCGCGACATCAGCCAAATGAATCCTCCTCTTCCTATTGGGTGGAATAAAAGCGTCCAAAGACTGCTGACAAACATCTATCCATATTGATTTTTGGGCTTTGCCTACCAAAAAAGTGGCAGCAATAAAGGCAAAGGAAGAAGGGGGGGAAAAAAGAAAGAAAGGAGTGAGGAAACAGAGGCCGGCTTTGTCATTTTCACGAAGAATAAAAAATAATTTTTTTAACGAGCTGAGGAGCAACCCAACGATCATTATGTAGCCGCGTGCAGATGCATTCAATTAGTTGTGGTTGGAAAAGCCTTGGCCTGAGACCAGCGCTTTCAATAAGACGGGGTGGGAGAGAGCACCGTCTCCTGGTCCGACAACACCGCAACACTCCCAACCTCGCAGGCACTCACACACACACACACACACACACGCGCACACACACAGAGAAACCACATCTGCCCTACGACATTCAGCTTGTGCACCGTAAATGGGTGTGCTGATGACATGTGCTATGTGTGTGTGTTTCTAAAGTAATGTGTGTAGGTAATAGAGCTACACTCATTACACTCTTGAAGACACCCACACGTCCCATCCATCTTCTGAGTAGTAGCCACACAATGACAATGAGGGAGAAGCCTTTCTCTCTGCTCCACTGTAGGTTTTAATCCCTAACACACACTTTGATATCTTATCTTACATGTTTTTGAAGATACATCTGCATGGATTACTGAGAAGAGGTGAATGCTACACTGCTTACAAAGTGTGTTTAATTTTGTAATTTAGGATCTTTCAAGGGATCGGAAGTGTTAATAATACAACAACAAAAAACCTGAACCGCATCGTATTTAATTTTTTGCGAAGGCTCAATCCTTTTGAGGTCTGAACACCGTGTTAATTCTTTGTGCCAGCAGTGAATGCTTCGCTTGACCTCAGCCTACGAGAGCTCGGCTCTGATCTCGAAGCGACCAGAGGATCAAATTCCGAGTGCGACTTGTTTTTGCAGAGGGCAGGGATTTCACATCTGATGTGCGGGGAGACGGGGGACAGAAAATGAACGGATAAGGGGAGCAGATGAGTTCTGGAGGAGGGGGAGATCTCACCTGTTGCTGGTGGAGGAAGGCTGGATCTCTCGGGCTCAGGCCTACAAAACGGTTGGCCGTCGGGGTGCCAGGGGCTGAGTAGCCTGGGTAACATGCCATAACAGAAACACAAATACACGCTTTGGTTACAATTTGCATTGCAGTAAATCACACGTAGCTGTTGCTTTTATCCACAGCGGCTTACCGTCAGTCAATGTCACAAACAACCAAGAGTGAAGAGCATGGGAGTCCCACATGTTCAACTTTGGACACACTGTACTTCTTCAGTCATTTTGGAAATATTGTTGTCAAGTTCAAATTCTATTTTTTTATCATTTACATTTTTTTCTAAAAAAGTTGACTTCCAGTCTCCCTGCTGCGATGAGGTGGATGTTTACTCAAGGTGAGCAGCAGGTGATGGGTATGGGTGATCAGTACTCACATTCTGTGGATGTGGTGATGGGCTTGGTGTCGGACACGGAGAGCGAGACGGGTCGCACGGCGCCGTGGTGCGGGGAGGGAGCCAGAACTGGGGTGAAGTGGCCCGGGACCTTCCCGACCACCTGGCCACTGCTGTTCGGCTGCAGGTGGGACACGAGACACAGTTCAACAGCAGCGCTTTAAAAAAAATCTATAGGTGTATTCATGCAAAACGTGGAGACTGGCTTGCTTTCATCTCTGTAGTTAAGCAGCTTTTGTTGTGAAAACTTACATTTTGATGGTCATAAATGGACAAATATTCAAATTGGCTAATGTAATTGATAAATATTCATATTGGCTTATGTATGTAAATAAAAAAAGACAAAGCCTAAAACAGGTATGGTGAAGAAAAAAACAGATAAGATCGTGCTCCAAAAGCAAAACTGTATTTTGGACCCCGTCTGGGAGGACAGGCAACCTGTGGTCCAGTTACTTTTGTCTTTATGACTTAAGCTCGTGTTTGCTTTTGAATGTGCAGTTGGGCAGATCTCAATAAAACAAATACCAGCTTTTAACAAACAACACTTTTTTGAAACAGTGAGCAGGACAAACTGCTTGTCCTCACAAAATCAACAACAAAAGGAGAGCGCACCGCTCACTCTTGCACCTAATAATCCATCTGAGGAAAAGGTTTGAGTAAATTCAGTCGCTGTGGCTTGTCACAGTTATTACTAAAACTCTGGGGGAGGGGGGAGGGGGGCAAGAGTAACAATAGATCCTAAGTCACTGACGTTGGATTTCCTACATGATTTTATACAATGATTTTAATGGCGCTCATAAATGAAATTTAAAGGATTCGGGCATGAAAAGACTCAGCGAGCTGAGGAGTGACCGGTGACAATGGTGTGAATGTGAGCGTACAGAGAGCGAGGCGGCGGGACTATATATATATATGGAGGGCCAAATAAAGGAAGCTAGTGGGAGCTGCTCTCTGCAGACGGCTGGAGACTGTCTGGGGCGTTCGTTCCAGGGCCGCCGCGAGTTCAAAACTCAAACAGGCCTTTTTGGAGAAGAATCGTGTCCACGGGGTTCCCTTCGATGTGAATAGAATGTTTAATTAGAGTGTAATATAATCTGCGTTAAAGCAAGCATAAAAGCATTCTGGCACTCGGCCATGGGATTATAAGCACTGTGTTATTTGCTGAGCCCCCCCCCCCCCCAACTGGTCTTCCAGCGTTCTCTCTTCCCCGTCAGACCCGACCTCACTCGCCCGCCACAATCCCTCTCTCTCTCTCCCCTTTCACCAGCACCCCAGCAGAGGGCCAGTTAATTCTACACAAGAGCCGGGCCCCGGCAACGGCAAATATTTACAACCTTTATCATTCCCCGCGGTTTTTCTCTAGAGTAACAACCCCCCCCCCCCTACCATACCCCTCTGGCCTGCTCCCTGCTCTGGAGATGGAGCCGTCTACGAGGCCTTTGTTTACAGTGAGAACAGCGGGGATATAAAACTCACATAAATATCGCCCGGTCTCTCATCTATAGAGACGCCTGCTCTCTCTCTCCAACACACTGGCTGCTGTGTACGCCCAGAATATATAAGAGCCTTAAGCTATTTGATTTACTACGATGTCTCGATACAGTTTTGTACGTCACGTGTGACTGCAAATGCAATAGTGTGGTTTGACTTCTTTACGGTGACGTCGGGTTGTTGTTTTTAGCACGACTACAAATTTAAGGCTGAGAGCGTATCCTATAACCTTTGCCAAGAACAGTATATCAAACCGAGAACATACGCTTCTCTGTCACATGAAGTGGTCCGCAAAGTTCAGTCTGGGGTTGTCGGCAAATTGAAACAGCGGTTTGATTGAACTAGGATTTAATTCACCATGAATTCAACTAATTGGTTAACTCTTTGCTTCTGTTACACTAGGTTTTTGACAATATTATTAAAGTAAACGTTGGCCAGTTAAAGGACTTATAATGTCAAATTTTGGGTTAATAATTCATTTAGTTGTCTTTCAGATTTTCTGGAAATCTAATTCTAATGACATAATGAAAGACCAGGAGCAAGAAGACAAAAAACAGCCAAACAGGAAGATGTGTCTCTACTCGCAAATAGTCCAATGAGGCAGTAATGAAATAATGACAAATGCATGCTGTAATTTATCTCAGGTCAGACGGGAATAGAGCCGAACACGATAACAAAAGACGACTTGAGGCCATGGGACTCTCGCCGGCTTCTCCAAACACAAAAATAAATCACTGACCTGGCTGCTCTGCGGGCTGGACGGGTCGTATGACGGCACGTAGCTCTTGAGGGGATCAGCTGGGTTGAGGTGGGGCGGGTAGCGGATGGTGGTGTGCGAGAAGTAGGGCGACGGCGCCGGGGGCAAGATAGACGAGGCCGAGAACTGCAGGGGCGAATGTGGAGGGGGGCTCCTCGTCGATATAACTGCAAAGAGAGACGGACAAAGGCGTTGAGAGGATGATAAAGATTCAAGGGTTCGTTTGTGAGGGTTAAGCATCGACATTGTTGTTGTTTTTTGCGA
This sequence comes from Pseudoliparis swirei, assembly GCF_029220125.1. NCBI lineage: Eukaryota > Metazoa > Chordata > Actinopteri > Perciformes > Liparidae > Pseudoliparis > Pseudoliparis swirei. The sequence continues at coordinate 8,300,391 of NC_079408.1, forward strand.
CCCGTGTTCGGGAGGGAAAAGTCGATGAGAACTCCAGGTTTTAGAGAGAGAGCCGGTGGTTAAAATCAGCAGTAACTCACCACTGTGTCCTACACCTGTGAGGCCCGGGTGATGAGGCTGAGAGAAAGTGCTGAGTCGTGGTGAGGGGTCCTGTGGGGAGGTGGGGCTGAACAGCGGCTTCTCTGGCTTCTTCATGGTAGGAGAGGACATGTCTGCTGGTGGGAAACACACACACACACACAAGCACACACAGTCAGAACATTTCTACATGCCGTATTGATTATTTAGAGTCTCAAAAGTATTTGATCAGTTCTGTCAGCATATTTGCATAGGACCAGATGGCAGAAGTATTTCCAGCTTCTGCGTCATTTCCAAACTAAATCCAAATTAAATCGCTGAAATTCAAAATCAAAATTTCCCCTCCAGCTTCCACTAATGCTTCCATTTCTCACGGAGGAAAGGAATGAAGTGCCAACAATTAATTACGGTTGAAATTAAGCAGAATTTGATCTGCGTGGGCTTACCAAGGGCTCCTTATCTTTAGCGAAGTCAGGAGACAAAAGGGAACATGTATTTTGCAAATTAAAGACACCGCAAAGGGTCAAAATCAATCATCATCTCTGGAATCATAACAAATCACTGGACATCCCTAAGAAATATGAGTCCTGTGAAAATTCAGCTTTAGTCAAATCTGAGCAGACAATTAAATCCAGCGCTCGGATGAACAGTTGTTAAGCAGCCGGTCGCTCAAATGGCATTTAAGAATTTTGAGACCCTCACGTAATCTCAAACAGAACATTACACTGTAACATCTGCTCTCCGCGGCCTTACACGGTGCCTGACAAGCTGTACTGTAATTCCCCGTGAATGATCCCGAAGGCTCGGCAGAAGACATTAAATTTGTTTAAAAAACGAGTGTAGTTCTATGAACTCAAAAGTATGCGCATAATCTCTTGAAAGTTGAGCAATATTGCTGCACCACACTTTCATGAGCAATGTTCTGCTGTCACGGCAGTGCGGTTTTTCAATTTTCCGCGGTGAGACAAGGTGTCTGTAGGGAACGCGATAACAAATAGATGCGAGAGGCAACGGCCGACGTCTGCTCCGGATTCTTCTGTGAACATTCGTTCAAGTGCTTTTCTGGTCTGTCACAGATTTGTGGGGCGTATAACTTTCAAATCATCTATCTCCCCCCCCCCCCCCCCCCTCCAAAAAAAGCTTTATAAACCCTGTTGTAGAAGCATTCCCACAGTATTAACCGCCCTTTCCCTCCGACGAGATGGAAGGATCTACCCGAGTGGCGGGAAGAATCCCTCTACTCCAGAGCGACAAAGGTGGCTGGAATTCAGGGGGATTTCCCAGTCCAAGGTTGCAAGAGGATACAGGCTTAAGTGCTTTCATTTTTGTGTCAGAGGGAGAAATACCTCAGAGAAGATTGATATCACTGCTTAATGTTTCCATGTATAAATAGGAACTATTTTCAGTGGTGGAGGTATTCAGCTTTTCCTCTCTTGTGATAATTAAATCCTTCAGGGAATCGACTGAACCGCCTGGGGAAAAGATGCTGGACAATTAACTACCAGAAATTAAACAGTTTAGTATAAATAACAAGTTTTAAATGTTCTTTCGTTTTGCATTTAGACCAGCTGTGAATGTGTTTGCAACTGGTCTTAATGTCTTAATGTCTTAATTCATGCAGTACTTTCCCTAATAAAAGAAAAAAAGAGAAACAATGTCTTCTTCTACATGGTGAGGTTTTGTGGAACGACAACCATGTGCGAGAAATGACCGCTTGGCACTTGTGCTGCCTCATATGGGTTTAATATCACCCCACTTCTTATTTATTCCCTCCTGACAGAATAATGGCTTTGGTATTGGTCTTTGGAGAGTTTCCTACCCACTGTGTTCCCTTTCTCCTCGCCCCAAAGTGTCTAAGTTTACGCAGAGCACTACCCTCAGGCCTTGTGCAAAGGGACTGGCTAGATGTTCCCCTTCCCACACCGGGCTGTGGTTGAATCCCAACAGCGCTGTGTCTCTCTGTGTCAGCTGGTGTTTTCCTCTCTCAGCCTTCCGACATATTATATTGAAATTTTAAAAAGAGGACTGGGTAGAGAAACAAAAAACAAGGGGATTTACAAAGTATAAAAAAAGAAAAAGAAAAGTTGGAAAATATTATTTGAAATCACTTTGTCCACAACCAAACGTTTCCTTCCACATCTGTTGGTTGAAGCAGGCAGCAGGGTGTGGAGAGAATTCAGCAGAGAGTGAGAATGATCCGGAAACATGGGACAGTGAGGCCTTAATTAAAAGGGTGACGGGCTCTGCTCGACACCAGGAGACGAGAGATGTCCCGGGAGGATCTCACTTTCGCTCGCGCAGAAACGAGCAGGCGGGACAGCTTGTTTTTCGTGACACAAGGCTCTACCTTTTCAAAAAAATAAATTCTAATGTATTTTTTTCAGCTCTAGAAAGCATAACATGAGCTAATTTCCTTCAAACTAGCCCTGTGCCTTAAAATGATCATCGAAACTCCACTGATGGGGAGATTCCTCTCAAGTTCAGCCAAGATGCGTGGACTGATTTCCTGATGAGAAGTCAGCTGACACGTTTGGGTCTAATAGTTCAACCAGACGTTTATAAAAAGGCATTTCTCTACACAAGCCCCCCCCCCACACACACACACACACACACAATGTGGTTCAGCTCTCTACACATGAAGAAAATGATACACCCAACATTTACACACTCAAGATGACCAGAGTGAGTTTCAGCTGGAACAGTTTGTTCTCAGAACGGAGACCCTGCATAGTGGGATCTGATGTTTCCTTTGTGTAGGCGACAGGTGCGAACAAACACAGATCTGCATTCAGACAGCGGTTCAAATGGGTTCAAACATAAATATGACTGGCGAGGCTCGGGGCTATCTCTGTCATGGTATGTACTTTAAGAGGGTTGAACCGGTTCGTGTGCAGAGAAACCAGATGCAGTTCCTCCGCAGTGAAACGGGCGGCGGCATTAGTGTACGGTAGCTTATCACAAGTGCAGCTGTCAAAAAGCAACGTGAGGTGTTCCCTTTGATCGTAATCTATTTGCATGCGATGAGGGTGAAGCGAGTAATGCTCGCCTACCGCTCACGAAACTCTGTCAACATGCTGCCGGGCTGCTGTGGTGGAACGAGGGCTGCGCCCCTGTTTGGAGGGCGTTACTGACAAAGTGCATCCAAGCCCGATAAAAAGTGGATAAGGTCGGTCAAATCAAAACAGGAAAATCACCTCCTTCTCTCTCGTGCCAGTTGGCCCGACTGCTGGCTGGCGAGCTGGGTGACGAGTAGAAGTCGGGTCCCGTCGGGCTGGTGTCCATGTTCTCCTCCATGTTCACGGTTTTGGGCCTTTTGCTGCGGGACATGGGGAAGTGGATGGTTTAGCAGAGCCAGTCATTTATTTTGCATTATGCTTTTATAGATCACAAAATGGCATCTCTTCTGATTTGGTGCAGTTGGTGCCACAGACTGACCTGCATTGCGTGAAGTTTTAGTTGAAAGGATATTTTTTTTGAGAAATACACATGTTCACTGTGTTGCCCTGAATCAGACAAACGGATTGATACCAATCGCATAGCCGGATGCTAACAATTAAGCTGGTGCCAGAAGACGGTTAGCTTAGCTGTATTCTTTCTCTATCGCTCATAATATACAATGCCACTGCAATGATAACAAGTCCCGCCCCCCCGACTCGACCCAAAAGGCTCCGTTGCTGTAACCTCCACTGACCTGCCGGGAGGGGAGGACAGGGAGCGGTGCAGCCCCACGCTGGAGTTCAGGTCATGATAGTAGGGCTGGCTGGGCATGTCGGCCATGGAGAAGTTTACCGCAGCACCGTGGGTGATGGGCACTGCAGAGGACACGGAGGAAACAGAGAGAGACAGTTACTCTGTAATCACTTGCAAAGAAGGAGTCCGATGTCAGCAGTGTTGTCAGACTCAGGGCTGCGCCTCCCCCTGGCCTCGCATCTGGAGGCGCACGATTAATTGCACGATAGCTTGACTGACGGTTATTGACGCTTTGTGTTTAGAGGCCCCGTGTATCAAATTAAGCGCTCCCCATTCACAGGTTAACTGTCTGACCACCACAGACGTTTCTGCTGAGCACTCTGATTAACAAGTCACCGATTCCCCGATTGCAGTTTGATGCTGCAGGTAGGTCCTACGGTCATTTTCACAGGGATGTTTACAGGAGCCTAAAGAAGACACACTGAATATACACTAAATATTTAAAGAGAAAGCAGTGAGACGACAGTGCTTTATAGCTAAAAGCACCAACGGCGGGTCATTGTGTTGCGAAATAGATTTGTTTGCAATGCATAACAAAGTTACATGAGCTCAGCATCTCAAAGTAAAGTAAACTTTTAAAAAGCTAATTCTTAATCATCCACATTTGTCCTCCTTTTCTCTCTGGTCCAGAATAACACAGTTTCCACACGTGGTGATTTACAGTGGGAAAGGTGTTGTTTTTCTCACTGCGGTCAAGGTGAGGGATACTGTTTCAAGGGAGGCCGCGCTGGTGTTTACAGAACAAAAGGAGTTCACCGCCCATCATCGCTCTCTCTCCCCAGCGCCTCTCGCCCTTCAGCGTGCGGCCCGCGAGGCAGCCTGCGGCGCGAGCGGTTGGTTGGTTTGCAGTGGATGAGAGGATGGAGTGTGTGTGTCGCTGTCTGTTGTGGTCTGAGGTTCACCACTGGCACGATCCCTCCGCCAGCCTCCGCCCTGGCAGCCCACTGCAGCCCTGGCAAAGGCCCCTACCCGCCGCTACCCACACCGAGCTGTCTGAGGAGGAATGCATCCGGCCCGAGGATGCCGAATACAAGACCATTGTTTGCTTTTTTTCCCCCGTCTTCTTTTCATTCATGGATGAGGATACCCCCAACCATTTATGTCTGTGCTGGTTTCTTTTTACTGCTCTGTCTCTCCTCTTGGCACTCGGCGCCCTGCCTGTCATCTCATTTAATACGCCAAAGAAACTGTGAATGCAACAATGACGCCGCATTCGCCACACAACATCGCTTCTCTCAGCAGAGCACCTCGTCTCGCTGCGCGAGGGGGGGGGAACGTAACGTTTCATCTGCCCGTTGCATGTCCACATTTGCTGTTGACAAAATGTCTTTACACTTGCGGCGGAGGCTCCCGGTGTATTAATGAGTGTCCCCAGTCGAAATGCAGGATTGCAAGTCAGCCTTGAACTCCGCAGCCCCCTTTGATGGACTTCAAAGAATGTCTCAACAGCCCTGAGAGTCGGGAGAGAGGCGCGATGACGGACGAGCGGCTGCTTAGATATCTTCCGAGGGAGTGACCGGCTGAGTGAGTGACAATTCCTGTGTGTCCGTCGACCTTTTTAAAATTCCAGCTCGACTTCAGTTGGCTTTAGTGAAACCGGGCTCGGTCACATGAGAGCAAGCACGCCGGTGCAGCGGCCATCTGGTCGGGGGGGTAAATGAAACACCAAACAAAAACACAGCCTTTCAAAGGGAATTCAGTTCTCAGAGCATCGAAATGAGTAGGTTCTGCTTTTCAGAGCTCGACGTACGAGACAGCGGAGACATCCTGGTCCATGTTTACGACATCAGAAACACTTTGACCCGCCAGGTGAACGGAAACCAAGTTCAGCTTCAAATGCTATCTGTTGCTCGAAATCCGCTAAAATGTGACGCACCAGAACAAAGTTTGGAGGATTTTGCACTGTTTTTTCCTAATAATTTGGTGTAAAATGTGAGAAAATTGTGAAAAGTAATCAGAATTTTGGTAATCACAATCGTAAAATAGCCAAATAACTCTCTGTAGACTAACCTGGCTTACTCCAAAACCGGCATTTTGTCCTGACTGCAGCACTGAACAAGGAATTACTCAGAATAAACTTGTACACACACACAGACAGAGCAACACCGGTATGTTTCTCTTAAACACAGGTTATTGAGGGTGACTGGAGTCATTGTGCACCGGAGGCATGTTCCAGAGCTAGAAGTACAGGAGAAGGGCACCTTGGGGCGCCCTCAGTTATCAAGAGGACTGCTGGAGGGACAACCGTTTAACGGCTTTGCGGAGGGAAGACGTGTCTCTACAGATGCACACAGGCTCGTACAGTCGAGTGTTCTCCCACTGCGAAGCCGACTGGACAAACCGGATCCGTCACACGGCGGTCGTACGGTATCTCAGCGAATATACAGAGGTTGGGATTTGTAGAAAAGCTGTGCCAGATGTTGTTTATGTGCAAACACGCAGAACAAAGGCCGAGCTAAAGGTGTTCGCCGTTACTTGATGAGACCTCTTCTCAGAGCTCGGTGGCGGCATGTGCCGACTGTGATTGATTGACTTCTCCCTGACTCTCATATTAACTAGGTTGCACCTGTTAGGACAGGGAAACGTACACCTTCAACATTCCTGTAAGTACACAAGACTTTGTGCTGATGTGTCTCCCAGAGACGCCCCGCCCATCATCAATGTGAGCACAGGTATAATCAGTGGCGAGTGAAAGAATAGCTGGAAACACCTGTGTGTGTGTGTGTGTGTGTGTGTGTGTGTGTGTCTGTGTGTGTGTGTGCAGGGTAGTAAGCGGGGGCTACTGTGTGTACTTACTTCTGGACACTCGCACCAGCTCTGTAACACTGAAGACTCCGGATTTGATGAAGCTGTCCTCCAAGTAGACTGTGGACACAGGGACACACAGAAGACCATGAATACAGGCACGCTTGTTCTTCATTGAACACGTTCATACACATAATAAAGTTGTGTGGATGTGAAATCAGGAGTCACATTGAGTTCAATAGATCTTCCAACGCTTCTCAACCATTCAGCTAAATTTTTTAAAAATCATCAGACTTTCAGCACCCGTAAAAACATAAAAACACTTTTTCATGGTTTGTGTTTTGTACAACATTTTAGATTTAGAAAGAGGCCAAAGGTCACACAAGACAAACACGTAGGTACAGATCCACACACAGGGATCTAGGCCCTGCCATCCCATAATATTAAACACAATGGGAAAGAGGAGAATTCACCAGTGTCTCCTCCTAAGCCTGACACTTCATCAAATATTTTTCACGCCTGTCTTTTCTGTCGTCGAAGGGTCTACGTCGTCTGTATTTGATCCTGAAATTTGAGCTGTGGATTATTGACTTGAGTACGAGTGCATGAAGAAGAAAAATAGAAATGTCCGTTACTGCGCTGGTTTTTTTCAGTTGAAGTGTTTAAACAAACAGAAGTCATTGTGTGCGTTGCGGTCGAGTGACAGGACAGGTGTGGGAGGAAGAGGGAGTCGACATGTGGACTCAAACTGAGAAGTACAACGAACGAGCCCACGCTGAGCCCCGGGCGCCGCGCGGCCCCTTTGATCAAACACACCAGCAATAACTTAATGACCGTCAACATTGACACCGTAATGCCAAGACAACGTATCACACCAAGCGTGCACCTTGAAGAGGCATTAACTGCAGTATTTATCCGTCTATTTCGAATGTAAATCAACCGTTTCGGGAGCCGGCAAAATCTTTTTCCCGCATTTTCCGTTCAAGTATTGTTCGTGTGTTGTTTACAGCCTTCTGTGTGACCGACCTAGGACTCTGCGACACTAATCAGAGGCTATAAATCAAACACGTTAAATAGCCAGACAAGTTATTGACACCCAAATGACCCGTGCTCTGCTTTGATGCAATGCCAAGGGCACCGTGGCCGTGCCAGAGAGATAGGCGGGGCGGCTCCATTGGCACCTACAAAGCCTCATGCCTCCAGTGAGCCAACGGCTTTCGCAGGGGACTGTGCGGCACGGGGGCTCCGAGGCTCGAGCCATTGGCTCGCCCGCACGTTTTCCTTGGCACGTGCGTCGGCAGAACCAGCTCTTGAGGTAGACAACTAATTATACTTCTCAAACTATTTTCATTCCAAAGTCGTGACGACGCGCCGCAGGTCAGTCCGAGGGAACGGCAGCGCCCGTCGGTGAACATTCCCCACAGCTGGCTCACCGCGACGCTCAGCTGCCAGCCAAAGGTGCAATCTGCCGGAACGCTTTCACTCCAGCCTCTCCGGCTTTTTTTTGTTTCCCCTTTGATTACTTTTTTAATCACGTGTTTTTGATGGTTGCCGCGAGGACGATGACGATTCAAATTTGATGATCCAATTTCATTTAATTCCTCCTCACTGCATGCACATTTGGAAACCATGGTCTCGGCCAGCAAGGAGTGTCAAAAATGACTTCAAGTTTTTAATGATCATTTACAATAAGTGTGTCAGTTTGGGTTATCTAGTTTGGTCCCGATGGCCCCTTTATTGCTGATTCATTCATGAAATCCTACATAGCTGGAAATCATTTTTTGTTGTTTCAAAGGTATTACGTGGTATGGGACCGAAGCCAGTACAGTACAGTTTATTTGGGTGGCGGAGTTTACGATATTATAGGGATTTGCCATAAGCTAAGTTATGGTGTTCATAGGCCGCTGTACAGAGGGCAAGCTGCAGAGGAACAATAGAGCCATGACAGCAGGGAGGACGACTGGTACTGTACATACCTGGAAGAGGGTTCTTGCCTGGCTCATTGTTACTGGGACTTCCTGACTGCTGCGAGTCTGCAAACACACAGAGAGACGGGAGGGGAGGGGGGGGGGGGGCTTAGTATAGCAGGAGGATATCTTACTGAAACACTGGTTTCTTGTCAGCATTGATTATTTCTAGAAAATATCTCCTGGTGGCTGGGCGAGGACAATGTATCCTGTAACTTGTAATTAAAAACTAAGTGAATCAGAACTGTAATCTGATTTACAGTCCGTCTCCCCGCAGCCACAAACTCACTGAGGTCAATTCAAATTAAGAAACAACTTCTTGTCAGGACACTCCACAAGACAAAGTGCACTTCAGGGGACTCAGGACTTCCTGGTGCAGTAATGCTTTCCCTTATCTACCCGTCAAGGCGAGCATACCCACTGTACATTACACAAGACACTTTTGTTTGAACAGCATTATCATTAATGGGAAGGCAGACCGAAGAAAAGAGCTCTCTTTCTGACACTGGATAGCCTAAAGGTTTTTTTACCGGCAGACCTCTGGGTAATTTTTCAAAGGGGCTAAAGGAGTGTTGCGGGTGGGGGGGTGAGGGGGGGGGGATACAGAATGTGTTCGGTCCTGCTGTGCAAGGTACGAGCACAGAACAAAACATGGAGAGAGGACAGGAGGGGCGGAGAATTTACAAGGAAACATGAGTGGAATTCTTTCCACCGGCTACAGCGCGCAGGCGTTGGTACGAGGCGGCCCCCGGACTGACGTCTTTTTACCTCCAAGCTTCACGGGCCCTTTTGTTTATTTTCTTTTTTTTCCACATCACGCAACTGCAAAAGAATTGTGAGACATCAAAGTGAACCCGTGTTCGCGGCCGTCCGATAGCAATCTGTGCGTGCAGCGGGCCGTGTGTTTCGCGGTGGGAGGGAAAGCGAGCTCCAAATAGCGGCGAGCTGCCGCCGTGCCAAAACGTTGAAGGACGGCGTCTGCGTGGAGCCGCAAAGAGGCCGCACGTGGCCTGAGAGTGAGAGGGCCCGATGAGAACCAGCAGGGAGATTATCCTCGACGTCTTCAATGCGAGAGAGGCCAGAAAGAAGAAGAAGGAAAAAAATAAGCTATAGACAGTGAACTCAGATACCCTCGCCTCGCAACAACAGCCCTTTTCCTGCCGCGGCTCTCATGAGCAGTGTTACGGAGGCAACGGAGAGAAGGAAGGAGAAGGAGGGGATGATGGGGAGGGGTGGAGAGCAAAAAGAAAAGTAGTCGAAAGATTTATCCCTTACTTGTTCCCTCGCTGTGTGTCTCTCCCTCGCTCACTTGTTCCCCCTCTCCTAAATTTGACTCTTAAACAGCGCTGCAAAAACAGAATGTTCTTGGCCGAAGCTCAACAATGACAAAGTAGGGAGGGAACGGGACTATACGTTAAGAAGGGGAAAATCCCCTCTTTTCACTACGCTGAGCACTAAAAATGTACGAGAAACATACAAGTTATAGTCTCGCAATACATCTCCGCTCTGCTTCCTAAAAACATATGGCCGACTTGTGCTTTCTCATGCCACCGTCGTTTCGTGCACACGCAGAAAGCTTTTCATATTTAAAGCAGATAAGGCACCAACTCAGGATTATTTGCAACAACATTGGAGAAAGTAATGAAATAACACCCAAAATAGTCCAATATATAAAACAGAGAGAAGCAGCAAATCTTTAAATTAGCAGTTTTCAGAAAAATCTCTTCATCAAATTATCAATTAGCTAAATTGTTTTCAGATTATGTTTTTAGTTAATAGTGCACTCTTGTTCAAGTTGTTGTCTGGGTCCAACAAAGTTTGCCGTGAACCCGAACGAGTCCCTTAAGTTTCCTCACAAAGACGCACGCACGGACACCCACACCCACACACACACACCCACACACACACACACACACACACACACAGAGTGTAAAGCAGCTTTTGTGAGCTGATTTGGCACAGCACATGTCCATAAAGTGATTGCAGGGAGCTCAGTGGCCTTGTCTCCCTGTCCTCCCCCCGCACCCCATGCCACTTTCAGAGTCATCCATCAGTCTCGTTACGACTGCCAAGTCTACGCTCGCCCCGAGAACTGCTGAGTGGGAGAGAAACGGGCCAGGGGAGAGAAAAGAGAGTGGAGATGAGGTAAACGTTGAAAAGGTGGCGAGGGGCGAGAGCAAGGAGGTGGAGGCGGGAGAGTCGAGATCGGATCAGAGTTTTGTGTTTTTGGTTGATTTATTTGTATTTCTTTCCCCTTTCTTCTCGGGCGGAACAGGCAACCATGACAAAAAGAGCAGATGGTGGCGGCAATTAGAGATCCCAGGCAGCATCTTCCAGCATGAGGCCCCACTGTAGCACCGGGAGAGACCACCTGGATGACTCAAGGTGGGATGCGAGCATATGGCGCATCTGCCAGGCCTGCACCGGAGCTGGAAACACCTCCCCTATTGCATTACATTCTACCTTTGACCCCAGAAGGGCAGCAACACGCTCCTTCATCTTCTTTCAGGGTGATTATGACATTGTTTGGAGCAGCGCTTGCACATTTGTCAGGCCGCAAAGCCTGCTGTTAATATTTACATTTACTCGACTTTTTTTTCTGTCTTCTACATGTATCCCTTTTTTGTCCCTCGACATGTATTTAAATCAAGCCTCAGATAAAGATAATTATGGATTACAAAGGGTTGGATTAAAAAAACATAATTTGGCTGTGATTTAAAAAACAAAACATGTGTGGCTGAAATTGAGTGTCTGAAATAAAGCAAAGTGGGACATTTGGAGCCTGAGGCCTGGTGTCTAGCTGAAAGGTGTCCTGTGCAGAATGCCAGCCAAACCGATAGTCTTCAAATAAACAGTAGTGTAACCTGTAGATAAACAGTGTTGCGGTCGAGGAGGCTTGGATTTGCCCCGAGAGCTTGGCAGGCCTTGATCACAGGGCTAGACACCACACACACACAGGCTCTCTCACACACTGACACACACACACACACACACACACATAGGGCCTCTCACACACAGACAGATAAACACGCTCGTACACACGTGGCCTTTTTCCAAAAACAACATATCTTGGCACTCTCTGTCCCTGCCACTTGTTTAAATAAACAAACCGGTTCATGAAGGAAGTGAAGAAGAAAAAAATACACCACGTATAGGAATACAGGATTATCTGCAATTGCTCAGCAAAAGAAATCCCCAAAAAAACATGCAAGGGAACAAAGTCGAGGAGAGAGAGCGTGTGGGTATTTGGGACGTGTCCACGAGTTCTTACACCTTCTTGTCCGGCGGGATACTTATCATACCACTGGAACCATTAGGGCAATTAGCGGTAATGGCAACAGAAAGCTGGCTCTAAAAGAAACGTTCTCAGTGCTTGTGAGGGGTTCTCCACGCTCACGTGTGTGTTACTCGCCTGGATTCTATAATCACTAAAACCTCACCCACCCTGGCAGTATACCCATTATTTTTACGACTAAATAGCGGAACACACACACACACACACGCACACAGTGTGGATTAAATTAGCCACATAGTTTGGGACAACTTTCTGTCTTGTTTTTCTTATTATTTTTTGACAGTGGCGATGCACGCGCCCAGCCCGCCAACACTTGCAGACACCGACATATATCGTGCAGAAGAAGAAGAAGAAAAGAAAAAAGCGGCGCGCACACCCTGCCGATGCATACCGCTGTCGACATTTCAGGAGGAGAAGCCTGTCTGGCAGCCATTTTATGCCGAGCGGGGTTCTGTGCACATGTATAGCACTCTGGCTGCCAGAGGCATGGGTCCCGAGCCAAGACGCGTTTCAGCAGCCTGGGGAGACTGAGGGGAGGGAAGGGGAGGGCGGAGAGGGGTGGAACTCCGGGAGAAGTAGAGAAAACGGAGAGAGAGAGAGGGGCAGAAAAATATCGACCTAATTACGGAGCGGCTCCGATGCGTAATGTTTCGACAATACAGCTGCTGCTGAGTAAATATTTGATGTGGCCGGGCGGACTTACTGCCCGGCGTCGTCCCGCTTCTCTTCCCCTTCCTGATGCGGGAGACCAGAGCGTCCTCCCTCGGTGCGGCACACGGGCGAAACGCACGTGTGCCGCACGCGGGGTCGCGCAGGTCTCGACAGATGACCGTGCGTACATGTGCCGCTGTGGAATGTGCGTGTACTTTGTCCCGCGTGCTCCTCTGCTCCTGGTTTCTATCATGCACAGCTCGAAAAGATGACCTCACGCCGCCCGGGCCGGCTTCCAACAGCTGGCAGGACTTGCTCTCTTCTCCAGATCTCCGGGTCTTTCTTCTCCTTCGCTATCTGTCTATCGCTGTCCCTGCAACAGTATCCCCCCCCCCCCCCTCTATTGTATCTTTTCATACGCAGATCTACTGTTCAGTGTGTGTATCTGTGTGACGATATCATCTTATCTGGCGATAAGTGCACGGTTCGTCTTCAAATTTCTAGATGTTTTTTTTTTTTTACTTCTCCCCCACCTTATATCTCCTATCTTGTAACACGTATGTCTCTCTTTCTTTTTATGTCTCCATCTGTGGTGGCACTCCCCCCCCCCCCCTCCGCCTCCCACCTTTGCCGCCTTTTTTTTTTAATGCCCCCTCTCTCCCTCTCTTACTTTCTAGCTCTTTGTCTCTCTATCTCTCTCTCTCTCCTCTCCCTCCCTCACGCTTTGTTGTCTAAACAAAGTGGCCTTTATCAGGATGAGCCGCAACCCAAACAAGCCAAACAAAAGATATGGGCGAGGAAATCTGCCCGCAGTAGAGGGAGGATCTTATCGTGCCAGGCATTGTGTGCCAGCCTGCCAACTGGCGATGCCCCCCCCCGCCGCTGCCGACCCCTCCCTGCGTACACACACACACACACACACACACACACACACACACACACACACACACACCAAATTCTGGCATCTCAGCCCGACCCCGCACCCGGACCCATGCGTGGCGTTCTGCACAGCGCTGGCCTGGCCCAAAGGAAAGTGATATTGGCGCCGAGGGTTTACGGGAAGACAGGCGTTGCAGCCAAATGGGACGCCATCTTGAGGTGGCATTGTCTCTGCGGTAAAGATGAGCTTCAACGGAGCCGTGGAACAAAAACCAGAGAAAATAAATTAAACGTGGCGCAAATTCCTGCTTTAACTCTTTTCTCTGGATTTAATTCGGGGTCTTGAACTCAAACACCTTTTGAGTTCCTATCTTCAAATCTGGTCCATGCGTTATTGTTGGGCTTTATTATCAGTGATACCTGCACAGACGGATATGCACAGTATTGTATTCCCTTTGACAAACTGTGGCTCCCTGTGTTTCCCCCGACTGTGCCCATACACTGTGTGACACTGTAATGATTATCTCATAATTGGAACAAGGCAAGTATTTCTTATTGGCTTAAAGGAGCACCTGGTAATCCGGAGAGCTACCCTATCGAATGACTGCCACTGACGGGGAATGCAGGTACAGTAGGATGAGTTACACACACACACACACACACACACACACACTTACGCACACGGACACACTCTCAGACGAAAGCGAGAGAAAGGCAGATAGAAAGTGAGAGGGGCAAAGTTGAAACGTCTGCGAGAACAATGACATTTTGCCTTCTTTTCTCCGAGCCAGACACCACAGACTTGTTCAATGGAGCAGAAGGGGAGACACACACACACACAGTAGGACTGTCAGGGTTTTGAGACTTATGGAATCAAGTGGGATCCCAGCCCAGAGCAGAACAATGAGGAGCCATACAGTGTGTGTGTGTGTGTGTGGTTGACTGTGTGTGACCCAGCTCACTTGTATCTCTCTGTGTGCGTGTGCATCTCCCCGCCGTGAGCGCCGCCACCTCGGCGTGAGCGTGGATCATCAGTGTGTGTGTGTGTGTGTGTGTTTCTCATCGGCGCATACTAATGCCGGTGGAGAAGCGGGCCTTCTTTCTCTCCGCCGAGTCTCTGTGCCTTCCCCTCGGTAAACTCTCACGGCAGTGAAAAGAGGAGAGCATTTTAACCGAGCCGGCAGGACAACGGGCTCCTCATTGAGGTCACCAAACAGTGTGGACGGGGAGGGAGCGCATTCAGCGGCGAGTGGGCCTCGAACAAGAGACTGAATGGCCCGACGGATCATTAGCCACATCGGCCCCGGGAGAGGAGAAGGAAGAACCTGGCGAGCACAAAGGGATACACAGCCACAGACCCACGGATGCAGATGAGGGTTAACCCGTCGAAATTCAACTTCCCCACCTTTTAATTCGAGAAATAAAGTTTACCCACCTCGACACGGACGCATATACCGTGTATTCAAACGCAAAAGCAAGCACAGAATGCTGGCTTTATTCTGTTGTTCAACATGTGGACACACACACACACACACACACACACACAGGCTGACACATGCATGAACAGACTGCGGCACACAGCCAGCATCCCGCGGCGAGCTGATCTGTGCTGTACATGTGCGATGCAGTCAGCGGCCGAGCTGCAGAGCAACTACACAGCAGCAACGCGACACAGTGGCTCATCTGTCCCATGAAAAATGAGCAGGCTGGCCTGGAGTCCGCCCGCTGCGCCCCGCGGAACGTTTCCACCGCCTCCCACTCTCTCTCTCTCTTTCTTCGACCTTTTTCCACAATGCCTTTCCTTTCTTTTCTTTTTTTTATTACATTACTTTTTCTTCTTTTCCTCTTTCCGCATCCCTCTTTATTCGTCCTATTCATGTCACTTTCCTCGGAGCATTTTGCCCACGTTTGTAATTTGCGGCACCTGGAACCATCCGTTGCATTAAGTGTTGCAGATATATTCATATATGGAGAGCAAAATGTTCAATCAATTAGTGGATCGCCGGGAAAATGATTCCTATACACAGTTTTTTAAAATATATTTAGGAATGTATTATCAATGTATTAACAAATGTAAATGTTTATTTTAACACATTTATTATCTTTAGATTTGTGACAAGCTATTTGAAGGCTTCCATTTGGGCTTTTGGGAAGCGTTGCCTAATTGATGAATTACAAATAATTATCAAAAGATTCCCTGATGAGAAAGAGTTCCTAAATGTAGTAAACATAAAATAGCTTCACAAAAGATGAACTCATAAAAGTCACATAGATTAGCGGATTTTACGAAAGTGTAGTCTCATCATTCACGAGTATAATCAGCGTCAAGTCTAGCCTGTGAGAAAAAAGAACTTCGCATCTGCGTTGAAACAATGGGCCCATCAATGGCCAACCTCGGCATCTTTTTGGTATGCACCAAACAAACAATTAGCTTTGTTGTGGCGTAATTGACTGGCAGGACCGGGTGGCATTTACATTCGCCCGCTGTTGCCACCCTGCCATTCGACGGGCCGGGATGAAAAAGAATCGGTCTATACGGGGGTGGAAGGTTGGCCACATCTCTCTGGTTCCAAGACACTGCTTTTCTCTTTCTTTTTTTTCATGGTGGCAAACTTCCAAGCAGGAGCTTTTTTCTTCTTTCTTTTTTTTAAATGCACGGCTGTGGAGGAAGGAGGGAAGGGAGGGGAGTGAGGGCGAGACTATAGATTTAATTATGCATGCATGTTTTCTCATTCATTGTAGTGGTGGGAAGGGGAGAGGGATAGGGTAAGGGGGGGTGTGTGGTGGGAGGGTGGTGGTGGTGGGGGGGGGGGGGGTCAGACCAATGACATTCCGTCGTTGTAGTCCTCCTCCTGCACACACACACACACACACACACACATACAAGGAGCAGTCTGGGAGCGAGCCGCTATAGGCTAATGAGGTGACACTCACCGTCTGGAGACTAGCCAAAACAGTCCATTAACTCCTAGCCAGTAGTTAAGAGGAGAAGAAGGAGAAAGGTGGTGGTGGGGAGGGTGGAGAGGAGAAAAGAGGAGGCGGGTGAGGGAGGGTGGAGGGCAAGCGGGTGAGGTGGGCGGCTAGCCGGTGGGCGGAGCATGTAAGGGGGGCATGGGGGGGTGGGGGGTATAAGAAGAAGAGAGTCTGAAGTCTTTCAGGATGTGAGGGTGGGGGGTATTTCTGCAGTTTTGTAGTTGTGAATGAATCAGCGGGGAGGCTGGTAGGGGGAGTGGGGGGGGGGCTGTGCACGAGCGTTCACTGTCGCCGATTATGCTCTGTGGAGGCAGAGAGAGAGAGAGAGAGAGAGAGAGAGAGAGAGAGAGGGGACAAGGGAGATAGATCCAAAAACCCCAGTCAGGCAGACAGACCTTTGACAGAGGAGCTCTGTGATTCGCCTCTTTCATCTTCAGAACCCCCCCATCCAGTCGGATAATTATGAGACAAATGCACTGGACCCCTGCTGCTTGAGTGGCAATGGGCATGGGAGGCCAGAAACACAGGGAGAGGGTTCAAACCTGCACGTCTCGACTGGTCTGGGGTGGGGGGGGAGCGGAGGGGAAGAGAGATGGCGGGGGTGTTTAGGGGTCTGGGAAATTCCCCACTTTCCCCAGAGACAAGTTGGCCCACAGATCATAGTTCAGGGACAGCCTGCTTGTGATACTAGCGTTTAGCTGCCAGTTCCCTTTCAGCACACACACACACACACACACACACACACACACACACATATTTAGTTAATAAATACTGCATAGTTTAGTTTTCAGATGTACCTTTTTTTTTTTAAACGACTCAAATATGCTCCTTGATTTCTGACTTGCAGCTGGCGAACCAGTTCACAAGGTGTTGTTTAACGAATGCGGCGCTCTGGCCGCCACTGATAAGGCAGCTCCGTCAGCAACAGCAAAGGTGCCTCCATCTTTATCTCACAGCAAGGAGACTTACCCCTGAGGCAAACATGCGTCCAAGAGTCAATTGTGTTCGATAACAAATTACAATGGCAATCTGTTTGCGAACCTGTCAAACTACTTTGAATGTAAAAGCGATGTGTGTGAAAATGAGTCCTGAATAAATATGAAAGCGAGGAAAAGAACAAGCGAAAGTATACGAACAAAACAAGCTCCTATTTCAATGAATGTCAACGGTTTCCTGTTTGGATTCCTTCGGATTGGAAATGCTTTGCATCACAATGCCGGAGTCACTTTTGGCCTGTGTGATGATGCGTGTCTGTGAGGCCAGGGATGTGTCAGTGGAGTGTCAGTGATTGTCAGCTCTGACGCCGGCGTGGAGATTCAGCCAAGAGGAGTTCCCACTGGCAAGAGCAGCGGGCCAAGGCGACTGGGTGCTCCCTCACGGGGCAAATGGCTCTCCTCCAGCTGGGCGAGAGGCCACCGAGGATCCCTGCCACTGTTTGCACTCCCTGGCCTCTGCCAAGCGAGCAGTGGTAAAGCGCACACACACACACACACACACACACCTTAATTTGGGGACGTGGAAGGAATTATCCGATCATAGAATGCCACCACATCTAAGGCCAGATCTTGGCCCAAAATAGACAAAAGAAAACAAAGCGTGCACTCATTCAGACGATTTTGCTGGCACTGCTCCGCTGGAACGGGACATCGGGTGGAGAAGGGGGGGGGGGGGGAGATCAACCACAGAGTTTAATGTGTCATTACAAGCATAAAAACAGACTACTGACATTGCCAACAGATGTCGAGCCGGTTTATTTTTCGCCATTACTACTCCAGTAGGGAATGAAGCTGCAGGTGCAAAATAAACAGTCTCGTAGTCTTCGTCTTTACTATCCCGGCTACCGTGCTGTTGAATCATCGGTTTTTTTCTTCCCCTTATCGGTTACTCAGATTTGCATCGTGCAGCTTTGGCTGGTTAACAAAATCAGATCAAACGCGACTTCGAGTGTCGTAGCGGCCCAGGCGATCGGAAAGGTCACGTGCCCATTTCTACATGTGTATTAGATATCGCTTGTGCACTTAAAGGCGGTGCCTTCTGGCCCTTCCAATCTTCAAGCGCCTTAGCTCTAATAATGCCAACACCTTTCTCAACTCCCTCCTCCCAATAATGCAGTAACGACGGAAAGATGTTTTAAGTCTTGAGGGGGGGGGGGGGGGGGGGGCTTGTTCAGATGCAGCGGGCCGATGGAGGAGCTTGCTGCTGGTTTAAATGCCGGCTGCCTGCCGCATGGCCAGTAAAACCCCTCCTTTCCTGTTAATGAGCCTGGAGTCGGAGGCCCCCAGTCGGAGCAGGCCCGAATTAAAGCATCTGTGGGGAATCGAGGCTGAAGGGCGGGGGCAAGAGGGTTTCTAGAGGGACCGGGGGTGAAGGTGTCTCCACTGGCACAAGAGCAAGGAGCGAGGTTTTTAGGGCAGAAGGGAAATCATGGGAGTAATTTCAGAGAAACCACGACTCTTATAAAAGAACGAGTGTCGGTGGTTCTTGCGGGGCTAGGTGCTCATCTGGTGAGCCGAAGTCGGACGCAGAGCAGCGGTTTGAGAAGGAGAAGAAAACTGCATCATAAAAGAGGTTCTCACATAACTCAAGAGGGAGTGACGGCGGCTGTGCCCGCCACAAGGTCAGAGTGTTGGCAGCCATCCAGAGACAGTGGAGCTCCTCATGGACCCTCCAACTGTCTGGAGGTATCCATCGAACAGCAGTTAAGGTGCAAACCATCTTCGCTCTTTGTGGTTGTGGGTCCCCGATGCACAATTCAGACGCAAACATCCAGAGACCCAATACAGTCAGCAGCCTGTCACTTACCACAACAAAGCACCGTATAAACGTGACAAAACATCTCGGTCTTACGGGAGATCAAAATGCAAATGTAATCTCTCAGGTTTAACAGAGTATTCCCTTTGCCATGCCACAAGTGTATGCTTTATCAATCAGACTGAAGTGCAAGTCGACACAGCCACAGAGAGAGCCAGAGAGAACTCTATTCCACATTCCTGGCAAAAAAACAGAGCGCAAATGTGTTCTGTGCTACGAAGGCCTGCTGGGGCAGCCCCCTCTGCCACTGCAGCAAGAACAACATGTGGCGTGGCTGCACAGCGGCAGTTTACAGTGGGACGAGGAGAGGCAGCTAAATCAATTTCAGATTCTGTTGTTCGAGAGTCATAAACAACGTTGGACAGCGTTTAGTCACATGGTCGGAAGGCGCCGCATCAGCAGCTTCTCTGGGGTTTTTTTGGGGGGGGGAATATGTCTCTACAGGTATCACCACACCACGAGTATTGAGATGTTGGGAATCAGACGTACTGAGCACACTGTGTCACACAAAGGCATGTAGCAGGTATGCATGCGTGCTGTATCCTTGGGCACGGCAAGCCTGGTCCTCCCTCGCAATTTCGGAGGGGAATGTAAAGGGCCTTTGTTTCAGAATAATGTCTGGATCATACTCGGAACAAAGACATGTGTCATCTCACCTGGCAGGTTTGTGTTTGTTTGCAGGCACTTTAAATGTTGTGTCTTTGTGATTCCCCCGCTCACGCTGCGCTACAGTTCGAGGGGGGGGGCGGCTTTCTGTGGAAACGAGTTTAAGTCGGGCTGTCCTCGCTGCGCTGCTTCAGCCTTTCCCACGAGGCTCCAAAACCATAATCTCTTGAAATATTTGCACAGATGACGCCAGAGCTCGGCCGTTTTGACATGGAGCGGCGTGAAGGATTTCGAGCAGTCACTTTTTCCATCGCTTTTTCGGTTCAGGAAATGGGAATTCCCCCCTTTTGTCGCTTTTCCCCTGCAACAAGCACGCCTCCCACCGATCCGTGTAGCCCTCCCCGCACTCCTTCCTCCACTTCCTCAGCCCGCTAGGATTCGTCCACTAAGGGCCACACCACAGGGGCCTCTACGCCCCCCAGTCAGCTCCCACAGTCCTTGCTTTCCACTCGCCCAAGCATGTTGTTTTCACTTTATCGGAGATGCCCGGGGGCGGGGGGGGGGGGGGGGGGGTTTAGTCACTGAGATCAGCGGTGGGGGAAATCTGGGTTGGGGGTGAATGCAGCAGGAGGATGAGCTGAGAGATAGTTCCCCTTGGCGGTTCATGTTCGATGTTCCTGGCCGTTTAGTCTTCGAGCCGCGGCCCACACACCATCAGAAGTTGGCAACTGTTTACACTCGACTGGGACTGGGTTCCCTCGTTCACCCCCAGTGACACTGGCTCAGGCTCAGAAATATAGTGAGTCATGATCCACACACAGAGTACACATATTCACACACTCATAATGACTATCCATGTCACCTCTTTTAAATCCTGGGTGGTGCCTCCGAGGCAGTGGTGTGAACAGATATATGACGCTGTCGTCGACTTCGGTGATTGAGTTTGCCCCCTGGTGTTTTTCTTTTTGTCTCCCCGGCCTGTTGAAACACATTCTTGATTCATTTCGTAAACACATACTGTAAATCTATATTTTCTAAAGCAAGTACGCAGAAACGCAAATGCAATACATCATATTATGTATGGTGGCACTGAATTTGGTGTGGAATCTGTCCAAAGACCATCAAAACATAATCTGCTCATAGGAGCCACAGTGTTGCATCATGGGAGCTGGAAGGGATATCAAAGGGCCACCACTGGAGCAGACTCTGTAATCCCCCTCCTGGCAAGCATCTTCATATATACATCTCTACTTGGCCTTTCCTTCTTCTTCTTCTTCTTCTTCTTCTTCTTCTTCTTCTTCTTCTTCTTCTTCTTCTCCTTCTCCTCTCCTGAGGGCTTGTTTGAATGTGTATGTAGAAAAACACTATCTCCTCGCCTGAGCTCTCACAAGGTTGGCAGCCCTGCAGAAACATTTCCCATTTGCGGTGCGGTGCCTGGTCCAAGCCACTTGAACTTGGCAAGGGCGTACCTAGGACTACCACAGACTCCCCACACACACACACTCACACCCACCTAAGCGAAGGCAGGAGGCCTCACTGTGAGCCACAACAGCTGATGTCACACACACCTCCAGATAACTGCCTCCAAGTGACGTCCAGGTATTTATCAAGGAAGAAGGAAGTGATAATAAAAGTTTCCCACGATGGGCTGGTTGAGCTGCTTGCTTTCAGTCAGAATTTGTTTCATCTATGAAGACATTAACGTTTATATGGAACCCTTTTGTCGTATTATGTTTGTATGAACTTGTTTGTGAGTGGGTGGTAAAAAGTTGCCCAAATGTTTCAAGGTAGTACATCGTGTACAGAGTGCTACAGCGCCTTTCACAAAGGGCAGAATTGTGCAGACAAGGTGATTTTTTTGTCTTCATGAATCGAGAAGAGAATTACACAGATCGTATGACACCATGTGGAATTTTTTTTACACATAATGTATTTCCTTTACAGGCGCTGTGAAAGGCGAAGGCCTACAGGGAGTCCTCTTTAGTAGGAGAGGAAAGAAAAAAAAGAAGAAGAAAAAAAAAAGAAGCCGTATGTATGGTGAGGAGGGGGAGGGGAGGAGGGGGTCGAGGGGTTTAGTGGGGCGGTCCGAGCGCGCTCAGCGAAAATATGCCTCATGCACTCGTTGAACTTGGGGCCTGCGCGGGCTTCTCCCAAGGTTACAGCAGAGGCCTGTGCGGGGAGGAGCGGGAGAAAGAAACCACGCAGCAGCAGTCGGCACGCAACACGGTTTCTACTGCACTCTTTTTTTTGCCGCCTTCGCTTCGAGAAAAAAAATGGTCTACTCTCAAGTTTTTCCCCGTTAATGCTAAAACATGTGTTCCGACGAAGAAAAAAAACACGTGCCACGACGTTTAAATACGCCGAGCTAATACAGTATCCCCGGCCACACGTTCACTCCGACTGCGAGTGTCTGTTGCTCAGATAACAGAAGCGGCGAGCGATCGCCTTTGACACCAGGTTTCCTTCCCTCCTCGGAGCTTGCCGGGGACGAGGGCCGCGTATCCGTTGCCGCACCCCTGAGCCCTCGACCACAACAAAGGTAGGAAGCGGCCACCGGCGCAGGGCGCATTGTGACGAGGCCACTAAATCACCTCTTGTTTTATCCAGCGCTGTGTGCGCACGAGTCGCCAGCGGAAGAACATAAAGACAACAAGGCCGAGTAAATACATCTGAGGAGGCCGACTGGAAAGAAGGGAGGCCGGGGCTATTAGCTAATTGAATGAGATGGAGAGTTAGGACATGAAGAAGAACAAAAGGTTTGCGTGCGATACGTCTGCACACAAAGCGCGAGACAATTATACATTTACAACACCTGCACGGTGCAATCAAATGTAATCTGTTGTCATAACACTTTTGTGGTCGTAGTCTGCAGCGATGTGTCGGATCACATGTATTAGGGGCGGGAGGGGGAGCAAAAAAAAACATTCGGTCCACTTTAACACTAAGAAAACATACCATAGCCTCCAAACATAAAACCTCTCTGATTCATGACTGAATTGTATAAGATGACGGGTCTTTACGAACCACTCTTTATGACATAGATAAGATCCTTTTACGACCGTAAACCGTTGCAGAGCACTGTGATGCGAAACGGCATTTAAGACCGTAAAGTCAACATACGAGAAGGAATGTAAACGTGCCGTTTGAGCCCGAAACGACAACTTGCATTTGACTTCTTCACCCTGACAGGAAGATGTCAAAGGGCAGCAGGTAGTAAACCCTCGGCTGGAGGAACCGGTCACTTTGCCTTTCCCCAAGAATTAGCAGGCCATTAGCACCTTGTAAAAAAAAAAAAAAAGCCCACTTCCCCGCTGTACAACGGATTAGGCCTGCTTCTTATACGGACCGAGCAAAGTGATCACATGACGTATGGAAAACCGAGTTCCTGTCTATGTAAAAGAAAAAAGCCACAGAGGAATTATGTCAACACGGCCGACTTCAATGCACAGATATCGCTTTGGAATAAGCGGGAGCACAAAACTCTCTTCATAGTCGATCCCAGCTAGTTTTCCCCCCAAAACAAAATTAGCATAAAATGAAGTGGGTCATTCTCACGTCTTGATTAAAGTCGGCCTCGGCTTTGCCCAAGTGGCCGAGCGGCAGACTGCAAGTTCAAGCTTTGCGTAGTGAGGGCCTTATCGGGCCACTTTCGTAAACAAGAGGAGGCGGGGACGAAATAGCCCCGTGGAGCATAATAAAGGGAGCATCAAAGCAGCCATGGAGGAGAATCGGGCGGAGTATCAGGAGCCACTTGGGGTTGTCAACTTGATGGCTTAGATGCCACTGGAGAACATCTTTACGGACGCAAAGCACGCAAACAAATTAAGAGGGATGAGCTCGCACTCGGTGGATTAGTTTAGGATTGATGGAGGCAATTTAGAGCCAATGTAGAGCAGGGAGAAAACAAAGTCTGTCAAAGCTGTAAAGACGTTCATATAGCTACAGTAACGAATAAGAATGTCGTAAAGCAATACGAAACTTGTTCTCGAGTTATTTGGCCGCGGAACAAGGATGGAACCGGCTCGACTTGACGGAGCACTTCTCATTTATAAGGAGTGTAACCTCATTTCCTTAAGTTAACCTTGGCAACTGCAGTACAGTCAACTATATGAGTATGTGTGTGAGTATGTGTGCGTGTGTGTGTGTGTATATTGTGTGTCCTGGTAGCAGGATGTGTATACTGAGCGGCAGCCCTGCGGCGAGCACTCGCTCTCATCAGCACATCATAAAACAAGGGTGTGGTGCAGGTGCTGTGCGAGGTGTGTGTGTAGGAGCCTATAGATTACACTCCACCCGCAAAGGCCACGGAGTGCGTTTGGGTGAGCTGGAGAGACGAGGAGACGCTCGCCATCGAAACGCGTCGAGGACTTTTCAAAGGCGGCGGGCAGCCCGAGAAACTCGGCAACCCGACATGTGAAAAGACGATGGGAAAAGCACATGCGAGGGTTATTTTTAAACCAGTGCAAATGTCTCTGTGACACATCGACTGCGGAGCACCTCTAGAGTGATAACATGTGCAAAACCACAGCATGCCAAGCAGAGTGACAGCAATACTCGGGGCCACAGGAGAGACGGGGCCAATTAATGCCAAGAAGTCCTCCGAGCGCAGCCCTGTATAATCCCACAACCCACTTTATGGGGAGCGTTGCTTCTTTCTTCATTAATCACATTTCATATGAGACGCTTATCCCTTGCTACAGCGACGCATTCCCAAAACTCAACGCTATGTATGTCGAACACTCCTCTTCGCCAGAGCAAGCTACTCATACTTTCCACAGTTATCGAGAGGGGGGAGCTGGTTAAAGTGTTTTTAAAAAAAGAGTATTTTTGAAAAATCTTTCAAATGTGGGATTTTAGTACCTCCACACCAGCACCGCTGGGCCACCACGGGAGGCGGCTGGAAATACACGTATGAAAGGAGCTTGCCGACGTCGTTAAAAGAGAAAAAGAAAAGAGGGAGAAAAAAAAGAAGAAAAAAGAAAACCTGATGGTTGGAACTTGAATTTAACCAATGCTACTTAGGGCCGAGCTCTCAAAATTCTCGCTCAGCACGCAGAACTTGCACTTGAGACATGAAAGGGCAGCTGCGACGTTTGGTTTACATTATATCTTAGTGGTTTCCACATTGTGGCTAGGGGATAAGCATCAGGAGAGGTTTATCTCTGCCACAGTGCTCTATGGAATATGTAAACACCATGTGTAATCAGGGCTGCAGTGAAATGGAGTGCTGGGGGGGGGGGGGGTGGTTGGTGGGAAAGTGAAGTGCTCTAGGAATAAGCCGCCATCTTACTCCTTGAGCTCAAAGAAAGATAAGACATTGGAGGCAGAGCAGCAGAACCTCTCAGCTTATATGTTGTTGTTGTTTTTACAACATACGGGGAATTAAAGGAGGACAAAACTGTTTGTTCTGTTTTTATTTTTATGAATACAAATCTGCAAGTTTAACGCAGGCGTGAGCGGGTACTGACTCGGGTGTTAACTTTCACTCCGCTGGAGACCTTCCCTCTCATCTGTCCCCCTCTCCCGTCTGGAGGCCGACTTTTAATATGGTGTCCAATCAAAAGTGATTAAGCATCGCGAAGCACAAACAATGCTGGCCCTTAAATCTCTGTGAACCCTCTTTCACTGCAGCGAATGAAAGAGCGCTCTGTCTGCAGCGGCAGATGACAGACGCGCGCTGGAAGATAAGTCTTTGCCATGAGCCCTCATCCCACAAACCCCCGCCGGACGACCACATAAAGACATAAACGGGTTACAAAATGACAATTGCGACCAAACGGGGTCCCACCTTGAAGGCGTCCAATGGGTAAGTGAAGGGTGTGTTTTGCAAGTGAATGTTCCCTTTCACAGCAAAAGGGCCTTAACGCGATACCTAACACCCGGGGAAGGACGGGCCACCACGCAGACTCAAACAAACTCCCGTTGACTTGAGCATGAACGCTTATCAAATCAACCAGCTGCCAAGTACAGTGACTTTTACACGACAAGTAAACTTGGTCGAAATTTCCTTCAAATCGTCGCGTCTTGCATATTAATTACCGGAAATCACAAAGCATGACGTACGGTGCACGAAATGTAAAACCCTGAACTAATGCATTGGTTGGATAATGTTCTCGCCGTGTCTTTTTTGTAAACGCCAAGAGTAGTGTCGCGGCTCGCGGTGACGCGGCGGTTGGGCGAGTGTGTCATCATTAATATACAACGCGAAACAGGAGACAGCGTTGCCTCAATACATCTTTTCAGCACATGCATTGCTGTCGAAAAAACTCCTTCAATAAGAGAACTCTTCCAATGACACCAAATGAAACGGGCTACTTGTGTTCGCGCCGCTTCCGAACGATCGAGAAGATACAGAAGTCCAAAAGACGGCGTCGACGGGGGCCTGTGGGCCCGTGTGAGCGGCGGTTCAGTGACCGCAGGCAGACACATTTTGCAAACTCGAAACAGAAAGGACCGTATAAACATCGTCACTGGGAGGTCATGGAAGGGGGAGGAGCTGGCGCTATGACAACAAGACATCAGCCGTCTGCAGCCTGCTGCCGTCAACAAGTCAGCGTGAGCGCGACCATCTGACGGGGCTCTCCTTACGCTGCCCCCGTACGCTCCAGCCAAAACCTGCTATTGCCACCGCTGTTCCTGGCTCCTGCTTTCAATTTCACCGGAGTGGGCCAAGTAATGGCTTCAGGATTTTGTGGCCTGCCAACACATATGGTCCATCTATTTTTGTTGTTGTTGTTGTTGAGACGAGCAGGGAGATGCGGGCAGAGGGAGACACACACAGTTACGGGTCTTGTTATGACTGACGTGAGAGTCGGGCCGCCGCTGCAACCAGTGTGTCACCGCGGAGCGTGGGATAAACCAAATAGTGCCGGTTCATTCTCACCGGCGAAGGTTCAGGCGATGTAGAAATAAAACAAAAGTTTTCCGAGACATACTTTTGGACAGGTGGAGCAGTAAAGCTGCCGTGAGGGATTTCCAGTCCCGGGAATCCATTCCTCTCCGTTTCACTTTGTTTTGTTTCGTCAGTGTTACTTCCTGCTAAATTACAGCAACCTCACCTTCGTGATTGCGACGCACGGCTGGGTTGCTAAAGCGACAGCGGGGCCCAACAGGAGCGCATCCTCCCAAACACCGAGGACAGATCCGCGCGAATGGCCCCTTGAAGCACTCTTCATCACTTACGTCTCCACTAGTGCCATTGCTGGTACTTAGGCGACCACCGCTGCACCACCTGGATTAAAGGTTATTTGCTAACGTCACAGAGGCTCCTCCTTCGGTTCGCCCTCGTTGGGTTTCCTTATCTGGGGTTGTCTGGACAAATCTTGGACACAGGGCGCCCATTTTGTGTTCTTCTCTGGAGATCCTGTTACACCGCCGGTGCCTCTGGGAACACCGTCGTTTTGGGGCTTCCTCGACTTCGAGCACATGATACATGTGCGCTCCTCTTACGTCTCCGAGGGGGGGGGCGGTCAAATGATGTCATGTCGCGAGTATTCAGATGCAGCAGCCTCCCATCTCCGTTTGCAACTAAAGAAAATATACAAGCGGATCCAGCAGGATTCCCTGGAGTCGGTGCGCTGATTGCAATAATAATTGCTTTATTGCTCAAGCACCTTTCTGCCTGTCACTGCTTGAGGAGCACCAGCTAATTCCCAGGGATTCAAAACATGTGACGCAATAAACCCGGATCAAAGCATGACATACAGGATTTCTTGACTTTGCAATACAATAACACCGTTTTGCATGCTAAGACAAATATCGGCGAGTTGACGCTCGTCAATGGCGCCGACGGAAATGACTAAGCTTCTCTCCGCCCGGCAACAAACATGGACGCCGACGTGTGGATTCAGATGCCTTCGGGTTGATCCAGCGGCCTTATTCCTCCTGTGCTCCAGGAGGACAAAGTACAACAGAGAGCGCCAGTGAGAGAGGCCGAGAGAAGGAGGGAAAATAAGAGAAAAGAGTAGTGTTCGCTGACCTCATTCTGACAACAAGCTCCGGGAAGAGCCTTTCCCTGGAACCGTTTCGCAAGAGCACTGTTGTTTATACAGGTGGCGGGTGAGTCGAGCGAGATATTCAGAGAGCATGCATTTTGCAACACCTCGTTATGAATACTAAACACATGCAGCATGTCAAATACTACAGACACACGCACACACATGAGCACTTTGTCCCGTGTCCAAAGTGTGGCTTGAGTTTTGATTTTAGTTGTGACATTTGCGGGGAAAGCTCCATTTTCGGGCGCCGCGGCCAATCCTCCCGTCTTCTGTTTGGATTTCAAAGTCAAGTTCCTTTGACGCGTTCCAAGAGCCGTCAAGCGCTGCGATCCTCGGGTGTCGTCCAGTGAGTGCTCGCCTCCTGGAAAGGAGGCCTCTGGTTGGCTCGTGCGTTTGGCTGCGGGGCCGTCTCATGCAACAACATCCACTTGGCCAGAGTTCAACCCACGTGGAAAGGCTACAATAGCCCAAAGGTGGCTGCCCAGACCATTGTTTATGCAACAGCACACTACTGCCAGGTTAAAGGGAAAAGAACAAGACAGCGGATAAACATGCAGGCCTGCTGCCTGTTACGGAGTAATGCTCGCTGGTAATCCTCCCTGTGCAAATACAGCTTTGTGAGATTGTATGATTAAACTGTAGATTTGCTTTAACCCTTCGTCATCGCATTTTTTTTTTTTTAAGATGTAATTTCCAGCACAAGATGGAAAATGTCTGCTTCTTTGCACATTTAATATATTGCCGCCACATAGTAAAATGCTGATGGTTACTTACAGTTAAATTGAACGTGCCACTATGAAGGAATGAGGCTGTTAATTAACATTATATTTGAGGGAATGACCTGTGCTTTTAGATTGAGTTTTTGCTTCCACAAAATGTGGAACAGTGACAAAAAATGAGAATATGGCACCCGAACCAAAGCCATTTAACTTTAATGAAATTGTACCCAAACTAGACGGATTTCCGCTCTGTTGTTTCTGTAACAGTTGAAGCCTGAATACAAACCCATGCATAAGTTAATGTGGCGCTGGAATCTTATTTTCCCACTCACCAGCGAGGTGAACCAAATCCATGACATCTTAGAGAGGTGGTTGGGTGGGGGGTGGGGAGATCCACACACCAGCTGGTTGGCAAACATACCAAAGTAATTGTTCCGAATACCTTACTTTAACACAGATTAAATGCAATTAGAGGTTGTTTATCTAACCACAACAAGTCTCTCTGCCAAAAGGAGAGAAAAAACCTGTCATTGTTTCGAGCAGTACTGCTCTGAGGCATTACAGCTGGGAATAGGATGACTTCTTTTTTTCTTTTTCTTTTTTCAAACGTAGCTTCCTTATGTACAGGAAGGAACTTTTATACACAAACAAAGCGTATGCTCGTTGCATAGGGAGACTATAGGGATGGGGGAAAAAAACAGTTGGCTGGCTAAGGCAAAGGTCTTCTGAGGTGAATATGAGGAATTTAGGTCAGTGCAGCCGAGACATTTAACCAGCACAAGCCGCTGCAGCCCGGGTGGAAATAGCTCGGGAGGCCAGGAAGAGGGAAACCAGTGCGTCACGGCTCCCGGCCCGATTCCAAGCTCCCCCCGATGCAAACAAGAGCCATAACTTCCCTAATGATCCCAGATCATGTACGCCGCAGACATGTCCCGCCAAAAGGGAGCGCCTGCTTGTGACCTTTGACCTCCCGGTGGGCGTGCCTACCTTTGATTCTGCATGCACTTCAGGACACGTCGGCTCGATGTCCGTGTGGTGCGATGAACGGTGGGCAAATAAAAAAATCAAACATCAATGCGGTTTGAATGTCCCATTGTGACAAGTCTTTAATCCAAGAATGTGCTAAACCTTACTGCAACACGCCTCTTCTAAGACCTGACAAATCTCTTAATGTCTTAAATATTTGCCAAATCTGGATAATCTGACACTCGCTTTCACTCCAGTCATCCCGTCACACACGATTGCGCCGTAATACAGAAGTCTGACACCGCGCACACACACACACTCGCACACGCATTGTAAACAGTCCTTATTGAGACGTGAGTGCTTGTATAAACATAGCCAAGCCCTATTGAGGGTCCGAGGCCGGGTCGAACAATAAGAGGGGGAAAGTTGCTGGACGTCCCTCGCAGACGGTGTGTACAAAATCCAATTATCAGAGCCACGGCATTAACATTCCAGCAGTCTGGCAGGTGACCCCCTCCCCTCCCCTCCCAAAGCCCCCGCCCTTTACACCACCAGCATGGGAGAGAGTCGCCCGGCAGCACCCCCAGACAATACGCACACACACACATTCAGCGCTCTTCAACCCCCCCCCCTTTCTAAGATCCCCCGAGTATTGAGACATATATTGAGGGAAGAAGGCAAAGAGTGGGGAGGCAGTTGAGGGGGAGCGGAGGGGGAGCGGAGGGGGCCGCCGGCGACACTGGCCTTTTCTTCAGGAGATCAGCGCGACCGGCCTCGCAGGCAGCATCAGTCAATGGGGCATTCTTCTCCTCTCTGTCTCCGGGTGAGAATATGTTGATGGCTGATAACGTTGCTTTGATTGCCATAATGGGGAGAGCACTTTTTGTTTTTGAGCGTTTGCCTCCAAACAGTGGAACGCTTTGTCAGCCGCGGGTGACGTTGGTGGCATACAAAGATGCCGATTTTCGTTTTTCAAACGAAACAAAAGGTTTCGCGGTTGTTCTTGGCGGGGCGAGTCGAATAAGAAGTTGGATTCAAATGAAGTCTGCGCCTATATGGCCCCCGCAGGGACTCAAATAAATGCAACTCGCCCTAAACTTAAACTTCTATTTGACTTTCCTCTGTAACTCCTGTACTTCTCTCAGCATAAAACCCTCTGGTGTCAGGACGCAGGCCAGCATGCATCATTATCACTGTTTTTTCTTCTTCTTTTCTTTCTTCATATACATGTGGCGTACGTGATAGGGTGCATGTGATGTGTAACGCCTGGTGTCCTGCTCTGCACTCTCGTCAGGTCCTATATATAAACGTACATCTGGCCCCATTCTGCTCTTTCCATCATGTCATGGAACAGAGAAGGCGGAGATACACACAGTATGGAACTTTTACGGTGCAGCGTGTTTTAGTGGTTTGATTTTTTTGGACTGATTCCTCATTTTTGTGGTCTCCAAAAGAATGTACATCTTGGAACAATGGCCATCATAATTTTCCAGAGACAGAGACGACATCCGAAGAAGAGGAACTGCTCGGTCGGTCCGCACAACAGGTTTAAGCACGCGCATATTAAATTAAACGGATGCAGATCTGACATTTAAATGATTATAGGACTTGAACTGAACCTTCTGTCAATCATCTAATTAATCTACGAATCACATCAGCGCTACGGTACAGTACATGATCCCTGCAGATTAAGGCTGGTCACCAAACACCTCGAGCAGGGATTAAGTTAAGACGGTGTGTATGTGTGTGTGTGTGTGTATTTTATGTGACATGTGATCAGTATTCATGAGGATGTAACGCCCAAAAGTATTTCTCCTATGTTTCATGTTCTTTGCTTTCTTTCTTTAATAGAGTGTTTTTAGAAACGGCCCTTGACAGTTTTGGGGTCTCCGAAGCCCTTTTTATTGCCTCAGTTTCCCCCTCTGTGTGTGTGTGACTGTCCTCCGCTGCGGTGAGATGTTGAGTCAAGTGTCTGGTGGCTTTCTCCACCCTCACCAGAAGGCCTGCGCGCGCTTAATTATTCTTGGATGGCAGATTTAAAAAAAGTGAGTTCTTTCTTTTCTTTTTTTTTCTTTTTCATTAGCTCAGCAGCGGTTTCCCATTCATAACAGTTGGCACTGGTTTTGCGCTGCCTGCCAGAGATCACACGCCAACCATTTTCATTTTCCTTCATCCATTTGTTTCATTCATGTCATAGTTTTGGCAGAGGCCTGCACCGTTTTCCTGATGGCCGCCGACCCTTCGACGCCCTTCTTTTGAGTCTCAAACTCCCGTTTGTGGCGTTGTTTTGTTCAATTCGCACTGGTTTGCATCAAAGTGCTGTGGACCGACAGTATTTCAGTTTTGGAATTATTCATTGGAATCTAAAACTGAAACTTAGATACTTTAGCAAAGACGTGCAAAGCCCGGCTGACACACTCTTGGATGGGGAGAAAGACTTCACACGTTGAAACTTTTCCTGGGAAAATGGATGGATACCATTTGTGTATATGAGTCGCAGCGTTGGAATATATCCAAAGTTAAAACGAACCATTAAGTCAATGTGGGCTAACCTCCCCCTGCCTTCATAGAGTATATTATCCTATAAGACTGTGGAGGTAGTGAATGCACTGTTTAAAGCCCCCCCCCCACACACACACACACACACACACACACTTTAAGTGCATTACACAGTGGATTCAGCTATCTGAAACCCCAAGAAACAGCAGTTTATCATCATGCAACTACTGGAAATATGCCCACTGACAGAAAAGCTATATCCCACATACACATACTGTACATATACACACACACACACGCACACACACACACACGTTGCACGTGTTTTAATGCACGAGCTGAATACACGTGAGTTCCTATCGTGCATGTGAGCGTCTGAGTCCAAACACTCTCAGGGCTGCAACCCGATCCCAGAGAACTCCAGCGTGTCAAATTAAAACCAGGGTCGTTACCGTCGGGAACCGGGACGCCCAACATGGAAACAAACAAGATGGCGTCTCCAACCCAAGTCTGCCTCGCGGGGCTCCCATCTGAAGGGAGTTACAGGCTGGCTTACGGGAGTGCAGAGGAGACGGCTCTCCTGGGGCAGTTGGCCCAGCAAGCGGGACCAGAGGATGGCTGCACCGTGGATTAGGGCCCCACAGTGGTCCATTGTTAATTGGGCGCCATGTGTGAAAGCTACAGAGAGATTAGTTTGTACAGCTGCTGCCATTTGTCATAACTGCCCTTAACAAGACACACATGGCAACCCAAGTTACAGCCAGAGGTTTTGCAGCAAAAGGGGGAGAAGAAAATGTCTGGCGAGCGTCGAATAGTTTGTGAAACAGACGCGCATAAGCGGATGAAGATGTTCCTGGGAAACACCACGGAGACTCAGCTGGGATCCCATCATGATGAGTTTGATCATTACTCATTGAGCCATCTGTGGGTCAACTGGGGTCATTATCATAACTGCTCAAAAAGCTCAATTAAGCCGGTAGAAATCCCACAGGTTGCAAAGCATTCTGTGAAGAACAAAGAGAAGACTAGACAGAGGGGATGACTTCTCGCTCGCCAAGTTTCCTCGGTAATGTCGGCGACTCCCTGAGGTTTAGGAGAGGGGTGGAGGAGACGAGTTATTTTTTTGGTAAGACTCCACAGTGTAATTGTGGGTTGTAGGTCGACGCACATGTTGGAGGCCTAATTACAATCTTGACTCGGTAAATCCGGAACAAGCTTTTAAAAGCACTTAAAAGCACTTTCAATTTTCGCCCCCGACAGATGCTGGAGCTCTGTTGTTATTGGGAGAAGTTGCGGCTCACTGCAGTTAAATGCAGTCTCCCAAGCTGCAGTGCAGGTGAGCATTCATCTGTGGGTTTCTACACTCCCATGGATGCGGATGCGGGCGTGTGATCGTGAACATGTGTCCCTCGCGTGTGTCTTTGCACTTTGGAATGTTTTTCCGAAAGTGCAACAAAGTTATCAGCTGGAGCCTGGAGAGAACGGGTCCACTGCTGGAGCTTTCTGGACCCGGATCATACGGGCTTTCAGTTGGGAAACGAGCCCAGGCTTTACACAGCAGCACACCACTTCATCACGACCCACTCCAGTTTCCTGCTGGTTAAATATGTCTAAATTCACATCTAAAGACATTTTGAAAAATAGGATGCTCATAGTGATATACGGTAGTTTCTGATTTAAGTTGCTGGTTGTGTATAGTGTATTTACGCCACGCCTACATTCTCAAATATCTATGTAGAAAAAGAAATACGTAAAATCCCAAAAATAAAAAATGAGAGAGGCTTTCTTCGCCTTTCATTCACTGTATCCGTTTTTTGTTTTTAATGTGTGAAATGATATCTGTCACAATGGAGGAAGTATCTCGGTAGAGAATCTGTGACACCTGCTGGGTTGGTGATCCTGAGATATGAGACGTCTCATGTTGTTCCAACAATCGATGTGTCCATATTTCCTCTTATCCTATGACTCACTTTAATCACATGCGACGCTGCTCGAAGATGCCGTCCATCGTAAAAGACTACATGTTTATGGAAGTGCTAAAAATGAGAATGACTTATTTTCCTACTCTCCTTGCCTTCTCTGCTTTTCTGTAACTTTTCTGTACGGGTCAATAAAAACAAACAACCATCTTGGGGGTTGTATGATTTATTACACTGAGCAAATGGGATATTCTGCTGCTGGAGAGTTGGTTTCTAAATGTTGGGGCTTTTTGAGAAGTGAACCTGACATATGCGAGGGAGGAGTGGAAGCCCTTTGGCTGGCTTTGACAACTCAATGGGGCTCTGATGAATCCGTCCCAAGCAGGCCATTCCCAAGCCCCAGACACCATATCCCCTCTTTGACCCGCTGCACTGACATTAGAATGAAATCCTCTGGGGGATTTGCCCCCCCCCCCAAACAGCAACACGCCCACCCAAAAGTACATTTTGCACAGCGCTGCGATGGCGGGCCTTTCTTTTCCTGTCCCGCTCAGGTCTTGTCGAGCCGTCACAGTGATGGGCCGTACTGTACCGCCAGACAAAAGAAGAGACAACCATCACTCTGGGCCACTGATCGACCCTGTCTGGACTGAAAAGAATTTGATGGGGCCAAGCGGGGGGGGGGGGTTGCTGCACAGAGAAGTTAGTGTCTCCTGGGCAACCACTCTGATTGTCTGTCCCTGCCCAAAGTTCCCCATCACACCCCACCTACTATACCCCTTCCCATTTTTTTTCTTTCCTTCATTGGTTGTTCAAAAGGCTCCTTCCTGGGTGAAAGGGTCTGGCTTTTGCATGAAAGTCTGAGTCTGGTACTTGAGGGTGCTTTTCTCCTGGTTGACTTGAGAAAAAAAAATGGGAGGTCAAAAAACCTCTTAACGTGAATTCTCCTCTCAGGACGGCATTGTCCCTCTTTCCACTACATACCCCGTCGTCTAACACGACCAGTCCAGCGCGCAGATGGGCCAACAGCAAGTTTTTCTAGCAGTGCTAATGCGATGGCAAAAGAAGAGAGAGCAGTCATTGGATGGACAAACTCAGGCAACTGGGCTTTTGTCAGGCAGGACAGTGAGGTACAGTGTAGTGCCTGGGACAAGGGGTGAATGTACCCATTTGTCTTCATTTGGGAGGGACGGCAGACAGGGTGGGGGTGGGGAATCTATCCGGGAGGAGTGGGAGGTGCCGGCCCTCCAGTCAAGTGGCCTCGGGGGGATTTGAAATGCATTTGGGGTCCTCCCCGAAAGCCTGGGAAAGTGTGGTGAAGCTGAGATCTTAACCATAGACTAATGACACAAACAGCAGTCCTTAACCAAGTGCAGCTACAAACGCAAAATCGAGTCTCCTGCTGAAATACACAAGAAAAGCCTTCTCAACACAATGCCTGCGCCTTAGAATGCAGAAGAAAGGCCTTGTCCCATTTCTCTGACGGCTGCAACAGCGCAAACTGTGACACAAGCACATTAAACACACTGTAGCAGAGCAAAGGCGGGAGTTGTAAATTTAGTTGAGAAAGAAGGAATCCACATTTCTCAGTGGCCTCTGCTCCGAGTTGCCTTGTTTCCATGGAGATTTATGTACACATGGCACACAAAAGAGGGCCAAGGAGGTAACACGGCCTGTTTAAGCCTTGAGGTATTTGCTCGAGCAAAACCCCGCTGCTAATAACACAAGCCTCATACTGAGCCAGGCAACCTGGCTGCACTGCAACACAGGTTAGTGTTTGAGAAAGAACAGGAGGGGAGAGGGGAGGGCAGGGGAAAGTCAGACGGAGATCACAAAACACCGAAGATCCGGGAGAGGGAGGGGAGCCATTAGGAGGGAAGGAAAGTCAGCGAGGAAGTAGGCAAGAAAGAAAAGAAGGCAAGAGACAAGAAAGCAAACAAGACACGAGAAGAAAGGAAGAGCACGGCAAAAACATAAATAGCTCACGGGTTAAAAGAAAAAGGATCGGGAGGACATTTAGTGGGAAGCGGAAATCAATAAGGCAAGCGGTGAAGCTGGGAGGGAGTTCTAAGTGGATTAGATTGAGAGAATGTGTTCGATAGGTTATGGCTCTGACGGAGAGGTAGCCAGACACCGCAGGCTCTGTTGCATACTAATAAGGAAGCCGAGCACAGGGTTGTGCAGTTCAGTCTGAAGAGGTTTTTTCTATCTGGCTCAGGAGTCATCGGTGAAGGTTTCTCCCAGGAGTTGTATTTCACGGCCTTGTTGATTTACTTCTGTGCGCTCACGGTTAAGATTCACGTCCAGAAATAAAATTATACTCGCTCTTCCTCATGAACCAACTGGAGTATCACCTCGCCAGGAGATTTTTTTTTAAATTAAAGGCCGCTTAATAACTCGACTTAGCCCAAAACACGGAGACAAACAGTGTCCTTAACGCTGTCTGCTTACAACAACTTTTGTTTCACACTTCTGGCAGGAGCCCAGCCGCCCTCTCTCTGGCCGAGCGCCTGGGCCCGGGACAGCTGTCATGGTCAGAGTTTCTGGCTTGAGGGAAAGCCAGGGAGTGTGAAAAGAAAAGTGACTGGGCGAAGGGAAGAAGGAGTGAGAGAGTCATTTGGCCGGGCGGTGTGCCGCAGGGGTGATTCCTGATGGCAGAGGAGGATAAGGGGATGGAGGGAGGGGGGGGGTTGTTGTGCTTGGTCACAGGCCTCCGCACTGGCCGGCTGACCGAAGCCTCTGAGGCAGCCGGGCGGATAAGATGCAAGCAGCTACCCCACGCAGTGCGGAGCAGGCCAACCTTAGAGATAGGGACCAGCCAGACGACCCGGCCTGGGGGACTGGAAGCGGGAGAGAGGGTGTAGGGGGGGTGAGGAGATGTGGGGAGTCAGTGGTACCTACTCCCCCTCACTTAGGCCAAGGGGCCACCAGCCAGACCAGAAGCATTGGCAGGGGAGTGGAGACAAACAGTTGCCAAGAGACCACCGGTGATCTCGCGGTCGCCGCGGTTTGACCCCGATAGAGGAGGTCAACAAGGGGGGCTTACGCGCAGCTCCCCCGCCTCCTCTCCTGACCGCTCCCCCCCCTCCCCCGGGTAAAAAGCCTTCCTCCTCCACGTGCCTTGGGCCCGCAGTGGCGCGTTTTCACCGATCTGTTTTGCTCAATTAAGCTTCAGAGGACACACCGTCACATCTCTTTGAAAAAAGGTCACGACCCCGGGGGCAGAGGTTAAGTCGGCCCCTCGTAAAACATGGTATCCATTAACATTGCAGTGTGTATTCAGAGGTTTGTGGTAATCTATCCATTCCCACAAACTATCATGGCAGTGTGAAAGAGAAGTTACGTTACTGGGAAGGAGGGGTGGGGGGGGGGGGGGTCAAGGTAATGATGTTTTATGGCCGTGTTAACTTTCACCACCGGAGTAATGGGAAAGCTACTTGACCTTGACTTAGTTGGTCCCCCGTTGCACTACCTCAGCAATCCTCTTCATTTCTAATTTCTCATTCTTACTTTATTCCACTGACAAATTAATAATTGAGGTAGAAAAATGTACACATCATTTCCACGACACTTTCCAAGGTAACCTACAAATTCTTCAGTCGGCTTGCTTGTGCATCTTAATCAAACATCATATTCTATTTTTATATGATAATAATTGCAAACATGTTTGAAGAACTCGACATATAAAAATGCAGAGCGGAGAGATTCATACGAGCACCGTTCCTATAATTAATGAGGAAATACGGATGAGTAGCAAAACAAAGCCAAATACAAAGCAGTCCGACGGTATCCTAACATGCCCAAACACGACCATCGTCTCCATGCCTTCTTACAACTATTCCATCAAGCTGTCGAACTGGATGTGCGAAATATGAATCCAGGTGAGGACATGCGATGAGTTTTTTAAAAAGAGAAGAAAAAAAGAAATGTCACTTCTTGTTTGAGAGGATAACGACAAAACGGTGCATTGGAGTGCAACGGCCGTGTGTGTGTGTGTGTGTGTGTGTGTGAGAAGCCAGGGCCCTGTATTGAACACGGTCTGCCAGTTGGCACAATGGATGCCACCGCCCCCACCCTCAGCCCCCTGCCCACTTCCCAGCGGGCATTCATCTGGGCATGCACATCGGTGCTCCGGCTCCGCCTGGCTAAACGCGTCTGTGCCCCAGAACAAGGGGGCTGAGTGCCCTCTCTAAATTCACCCGGCACACTCGCTGCCAACCCGCCGACCTTTCTCCGGCAGCGACCCACCAGGATGAAAAACAAACACAAATACACACTGAACTTATTGATTTTTGCCAGGACAGAAAGGGAGACAAAAAAACAATCGGAAGAACAAAGTCCGCGGCAAAATATGCGTTCCTTTTTTTTGTCATCCAATTAAGCGAACCGCCGCCAGGTAGCGAGCGGGACGGAGAGAAACACCGGATTCCGTTTCAGGCGGAGTTGTTTGCGACTTTTCTTTGTGTTTGATTGTATGTTCGTTTGTTTCGTGCAGTTGCAGCAGAACAAAGGCAGCGGCTTCCATTCTGCCACTGTGGAGAAACTTCCCAACGTGCCCGCTGCATTGCGGATGCCAACCGACGAATCAAAGGCATGCTGCAAGCAGACAAAGAGGGTTCGATGCCAACCTCCAAACCTCCGACAACCATTACTGGGGATTCGCCTGCCTCCCTGGCACCGTGCAAAACAAAATGGCGCCGCACCACACGCTACCACAATATGGCTGCATTGTCTGGAGGTGGGCACCGCTCGGTGACTCCAAGAAAAGGGAAAAGACGCTCGAGCTCTCGCGACGAGAAAAAAAGCTTGGCCGTCTCTGTGTTAACGGTAAAAGAATGCGATTTTGTATTTGCCAAAAATTCAACCCGCAGAAATGTGCCGGACCGCGGTGAATAATCGCTCCGACGCGCAACGCGACGTTGAATCCATTCTCCTGGCGAAGGGGAACATTACGCTCGCCGTTTATTTCAAACGCTCACATTCATTCTCTCGCCAAACATTTGAGCTTTTTCCTCCGTGGCGGACACATTTAAAAAAAAAAAAAATCTGCTAAAATGTCGCCCGTGACCCACAATACAGGCGGCGACTTCTCATTCAAATGGTGTCTATTCTGAAGGAAGTGCACTAAAGGGCCATTCTCAACTCGGTGCTGAACAGTTAAAAATGCAGCAGATGCAAACTAGTGAAGCGGTGGCATCCGACAAAAGACACAAAAGAGGGGCTGATGCCAACCCCGGTGCCAGTGGCAACCATTATTGTCTGTGTGCCGTGCCTTCTGCTTTCCCTGGCACTTATCAAACACAAAATGGCGCTCAGGGTTTGATGATAATGAGCTAGCTATACCGTCATTTCTGCCTCAAGAGCAAAGTATTGGTGGTTATTCGCTCAGTCGATTTAAAACGGGGGGAATTTCCACAGATTCCTTTGGATAAGGGGAGGACGTTGACTGAGAGGGACATGAAAGACAGAAATGTATTTATGCACTGCGACAAATCTATTTAGCATTTTCATTTTTTTAGAAAATGTACATCGAACTAAACAATATTGTCTTCTGGACTTGTGCATTATCTGACTTTAATTACTACCCCCTTTACTTTTTAAACTTAGTGCGGAATCTGATATGTGTGTAAAAATTCACGACTTTCTTTCAATTAACACTGCTTTTCCTAAATAATTTATAGGAATACATTTTGACTTAAATTGTCGTACATGTTTAGGTAGATGCCAGTAAAGGCCAGTCATTTGGTTGTGTATAAATGTGAGAAAATATTCTTGTAAAAATGTCCTTCTTAAAAAAAGAAGGTAAAAAAAAGGCAAAAAGGCTTTAACACGTCCAAACAAAAATGTCCATGTGAGAACCTACTGCAGTACCTGGCACCGCATGTTTTCCAGCCTCTTTTTAAACTCTGAGCTGAATAAAACGCAGGATTCAGTGTCCACACCGAGCACATCACTGTGTCCGCAAAAGGCTTTCATGTAAAAGAAACCAGCTTTTCAGGAATTAAGAAAAGCCAACGCCATCACACGCATGATTTATAACAGACACAATATTTTATGTAAACTTAAATGTTATGGAAATATTTTAAAGACCCCTCCTTAGGTCTATTCACACCTTTCAATGCTAATCTGTAATGAGACTTGCAACTATACGTTTATTAATATGATAATGTTGCTATTAGCTTCTTTTTTAATGGTGAGAATCTCATTTTAAAACTATATTGTTCTATTGTGATTTTTAATTTACTCTTTTTTTTTAATACCATGTTACAAAATATGAAGGGGACTGTTATTATTTTTTAATAGAGTAAGGAGAACCACATTTTTTTTTATGATACACAGCTGTAATAACAAGGGCTTCATAAGAATCCTGTGTTACCGGTATGTAGACTCAGTGTTGGCTTGTGGCTTCATTTTAATTTAACCAGTCTATACGGCAACTTTCCACATTTGTCCCGAATAAATATCCAGACAAATAGAAAATGTTTACAGTATGTGTGTGTAATTGTACACGTCTGTGTGTGTGTTTCTGTGTGTGTGTGTTTCTTGGTGTGTGTGTGTGTGTGTGAGATACTGAGTAATTACTGAACATGCTGCTGGAGTACAGCAGAGCAAAAGCACATTTAAAATGTATTTTTTTCTGTTTGGTAATGAGTCATACTTGGGCCATATAAAAATGTACGCTGCATGTGTACAGCACTGACTATCAAGTTCCCAGTGTTTATTTGCCTGCCGAGTGCAGTGGTGATTTCAGCCGGTCTCAGCTAGACTGCCAAAAAATTAACACATGTGACCCTTGACCTTGCCGAGCCATCATTCACACATAGCTCTCACACACACAGTCACACACACAGTCACACAGCATGAGCTTGAACCTACCTTGGTCCTGGACATAGTATGCTAGAAACAAGTCCAGCTCCTTGACCGATACTGTTATGTGGTGTGGCTGGACACAAAGTGCTGGGTTGGTGCAATGTTGAGACTTGACGAGGCGCTCCCCGTCTGTACTTTCCAGAGGGATGCCTTTGAAGAGGATGACCATCACCAGGTCCAGACGCCAAACTTTGTCGGCCTGCCTCAAACAGTCGATCCGGCGGATCTTGCCCTTCTGGTCCGGGTTGGACAGCACACAGCACGGGTGCTTCTTGCCCGTCATGCTGAGGACAAAGTCCTCCCGGTACTCCTGCCGAATGTCCTTACGCAGCTTGGCCAGCAGCCTGGACGCCCATTTCTGTTTCACCTCGGGCTTCTCGCCCAGAAGCTCGTCCTTCACCGCACGCTCCTCGTCCTTGGACATCCGCTTCTCGTGCTTCTTGAAGTACTTGCGTTTTCGGGCCTGGAGGTTGAACCACGTGTAGGCTATGGCGCGGACGTGAGGAAGAAGCGCCTCGATGAAGGGATGAAATTCATCCTGGAGCATTGAAGGGACACAATGGGGAGGGGAGGGGAGAGGAAGGGGAGAAACGCATATCAATATCCATGGAGAAGTAATATGGGTTCAGTCGGCCACTAATCTGAGGCCGTGTGGAAGTCAGACCACAAATAAACAATTCCTCATAATCAGTCACATCACGTCATATTGGCAGTTTCAACCGCTTTCAGACGAGAGGGCCCTCCTCCCGCTGAAACACCGGTTTTACCGTTTTAGATTTACCAGGCGGCCTGCAGGTATATGTCGAGGACATCCCTGAGTTTATATCAACCGCCAGGGCTACAGCAGCAGCTTGGCTCACCTCGTATACAGGCTGCATGAGCAGAATGCATTTATATAATTCTTAAAACGCAGGTAGAGGAGAAGAGGCGGCATATCAAAACAGTCCATGGAAGGTATTTGCAAAGATTGACTTGGGACTCGATTTAAGTTTGTGCCAAGGTTTCATAGGTTAACACGCGGAATGACACTTGCTCAGGTTCATTCCTCAAACCAGTTCCGGCAATATGAAAAGCATGGCCCACTTTTAGAATTTCACATCCCTTCTTTAGTTAAAAAATTATTATTTAAAAAAATGTAATGCTGAAACCTATTTTTCTGATAAATGATCGGACTCAATTTAATATTAATGGTATTATTTTCAACAGATTTTTTACTTTTCAAATGGTTTATATATAATCTATATTATACTTTGGACCACTTTCTAAACTGAAAAAGTATAGAGAACGCGCGAGGCACGAAAAGAAAAGTGGTTTTTTTTGGACAGAGTTTCTTTTCGTCCTCACAACTAAAAAAAGCTAAACACAAAAATGTCTACAGCAGTTCGCCAGCCTGTGGACTCTTACTGGATAGCAATAATACTTCAGAAAATCTTTTAAAAAATTCTAACCATCTAATAAATGCTTTTTTTTCTGCAGGTGAAGGAATGTACACGGTGGTGGGGAAGATTCAGGACTCGTCCCAAATTGCAGCAGCTCCGAGTGTCACGTGGAAACATGAACCCATCTAGGTTTTAGGTCATTAAAATGTCAAATATAATAAATGTGAGCAGCCCCTTCTGAGCGGGCGTTTGAGGAGTCAAACCACATATTGTTCTTTTCTTAGGCAGTCAGGCAAGCAGGCGATAGGAAACCACAGAAATCCACTCCCTATCTGCGCCTGCCACTGGTGCTGCTCTGAGAAGCCACATTTCTGGTGTGCACTTGGACCAATAAAACTCTGCTCCATTACAACAAAGTCAAATTAGAATCATTTATTAAATATTAGGAATAAATATTTAATTATCTACAGATGGTTTTGAAATGTATTATATTTACTTATGGACGCTATACCTATCCATAGTCATTTAGAGACGCACAACAAATAAATTAAATGAATTGAGCACTGCTTTAAATGTCATCTCCTCACTATAACGTCGCCTATTAAACTGACAAAAGTAAGCAGTGACTGCTAGTAAATGTGCTTGGCAGCAAGTGCTTCTGAAGTCCTTTTCACTCCTAGTTTCCTGTTCAAAAACACTTTAAATATTGTGTTAATTTTTTTCAGCCAGGCTAAAGCCAAACGCTGTAAAGATAAATGACTTGGCCAGGGCCGATGCAGTGCACTTCAGTTAAGGCCATAAAAGCACAATCCTCTTAAGTACAAACTAAACCACATCTCAGTCAATCACTTACTTTTGCCAAGTAAAATATAAACAGTAAAACTGAGTCCGCCAAAACAGTCAGCTACTCTGTCCAACCGCTGAATCAACCTTATCATAAGTTTGATCTCCCTGCAGTGAAAGTGGCTTTATCCTCTTCCAACTCCACTTCCCAAAAGTATAGGGGTTTTACTTTAAATACAAATATACACGTGAACTAAATATATATAAACACAGCTCAGGCCGGGCTGGGAGGTTGTGTGTGAGGTTATCGGAGGACACAAATAATCTAATTAAACCTGAGAGAGAATTAGCATATGCGCCAGGACTATTAAAATGACAGTCGTGGAATGTTATTATAAAGTCCATCTTTACGCGTAACTTTACGCACGCAAAGAGCGCATTTAGATTGGCACTTCACTGTTTTTTACTGCTTGAAAGACAAATAAAATAATGTTCGAAAGGGGCTTTCTTTAGGCTCTTGAAAGTAAAACAAAACAAAAAATAAACACAATCGTGGAACACACACGTGCGTTTTGGATTACCGACTTAAATGTGAGTTAGTCATAACAACGTTACCCCTTCCGAAGCAAAACTTAATTGTTGTGCATAATTATGAAAGTATTTCCCCAGCAGAGCTCAAACTGAACAATCCAGACGCAGGTACGACACTTCCAATTTCCTTAACCACAAATGTGCAAACCATAGCCTAACAATTAAAATATATTTTAAAAAGTACACAAATACCTGAGTGAGACAAATTGGAGAATACATGACGAGGCGTCGACACAAAACGTGAATGTACTTGGACCGATTCCTCAGAGCACTTTATCGCGCCATTCCTCGACAGGCGTGCACCGTGCAAGACTGTGTGGAGCAGCTCTGCGCGTAAAACAGAGGTTATCCAAGAACATCCGTTAATTTCTTTTGCGATCCAAAGTTGTCGTCTCCGCAGACAAAACCAAAAAATAAGAATAAAAAGATAAAATGTTATGCAGGAGATGCTATTTTTTGTTAAGTTGACATGCGCCTGAAGCACTCGCCAAGTTCTACTCGTAGAAGCCGGTGCAAATGGGGCTGCTGCGTACTCCTCGAGCTACAACACGCGTACTCTGCGCGTCTCCGTGCGGCGGGACCTGGCTCATAAAAGCATGGTGGGGAGCTTCAGAGGGCACCCGAGTGTGTGATGTTCACCCCGGCTTTAACCGAACGTGATGTGAAATCGACCAGTGCACCTTCGGTCCTGCGCGATTCCAGCAAATCAGACCCAACTTTTTTGTGTCTCTCTCTTCACCCACGTAATGACACAGTCACACTCCTCCTCCTCCTCCTCCTCCTCCTCCTCCTTCTCCTCCTTCTCCTCCTCCTCCTTCTAACACACAACCCATATCCACCATCCAGCACCTTCTTCTTCTCCTAGGCTATCTGAATACACAGCATACATATCACTCCAGCAGAGTGTGCGTGTGTGTGCGTGCGTGCTTCGGGGACTTTGGAGCACAGTCACATAGAAATGGAAAAGGGACGTTTGCCCCCTGCAGCTCTGGCACCCTTTACCCCCGAGCTCCGTGTCAACAGCATGGGATCACTGCTCTCCCAGTTTAGATCATTCAACGCAGTGTTTGGTGGTTCATAGTGAAGAAAATCAAAATATAGACGTTGTACTTTCTTAGTTACACTGTAGCAAGGACACCGCCAATGAACTCGCCTTAAAATGCTCTGAAGAGTCCCTGAAATAAAATCACCGGTATGAGGAATAGGATATAATATAAAAAAGTAAAATAAAAAATTAGGCACATTGGAAGAAAATGTGACT
This sequence comes from Pseudoliparis swirei, assembly GCF_029220125.1. NCBI lineage: Eukaryota > Metazoa > Chordata > Actinopteri > Perciformes > Liparidae > Pseudoliparis > Pseudoliparis swirei. The sequence continues at coordinate 8,345,130 of NC_079408.1, forward strand.
TTTTCCCCCCCTTTTCTTTTTCAATGTATTGCCTCTTAAAGACCGCCAGCTGAAGAACATCATGTGCACATTTAGTTGTTGAGGCAGCATTTATCGTGCAGGTAGAAGAAAACAAACATCACTTTGACTCTTTACGCGTAGTGTATGTAACGAGATGCTGTTTAAAGATTGACTTTTAAAATGGCCGTGTATAGAAGCCATACAGTGGACGGGATAAGTGGACACCTGAATGCAGCCTTCAATGGAGCGCGTCCACACCCTCCGCCGGGTGTTTATCGCAACAGCGCAGCGGCGATGCGTTTGGGAAGTTAAACAGTGTTACTTTTGTCGCTGCAGCGCGTGCGTTTCGTGCGTGCGTGTCCAACAGAGCTGCCAGCAAGCAGCCCACACGAGAGTTGATCTGCCAACAAAACAAATTTAAAAAGGGGGGGAATGGGATGTGAACATAGGCGGCCGGAGGAATCTGTGCCAAGTGTAGGTTCCCCAATACGCTTTCCGGCCCGGCCGTGCCGTGCCAGAGGGGCTTGCGCTCCGGTGGTTAAAGTCTCCCCCACGTCTACGCTTTTCTCAATCGTCGCGAGGACAGGACAGTTACACACAAACAAAAACAACAAATCATTGTAATCATAAATGGTATCATCGGCGCGATCACAACATTAGAAAGCAACAATAACCCGTGTTCACGTACCATTGCACTGTACTGCATGGATTAATGTGGAATCCTGGAGCCTGGTTGAAACACACAAGCCGGTAGCTTCACATGTCTCACGTTCAACTTTGTACTTTGGAGGGTTTTTTCTCTTGCAGTGGTCGCGACAAAAAAAAAGAAGAAAAGTCAACACCGGAAGACAAGTCTTTTGCAGCGGTGAACAGAAGTTGGGAGCACCTCGCGTTTTTTAATGTCTTTTTTTTTCTTTTCTATTTTTTTTAGTCTTGTTTTCCTTCCTCTTCAGGTCTTACTTTTTGGGATCTTTTGGGGGGGGTGGGGCGGGAGGGGGGGGGGGCTGTTCAGTGAAGTTGAACCTGATCCAGAAGAGGCTGAGTTCTCGGCTCTGGGCTGGTCTCCGCCTTCACTTTCACTGTCCTTCTGACTGCCGCCCCTCCGGCTCTCAGCAGTAACCGTCAAGTCTGATGAGATTCTAGAGAGATAGTTTCCGGTAAAGCTTTTCCAAAATAAAACCCAATTTTTGGGAAAACCCATTGAGCAATTTTTAGAATACACTTATCAATATCAATCACGAATACAATGCAAATTAACATGAACTTTGTTGTTAATGGATAGAAGATAGGCACCTATGTGTTCATGGCTCATGTGGCGTACCACTGTCCGATGCACCCCATGTTGTTTTCACAAAATAAGATGAACAGTGTTAAATAGTGTTTTTTGGGGGCGTAAATTAGTTTGGGGGACTGGGGTTGCTCATAACAACGTTTAAATTCACAAAAGATCAGGCTAAAAATCACCAAAGAAATTCAGACAGCCAGATAGCTTCCACTGGATAATAAAATGTTTGTTTTGTATTGTTGTGTCTTACTGTCTACATACCGTATAGGGTTATTGTAGCCATGCAGTGTTACAATTGCTAATAGGCCTATTGAAACACAATAGTATAATAATAATAATAATAATAATAATAATAATAATAATGATATGCCTCTGTCCCATACCTGGACTACATCATTTTGCTAATCCCAAAATGAGAACACTTGTACATTTTATTATGAAATCAAAAACTACCCTATTCCCGGGGATCATCTATCTGTTTCCCCGAAGTTTAACACGGCTCGGTCTTGTAATGGTGTTTGGATTCTTGCCTCTCATTGGCCAGAACCAGTGGCCCCGGGACTCTCTTCCCTGGGCCCCTCACTTCCGCTCCTCTGACGTGCTGATTGGGGCTTGAGAGAGCCGCTGCTGGACAGTCGGGCTAAATAGCTGTGTGGTCAAAGACTAACGGTGGAAATCACGGCAATAATTACTGCTACAACTTAATTAGATTATTAGTATTACTACTATTATTACAACTATTATTATTATTAGTATTAGTATTATTATTATTATTGTTAATTGTATTATTTGCAGGACTGCCATAGCATTTCCGATAATCATTTGTACAAGGTAAACCATGTTCAGACCAAACATGTAGGAATAAATGCACTTTTCCCAGGTTATTATATTGAAATGCCATGATCCCTATATATATTATCCCTCTATTAGGTTAATTACATACTTCACTATCATTCAAATGGATTTACCTCAATCAATCAAATACAACAAAAATAGTTGAAAGCATTGATTTGGCCATTGTTTCACACTAATATAATATAATTAAGATATATTGCTATTCTGATTGATCAATGCTGTTGTGGTGCTCATTAAGTAATATGAATGGCAGTCAAACAGCAGTCATATATTGCAGTGGTATAACAATTAATCATATCACAGCAATGGTGTAAATTTGTCAGTGCAGTGGACTGATTTAAAAAGAGTAACCTTCAGTGGAACCCATCACAGTTTACCAGAACAATCACTGCATGGCTTGAATGGATAGTCGGACAATGCCCTCCCATCCCCGTTATCACGACACTAACAGTATGCACACAATCTGAAAATGTCAGTGCTGTCATGAGGGTCCAGTATCTTCATCACACACACACACACACACACACACACACACACACACACACACACACACACACACACACACACACACACACACACACACACACACACACACACACACACACACACACACACACATACTCACCTAGTCGTTTTGACTCACATGCAAAAATAATTAAGCTGAGAGCAATCAGTTGCAGAACAAATGGCTGATCAATGATCGTTTCAAGGCTAAATTCAGATGTTGCTGGTGTGTATTCAGAAACACTCCTTTAAACCGTTAATGAATGCAAATTTCAAGCATTAAAATATTTTGGAATACTTTGCTATTCACCCATAGAGTGTTTCTTTTGCAAGAATGTTTCACTTTTAAATTGAGTGTGTTTAATTTGTTTATTTCTATGAACTGGAACGATGAAAGACTATCACTGTCACATACCCTGACTCCATGCGCGCTCTCTCTCTCTCGCTCTCTCTCACTCGCTCTCTCGCTCGCTCTCTCTCGCTCTCTCTCTCGCTCTGCCCACATTTACCAAGCATGATATCATGCCAGCCCGCTGGCGAGCATGGCATGCGCCTTCACGGATAGGATCCACCCCTCTGGGTGTGGCTGTACCGCCCCCATGTGGTCACAAGCAGAACTGCGCGCTGCTTGTGTGGCACTGGAGAATGAAACCTGAGGCGCTCTATTTATTGTATCGCTCTACTTTTTGTTGAGCGATAAGAGAGTCTTAATAGAGTTTTTATGAAATTCAAGCCATTCAAAACGCAAATTATAAACAAGCCTCTGGGAGTGTCACAAAATAGTTTCTGTATTTCTCTATTTGCAGGAACATTGGCACCATTAGGCAACATTTACATTTTATTTTTTTAAAGACATTACCAATCAGTAAATAGAAAAAAATATGATTTGAACAAATCGACCATCTTGAGTGAAACACAATACTGATCACAAGCACAGGTGTTGACATTAATAACAGCTCTCTGTTGATATTCCCCAGTAAACCAGTGGGACAGACCCTGCCTGCACGCGCAATACCAGTGTCTTTTTTTTCACCATTAGGTGGCGATGTACCAGTTCTGCCACTGGTATGACTGTGTCATCTGATTATAATCTAGTACTATTTATTAAACCAATATGCTGCACATTTGACTTACTGAACCAAAGTCTGGTCATAGGATAGGGGAAATATGATTTGGATTCTCCCAACAAGAACAACAAAAGTACCCAAATACGCTGTAACGTGAGAACTATACAGTCGTACGACCAGGCGACTGCTATTGCTCCCACTGATTCTGTTACATTAGTGATGTTCCTACAGCAAAAGAAGATGTGAGTAATGATCCTTTGCCCATGAAGCTCAAATGGCATGATCACTGTGTGCCTTTTCCTCTGGGCATTTCCCAACAGCTGGTAAGACAGCAGGTCTGCTGCTCTCTGCTAAATCCTTCACAACTTTAATCTTAATATGAACTTTGAATTGAATGCTTTTCATGACCATGACATACATTGCATCATGATTTTATAAAATCCCTTCTTAAAAGCACCGAGACTATTTCTTTACGTGAACCTTGCTGATATGAGAATTTAAGCTTTCTTTAAATAAAAAAAGTATAACCATGTTGCTGTCATGAATATCTCCAAAAGGAAACAGAGTAGAAAGCAGCAGCATCACGGCCTGAGCAGAAAGGGTCGATTCTCCGAGCTCAGATGCACTGAGACAGACAAACAGACCTCAACTTAAACGGCGGCGATGGGGCACAATAAAAGGTCGCCTGTAGTCTCACAAGTAAATAAATATTCAGAAAGAAATGTCAGCCTGCGTTGCCTCTTCAGCATGGGAAAGGCGCGGGCTGGAGAAAGGGCTCTTTGTCCGACACTATGAAGTAAACACTGCAGAGGGTGGGCAGAGAGGTGGACAGAGAGGTGGACAGAGAGATGCTCTGGAGGGAGGCTGAATAGTTCCTCTGGTAAGTGATCTTGGCACAACACAAATGAGATTGTTTTAAAGCCCATTTTGATCACTATGCTTGCATCATCACTGGGTTTTAAACACTTCAATGCTCAAAGTTTTAACTGCTGGCCTTGATGATCACAAACGTAAAAAATAAAAAATAAATGTTAGTGGAGGGATGGACTTAAGATATTGTGTTTAATAAAAGCTGACAAAAACATTTCTTTTAAATGTGCTGCAGTCAAAATGTGTTCACATTAAAAACAGACTCCTCCACAATATCCCTCACATCTGCAAATGTAAACAATCTTGACCTGTGCAAAGACACACAAAGACACACACGACTCCTAAAAGCCATACAAAATTATGTCCATTTTATTTCCAGCAGAATATGATGTTTACGAGACACGCGGACGTTTACGGACACATTTCCCCCCAAACAGTGTCAGAAGTCAGAAAAACATTTTGAATCGGCTACTTCATGAAATAAAGTTGATTTTCCTGGACGGTGATGTTCTTAACAATGGTGATTAAAGAGGAAGTAGTCACAAGAAAAGAGCTCCACTTACCATCCACCACGTCCGAGCTGACATGTCATAACAAAGCTGCCATTTAATGGACCTCTCGGCCAGTTTCCCAGCCATCGCTGTGCTCACGGCCGTCATCGGACGCTGCGGCCCGCTGGAAGAAGGGACACCTAATCAGAGGGGCATCGGTGGAGGCATGCTGGGCCACATGTAGGCCAGTCCTTGTCCACGTTGCATCATGGGGGGAAAAAAGAAGACGAAAAGGAGAAGAAAAAAATCAAACTTGACCAGGGGCTTGAACCTGACTTTGGTAATTACAAGAGCTGTGACCCTGTAACCCTCTCCATGCCCCCCTCCTCCCCTTCTCCTCCCCCCGCCCACCACCACGAGTGCTTGGAGCGATCCACTGGAGAGCAGCTTGGTATCAGTGTGTGGCACTGAGCTAAAGGTCGTTTTACTGCTGCATATAAAAAAGCATTGTTGTGGGGATTGTGTTCAAGCGCGTCCTAATGCCACTGAAACATGATTGATCTCATTCAAAGACGGTCCAATCCATTTCCTGTGAAGCGGTCGACAGGAGACCTGATACTTTTCATTGTCACTTGGGCCAACTGTACTTTGATCCGTGAGTTAAGACATTTGGCGCGTCCATGTAAATGTTATCTGAACGGCAGCTGAAAAGCTCTTTTCTCTCCCGCCACATTCCAATCCTCCTCACTGAGGCCGCCCGCCGGCAGCTGGATTTCCCCACAGGGCTGGTGGGTGGACTTAGCAACAGTAACTTAGCATTAGTTACAACAAACAAGGCTAAAATGCTTGGAAATTATGAATTTTACTGGACTTTTCTGTGTGTGTTTGTGTGTGGCATACATACACTCAGATCAGAAGTTTATCACTTGGGGTTCAATCTCCTAAAGTACAGTTGACGCTTCATAGAAGGACTTAAACACTATCATTAAGCAGCTGCAGTGGAGACAACGTGCCTTACAGCCGGTTGCACTGTACAGCTTCTTTTAATAAGAGACGGTTTCCAGCTGACCCTTTTTCCCGCGCACCTGAATGTAATAAAGCACCAATTAGGAGCCGGACAATTTAATTGGTTCTTAAGCGTGAACAACAAAGAGACGCCCGGCGGTCAACGTAGACGTCAGCTCATGACTGAGAAACCTGGAGCAAGTCTAACTTTCAGCATTTTGTGAGGCTTTGTTCTGTATGGTTGTTAATTGAAACATATTATTCCTTAATTAACCCATTGTTCATCATTTCAGGAAGAAGTGGTTTATTATGTGCTAGGGGCTGATTTAAAAAGCCGTGATACTTAATGACGATTTTTATTTTTTGTTTTGAACTGATGTTTTGGGGTCCACTACATGCATTATGGGTCATAAGTAACACGTGTGGGATAATGGACTGTATATTCCTCACACTGTGCAGCTGATCTGAAGCGTGCTCTTCATTTGTTTGGAGAAAGGAAAACGTTCTGGGCCAAGCGCTCGAGAGAGCCGCGTTATTGATTTTGAGGGTAAAATCGATACATTTCATCTTCTTGATTGGATTAACTGTTTCAGGTTGTTGGCAAATATGCTGTGGGGTTTTCTAAAGCGCTATATAAAGAAAAACTCGACGAAGAAAAACATAACTGATATCCCTATGTCATATACAGGACTGTCTCAGAAAATTAGAATATTGTGATAAAGTTCTTTATTTTCTGTAATGCAATTAAAAAAAAAAAAAAAAAAAAAACTGGATTCATCACAAATCAAAAACTCTGGAAATATTGCAAGCCTTTTATTCTTTTAATATTGCTGATTATGGCTTACAGCTTAAGAAAACTCAAATATCCTATCTCTAAATATTAGAATATCATGAAAAAGTATACTAGTAGGGCAGGGGTGGCCAACCAGTCAGAGACTAAGAGCCACATTTTTTACTGTGTCACCGCAAAGAGCCACATCATACACATATGTGTGCACACCACGCACACACACACCTCTGATCAGCCAGATTTGTTGTAAATGTCACACACCAACATGATAATGACAGAAATGGACTCCTACAGTACTAAGACAACAGGTCTGTCATGTTCAACAATGAACATTGTGTACACTGTCTCACGCACACACACACAAACACACATTATCTCAGTTCAACCAAGTCCACAAACAAAAATAGAATAATTTACAATAGTGTTTTTGTTTTACTATCCATGTTGCATAGGGGGTCTTATGGGTTTCCTTGCCTTGAACAATCCTCTTCATCTGGCTTAATCCCGTTGTTCCCACTCGAAGCAATTCCTCCACATGGTGCCAACCAGAACAGGTGTCGGAAAATGGACGGGTGCACTTGGGGGGGGGGGCTGGAGTAATCAAACGCCCACCAATAAACCACTTTAGCCAAGAGAGTGTTCGATTGGGATGGCGTTCTTCCTCGCATACTGCTGCTCGTGTCCGCTGAATTGAGGGCTGGCGGCGCGTCACTAAACTACTTTAGCCATAGTGCGGGACATCCAGCTGCCCATAATGCGGCGTTCATGGCGTAAGTGCAGTGTTTGAAAAATACCGTAATGAACTCAAGCATAGCGAACACGCACATACAAAAAACACAAACTTAGATATGAACGTAAGAGCCGCATGACACCAGGCAAAGAGCCGCATGAGGCTCATGGTCGCTGTGTGGCCACCCTGTAGTAGGGTATTAAACAAATCACTTGAATCGTCTAATTAAAACACCTGGAAACACATTTTCAAATGTTTGATTTTGTTTTGCTGTTATAAATCTTAACTTGGTCTGAGGAAATATTCAAATTTTATGAGATAGGATTTTAGAGTTTTCTTAAGCTGTAAGCCATAATCAGCAATATTAAAAGAATAAAAGGCTTGCAATATTTCAGTTGATTTGTAATGAATCCAGAATGCATGACATTTTTGTTTTTTTAATTGCATTACAGAAAATAAAGAACTTTATCACAATATTCTAATTTTCTGAGACAGTCCTGTATGATGTATGGCCCATATGGATACAAATCTAAAAATGATCATGCTCCCCATAATTTGTGATCCGATCATAAATGTGTCTTCCGTCTCGGAGACTTAATCCTCGTCTGGGCTTCAGAATGGCAGCAGAACACGCCAAGCCACTAACTCCAATCCTAGACAGGTACACAGCCTTGCATCGGAGAGATGTTCCAAGCCGAGTGTATGTTTATCAAGCATGTGGCGAATTATTTCTTTTGTTCAGCCAGATGTCATAGACGGAACAAGTAGCAGGTGGTCACTTATTAAATTAGGCCAGTTGACCAACCATTACCAGAGATTAAGAGCACATTCAACCCAGGCCTCTGCGGACTGCAATTATCGAGACAGGGCCATCCCAAACTCACAAATTAAATTCCACCCCAGGCTCAAAAAAACATTTTGGATATTGGTTGTAAAAACAACAACAGAGGTGGATGTTCTTCCAGGACCATACATGTTTTCTTTTTCTGAACCATCAACATCAAGCATCAACCATAATAAGAGAGAACACTTTCAGGAATGAGGGAATTATTGACAGCTCTTTTTTTTTATATTCAACCCTCTGTGGTATTTTCGGGAATGCTCAAACTGTAGTCCGGGGATAAGTATGAGGTGTCAGGTCATATTGGTATTTCATTGACATGTTATTTGTTCTGATAAAGACTAACTGGATTTAGATATTCAAGGTTTTTGGGTTTGTCAAATGGGCAATAAGATGTGTGTGCGTGTGTTCAGTATATGTTTCAAACATCTAACCATTCTAGACAACTCGCATAGATTATGTTCACGGCTCATGCACACATGACACACGCCTCACCGAGACCTGCTCCAGACAATGACCCCTAGGTTGGAGACAATTGAACGGCTGCTTGGGCTCTTATTGTGACACATCGTACTGAGGCCCAGAGACTCGAACACCACTTGAACCATTCTGGCGGTGGGACTGTGACACTGCCGAGTCAGGTATTTAGTGCAAAACTGGATGAAAATTAGATTTAAAAAAGTTATTGTTCTTTTTGTTTAAAGTGGATATCTCTCGCGTCATTACATTTCATGATGTTATCATGAGTCCATTTAAATACTAGTTTAAGGAGCATAATAAATTGCTTATACTGTAGTTATTGTCTCTATTAAAGTAATGTGCGTGTGGAACAGGCCACAAGGATCATTATTGTCTGACTGTGGGCCTCTGAGTCATCACAAAGCACATTTTACGGCTGATTACATCACATAACAAACAAAGGAAACCAATTGTCTGCGGTCTTTTTGTACGCTCCCTCTACTTGTTTGCTCTTCAAAGGTAACAACGTCCTTCTGGCTTCCAAGACATGAAAGAGTCTTTCTGTTCATTTGGTCGGGTTATGAAGCCCCGAAAAAAGGACACAAAATGTACATCAAAGGATGTAACGATGGGTATGGCGAGATAAAAGGTTGACTGCTCCTTCCAAGCTCGTCTCACAGCCAGTCGCCATTTGATTAATGCTGTTTCTGAAACGTACTGACATCATGTTTCAGAGTGTATCTCCTTATTTCAACAACAGTCAAATAAAAGCTAGAAGAAGGAGAAAAGAATCAGTTCAAACTTATCCAGAACTCAATTTATTAGAATATGAATACCGATATATTTTATATAATCACAATGAATCCATTCCTTATATTTCATTTCATATGCTTTCTACACATAAAGAAATGGATAACAATATGTATGGCGTATTCATTTAATTCACGAAACGTAACCGCTCCAGTGTTTGAGGTCTGAACAAAAATAAAAAATAAAGTCCACAGATCCAGGCTGAGAGCCCTGAGGGACGCCCGCGAACAGCTGAGAGAGGAAGACAGTGAGCCGTGCACAGCCCCTCTGAAGCTCTCCTGCAGCTCTCGATTCCAATCCAATCAAGTGTGTTTCTCTATTTCTAACCTCAGGTGAATTAGGAGGATATCATGTACAACTATACACAGCAGCGACAGTAGTGTTAATTTGAAGTACCGACATGTTTAAATCTGCTACTCCCTGGGGAGCTGAGGGAAACTCTAGCCGGTTCAAATACTTCACAACAATCACATATGTTCACTAATGCTGGAACAACACAGATGGCTTTACGTATACACGATGCTTATTGCTTTCAAAAAATGTAGTCGTAAAAAAGAAACTGGATGGAAACTGTCAGTATGCCAGTCACAAGCCCGTTGCCCACCCATTATCCCAAACAAACAAACAACAAACAAACCAACCACACAAACACCCAAGAACCTGAATCTGTTATAAAAAACCACTGAGCCAAAGTCATCAGCACACACTCATGCAAATGCAAATGCAAACCATCCAATTTCAGATACGAGTAAAACAGAAGTTACACACAAAACACAACAACTGTAAGTGGAGGCGTTCCTTCAAGTGCCACAGACCGTGTGCTCGTGGGACAATAAGTGCATAATATTTAATCTGCTACCCTCCCAAATTGGGTGAAACATGCATCCACTGCTGACTATTCCGACATTTCCCCGGGTCTTTGGCTTTTATGGCGACCGGCATGATGGTGACGTACCGTGAGGGTAAAAAGAAGACCTAGAAAAGGCACTTAAAACTACTTGGATATTGTTATATTTCCCACATGTGGCAAGCTGTGTTTACGTACGGGTGTATCTATGCGATTGCCAAGTATTAAAGACGATGACAACCATGCTATGCCAGTATTATTATGCACTGAATCCTCTTCTACTTAAGTATCCCATTGAAGAATTCAATAGAGTCTCTAAACAGCAGCATAGCGTTACAGCAAACCATCATAAAGCATCAGTGGTGTGTCACGTGTTGACTCGCTGGGCGTCACCACACCAATATGTGACTGGTTGCATCACCGATTAAAATATGCATTTATAAAACCACTGGTTCTGACACATTTAGGACGTAACTATGACAGCTGCAGCACTAAAATCACAAATTATATCGCACAATTAACGTGTTCAGAAGTACGGTGTGCCATTGCATGGTCAGTGCTGTGGTGGACCGAGCCACACGGGCCCGTGTAAAAGGAGTTACTGGTGTTTGCTTTTCTTGCCCGAGAGTTGAATGATTAACTCGATATCACTTTCTGGAAGGAGAGTATCGACTTTCTCATCGGACTCTTGGCGAGAAAGCCAATCAGGGTGTGACTCCCCAAAAGTTCTTTTGAGGTGAACCGAGTAATTTAAGCTGTATTAATATATCTTTGACAGTATGTGACACTCAAACTCCCTCAATGAGGATTTCACTCCAGGTTATTGGCCGTGGAATGTCATTTTATCCTCAGAGAAACGGCTTGATTATACAGCAGGTTTGTCTCCACGTACCTCCGAAGATTGACAGCACAAAAGTTGTGACTACCGTTAAACTATGAGCACGGCGAAGTGTTACCGTCTGCTCGCTGTTCATGCGTCGTAGAAGAATATCAGTATTGGAGTGATGTGAACTTTGTTCTGTGGCCACGCTTAATAAAAATGTCACTTCGTGAGATAAAACGGCCGTCGAACAATACGAGATAACATTCAGGAATCATCCAAATGAATGCAGATCCCTTCAGAAGAGATCAGCAGCCAGTAAGACGTCTTAAAAAAACAAATACTCTGCGCATGCATGACAAATAAAACTTGACATAGTTACAGTAAAAGAAACAAGGCACAAACCTTATACAAAAAACGGCCTTCCTAATAGACACACTGGTTCGGCCTGCAGCTGATTACAGGTCAGTAGTAAAGGCTCTTTGTCAAAGTAACCTGAGAGGGGTCCCTTTCGCCAGCTGCTTTCGGGTAAAGACTTCCATCCTTCTGATGCAATTAGCCATTAAAAGTGGTTTCAAAATGCTTAAAGTATCAGTCACTGAGTAAAAAAAGCAACATTTTCCCCATCGCTCCCATGGGTGTTTCTTGACCCGGTTTACTGGGCCTTGTGGAGGAAAAAGGCACAAAAACAAAAGAAATAATAATAATAATTTAAAAAAATCTAAAACATTATAAAGAGTTTTCCGGAGACCAAGACGGCTGCCCAGCTCTCGGAGCACAAAAGAGGTCGGAGAAGGCGAGCGGATGGATTCCAACTTGTGCGTCGAGTGCTTCATCGGGACGACGGCGTCCCCCCCCCCAGATGCGCCCCCGGCCTACACGTGGGTGCGGAAGTGGTGGCTGGCTTGGATCGGCTCTCTGCTTCGGAGCGGCATGAGCCACAGGAGTTTCCAGCGAGTGCCGCAAACTTCAGCCAGCGCCCACTGCCAAGATTTCTTTGAGCCATATCTGAGATGAAGAAGACGGCGATATTGTTTCACACAAAGAAACAACAACTTTTCAGTGAGCTTTACAGGCGGTGGTAGATTCATTTTGTTCACGTTGGAAGGAGCCACCAACGAATGGGGACTTTAGGACAAACAAGAGGGAAACAGACTCACATTTCATTTGAGAACTGAGCCATTTTCTCGATGGTGGTAGTATCCTGTATGGGGGAGGGGGAGGGACAATGTTAAATATGATGATAATTTCATGTATTGCTCCTTCAGACAGCTCCATCTCTTGAAAACTGTTGTTCTGTAAGTAACAGATCGTGTATAGACGTTCCTACCAATACAGCTCTGTAAACATTCTTGATGAAAGCTGAAAATGACTCCATCGGAAATATTAAGAGGCGTCACTGACGGGATGCACAAACACGCTCACCCAGCCTTACCCCAGACTTTAGCTCTTGTTTCTATTCTATTGATCTCTCCGTCGCTTCCATCGATTGCTTTATTTCTGTGTCATTTGGTTCCGTCTGTAGCTCAGAGCGCAGCTGCCTGTCTTGATCGGTTGCTCTCGAAAAGACAGAATTAGCTTTCAATAAGACAGACGGGCTAAACGATACGGAGAATGAAGTACCACCATGCTCGTTTTATAGATCCCGACCCAGCTCGGAAATATTTGCCGCAGTCTGTTAAGAGACGACATAATCCGAGTTGACCTAATTACAGCAGCGAATGTCCTGAGCATCGCGCGGTACTCACAGAGAGGATGCCGTTCAACTGAGTGTAAAACATGCTGGTCATGCCACCAAACATGACCAGACCCATGAGCGTCGAGACTCGCAGCAGAGCCAGTTCATGGCGTGTTGTAAACTTCCCCTGGTGGAAGGAAGCAGAATGGCAACGCGTTGGATTTTAGTCATCGTTATCTCTTATATTAACATATATTTCATGTCGTTACAGGATGCATGGAAAGCATTTAGCGTCCTCGCACGGCACTTTGAGACAAGTAATAAGTAAACGCCCTGTAAAATAATACTGCTGCAAACGTTGCTCCACATGCATGTCTAAAAAGGCAACCTGTGTGTGGTTTACTGATATACCCGTGGAATTTACCTGGTCTTGTCCTGAAAGCGGCTGAAAGTAGTAGTACTGGCAGAAGTCCAGCACCAAGGTGAACAAGCTGAGCACCTGAGCGTAGAAACAGAGCTGCAGGAAGAGCCAGTGGTTGTCTTCTCCCACACAGTTATTGATCCTGGAAGGAAATAAACCAAATTTACGGTATCGGTTTGGGCTATTTTCATAAAGAAATAAAAAAAGAATTTCCCGAATTATATTTGAAGCAACAAGCTTTTACACGTTGGGGTTTTCCTGTGCTACTGGTCAACATTGTTTTCAATAGGCGTGTGCGCGTCCTTACCAAGGACAGTGATGGTCCATCCTTCGCACACAATGGCCACAACGACTGCAGTGGTGGGACCTTTTGGGTCTCATCAGGTTGCACTTATTGCACAACTCCCAGTGCTCTCGCTCTGTGACACAAAGACATTTTGGTTATTACAGGTGGTGTTGGCCTCGGTAGCAGACATAGCGACGCAGTAATAACATATTTAAACCTGTTTAATGCGGTCTAAAGACAGACTTAGCTGACGCTAATTTCCCACAGCGATATTCCCAACTGCAATAAACGGGATCCAAATATATAAAATGAGGAACAAAACTGGAAGAGAATAAAAATGCCAACAGTTATTTAATTTATACTGCGCTAAAAGATGCATCGATGAAACAAGCACATGTGCACAATCTGACATTCTGGATCCATACCAGCGTGAGGTATGTGGGGGTCCGCAGGAAGACGGCCGGGATCTGCTGTGGAAGCTCTGAATAGGGCCGCTAAGCAGAGGGTCGATGCGATGTAATAACCTGCCGGAGTAAACGGTGTTGAATTCGGGTTGTGTCAACGAAGAATGAAACCGCGGCGGTATCAAGGACACTCACAAACGACGATAGCCCAGGGGATGTGTCCCTCGTTGTAGTGTGGATGTAGAACCAGTTGAGGAATGAACAAAGTGTTGTAGAGCCAGATCCCAAACACCATGCTGATGCACAGCCAGCCCATGGGGTCCACCACAAAGTGCAGTCGAAGCTTCATGGCTGCTGGCACTCCAGGGACAGGGGGGGAAACCTACAGTGAACCCCAACACACACACACACACACACACAGCAGATTTAAAGGCGGGACGCAGATCTTCAGATAACAAGACAGGAACTGGCCGACCAGGCGTCACCTGCTCGCTGACATAAAGTTGAAAAACATGACCTACAATGTGATTGTTATGTTAAGTTCCTTGGGGAAACCTTTTGATTGCCATCTTGATCAGTGTTACCATTAGTTTGTGTCAGTAGTATTCATTATTATTCTTGAGGACACGTTTTCTGTAATTGGCAATGAGGTGAGACACAGGCCTGTTTTACTATGAAGCAGTTCTGTGTCTTTAAACGAGCCCAACCTTAACTGCCTTAAGTTACAATGAATTAAACATGTTTAACATGAGCATCATCTGCTAAAGTAACCCAGTCTACAATGAGTATCAACGGTCCTGCTAAACCTGCTAGTCTGCAGTCTAAACCTGGATTGGTCATTGCAATACCTCGCATGCTCCATCATTCACACCCCCGGTCCCACTGACAGCTCCGCAGCCGTCACTGTGTTAGCTCGCGCCAGCGGGCCGACGTGACTTAACTGAGCCGCATTCATGTGTAAAGGATGTCATTCAGCGTACAAGGTATTGCCTACACTCGAACAAAACGATACTTACTTGTGTTTGGTTGCTGTCCTTCTCAGCGCACGTATCAGTGTAGCTACTTCCTCATCCGAGCCTCTGTGGGCTGGACAGGAGCAGTGGCTTGCTACCTGCCGTTTAAAAAAAAAAACATTTCCGGTTTACTTGTGTTTAAAAAATAAAAGTTTTTTATATTTGTTATGTTACTGAATTCTAGCAAAACGTAACACACACATTGAAGTAATGTTCTGAAATGGGCTTATTTTGTAATTTTTAGTTTCTTGTTTTTTAAGTATAAAGTATTTTATTAATTATTACTTTATTTATTTACTTATTTTCTTAGTTAATTCCCTCAGTGTAAAGAAACGCTTTAAAGGGAAAACCACGCTTAAAGGATTACACAGTGCCCAGAAAATTAATTAATTTAAAAAGAATCAGGTATGATAATCTTTCTCTCTATTCATGATTCATGATTCATTTCATGGGTAATCAACAGACAATTTTTTGTTCAAATATAGGCTAATCTAGTTTTGATATGAATGCGGGACTCCGATTTTACTGTACACCCTAGGCTTTTATTTTAACAACAACATTCAAATGTCCTTTTTGTATCCTGTCTACGGCAGCTTGACTCCGCCATCGTGGGCAGGTTGGTGGTGGAGGCCGTTAGAGCGCAGTGCACCATCAGCAACAGTGAAACTGTCTGCTGCCACCCTGTGGTGAAACATGAGTACTACATCTGTTGATCGTCTGTTTCGTTCACTTTTATGATTTTAATTTGTTTAAATAGCATATCTACGTTACTGCTTCAAACTTACCCACGATCAATATTTTCTAATTATATATTGTATTTTGTTTTAATTAAAATATATAAAAACAAAAGACATTTCAATTGCGAGTTTTCTGACATGTCACTGTGACGTAATTCCACTTCCGCTAACATTAGCGGCCGGTGTTTGTTGACAGCAACGCCGCTTAACATAACTCTACTGTGGTAGATTTAGCGCGTCGTTTGGGAAAAATGGCATCATCCAACTCATACAAACTCAGGTGCTCCATCCCGGGCCACGAAATGGACGTCAGGGGACTCGCATCTGCGCTTTTTCCAGATGGAGCCTTCGTGTCTGTGTCCAGAGACCGAACCGGAAGAGTCTGGCTACCAAACTCAAGGTAGCTAGCATTAGCCTGCTACTGACTGACTAATTGTGATTGTAGGCTCGGATGTATTAGTTTGTGCGTCACGTTAACTATGTTGTCCGGAAAGATGCCCCGACCAAGACTAGTTACAAGTCAACAAATGAACCCAGTGAAGTTATTTAACAGGAATACTTTCGTGTTCATGTGGTTAGCCAAGTTACCTAGCACGTTTGCTAACGTTTCTCAAATTAGCTTTGTCATTCATTCAGCTGCTCCTCTGTGTGTTGACAACATTGTTGAATATTCACAGCGCGAATGATGGAGTACTCGCCGAAGTTAAACAGATATAGATTGGCATTATTATATTGTGTCTGTCAATTAATCTACTGGCCATTTTTTTTAAGTATTAGCGACACAATTGTCAACCACTTGTTCATTTAAAAATATTCAATTGATCTCTTTCCTCTTCTCTCACAGCCCAGACAAAGGTTTCACACAGATGCACAGTTTGTCTGGCCACACCAATTTTGTATCCTGTGTATGTATCATTGGGCCGAGTGAAACATATCCTCGCGGACTTATTGCCACAGGTGGAAATGATAACAACATATGTGTGTTCACGCTGGACCAATCGCAGCCTCTATTCACTCTCACGGGTCACAAAAGTACAGGTGAGTTGGTTGTACTTAACTTTGTCCTCTCGGGGTCATTACGGTCGAATAAGCATCTAATTTGCTTTTATTTGTATTTATGCCGAGCATCTCTGCGCTCTAACGTATAATCTCCACAGTTTGCACTCTGTCTTCTGGGAAGTTTGGGACACTTCTGAGCGGCTCATGGGACACTACAGCCAAAGTCTGGCTCAATGAGAAGTGCATGATGACCTTGCAGGTAGGCTGAAGCTTCTGTAATGTAACTCTGTTAATCTCCTTTTCCCTGATCTATTTCATCTATGTAACTGTAATAAGCAAACATATCACATGGCTTTGTAAGAGAGCAAAATCTATCCTTGTTAAATTTACTCCAGGGCCACTCGGCAGCAGTGTGGGCAGTGGTCATCTTACCTGAACAAGGCCTTATGTTGTCTGGATCAGCAGATAAGACCATAAAGCTTTGGAAAGCTGGCCGCTGTGAGAAGACGTTTGAAGGTGAGTATGCAGAGGGTTGACATGAGTGAACACTTTTTTCTTTCTTTTTTTGATCTGTGTGTGAATAACTAATCATGAATTTGGCTGAGCATGTTAATCTAGTCAATGATGATTATTAAAAACCTTTGTCAAGAGATCCAGGGGCTCCATGTTTTAAAATCCATGATTACAACGCATTACAACACTTTCTTTTTCTCTAGGTCACGAGGACTGCGTGAGGGGGCTAGCAGTGATCAGCGACACAGAGTTCTTCTCTTGCAGTAATGACACAACCATCAGAAGGTGGCTTGTGACAGGCGAATGTGTGCAGGTCTACCCCAGCCACACCAACTACATCTACAGCATAGCTGTCTTCCCCAATAGTCAAGGTTTGTTTATTTATATTGATATTTAAATGCCTTTTATAAGAGCTGAATGTGAGACTTGTAATAACAAAACTGCATGTCCTTCGTTATTCATGAAACCAGCATCCATCTGCTGTCCTGCTGTCAACTTTGACCTCATACTGGTGTGTTTCCTTTTAGATTTCGTAAGCACGGGAGAGGATCGGACTTTGAGGATATGGAGACAGGGAGATTGTTCTCAGACTATCCGTCTGCCGGCCCAGTCTGTCTGGTGCTGCTGTATTCTACCTAATGGGGATATAGCCGTTGGGTCCAGGTAAGAAGTGGCATGTGCTCTCAGTCCATGCACGTGACCCCAAACAAATATTTAATCGCCTTTTGCTTCTACTGGTTACTGCTTCCACATCTAACCTCACTCTTGTATTCACACACCGTGGGGGACATTCCTCAGATGAACAGACGCAGTGAGTCGTTCAGCTGCTAACCCAGATGCTGCGTGTCTTTCCACAGTGATGCCCTTATCCGCGTGTTTACGCCGGATGAGGACCGCATAGCGAGCGCAGAAGACCTGCAGGCTTTTGAGGATGAACTCTCAAAGACCACCATTGACCCCAAGACAGGCGACCTCGGAGACATCAAAATGGAAGACCTCCCAGGAAGGGAACACCTTGATGAGCCTGGTAAGAAAATAGACATTTATTGTATATCGTTAACATTATTGGCTCCTCCCACACCTATTCCTAGGTCTCTGACTTGAAGGGACACTCGTGAATTACAATGACCTGGTGGGTTTGAATCACCTAAGTAAAATTATAGGCCTTGGCTTAACATCCATTCAAACAAAATCTCTTTCCTCCGACAATCTAACAACTATTCACACCTTACACATCCAATTCTATCTGACAGTAGAACTAGTGCCAACGCTATCCCTCCATCAAGATTCGTTTGCTTACTTCCTCAAGGGAACCGTGACGGACAGACGCGTCTGATTAAAGATGGAGAGAAGGTGGAGGCATATCAGTGGAGCGTCAGTGATGGCCGCTGGATGAAAATCGGAGATGTGGTCGGAAGCTCAAACGAACAGACCTCCAAGAACGTGGTGTATGAAGGAAAGGTAAGGCCGTACGCTTATCGACGAGGCGAACCGTGCATGCAGGCATGAGAACCTTCCCGAATGAACACTGATCTCCCCTTAAGGAATACGACTACGTCTTCACCATTGACGTGAATGAGGGAGGGCCGTCCATGAAGCTGCCTTACAACGTGTCGGAGGACCCTTGGCTGACCGCGCACAACTTTCTGCAGAAGAACGACCTCAGCACCATGTTCCTTGACCAGGTTGC
The DNA here is from genome assembly GCF_029220125.1 of Pseudoliparis swirei. Classification (NCBI taxonomy): domain Eukaryota; kingdom Metazoa; phylum Chordata; class Actinopteri; order Perciformes; family Liparidae; genus Pseudoliparis; species Pseudoliparis swirei. The sequence continues at coordinate 8,364,245 of NC_079408.1, forward strand.
ACATTTTATCATAGAGAACACCAAAGGACAAGTGGTGGGACCGGCCGTGCCGGCTGATGGTGACCCATTAACTGGTGAGGCCAAATGATAGACACTTGGGCTTGTTTATCTGCCGTTCAGAAAAACCCAATGTTTTATATTTTTATTACAGCAATAAAAGGTTATTAGACTGATTTGAGAATGTCCTGTGTTTACGTGTGTTTTTTATTCTTTATTTGATAGGAGGGAATCGATACATCCCCGGGGCTACTGATGAGAGGGCAATTTTTGGAACTGATCCCTTCACAGGTACAGTATATTCACTGAAAATGTTTTCCCAATCTGAATTTCACTTTAGATGTTATTTCACAGCAGTTTTTAATTTTCTCCCTCCCACAAAGGCGCCGGTCGCTACATCCCAGGGTCGGGTTCCAACACAATTGCTCATACAGGTGTGGTCGATCCCTTCACAGGTTTGTCACTTACTCACAGGATTGATTGGTGTTCGCTGTTCAGTGGTAGACCCTCAGACACATTTGATCCTACATGGAAATAGGACAAGCCAGTCGTGTTTTTGTTTTTTTAATCCTTTTAATGTTCATTGGTTCACTCTGCTTCCAACTCTACAGGGAGAAGTGCCTACTCCTCAGCAGCCCTCAGACAGACGGCAAGCAACATCTACTTCCCCAAGACCGATAGTGTGAGCTTTGAGCAAGCCAATTCCTCGCAGATAATGGGTGAGCATCTCAAGTATAGGTGTGATTATGTGTGTCTCCAGCCTAAATGTGTCATTTGAGAATGCCTGATGAAGGCAGGACAACGAACCCTTAACCCGGCGGTAAGGTGCAGCGCGTATCACAAAGCTCAAACTGGTAGAATAGATATCCGAACATTTAAATCTATGCAGAGAACACTTTATTTTTTAGCTTTCAGTCTAAAGAACCTTCATCAGAGCCTATGCTGCATCAGACCCGATGCCTCAGTTGAGAATACTGAAATATCTCTAAGAACTCTATAAATAGATTTTGAGTGTCTTGACACATGAGCTCTTTCCAAAGGCCTCTGGACATTTTTTTCTCTGTAATCATCTCAGTTTGATGGGAGCATGTTTATTTCTGACCAACTTAGAACCATTTAGATTATGTTACATTACAGACTATTTAATTGCTGTGCTCTTCTCATTGGTTTGCAATGGGTGAAGCTCAGTTGAGAAAATGTGATTAGGAAAAATATTTTAAACTGTTGACGTTGGTCTGTAGTTTGGGCGCTGTCGATCTCTTTGCCCTTAAGGGAATAAGACTTTCATGCCAACAAATTGGTAAATCATTTAATTATCAAATATCTTCTGCATCCTGTCTATGGGTATGCAACTATTTTTCCTTTACACTCGTGTATTCAACGTGATCGACACCTCTCCAATGCACACTGGTGTGCGTTCTCCCGATCACAACACCTTATGAAACCACACCCACATCTTATGAAATTATAACCTTTTTTAATGTAGGTTTTTGTCATTGTACTTTTTTTTTATTTTGTATTGCATGCAATACAAATAAATGTGGGGCTTAATTTTTTTACATGAGAATGTTGTTTTTCCTGGTTCATTTAGTTTTTTTTTTTTACTGTCAGGGTTAATAATTTTTTCTTTCCTCGCCAGCCAAGATAAAGGAGCTGAATGGAGATGCACCTCAGGAGCACAAGCTTTCTGATGAAGTTCTGCAAAGCCTTGAGAGACTACTTGCGTCTGTCTCTGAGCCCAACTCTTCCAAGTCTCCCCCAACCCTTCAAGAGATCAACCTGCTGTGGAAAGCTTCTCACTGGCCTGAAGGTACACATATTACATTGCAACCCAATTATAGTTATTTAATATTTGTGGTTTGATTTCATGGTTGTGGCTTGTGAGAAAAATACAACTAACTTTTGGAAAGTTAGTTATCAAGCCAGGGATGGAGATACTCGATTGTGCCTCAATATGACAGCAAAATCTAAATCGCATGTTTTTGGATCGAGGCACAAAAAACTTGTTTCACAGTTTGTGGGTTGGTCGACACTACAGACAGTTTCTTCAGTAACCTCGAACGACAAACTAAATACTGTCTCTAGCCATCCTAAGCTGCAGAGTGCAAAACCGGGGTACGGCCGCCTGACCTGCATTGCTCCTAAAGTAGATTATAAATGGTACGGATGACCTCTGTGAGCGAGGCATCACAGTATTGCACTCGCATGAACGCAGACTTGAAAAGGGAAGAATGAGCGGTGTTCAGTTGGTTGTCGAATCTGCATAACACCACTTGATGCCATCAAATCCTCCACACTGTCCCTTTTACGGTTCTTCAGTTCATTACTGTTCACTAACCAAACTGCCCTTTCTTATCCCTGGACTTTAGACATTGTGTTTCCCATTCTGGACATCATGAGGCTGGCGGTGTGCCACCCGCAGGTTAACGAGAGCCTCTGTGGAGAGTCTGAGGGAGTCCAGCTGTGCAACCACCTGCTGAGCCTGATGAAGCCCGAGGGGCGTCCTGCCAACCAGATGCTGGCACTGCGGACTCTGTGCAACTGCTTTGGAGGCCGGCATGGCCGAGCCCTCCTCCTGGCCCAGCGTGAAGCGGTGCTATTGCGTGCTGCCGATCTGGCCAGCGTCTGCAATAAGAACATCCACATCGCCCTGGCAACCCTTGTGCTTAACTACGCTGGCTGCCTGCACAGCCAGCCCGATCTCGAGGCTAAGGCCCAGTGCCTCTCGGTTGCCAGTAGAGCTCTGGAGACCGTACAAGACAAGGAGGCCGTGTTTCGGCTGCTGGTGGCCTTGGGAACCACTGTGGCCTCAGACCAGACAGCCCGGGACCTGGCTCGCTCCCTGGGTGTCAACTCTCAGATTGCCAAGTACTCATCCGTGTCTGATCCAGCAAAGGTTGCCGAGTGTTGCCAGCTGGTTTTAAAAGAACTACAATGATGGGAATGATTAGAGAGAAAAGGGGCACTTCTTTCTTCCTATCACTCTGTTCTGCTTAATCAGTTGTGGTAAAGACTGAAATAATTGTATGTTCTGCAATAAAAAAGGACAAATGAAATCTCTTCATATGCTTAGCCTGTGTTTTTATTACTGCACCACCTTTCTGATGCCCTGTGACTAATGTGTTGGGTAAATGTGGGGCGAATGCATGTAATGGCTTATAAATGTGTGATTGTTAACAATACAATGTTTACAGCTAAATCTATTTGTAACACGTTTCAGATGATTTCCTACTGTTCCTACTACATTTAACATTTTGACTTGAAGAAATAATACCTCAATTGAAGTATTATTACAGAGAAAGTGACATGAAAATCGTAACAGGGAAAACAGCTGTGGTGAGGAACGTGGATAATGTGATTAAGGTTAACGTGTCTTATTAAATTAACCGACTGCTAACCTACAGACTACCGAGGAGGATGAGCTCTGTCTGCAATGCATCGGTGTTCTTTCCGTGGTTCATTAACTATTAAAGACTGAAGCCTTGAACGTGTCCACTTTGTGTACGGTAGAACCAGTTCGCTTTGTCCAAAATCAAATCAAATGAGATACTTTAGCATTTAGAAACACGTGGTTCCCAAATAATGTGAGATAGATATAGTTCTTATCCGATATAACGGATATAAACACTCAAAAATATATAGGTTAGCGTCAACAGAAACTCCGTTCGCTCGCTCTCCGGAAGTACTTGTAAACAACATCCGGGTCGTTTTAGAATAAAATTGGCGGTTTGCGGTCCGCTTTTCGTATTCAGGACCGAACTTTGAGAAATCTGGATCTACTCGCGTGACTTCCGCCACCCATCGGCAGTGTTTTTGTTAATTCGTGAACAGCTTTTTTAAAAATGCGAGTTATGTTTTCAAACTCTAAACCAGTTCGAAAGCTAGCACAAGTTAGCCGACGGTGAACTCTGCGGGGAGCAGCTAAAGCCCGCGTTGCTTCTTCCCTCTCGGAGTAATGGCGAACCCGGTGCTGGCGCAGAAAAGGAATGGAAGATATCTTTGGTTTTCTCTCCTTGGGCTCGGACTTCATCCAGACGCTGCGGTCGCCGGCAAAACGAGCAATACTAAACACATTAACCTGGGGCCGTAAGTCTGCTTGTGTTGTGGATGGCGCTCCCATACGAATACAGTGTGATATTAACAGCTAGTTCGCTCGCTAATGTTCGCTAACTCAACTTATTGTTTCAGGAACATGTTCGACAAACCGAACAAAGATGCCTTCTACATCGTCGCCCATTTCCTGTTGGAGAGACTCAACCCGACACGTTTTAAAGAGGCATACAGGTAAAGTTTGAAATGCTCTATTTCCATTCATATCTAAAATTGCCTATAATTAATTGTCGCAACAAATGTAAATGTTTGTTTCGGCTTAGGTACTGCTGGCCTATTGTGAGCCACAAAGCAGATGCTGAATTCCGTAAAGTTACCTGCATGTGGCTGCGAGAAATAATGGTAAGAATTTGAGTGTTATCCTGTTATGTTCATCTTATAAACTGCCCAGTGTTTATAGACTATATACTCTATTTATGTCCTGAGAAAATGGGTAATTGTGTCAATCTTGGTTTCCTTTGTTGTGTAGTTCCTTTATCCTATGTCGGTTCCTTACTCTCATCCTCTCCTTGCATACCTCTGTTTGTGTCCAATATAAAAGGAACATAACTAAACATTTTCCTACCGCTGTAAAAGTAAACATTAGCGTTTTTGTTTTACTAGATATGTAGTTATTTTGTATCACTGTTAAAATGGCTAAAATATATTTGAGGAGTCACTTGTTGTGTATATGACGTGATCATCTTCTTTTTTTTAACTGTGTAGGATGAAACTGCAAATGCAGGATCCAAGGCGTTGGCCTCCTTGTTCCTCTCACCCGGGGGCCCCAAGTTTACCAGCTTGATGCTTCACTTAGCCAAGTATGTCATGCTGCAAGAAATGAAGACCTTCACCACAGGTAGATCTTGTTAGAATCATATGTATAATTTGAATACAAGCAACTTTAATTCATGGCAATGACCAGCCGTCATTTCACTGTTTTAAATGTATGTGTCACATAATCTTCAATGTTGTCATTGTCAGATGACAGCTGGGTTCCTGAGACTGCAGCGATGCCTGCTTCCTCCCTGGACATGGCGGCGAAGAGGCTCAACCTGATCCACACCAGGTTTTTGAAAGTTGCAGTGGCTCAGGATCGTTTTCTTCACGACTACCAGAGACGAGCACAGTGAGTCCTTGGTGGTTCATATTGGCAGCTGGACACATATTATTTCATGTAGATGTAAGCCATGTACTTTATAAATTACACTAAATCTTATGTACACACCAGTTGTCTGCTACGGTTATGACATCCAATTTATCTGACTTGATCAAGTCTGGCAATAAATAATATAAAAACAAAATTGAATAGTATTCAAAAGAAAAGTGATTTTGTGAGGATGAATTTCCACATTCTCAACTATATCTAGTCATTATCATACTTTTTTCACCTTGAAACATAGGAGCTCCAATAAATGGCAATAATTCATTGAAGACTATTCATTATTCTATTCTTGTTGCGTGGTTTACTTTCCTGAATCTTACTTTCCGCCCACTGCTATCCCAATTTCTCTCAGAGGTATTTCTGTTGGACTCTTTGGTCATTGCGCTTGTTGCATCTTTCATTGGCCATTTATTTCTTGTGAACTAATTGGTAAACCCGGCTGTTAACGAGGCCGATTCGCAGCTGCTGAGGTGTTTGCAATCAGTGTCCTTGGCGCAGACGTTTTGACTCGCAGTAGCTGGAAAATGAAAGCTGGAAAATGAAAGCTGAAACTAATTTAGTTAACGACCGCTCCGTTGCATGAAGTTCCCAAATAAGCCAAGCCAGTGAGCCAGCTCACCCATATTATCAATTACTCCCATGCTTTTTCAGCTATCTCATGTTAAATGTGGAAAAAGCCGTCTTGAAATGTTCTCAGACAGCAACACTGTGTTGACTATTCTAAAAGTTGCCGTTTTAAATGTGAATTTGCCATGGAAAAGTTTATTTTGCACATGGAATTTTGTTTCTACTGCAACTAGTGGTCATGTTTTTAAGCCGTTTTTTCCCCGTCATTTTCTTAAGGCTCCTGGTGAAGTCGATGAGGGATTTAAGAGCAGAGGGTGCCAAGTATGATGAGCTACTCAAGTATGTATAATTTCTTTTTTTAACTCTCTTTCCCCTCGGTACTTATGACAGAGTCCAGTAGTTCAATCTGTCTTTCTACTTTCAGGCGCCACAGCAGTGATTCGACACAGGAGGGAGTTTCTTTAGCAGAGAAGATCAAAAGGGTATGCAATGTTCGTAAACTTCCTGCAAAACCTAAAGGTGTTGATTTTCCCTAGAGCTTACACGAGTACTTGGTTGTCTTAAGGTGCGCTCCTTGTGGTCCGACGTTGATGGAATGCTGTCAGCTACCAAAGAGGAGCAGCTTGTAGTGGAATGTGTATTAAAGGGAGATGTAGATCAATACGTCCTGGACGGGACGGGTCGAGTCCTCAATATTCCTCGCTGTCTTCTGGATAGAATTGAACAGCTTCCACATCAGGTAGGAATGAAGATATGGGTCAGTTCACTCTGTTCATGTCTACAGCACATAGGATTGTTTTACTTGATTCTTTGGTTTCAGTTACACTTGTCATTTCACTGTGGCCTCAGGCATTTGTTTCGATGTAGAATATTATTCCCTAGTAACAAATCTTGCTTCTCACAATGAGAGCGCAACACAATTTAACTACAGTTTAGGTGAAAATGGTTGTCGTCATAGTTGCATTGTGTGTGTGTGTGTGTGTGTATACGAGCTATTTTAAAAGATGGAGGAAGGTGAGTACTGCATGAATGTCACAACGGAGGTGCCAAACCATTTTCAATCCAACCGTTTTATTTATTTGCAGTATGTGAATTCACAAATCATCACCGTAGCTGTGGCTTTCATTTGCATGTTTTCCAGTTGAGTTCGGGGAATGTGTACGAGTCTGGCCAGCTGAACCTCCTGTGCGTGTTTGAGCTGATGAACCATGCGCTGCAGCTCTTGAGGGAGGAGCGTCGTCGGGTCTCTCATGCCCCAAAGCTTCAGCTCAGTCCTCCACAACTGCAGGAGAAATGTCAGCAGATGGCCCGTGCGCTGCAGAACCTTCACCTCATCAGGTACATTGACCCGCACTCGCTGGATAGGCCGCATTTTCCACCTTCTGACGTGCTGCAACTTTGGTGGCTGAAGTTGACGTCTGTATCTATAAATCAGCCATTTTTCAAATGGAAACTTTGATGGTTGTAATTTGAAATCATGGGAAATGATTATCTTAATAGAATTTGCTTGTTAAACTGAAGGAAAGATGAGTTGAGAACCAGTGCATTAACATTAAATTTTTTCAAGACTGAGGATTTCCAAGGAAGAAATTCCTGAGGTCCGGAGTGCCATCAGAGAGTTGGAAGTTGCGTGGGACAGGAAGTGGCATGACACTCTGAAAGACACGCCCCTAGTCTCTTTTCTGAATGAAGATCCTGTGAGTAGTCGTATTTTTATATTTTTGAACCCGTCTGTACTTTTTAAGGCAATCATGAACCCAGTCACTGACGGTACCAAAATGTTTTGCAAGGCATTTCACAATAATGTTATGGCTTTAATATTTAATTGACTGTTTTTAGGCTCTCTGCTTCCTCTCACCAATGGCGCCACTGTCTTTTGATCCGGTGGCTGGCGCTAGCTACAGAAGTAGTGTCTTCTCTCAGTACCCGGCAACGCTTCTTGGTAAGCAAAATCTGTTTATGAGGCATGTATTCATTTCGGTCTGTCATAACCAATTTTTTTGTTTCTAATCCGGTTTCTTAAACATTTTCAGAGAAGCCTGCAGAGAGTAAATTACCGGACAGCAGCCCCCCAAGTTATACTTGCCGTAAAAGGTAATATAAGCTTATGTCAGCATTTCACAATGTAGTATTTTAAGTTGTTCTTTGCTTCTGATGGGAGGCAGATACCTGGGCAGTCCTAAGCAATGCTCTGCCCGCCACTAGTCCTCCCTACAGCATCCTTGCTCTCTGATGACCGGGGCGAATTAAGTGAAATCGTCACGGACAGATACGGAGCAGACACTTTATAAAATTCTGCATGATTTATGTAAATGAGTTAAAGAAATAAATAATTGAGCTTAAATCCAGCTTTTAAAGGCAGAGGGGGCAAGTTACTGTAAATCAATCTCACACAGCTTGAATATGAAATGTTGTTCTAGAAGCATTTACAGTAGACTTGGTCGTTTTATTATACACACCTGAGGTTAAATAACTAACCTATTACACATAACAAGAAATAATGCAGAAGAATGTAATTGGGATTAATCACACCTGGATTTAATGACTTGTATGCTATTAAAGAGCCAGACTTTGAAGTTACTCATCCATTCATCAGTCGGATTGTAGACGGTGCAATGTGCCAATTTGGCTGAGATTAACACCGAGCCAAGGTCACATAGTGAGCTGTTATTGGCGAGAGATTATCTCTGTATTGGTTTCACTGTTGCTGAGCTACACTGCATTGTTAGGTAAATATAATGGGTACATTTGACTTTACTGCGCAGTGTGCAAACTGTTATTAACAAATCTCACTTTGTTTCTTTTGAAACAGCTGTGGCCCTGAAACGGCTGTGAGGAGTGAAAGTCCTGTTGTCACAACTCATGCGTCGTCACAAGCAAACAGCTCCCTCGACTGGCTTTTCGACACACCTTCCTCCCCTCCTCCGAGGGCTCCACCAGTACCACCACCTCAGGCTAGTATTGTATTTAGATAGTCTCTGTTTTGAGTTTAACAAAAATGTGTTGAATCATATTTAACAAAGCTGTTCTTTGTTTTAGGCCAGTGTGAAGATGACACCCTGTATTCACCAGAAGGTGTCTCCAATGAGGACCAACACTCGAGATAGGAGCACCAACATATTAGACATGGAATGTAATAACCTCGCTGATCAGGTATAGTGCCTTCTAACTAATTACATTTTAAAGGCTGCAATACAGGAGTTAAGAGTTGTAAATACTGTCTTTGTCTGGTTGTGTAATTGAGGAGCAATGACAGATCATTTAATCATCCTTGAAATATTTCAGTTTATTTTAAAGCTGTATTACCATATCCACGTCTGAAATGAGGTGGGTAGTGGCCATCACTCGAGGCTAGGATTGTATAGGGACAATCCTGAATAAAGTGCATGTGGGTGTTAGTTTGCAGATGCTGTAACTACAACCAATCCCACAGAAGGCCAAGTCAAAGGCCTGGACTTGGATGGCCTTCTGGGCACCCTTCACGGAGATCCCTTCTCTACTCGGAAGCAGCTGTCACGTACACCTGAGAGTTTGAGTAAGTAGCACACGTTGGCATTTTCCCTCAGCCTTAATTCTGTGCCGACGCATGAAGGGAAAAGAATGAAGGGGATCAGCTTATTTAGAATGGCGTGACTGAAGTAGTATTTTAAGTTGTTCTTTGCTTCTTATGGGAGGCAGATACCTGGGCAGTCCTAAGCGATGCTCTGCCCGCCACTAGTCCTCCCTACAGCATCCTTGCTCTCTGATGACCGGGGCGAATTAAGTGAAATCGTCACGGACAGATACGGAGCAGACACTTTTTAAAATTCTGCATGATTTGTGTAAGGAGTTAAACAAATTAATAATTGAGCTTGAATCAAGCTTTTAGAGCAGAGGGGACGAGTTAGTGCAAGTACCAATCTCACAGCCTGAATATGAAATGTTGAGTTCTAGAAGCATTTACAGTAGACTTGGTCATTTTATTATACACACCTGAGGTTAAACTAATTTATTACACATAACAAGAAATAATGCAGAAGAATGTAATTCGGATAAATCACACCTGGATTGAATGACTAGTTTCTTGTATACATTGTACGCCAGGACTTTGAAGTTACTCATCCATTCATCAGTCGGGTTGTAGACGGTGCAGGGCAATGCGCCAACTTGGCTCAGAGATTAACACCGAGCCAAGGCCACATAGTGAGCTGTTATTGGCGAGAGATTCTCTGTATTGTTTTCACTGTCGCTGAGCTTCATTTCATTGTGAGGAAAATATAATGTTCACATTTAAGCTTTTTGACTGAGGCCTGTAAAACGTGCATGGTGTGAACATTTTTCAGTTTGTAAAATGTAAAATATTTCCCACTTTTTTCTTAAGTCTTGGATGTCAAGACCTCCTGGCGCAAGGCGATTGAGGAAGACGAAGCTGAGAAAACCATGCGACTATCCAAGTTTAACGAGAGCCTAAAGGGGTTCCTCACTCCTCTCGATGAGCAGCAAGTGTCCCTCAAATCCACTCTGTTGTGGGACACCTTCGACACCGAGGGCTTCGACTGCCGGAGTGGCACCGGCAGCAGTGCGTTCCTGTACAGCCTCGACCACGAAACACTCCCCGAAATGCCGAGCTGTGACAGTCTGCTGAGCCTCGACGATGAAGCGGAGGACACGAGGAGTGAGGTCGATGATGAGCTCCTGATCCCCTCCGTGAAGACTGAGACGCCCCTGACCACACGTCATCATCTGGCTCAGGTCCAGCAGGAATGCGGTAATGGCTCCTTTATGGAGACCAGGACGCCGCCGCCTAAGTGTCTTAACCAGAATCCACGTGATTGGACAGGAGATAGAGACTGGCAAATGGAGCCTTCAAAGTCGGTGGAAGCCGCAGACGAGGTCTTCTCACTGGACCTAGACACATTGGGGACGCCTTCACCCCCGAAGAAGCAGGAGGACAGCCTCCCAAAACTAATCACATTCTCCCCGATGGATGACATGAAGTGTTGACTCCATTCATATTAAAACCACTTTTCATCCTCACTATCGTCTACTGATTTTAATGTAATATTTGTTCATAGATGTAAAATAACCTTTTGCTTTAATAAAATTGTAAACTAAGGCTCAATTCATTTGTTTTCTTTTTTAAATGTATGTATATAATTTAGGGTTAACATTGTTAATTGTTGATAGAACTGCTGTAACGTTGTAGTTTCCAGGATCTGATTGTACATTAAATGTTGGGTCGGAGGAAAGTGTTGCTAAAAAGCTAGTCCGCCTCTGCGACGGCTCAATTAAATGTGCCTTGTTGGAAGAATAATTTTTGAGTCAGTTGTGTAGATGTGTTGCATATTCCATACCTGATGAAAATGAACTGGTAGAAATAAAGTATATATTTGATACTAACTATATAGGGTCGATTCGAGCATTAAATTGGACGTGAACACCATCAATCTCTTCACACCAGGATGTTTGCCTCTGACTGGAGAGTGAGACTAGTGTGGAAAGTGTTGGGATACATATTGAATTGTGCAAATAGCTGTGCGTGCCAGAAGTAGAATTGCTGCTTTTTATGAGCCGTACTCGTGTTTTAATACGCTATTAACATATGGTGTATGTAATATCAGTACAAACAGTTATGTATGTTTAATAGCTAAAATAAGAAATATGACGCAAGCTTGAAATATAATACAATGGGTAAATATACATGTAAACTATGACATACTAAATAATGTAATATATTGTAATTGTGGGGAAAAAACTGCCTCTAATACCAATACTATTAATTAGTTTATGTTTAACAGTTTGTTTACTGACAATTACATGTCGGTATAAAAAGTAGTGATTGACTTTATTCTGAAAACCGCCACCTGCGGGGTTTACTTTGAAAAGACCCACCGGAAACAGCTGGCTTCATGTCGGCGAGCTTGATGGCGCTCCCGGAGGCCAGCCTCCGTCAGTTGCAGCGGGGACCGTGCCGAAGCCTCTCCCCTGGGCGGTTCCAGCCTGAAAGAGACGTTTAGGAAGAAAGCCCACTAACGCAACTATCAGCGCAGTCTCAAACATGGCGCCCGCCTCCGCCGACAACTTCAGATGAAAGTGTGGCGAAGAAGTGGCCAGCAAAGTTTCAAAGGAGTATTTCGACGTGCTTTTTCTTTTGTGCCGTTTTCCGCCCGCCGTTCCGTTCCGACCTGTTTGCAGAAATAAAAAAAGACGGAATCTATCAAGCGGCTACAGACAGCAAGTTGCCTACATGACAACATTGCCTCTCGCTGCAGTGTAAACAGCTGGTAAGTGCTCCTGTTTTGTGTGCTCTTATCTACAGATAGCGGAGATTTAGCAGAGTTATTCTTTCGTCGTGAGAATAAGACGTAGAAGTTTAACTATTTAAGACGACTTAAACTGTGTACGTACCCTCCCCCCCCCCGGTTGTTGTCTGTCCCCCTCTTCACCTCATCGCGTGCTCTCCACCCGCGGAAAAAGGCACGGCCACGTATCGCCGCACAGGCTGAACACAGGAGGACATGTATGCTGTTGTATCCGCGTTAATGTGTATTTCTTGCTCTAAAAATGACTCCATTAGGATTAGAGATGCAACAGTTGGGAATATAATACCCCACCTCCTCCTCTTCCTCTCTCCTCCCCGGGGCCCTACTTGACGCCAGATAATCCGCCTCTGCTCCCCCGGAGCCTCGTTTTAACCACCTCGCAGGTGTCTGCGCTCAACCGCGCGCACTTGCTAGTTTTTCTTCTTCTTTTTTGCAGTCACAGACCGATCCGACCTGTAACCGAGACGAGGCACCTGGTTTAGTCACGGCGGCACGGGGCTTCCTTTCATCTCTCTGAATGTGCCATATCTGCATCGTGTGACCCTAAACCCAGGACACATGTGCCAGGTGCCTCCGGTGGTGCTGCGGATGTGTGTGTTGGGTGAACACGAATGCCATTCACTGCATCTCTGAGGCGCTCACATATCTACGCCTCAGCATTTGACTGTTTGCCAGCCAGCAGCAGCAGTCTAACCCATAAGGGCAGCAGGGCTCCAGCTTCCCATCGCCGTTTCGGTGATTCACGGCACGCATGTGATGCCCCTGTTCCGAAAGGCCTCGGCACAAGTCCCAAGCGAGGCCAAGAATGGCACTTCCTCTTGTACTCAAAATATATACATCTGAATTGTTTTTGTCCCCCGTGATGGCTGCAGGGATGTGAGCTTATGATGGAATAATCGAGGCGTGGGAACTGTGCTCTTGCAGCAAATGCATCGGCGCGCCGAGCGGTTGACACGTGGGGAAAGGCAGCCAGAAAGAGAAATGCCTTTCTTGACCTTGACCTTGGCCCGGCAGCGGTTGGGGGGAAAAGGGGTAGTGGAGTGCATGTCGCCTACTAACTGCAGCGGGTCCAAAGGAGGTCACGGCGTCGCTGCGGCTTTGTGTATGTTGAACTTGCACTTTGCCACCAGCGCTGGGCGTCTAAACTCTAAAGGCTCCGTCAGGTGACGAGGGGAAAGGAAGTGGACTGGCAAAGGAAGCAGCTGCGGGCTGTTGAAGGCCTCGCCTCGCTGGTTGCCGCGGCAAAATTCAAATTACGACTGCTGTGATGCATTAGTGCAGATCTTTTCTGCAAAGTCGGTCGACTAACATCTCGGCTAATTTTATGACCTAGTCGTCAAATGTGCGCGAGCCAACGCTTCCACTGACCTCGTGATTCGTGTTCATGCGCCTGAACCGGCGCTGACTTTGAGCAGGACGTTCACTACGACCGACACGCGTCCTTTGGCTGACGTTGCAACTTCTTTTCGGGAGTTTCACAAACGTTTTATTTTCGCACATTCGCTTCAACTTTACTCGGCACTTGAATATATCAGTGACACTTTTCATTCTTTGGCTGACGCTTCAAACCCCCTTGACCCACGGCTCGTCCAATTCCCGCCACTCGAACCGCTCGTACGCCGCAACTGCTTTCGGTGCTCCCACTTCGACCGATGCTCTGGCCGACATGGTTCTTTCTGTTTGAATGCACTTGAACTGAGTTTCTGGGATAATTCCCACTTCAGCTGATGCCTCCACCTCAATCCCTCACCTGCATTTTGTCTGACGTGTCAACTCCTTTCAGAGCTTGACGTTCCAACACCTCCAACTTCTACAACTATTCCAACTGAGAATTGTGACACAGGAAATGTAGTCTTCTGTAGTTGGTTGTTATTAACTGCATATATTTAATATTCCTGGTGCATAGGATGTCTTCCTCCACGAAAGAGGCTCGAGGTCATCGTCGGCAACACTGCAGCGTCCCCGGGGCCGATCTTCCTTCTCTCCGTTGCTATGAAAAATACTTTTCATGGGGTGTTTCTCCGTCATTAGCCAGAAATAACTGCAGATGTTGCACCGATACTGTTGACGGTTCTGGGCTTATGGAGCCGCTACCCGAAACCCCTCGCCGCCTTCCGGTTAAACTGCCCCCGCTTGCACCGTCTTAAGTGTCTAAGACACATTAACTCCAGATCGTCGTCTCTGGTAACCCGTTTCCTTCCTTCCTCTGACCCTTGTCCTTTGGCGTGACGTGACAGTTGGTGTCTCCGTCGTCTTCTTTCAAGAAGCTGTTGTCGGCCCAGCTGATTTAGCTTTTAGCTCGGGCGCCGCGTTTGCCCCCCTCTCCCTTCTGGAGTGGAAAGAATGCTCTCTGACCGCCGGGCCGTCACGCTCCGGGGGGGAGGCAGTCTCGTGACGTTTCCGCTGAGCCTGCAGCCTGAGCCGCCTCGTCGTCTAACGTGCCCTGGTTTGTGTTCAGTCGGCGGAATTTGGATCACACTTTAAATACATTGACTAGATAAAAAAAAAGCTTGTATTCATTTTAGTTCCTTATCTCGCCCTCCTGCTGCGGTCGGCTGTGCACGGAACGGGTGTTTCCCGGGCCGGCGCAGTTCGAAAAAACACCTAAAATGTGTCACTTTTTCTCTTGAAAGCACACCTGCCTCTTGAATCGGGTGTTCGGGTCTTTGTAACGACAGACTCGCAGTGATCAACGAGGGACTGTGGACATTTTCAGTTTCGGGTTTTTAGTCACTTCTGGTTGCTAAGGGCTTGATTTGATGTTATCTTGACATAACATTACACAGAATCCAGAGATACATGACCAAAAAGGGAACTGCGTGGGCCTTCTGCGATGAGTGGACGTTGATCATTTAGATAACGAAGGACGGTTTATTGTGAATTGCGTATCAAGTAAAACCACCAAAAGTGCTTGTTGCACGTTCTAAAATGTGAGAAAAGTCTGTTCTATTTCAGCTGCACATTTACAAAAACTTGCCATATATATATATATATACACACACAAAGGGAATAATATGCTTCAGCTGCAACACATAATTGTGGATTAAAAATGGATTAAAAGTAATTTGTTGCCGCTGTAGTATATTATTCCGTTTTGTATTTATTATGTGGACATGTTTGGTAAAGGTTTTGTCCAGGCAAGTATGTTAGTAACCTGTTCAGTTCAAGCAGAGCAGCCCATTCCCAACGGAAGAACGTGAAATGGAAGAGAGAGCAAACTTGATCTGTTATCTGTGTGATTTGTCCGATGCCGTTTCTGAGGAGCGCGTTGTCGGCTATTGCGAGTCCCTAAATGAAGCTTTGGTTTTTTTACGCCTTGCCTCGATTCAACAGAGTTCACCGATGGCCTTTTCTCCTCTGCGAGAGAGGTTGTTGCATACGAGTATGACACGGGCTTATCTGAAGCCAAAAGAACAGATGGGCTGTGAATGCTCCACCTCACACACTCTGAACAGCAAATATTGAACGGTTAAATAAATCCTCCATGCCTTTTTTAGAATGTGCACTTGAGCATGTTGTGGGCTCGTCCTGCCCGTCTCCTCGCAGCACGGTGACGTATTTACGGACCAGTTCTGCAGGCCCACTACGTGGACCGTCGCCGGCCTTGTGCCCTACGAGTCCAATCAAGCGGCAACGCGACTGGCTTCAGTTTGAGCCCAGCTGCCCTCCCGCTCCGCGCTCCGCCCTCGCACAGCCAACGGAGGATGTTTCGCCGCCTCGTTGGCACGCGGGCCTGGCCTTTCGCCGCCAACAGCTCGCCGCGATGACAGGTGGCAGGGAGGTCCACTTTGCTCCACGGATCCTCCAAAAGCCCGGAGGTACAGAGTGGCACTTGGGGGGGGGGGGGGGGGGGCTGACACCGGACCTGAGAGGGCAACATGTCACAATAGGGGGGTTGGTGCGAAGGATCGGCCTCTCCTACTATTTATAACCAAGGGTTGGCCCACTCCCTAGTGTAATTACTGCATTCTGTAAACAGTGACTGGCTGTGTGTGTGTGTGTGTGTGTCTGTGTCTGTGTGATGCTCAGCTGCTGTTTCAGTCGAGCTGTGAGTGGATCTGCATGGCATGGCTCCTGCTAAGAGAGACACAGCACTGTTTGTTGTCCAGCATCACACACACACACACACACACTCAGATGTGTGCCTGCGCGCGCACACCCACAGGCAGGCCCTTTCACCCCTGGGGAACAAGCCTCCGGGCTCTTTTGTGTGAAAGGGATGAGCTCATGTGTGGCGCAGACCATGGAGGAAGGGGTTCCACTGGGCGCCCTTAAATAGAGAAATCTCTGTTTCCACGTCGGCCCCGGTCCCCGTCCCGCCGTCTCCCCGCTGCGCGTCTTCACATTTGGAACCTCTGAAACAAACTGGCTGGCCAGGGGACTGCCGTTAACGCCAAAGTGCTCAAAGTAAACACACGACGGGTTCGGCCCACGCGTGTAGAGCGGGACCGCCCCGGTTTCATTGATGGCGGTCGGATGAGTTCCCTCCTGCCCTCTGGGGTTGTCGGGCGGCGTCGGCAGCCTTCTGGCACGTCGCGAGCAAGTTGAGACCAGAACGAGAGTTTCCAGTGCGGGGAATTCAGGGGCCTCGAGGAATGATCCGCAGCGGATTGAAAACCGTTCTATTCATAACAACAACCTTTTAAAGACATAAGACACCTATCGTCCCAATGCTCGTGGTACTTGTGTTACTTTCTCGCGTGGCCTTGTTAATATGAAATGGTAATGTATTCCTCTGTATTATTAATAAAGTTAGCTCCTCAGAGATGCTGCCATGTCAGTTATAGTCAACTTTAATATAGTAAATACTCTAGAATAAAAAAAAATATTAAAAGAGATTTAGAAGAGACTTGAAAATCAAATTGGTTTTGTCGCTATTTTCCTGTGTGTGTGTGTGCACCTTTTTTAATATCATGAAATGCATCTTAAGTTATGTGGTTACACTGATACAAATACAGTAGGACCATGACATAATCATGCTCATTATATGCCAAACCTTACTCGAGCCATTTCTAGTGACTGATAAACATGCGCTTTGTTTACAGTAAACATTTGAAGCGAAGTGTGCCGGAGTAGATGTGAATGTTTATTGAAGTATTCCGAGCTACAAGGCAGTCGGAACCCAGTTTTGTGAGTACGCGGTCCCCTTCTTCTGCGTCATAGTGTGTTTGTTGCGAGTCGTAGAGACACCCCCCCCCCCCCACACTCCTCCTCCCCGCCCCCTGAAAGTGCAACCCTGACAAAGAGAGTGACACTCGATCGTCGTAACCGAGGAACAGGTTTTCACATGGGGAGGGCGGGGCGGAGCGCAACCTTTCCAGAGGCTCGAGTTTCAACACGAGTCTCGAGACTGTGGAAATGCACTGCGCCAGTCCGCCCGCCCGTTTGGCCCCTTTTTCACCGTTCGACCCCGGACGCCTCACCGCGTACGGGCCCTGGGGTCGCTGGATGTTTTCACAAGTGAAGAACAAGAAGGGCAGGAGAAAAAAAAACTCCTTAATGTTATGTTCACTTGTGTTTACGATCGCTTGGAAGCTTTTAGTCTAATCCGCTGTCGACGCCATCGACGTTTACGGCCACTATCGTGTTTTATTTGCTCGCCAGACATCGAGGCGGATTTTATTTCGTCGTCCTTTGAGGCCGTCGGCGGAACGCGTCGGCTACACTAAATGTCCCCTTGAAAGACTCGGAGATCAATATCCTCGGCTAGAGTGACACTAGTTGCCGCTCGGCGTCTCGCAGCCCGGGCATTGTTGGGGTTGGGTTGCCATGGCAGCCTCACGACCGTGGGTCACAAAGAGATGTATTTGTATGGATGTGTGTGTGTGTGTGTTGTGGTGGCACAGGGGAACCGTCACAAAGGTGTTCCAGCCCCTAGACCGGGTCCAGCGTCGTGTGCACACTGAACACACTGGCCCTGCAGGACAAACACAATCATTAATTTTTTTTTGTCGTATTGCTGCTGGTAATTTGTGACGATGTTGTATTTATTGTCCTCAGGGCATTTTGATTCACCGGGCGGTGGTGATTCACAGGGCAGCATGCAAAGCCTAATCGGGACCGAAGAGAACTGCTGGTCGCCCTGGATTGTGTTTGTTTCCCCCATTTTTTTTCCTCCTCCGGCTGACATGACTTTGCTCCCCGCTGTGACACTTTGTGGTGATCCGTGCCCACGCGGTTGGGAAGCTGTATGACTCGCCGTCTTAATGGTTTTTTTATACCATCATTACCATCTCAGAGCAGATTAATTGCGGAGGCTAATGTTTGTGACGGAGGTCAACATGTGCAAGTTACTCAGAAGAACAGAGTTGATAGTTAATAAATCAATGAAAGTGAGAGACGGCACATCCGGCTGACCTGAGACCTGCTAATACGAGTGCTGTGCTGCGTATCAGGCGATGCGATACGCATCATGATGTACGGGTTCACGATCCAATGCATTGCTCTGCAGCTCCCCAGAACTACTGAGAGTGAATATTGGGTCTTTTGCTCGTGAGGTGGGAAGACGCGTGACTCCCAAGTACAAGCTAAAGGTGAAAGACGTCTGCTGGCTGTGTAAACGACCAACTATTTGCTCACCACTCTGCCATATCACCTTTGGGTGACCGCTTCCTCCCCTCCCCCCCTGCCAAAACAGATGGTCCTCAGCTCGTATGCCGGGTCAGCTCACGTGTGCGACTTTACCATTCGAATCGGAAACTGAGTTCTACAGTATTCTCGAAAATATTATCGGTGCTCGACAGGTGTCACAATCAGGTGCGCTGCCTGACCTGAACTGGACGATGGAGCTCCCTCCTGTTTAGATGCCATGTACTCTCACATCCTTCAGCTTTTGGTGCGGTTTGTGGGCTTCTCTATTTGCACTAATGTAGCTAGTGTGGGACGTCTGCCGTTAACAACCACCGTTAAAATATAAGAAAGACCTTGTAGCATGAATGCAATTAATAATGTATTGATTTCATTCCCCACCACACACACCCACACACACATGAACACCATCAGAGTTCATTTACTGGCTTTGGTGAGAGCACATTTAACAGGGTTGGTTTTGTCACAAAGCAAGTAGTCTGAAAACGGCATTTTGCTTTTGAATCTGGTTTTGACTGGTGAGATGTAACCATGGATACAGTGCAGTAAAATCCCTTCAGAATATTAAGTCTTAATACAGATCTTTGTCTCCAGATTGCTATTTAATGGTCCTTAAACTAAGAGCTTGATCCAGCTTGCTTTTTAACGAAGTGGCACGAACTTTATTTATTGTTTAGTGGGAGGGAAGAAAAGACCACATCTGGAATCATTTTGGCTTTTTACGAATCTTACTTACAAGAACAAATAAGTTTCCGTGGCATTCCTCAGAATGAGTAATTGTGCTTCCTTGGCAGGAGAATACTGACGTAGCAAAATTGAATGCTGAACGAATTGTGGGACTGAGCCTGCTAATTCAATGATGCACTTGTATTGCCATGTTTGTGTTTGTGCAGGATTGAAGTCATCCAGTCTCTGCTTGGATGTGACATGAAACTGGCGTGTTTGGGCTGCTTTTGTTCAAAAAGCTGCCCTCTCTGCTCTTTGATCACCCCGACCTTGTTTTCAAAAGGAAAATAAAAAATCGGCCAGATATCCAGCAACAATTCTTCAAAGGTGTACTTGAAACAAATCAATTTTAGCATTTTCACATAGACCAAATACCAAGTTTTGAACAAAAAAAAAGCAAATTCATCATTCCACCAGGTAAGGGTCTAAATCCAGGTTAAGAATCCCCCAAAAAATTCCACACACATACTGCCATTGTTGTCCAAGACCGTGTGCTGTGTAGTCGATGGAAATCTAAAAAGCGGGCTCGAAGTCTAGACATTTTTTGTTTTGTGTGGAAAGTGTGTGTCATGTGTCAGCTGTTCGTGCGAGTGGCTGAACAATTTCCCAGGAGGCCTGCGCTCCTCTCCCAGCGCAGGCCAGAGGATGTCCTGCGCGGCGCTGCAGCCGGCAGGCGCCAGCGTGCACTCCCATCTCCAACTCCGCGGCGAGGAACGGCCCCGCGGGCGTCCGTTTAGATCCCCCCTGCCTTTTCTTGCAAAGCCACGTCGTCGCTCTTTCAAAAGGCGCCTGTGCTGCCACCGTCACGGCTGGTGAACTGAAGGAGAAACTACAATCGTCAATATTAATCTGCGTCATGAAATCCAGGGCTGTCTGTGCTCGCTGTTGCCGTAGAAAGAAGTGTCTCCCTCCCCCCTCCTCCTCCTCCTCCTCCTCCCGCCACAGCTGACTCACCACTGGAAAAATGTAACTTCCTGTGTTGGCCCCTAACAGCCCTTTGAAGAAGACGTGGACGTGTCCGCTTTAGGTTTTCTTTTCCTCCGACCAGTTGCTATCGGTTGTTTTTTTAAACCAGGCTTCGTGAGTGAAGGGCTTTTAGTACGATGATAAAAGCGTCCTTTAATTTCTTGTGAATGCTAAATGGAGGCTGGGCACCTACATGTCGTTAACGTTAGTCAGGACACTCTGTTTGGTGTCCTGACTAAATGGAAAAGAAGAAACGCCAACTACATTTGGAAAGTGACTTGCATGTATTGATAATTCTCTCTTCATACAAAAGGCCCACATTTCATGCGTTTTATAGACTTTGGTGTCTGCTTGATTAACGCCCACGGTGGCATTTCTTCGCATTCCGTCCGGCCCGGCTGCTCTCCCGCGGCTCTCTGTAGCAACCGGAGCTTCAACTCTCTCAACATCACCGCGGCGGTGCGGTGATAAACAATGACAAGAGTGTTTGTGCACGTCAACAAATCCAGTGCCTTCGCTGCTCCTTGTGTTTCTCCGGTTTGTTTCCTCCGTTGTGGCGCGCCGGTCGTAAAGGATCCTTTCATCGCCTTTGCCACAGGATTACTTAACATTCTGTGTCTGCTCGCGAGCGTAATCCATCCCGCTGTGACATGGAAGAGCTGTCCCTGATGGACACGCGTGTTCTCCTTAGCCTGGATACAGCATTCGTGATGGGCCTACAGACTGTGACTTACAAGAGGTTTCACCAACTGTGTATACAGGGTTCGTACGGTCATGGAAAACCTGGAAAAGTCATGGAATTTTTAAATGGTCATTTCCAGGCTTGGAAAAGGCATGGAAATTTGTTTAAATCACATGTTCATTTACGTTGAGTTTGAAATAATTAATATATATTTTTAAAGAAAGACGCTCAAAATATAAGCCAGCAATAGCTCTCAATACGCAAACTTTTCTACAGTTTTCATGTTTATACCGAGATTTCAGTTTGGTCATGGAAATTTGGTGAAAAGTCATGGAAATCCATTGGTCAAAATGTGTAAGAACCCTGTGTATAAATGTCACTCTAAATTAATTTCACATCTCCATTTTCTCCCTTCCAGGTACACCCAGCCATGATCGAGGACAAGGGTCACCGGGTGACCGACTACTTTGTAGTGGCCGGGCTGACGGACAAATCCACGCCCCTGGAGCAGGACCTGTCGGAGACCAAGTCCAGTGGGCCCAAAGCGCCCATCACCGACTTGGCCGTCATCAACAAGTCGGCGGGAGAAACGGTGCCCGAGGGCTTCACGTGCATCGACGGCACCTACAGCGGCCAGCCGGCCAACCTCAACCACGGCAGCCTGAAGAGCCCCGAGCTGTTCCTGTGCTACAAGAGGGGTCGGGGGAAGTCTCCTCTCATCGACATCGGGTGAGTCGACAGTTTCGGTTCGCGTCGGGGTTTGTAGTCTGGAACGCTCGCGTGCCTGCGAGAGGCTCGATATACAGCGAGAGGGCTTCCCTTGTCAGTTGCTGAAGCTGGGTCAGCTCTTCATAGGAGTAAAACAAACCAAGAAGCGGTTTACGATCATTCATTTGGACAGCGGAAGTTTATAGATTGATCAAAGTTTCAGTATAGTCTGTTAGTTGCGTAAGACTGGATTTAGCATTACTCGCGCGGGGCCCCTTCAGAATGCGTCTCCGCTCGCTCGGCTCCAGGTATCGCTGCCTGCAGCATTTTCCACAAGCCCCAGAAAAAGCATCGGGCTTCGAGAGGAATTTTTCGGAGTGACCAAAACCGTGGAATTTCAAGTTCCTGGTCTGTGACTTGAGAAAAAGGAGAGACATGTTGCACAAGCGAGTGATAAAAGAGAGGCAGTGTATTCTCCATTCTCTTTGTGTGACACAAATAAGTAACGATCAAAGACTCGACAGAGGATTTGCTGGACTAATAATGTTTTACTACATTCAATGTGTATCAGTCATTAACCATATGATTCAGCAGTAAATGTCATTGCAATGTTAAAACCACCAGCAGCCCTCGTCCAATTTCATGATGCATTTTGTACGCAGGTCTTACGACTTTCATGGAAACTCAGACAAAAATGGGCACAAGGAACCTTTTTAGTTCCTTTTTAAAACTACTACGGAGACTAAAATTACCAGGAAGTTCTTGGTGGAAATGCGGCTATATATCTATAACTCAGAGGATTTTGTAGTTTTAAAGAAAAATAGATCTTACGTAAATCAATATGTCCTAAAAGGCCACTGAAAGCTGAATGCAAAGTAATTTTCCTCAGCATAACAAACTGCTGTCCATGCGAGCGAGGCAAGAACGAGCGGTTTGGGAGGCGGGCTTAAAGAAAATGCCAGGGCACTTACCCAATGGGCCCCGAGGAACACGAGAATAAGCCTGTGAAGGCGGATATGCAGTACATGCAGTACATGCAGTACATGCAGTACATGCAGTACATGCAGTACATGCAGTACATGCAGAGCCCCAAAGTCCCGCCCCCACTGCTGCACAGAGCGCTGTTGGCGTGATTATTCAAAGTGAATAAATATTGAACCTATCTCTTGCCCATAATGCACCGACTTCGGCGCTGCACGTTCCTGGGTCCTCGCCAAGTGGGAAGTGGATCGTATGAAAATGTCGGCAGTATTTCAGTCACTCCTCCTCCCACCTTTTGTCAGGCTTACGGTGAAGTATTAGAATGTGTTGCGTCATGCAAAATGTTTCTCATATTTGTTTCCCCCAGTGTCATGTTTTCAAGTCGAACTTCGATGGCATGACGAAGCGTTTAGTCGGGACAAAGGAAGTAGCCGCGTTGACTCCGCCGTGTCACTCGGCCCCGTTGCGTCACGGAGCTCTCCTCCTCCTCCTCCACCACGCCTCTCTTGGCTCCTCTCCATCGATGCACTGCTTCCTTCTCTCGTGTTCTAAAACTGAACTGCGTCACGTTTCACTTCATCCGATGCGGCGAGCCTGGAGCTCCAACTGCTCTTCCTTATTCGCAGGGGAGTCGGGCGGAAAAAAAAGCGTTGCCCGCATTTCATCACGGGCGCTTTGTGTCTGTTAAGCACGCTTTAATGAGAACAATGACGCAACAGCAGCCTGAGGCTTTTCAGTTCTCCACACACACACCTTAGTCTTTGTCCGAAGCCTTTCTGTGTCTTGCTTTTCAGCTGGAGTTTCCAGTAAACGTAGACGGCGCTCTGCTCACTCTTTGAACGCTGCTGTGTCGCTGCATGACGATTGCAACGCATTATCATCTCACCGTTCTGTCATTCAAGTATCGGCATTGTGCTCCCCCCCCCCCCCCCCACCACAAGCCACAAGCCGAAACGGAACATCTATATGTCAGTCATGTTTCGTTTTAAGAGGGTTGCGCAATCCTGCCGAGCACGGCAACGGACATACTGGGCGGATGAACTGCGAGCACGCTTCACAGTTTGCCTTTCCCATGGGTGACATCACGTGACACCGAATAACAGATCTCACAGGTCGGGTTTTACGTGTCCCTGCAAACAGAGATATTATAAAGAGACCGTAAGTAAAATGTGTTCTCGCGTGGTTCCCTTCGTTTTGGTTGAACTAGAACATAGAAGTAAATATTTCTGGCCTTGTAGGTACTTTCCTTGTATGTGATTCTTGTCCCCCCCCCCCCCCCCCCCCATCTGCTAGTTTTCATCCACTGAAATGATAAGTGGTGAAAAAAGGAGCAACCTGTAAATCATTGATTATTCCTTCTGCCGCTTTGGCTGTGGGTGAAGCCAGCGGAGCAGAGCACCGCCCGGAGGGATCCGAAGAGTCACGACTCGCCGTGCTCATTAGGATGCCGTTATCGTAGTCCTTTCAGAATAAGTGGAGTGTTTTGAGACTTACATCTGCGATGGCGGCCCTGTCGCCTGCACAAGAACAAAACAGGAGGTTTTTTTGGGGGGGGGGGGGGTTGACAGAGGGCAGCAATCCCAACCTTTGGCCTCCCGTGTGGCATTGTCCAGATGGAATGGGAGCGCATGGAGCATGCTGCCATAAAAGCCCTGCAGTCATGCAAACAAAAAAGTGGGGGGGAAACAGTGGGTAACTGATTGCTTTCCTGACGCCGCAACAGGAGTGCTACGCAAGCTTGTGATGCACAAAACATTGAGCCAGCAACCCGTCCTCTCTCATTTAAAGCGTGTGTTTTGCTCTGCGCTTGGTGCAAGAATCTTGATCTGAATGTTTTTCCCTGTCTGGGACTTGAATGAGTCGGCTGGGAGATATGTCTGAAGCACATCACCCTTTGAAGACGGGCTTCTCACCGAGGCCTCAGAGATAAACCGGAGCTTTAAGAAGAAAGTCATCGGCGCCGACCACACACACTGATCCTCGCTGTAAAACACGAGGACCGGATCATCCACCAGAGCGACCCCCTGCTTATTGTCTCTCAGGAATGCACTTCTTTCCTAAATCAGTCTGAATGTGGAATTTGCACATTGATCCAGGTCATGATGGGAAATCACGACCTCGTCCATGGCTGATGGAAACAAAAACGAGACGGGCGGTTGTCTCCCTTGGTAATTCTACTTTTAGAGGATCCTCTGCGAGACTTTGGGGAAAAAGCACACCAGCAGAAAACCATCATTTATGTTGCGTTGCCTCTTATGCAACACACTGAAATTACGATATGTTTTTCTTCTTTCTTGCAGTGGTAATTCGGAAATGAATGTCCTTATTTCTATGCAGTTGAAAGGGTCGTTTAAGAAATTGTAAGCGATGCCTGACAGAAAAGCAAGAACTGGGTCCAGAGCCGACTGCCTCTGATGCTTTGTAATATGTGTGGGCATAGAGCCATTGCAGTGGCAGCTGTGGCACTTTTCATCTTCACACCATTTAGTATCACTTTTGCACCGGCGTAAAAACATCTTTACCGACTTACTCCCGGGCTACGTCTCTGTCTTTTCTCTGCTGTCCCCTTTTTTTTATTTTTATTTTTTTACGCGTTCTCATCTTTATTCTTGATCTTATTAAAAAAACCACAACAATGTCTTTTTGTCTTTCTCCTTACTGTTCGTCAGTGTGCTGTACGAGGGTAAGGAGCGTCTGATCCAGGGCTGCGAGATCATCCAGGCCACGCCGTACGGCCGCTGCGCCAACGTCAACAACAGCTCGGCCACCTCGCAGCGCATCTTCATCACGATGCGCCGGGCGCCGCCCGTCCAGCCTCAGAACTCCCTCGCGGTGACGGACATCTGCGTCATCGTCACCAGTAAAGGGGAGATACCGCCACATACCTTCTGCAAAGTGGAGAAGAACCTCAACTGTGGCATGGTGAGTCCGCTTTTAAAAAAAAGATTCTGAGGCATGAGAGCAGCTGCGCACCGCCGGTCATTAGAGAACAGCTTTGTGACGCTTGTTTGTGACTTTCAGTGGGGCTCCAATGTGTTCCTGTGTTACAAGAAATCGGTGTCTACGTCCAATTCCATCAGTTACAAAGCCGGTGAGTAAAAGCCTCTGACGGTTTACCATGTGGTAAGTTCACAGTTGTCTGCAGTTAGCTTTTTATTTTATAGTTATTCACCCTTTAGAGCAGGGATTCCCAAAGTGTAATGGTGGTCTAATGGTGTAATAATTAATATTAAACATTCTCAGGGCTCTCAAGTGTCACGCATTGAGTGTGAGACTCACGCATTTCGGTCTTAACTCACGCACTCCCGCCACACATCGTATTTCTCACGCTGAAAAAAACTCGGCTATTTAATGTTTGAATGCAGGGGTGCTCAATACGTCAGCAGATCTCCGACGCCGGTCTGCGCGCATCGGGACAGAGCAAAGAAAAACTCTTCTCGGAGCAAAGAAAAAGTCACTGACACTCGCACCCCCCCCCCCCCCCTCAACAACTCGGGGGTGCGTGAACCCGGTCGGGATGTAGAAGGGGGTGCGTGGCCTAAAAAGTTTGGGAACCCCTGCTTTAGAGAATAGATAAGCAATGAAAGTTCTGACTGAAAACTCCCTCATTCTTACATTATTTTTTAAAGTCTAATCTATTCCTCTTTTTTTACTTGAGGAATTAAACTAACTATATGATAACAATTGGTGTTAAAGATGTTTTTCCAGAATAAAAGAAGTCTATCAGCCTTCATTATGTCTTTGTCTCAAAGCTTCAGCGACCGGAAGCTTCGGCGTATCTGTGATATTTATCGCTTATTGCGGCCGACATTTCTAAATTGTCATGTGACATTTTCCCTGACTGAATGCTTCCTTAACAGCTCGGCCTTTGGAACGGCTCGCTGTGTTAACGTGTGTAATCAGTGTTCCGATGGGTGCGTGCACGCACACGCCCATTGCAGACACACATGCTGGCTTTATCTTTTCGTCCGGCCTTTTTCCTGTGTACTAATCTCAGACAGCGGCACTTCCTGCCCCGCCCAGTGTTTGTGTGTCTGCGCTCCTGTTTGTGTATGCATTCACATAAGAATTAGTTTGTAACCAAACAACAATTTACACTGACGCAGAACAGTTATTCCCTAAAAAAGAAACCAGAGTATCACATATTTACACTCTACATCCAACCAGAAAAAAAACACATCTCTCTTTTTCTTAGAGCCTCTTTTGGTAAACCCCGGCACAGGAAACAAAACCCTAATCATTTGCTTTCCCCATCATTCTCCAGGTCTCATCTTCCGATACCCAGAAGAGGACTACGAGTCTTTTCCTCTGTCAGAATCAGTCCCTTTGTTTTGTTTGCCGATGGGCGCCAAGATCGAGTGTTGGGATCCAAACACACGCGATCCTCTGCCTGTCTTCTCCACGTTTGTCTTGACCAGCTCCTCTGGTGAAAAGGTGAGAGGCAGCAAGCGAGGGCAAGCTGTAATTACTGAAAAAAGTAACAAAGGCGTCAACTGAAAAGCCTTTTATAAAAATAGTTTGATCTTGCTGAGGCAGCCAAAATGCTCCGCCGTCACTTGAGGGATTTGTCTGTGCCGCCTGGTTCCAGGTGTACGGAGCAGCGGTCCAGTTCTACGAGCCGCATCCGGTGGATCAGTTGAGCGAGAAGCAGAAGATCCAGCTGGGTCTGCTCACCGCCGTGGAGAAGAAGGTGATCCCCAACCGGCCCGTGAAAAGCAATAAATGCATCTGCCTGCTGTCCCGCTGGCCCTTCTTTGAGTCCTTCCGGAAGTTCCTGATCTTCCTCTACAAGCTCTCCGTCTCCGGCCCTCAACCGCTGCCTATCGAAAAGTAACAATCTGCCTGCAACTATTGGCCTTTACTTCGTTTGTTTGGGGAACGTTGATGCAATATACACATCCCAAAGCTCTTGACGGTGTGAATGTGGTTGCTGCATATGTTTTGAGGATGATTTGACTTTTTTATTTCTCTCAACAGGCACATCTCGCACTTCATGCACAATGTGTCGTTTCCTTCCCCTCAAAGGCCAAGAATATTAGTCCAGGTGACGTGTTATTTTCGATCTCTTTACACTTTTTTTTTTATAAATACGATAATCTTGTCAGTCAAATATATACTTTACCATGTGTACAATTTTAGTTTAAATAATTTCTCACATGAACATTACTTATTGTTTCCTCTCAGCTCTCGGCACATGACAACTTCATCCTCTCCCAGCCTGTGTGTACACCCTTGCCGCTCAGGTACAATGCTAATTAACACTTTCCTTTCACAATAAATAATGTGTTCAGCTACTTTGCTGAAGTCCTTTGGGTGACACTTTCAATTTATTCTTTATACTTTGACAAGTTTGTTTCCATTTGAAGCGGAAATGGAAAGAAAAGTCCCAAGCAAGATGACAGCATATGTAAACACAAGTAGCCTCCTGGCATCACTCATCAAATGAAATTTAATGGCCAAATGAATCTTAACAACATTATAAACTACAGGACATCCTTAGAAATGCCTTGTGAAATCAGTCACAACAGAGGACTTGGACTATGAGCATTACAAAGCAAGTATGACTTGAAGGTGTGTTGGATTGCATTATATTTTAAGTAAAGTACAAGGTAATAAAAGAATACTAACAATTAAAACTTTTGAAAGTTTAAGAAAGCACTCAACCTTTTTTTCCCCCCTTTGGCATCTTCATAATCTGCCATTGTTTAGAGTGTTTAGCCGTGCCTTGTTTTCTCCCCACTCATCTAATACCCGTCTCCACTTACACACTCGGAGCCCCCCGTGTCACGCTCCCTTCATCCCTCGCGTCTCCTCTCCCGGTGCCTTCTGTTCCTCCGCTCTGCGCTCACTCGGCCGCTCTGTGCTCTCCCTCCCCGTCAGCGGGGCGGACTACGGCACTTTGCTGATGAACCTGGGCTCGGAGAACTGCGCCACGCTGCTGCACTTCGTCCTGCTGGAGAGCAAGATCCTGCTGCACTCGCTCCGGCCCGCCGTGCTCACCGGAGTGGCCGAGGCCGTGGTGGCTGTGAGTATATGAGCCACACCCACACATGTCCAGGGGTACGAATGAGCCCGATTTTGGTTTTCGCAAGCATCCGCCTGCTTTTTGATCTGGTTAAGATGGAGATATCAAAACAGCAATTGA
This sequence comes from Pseudoliparis swirei, assembly GCF_029220125.1. NCBI lineage: Eukaryota > Metazoa > Chordata > Actinopteri > Perciformes > Liparidae > Pseudoliparis > Pseudoliparis swirei. The sequence goes on from NC_079408.1 coordinate 8,393,161, forward strand.
AATAAGTCACATTAAGTCCATTATTATGAGCCTTTTTCCTCCTTTTTGAACAGCCAGACCTTCACTTTACTCATCACATTAGAAATGTACTGTACGTACAGATGTGTTTACAAGTTTAATACATTGTATCTTGTGCATTAAGTCAACTAAAATAGTCTACTATACTCAAGGAAATACAACTTTATAACCCCTTTTATGTATGGTTATCATTACGTTACTCTCATTGGGATTAATTAAGCAGCTATGAAGTATAACCAAATCATCTGCCTACATAACGGAATTAATTGTGGGTTAACCAGAAACACCGTCGGCATTCCAGAAAGCACAATAACATGCATGGTGGAAGTGTGAAGACCATCATTACCACGACTGGCTTTACTGTCTGATGTCGGTTCGGAGCAGTCTGGCAGAATACTGTGGAGGACAAAAGAAGGAACGTGTTTTTGACAAACACCTTTTTATAGATGTTAAATGGCAACATGATCAGTTTTACGGGCATGATGTCATTTCCTCCGACATTTAATCAGAAATGCCGATTCGCCCAGCGTCGTGAATAAAAGTGATTGTTGATTATTCAGACGATTACACGTCGTCACAGTAGCGCCTCTATTTCATCTGTGACACTCAGAACATGGTTGCGCAATCGATTCGATACAGCGGATTTGCAGTTATTTATTTTAAAAAATCATTGTATCTACTACTTTGAAAGTGTTTGGTCATCAAAGTAAATCAGGGATGATAATGACTTATTTTGAGAACGTTTGAATGGTATTCCGATGCCCTTTCTGCCGTGACGGTCACACTGTCATACCTTTCACTCTGAACCTTGCCAACCACGTCTCTTTAAAAACACAGGATGTCCGAATCCTCAAAGTCCCCCAAATGCATTTGAAGTGTCACGATGCTTCTGCCCCCAGAGGGTATCATGTAAAAGTCTTAATTATTGTCATTCTGGTTGTACTAAATGTGCTTCCCCCTCTCATCTCCCCTCAGATGATCTTCCCCTTTCAGTGGCAGTGTCCCTACATCCCCCTGTGCCCACTTTCGCTAGCAGGCGTCCTGAACGCTCCCTGTCCGTTTATAGTGGGCGTGGACTCCCGCTACTTCGACCTTTACGACCCCCCGCCAGATGTCGTCTGCGTGGATCTGGACACCAACACGATCTATCTGTATGCCGTGCTTTGATCCTAAACCCGATGTCGCTGCCTGCTTTTCTTTTGCTGTACATTTACAGCCCTCGTAAAGTGGCGCTATCTCAAATACTGCAGCCACATATTTGTGAAACCAAGAGCACAGTGCAACGTATTGTTGTGCAGTTCCCCTGTTACTTCCAGCTCACTGCCTTTGTGGCGTTGTGTGTTACAGTTCTGACGAAAAGAGACACGGCAACTGGAAGAACCTGCCAAAGAAGCCCGGCAAGAGTCTCATTAACGCACTGAGCAACTTGCACCAGCAGCTGGCCACCGGTACAAACGGCAGCTCAGCTGCTCTTTCTATTTGAATGGGGGACAACAAGTACCGTTATTACATTTTTAAGTTAGGTAAAGGGTAATAACTTACAAGATGAAAGAATAAAACATAGGAGCATCATCAGGTGACGTTGGATAAGTGAAGCTATTTGTAGAAGTCAGTTTTTATATTTTAGAGATTTGATATTAAGCATTATACTTGTTCTTGTAACCTTCAGTCAGTGTGTGAGAAAAATAGTTGATGGATAAATAACTCAATGTGCGCCAAGACCAAAAGATAGAATCTATTCAGACAATAGAATGAGATGGTGGAATATAAATTAAAGGATTCAATGTATTTTATCAATTGATTTGTAGCTTTGAAAAAGCAAATACCAACTGAAAATAATGGGGTTTTTCCCATTATTTTAATCATGTAATTAACAATGCATTTAGTTATCTATTTCATATAATCGCCTTTTACCAGATTGAGTCCTCCATAGTCCTCCATTCTTGGTTTAATTATTATTTTAATTTGTTCAACGTACTGTGATGCCAAGCTCCTCAAAAAACACATACTTTAGTTCGATTGTTGATATTGACCTGATCATTTGCTGTGTTTTTAGTTTCAGGACCTCAAATGGAACAGGAAAATTCTGCAGTGGACATGACCCCCATAGAGGCGGACTTCACTTGGCACAAGAAGAAGACTTCTCTGGAGATGGAAATCCAGGAGGTCTTCCTTCGCTTCATGGCCACCATCCTGAGAGGCTACCGCAACTACCTCAAACCCATCACCCAGGAGCCCTCGGTAAAGGCCACAGCCGCAGACTCCCTCTACGACCTGCAAGGTAAGCCATGAAGGTGTGGATGATGTGTAAAACCATAGAAATCAATATGTAGCTAATGGTTTTGTTATTGCGCAGCCCAAAACTATAGACCCGGGATGTGTTGATAGCTTCCCGGCTTTGTGACCTCTCCATCATTTACAGGCCTTCATTTCGAAAGCTTCACCTGCTGTTGATTGTTATTGGCATTTCTATTTTCGAGGAGAGTTTTTACAAATCAATCGAGCTATCTCATTGGCTGTAATAAGACTTCAATAATGTCTGTTGCTGGGAAATTGGGTCTCCCTTCTCTCAGAGATTGATTTTGGCTGCAGACGGAGTGAAGGAAAGGGCACATGCACAGCACATGTTAATAACACTTTGGTTATTTTGAAGAGGGATAAAAATACATGTTAAAGTGAAGACGAGAACGACCGGTGAAAGGTGAATTTTATTTTTAAAACGTAGACATCCGTTGAACTTTAAGAAGTGATACCACAATCTGTCGTTCCCTTTCTGCAGGGCTTCTCAAAAGCAGAGACCGAGCCCACCAGAAGTTCTACTCCCAGCTCACCAAGACCCAGATCTTCATCCGCTTCATCGAGGAGTGCACCTTCGCCAGTGACAAGGACACCGGCCTGGCCTTTTTTGACGACTGTGTCGAGAAGGTGATTACCAGACCCGCGTCATGCTGGTCTCCCATATGTACACTGGTTTTGTTTTTTTCCTCTTCCTCCGGAGGTTTCCTTCCACGAACGTGCCTTTTTTATTGCCAAAACAACATTCGTCCACTGGGAATGGAAGGAAGCCAAAATTTCCTCCGATTCATTCTGGTCCCTTTGCTCTTTTCCCTCCTTGCAGCTTTTTCCCTCTGATAAAATCACCGACAAGGGCACCAAGGTAATGCTGTGCTTACACTGTCATCAGATTTCCTCACACCTTGTTATTGTTATGTTTGTGTATAACATTAAAAGGTAATTCAAATAACCTCCCCGATGATAAATGTTCTCACCAAGGGCGATGGACATTTCCTCCTTTTCTTCTGCTCTTGAATCCTAACCTACAATCAAATCGCCGTGTTTCACGTGTAATGGATTGTCTCGCGCTGCAATCCTCGCCGCAGGTTGAAGGAGAGTCGTCTGAGGACACGCGACTGTTGGAGCTGGACGAGTCCCAGAAGAGCGAACACACCGTTTTCGTCATGCCCCCTGAGCCTCCAGTCAGCGATGGGACGGAACCTGCCTCCAGATACACGTACGTCTCATACCCTTCGTGTCGGGACGCTTTATTGGATGCAGAAAGATTGATGCCAAAATCTGAATCTCGTGTTCTTTTTTCCCCTCATCCTCAAGCTATAACAGTTTCCCCCGGCTGCACATGGAGCTGTTCGACCGTCCTCGGGAGTTCCGCCCGGTGCTCAGCAGCAGACCGACAGGAGCCAGTCTCCTACCGGCTAAGAGGACGAAGCAGGTGTGCACATGCTCACACGGGCACAGCTCGGCAGAGCTTTTGGTAAACGTATCTCGCTCTTCGTCCCTCTCAAACCACGAATGTCCACCTTGTCCAACAGGAGATCAAGCTCGCGTACAAGATGGCGAAGCATTTCCACGCCGACCCTCCGCCGTGGGCCCGCTGCCTGTTCAGTCACTGCTACAGCCTGTGGTTCATCTGCCTGCCAACGGCTGTGCGACACTCCAAGTCTAAAAGCCGGGCCATGCAGCAGGCGTACAACGTCCTCCTGAAGATGAGGACCACTGAGGTGGAGGTGCTGGATGAGGTACAGACCGATTTCACTCTAATTGGTCACGTTTTCATGTCTAAACGCTTTCTGTATTATTTGTAGCTTCTTTTTGCTCATGATTTCCTCTCTGCGGTTATCAGGTGTGTTACAGAGTGGTGATGCATCTCTGTTGCGTGTGGGGTCTTCCCGTCATGGCCGTACGAGTCCTGGTGGAGATGAAGAGAGCCGGAGTGCATCCAAACGTCATCACATATGGATTCTACAACAAGGTCACATGCAGCCCGTTACTTTGCTCAAATGCCTCTCTCTTGTAGCCCAAATCACCTTAAAGACTTTCCGTCTACTTATGCACATCCTCATCCGTCTGCTCCCCCCCCCCCCCCCCGCAGACCGTCTTGGAGAGCCCGTGGCCGAGCGCAAACCGCAGTGGCCTCTTTATGTGGACCAAGCTCCGTAATGTGGTTCGTGGAGTGTCCCAGTTCAAGCACGTTCCAGACCGAACACCTTCCAAGAAGGAACCCACCACAGGTTGGGGATGGAATATATGTTATGATGGGGCTGGATCATTGGAGACTCTGCTTTTCTTTCCCTCTCATCCGGTTTCCTTGTTTCTCACCCGTTTTTGTCTTCAGCACCGTCGACCGGTGGGTCAGCGGTCGCTGACGCTGACCGCTTGAGTCACGGAAGTGCTGACAGCTCAAGTGAAGTCAACGGTGAAGAACGCAACCGATTCGCCCACAGCCGCGGCATGGAAGACACGGCAGACAACCACTGCGGCACAGGTACTGATCCAATAACCTCTCGGGAGGTTGGATTTGGCTTTTAAAATGTGAAGCTCCAAAACAACTTTTGCTGATACTGTGGTCCACAGGGCGTCAGTCTGACCAAGGCTACGGCTCCAAGGACGAGTTACACCAGGAGCTGATGGAGCATTCTGCTGCCCTTTCCACGGAGGGAAGAAACGATCCCAGAGCCCAGCATACCGGTAAGAAAAGCTCCTTTCATTCCAGTGCTACAGCATTTACATGTGTGTGTGCGCAACAGAAACCCCATTTCCTCCTTGTGCATTGTTCTCTTGACGATGCGCGCTTCACACCAGGAGGGGACGTTGCTGTCTCGGTGGACAGTGCCGTCGCGGTAGCAGAGCCCCCCAGTCCTGTTGATGTTCCCTCGCCTGTCCCCAGCATTGTGAAACTGTCGGGGAGCCTTGATAGCGGCAGGGAAACGGGTGAGGAGAAAGAGGTCTCATGAAGAAATTGCTCTTTTAATGGTTTTAGATTTCAGTCAGAAACGCGGATGGCTATTTTTTGTCACTCCTGACAGTTTGGTTTTCAATTTGAATTATTTTCTGTCATCGCATTCCCACATTGAAAAGCACAACCCTCGGTTTATCTGTGCTCACTCTGCAGGTTCAGGGAAGCTGTTCAGGAGACTCAGCAAGACCGATAACGTGTCTCTCCCTGAAGACGACGCCTCGCTGCCGCCAGGGGACGCAGCCAACCAGCCTCAACAGCAGCGGCAGAAGTCCTTTGCCGAGCGCAGCTGCAGCTTCAGCGCCGAAACCCGAGACGGGATGCTCCTCGAGAAAGGCGTGGACCACATGGCCAGTCAGATGGGTGCCGATGCCCGGATCCTGGCTGCAGCGCTCTGTCCAGGCCTAACTCCACCCCCTAATAGTGTGTCCAAAGCACTTTTTAAAGACCTGGAGGAAGAGCCTGAAGACGATCCGGGCCTGGCATTAGGGAAGCTGCCAGAGGAAGACGGAGCGGCGGCAGAAGAAGGAAAGGGAGAGGATGAAGAGGTAGACGGGGCCGAGTTAAAAATGGGGGAACGAGAGAGGAAGCACACTGAAACGAGCGAGGACAACCCTGGGCTGCGAGTGCCGACTCTGGAGAGGGCGGACGTGGAAGCGGGCGCCGACCCACTTTCCCTCCTGGTGACCGAGAGCGACGAGTCGGCCTCCGTCGGCAGCCTAGAGCCGCCGCGCTCCGTGCCTGCTGTGGTGTCCCGCAACCTGGCCGAGGAGATCGAAATGTACATGAGCCTGAGGAGCCCCCCGAGCGTCAAGTCCTCCAGCATGGAGCTCCAGCAGGCCCCGGGAGACTGCGCCGACCCCCCACAGCCCACGCAGTCTCTGGAGCGCAGGGCGAGCCTCCCTGTGCCTCCCGTCAAAACTCCGACCGGCTCCCCGGGCGACACGCCCAAACGCAGCCCCACCGCCGTCACTCGCTCCAAGACTTTCGCGACGAAGACGAAGACCCCCAGCAGCGCGACGGGGAGCCCGGGCCCTCGATCGTCCTCGCTGACGGCGCTGGTCAAGTCCTCCCAGGGAGGGTCATTGGGCTCCGTCATCAACTCCTTCTCAGCCATCAAGATGGACCACCTCCTGTCGGGACCGAAGATAGACGTGTTTAAATCGAGCATGAAACAGGCGGCAAATGTGGCCAGCAAAGTGTGGGGAGCGGTTGCTTCTGCCTACTCATACTCAGATGACGAGGTGAGTGTCATTTTTCTTTTCTCCCATAATTCTACACTTGCTGATGGTTTTTTCGAGCAATCCTCTTCATCCATTCCAACTGTACTCTGCAGGAAGACCAAGCTCAGGGTGGCGGCGGCGGCTTCCCAGCCCATCTGGATGAGCACACGCTGGCTGCAGATGAGAGCCCAGAGAGAGGAGCCATCCCGGGGCTGGTGGCCAACGGTCTCAACCAGAGCTGCACCAGCCTGGGCAGCAGCAGTGGCAGCAGTGACACGGGCCGAGGGACCCACCCGACACGTGAGCGCTCGTTCTGTAGCTCGGGTACATGAGGGGGGAGGAAGAAAAGGGGCCCGGTGAGGTTCGCTGGCCACGGGATCAGGCGCGTGGATGTTTTTTAAAACGTTTTTTTGTCTCTGTTCACAGACCCAACTCCTGGCCGAGCAGGCAGGGGTCCAGACTCCGAGCAAGGCTCTTTACATCACGCTTCCTCCTCGAGCATTTACCAGAACTGTGCATTGGAGGTCAGTAAACTGCACTGTTCTGTCCTGCTGCGCTTTCTACACCAACATCAATGAACTGGTTGGACATGTGTCCTCGCTGACAGGTGCTGATGTCCAGCTGCTCCCAGTGCCGCTCTTGTGAAGCCCTGGTGTACGACGAGGAGATAATGGCCGGCTGGACAGCCGATGACTCCAACCTGAATAGCGACTGTCCCTTCTGTGGCACAGCCTTCCTTCCCTTATTGCACGTCGAGTTTCACGACTTGCGGACGATGACCGGGTAAGAATCGGCTGCCACTTCTCCCGTGTGCCTGTCATTACAACGTGGTATTAAGATGAGGTATGAAATGAGTACAATACAAACTGCCCCCTCTCAGGTTTTACATCAATCCCAGTGCCTCAGGAGACAGTATCCACAGCACCAGTACCCAGCCCATAGCCAGCAGCTCAGCCGACATCAAGACAACAGAACTTATCACTTTCCCCGAGGAGGAACCTCGGGAGACTCCAGACAACCTGCCTGTTGCACATACGAGGTAGAAGCCAAACGGAATCAGTCGGACACTGGATGTGGAAAGCCATGGCGAGGATGATGATGATGATGATGCCTGTTGTGTTTCTAGTCTGATTCCAGAGCCGGCGCAATCGGACCCCTTAGGTCTCCTGGAGCACCAGGCAGCGCGGCAGCAGCGTAGCTGCAGCGGGACGTCGCTGACGCGCAGCAACAGTGTCGGCGGCCCGCTGCAGAGCCTGGACTACTCCCCGAGACCCGGACACGGCGTCTCCACCACCAGCCTGCCCTGCAGCCTGCAAGCGGTGTCGGTCAGTCCTTCCTTACTGTCACGTGCGTGTGCGTGCGTGTGTGTGTGTGTGTGTGTGCAGTGCAAATGATTAGTGTGTGTTTGTTTCTCAGGACGGCATGGGGACCAAAAGGCCGAACCCCAAGCCTGTGTCAGTCCCGTACCTCAGCCCCCTGGTGCTGCGCAAGGAGCTGGAGACCCTGTTGGAGAACGAGGGCGATCAGGTAAAAGTTTTCACACACACACACACACACAAGCGCGCATGATCCCGTGGTCTGGTTTAACGTTTGCCACGCCGCTGCTGAGCTACTCTGCCATGTCCAACCAGGTGATCTACACCCACAAGTTCCTCAGCCAGCACCCCATCATCTTCTGGAACCTGGTTTGGTATTTCCGTCGCCTGGACCTTCCCACTCACCTACCTGGCCTCATCCTAACCTCTGAACACTGCAACAATGGCGTACAGGTCAGAGACCTAACGGGTCATCTAAACATTGTTCGTCGTTTACTCTTCGTCGTCAAACTCATCCAGACTGTTGACACGTTTACTTTGTGGTCTCTTTAGCCGTAATGTTACTAACGTTTTTTGTTTTGTTTTTTTACATCTTTGCAGCTTCCCCTGACGTCACTGTCCCAGGACAATAAGCAGGTCTTCGTCCAGCTCCTGTGGGACAACATCAATCTACACCAGGAACATGGAGAGCCCCTCTACCTGTCCTGGAGGACCTTGTGTGAGTGTCCACTCAGACACACACCCGGTCCGAGTCTTCACCCTCTTGTAGTCGTCATTGTTGTAGAGTTTGACGTCCAACATGTTACACTTTAAATGCCACTATGTGAAGATTCGTTATGTGATTAAGCATCACATTTGCTGTTTTTATTTATTTGTAGAAAACACCTACACCACTAGGTGGAGACAAAGACAGAGGTTTTCGGGTGGATCAGTCGCAAATAGAGCTAAATATGAATGCTTCACATGGGGCATGCTATTATAGCTGAAATCTTGACAAGAAAATTGCTTAATGTAGTTATTCTACCAGGAGACTAAAGGCTCCCTTCATGGAAAGGATAGAGTGTCATTATTTCTGATGGTGCATGTGTTGTTTTCCAGTGGAGAAGAAGGGGATGCTGGCTCCCACAGACCACCAGGAGATTCGTACCCTCCTCAACACGATTGTTCGCAACATCCAGACCAACGACATCTACGGGCCAATCAACCTGTTGATCCGAGAGATCAAACAGCGGCCAGAGGGAGTCAAAAGGCAAAGGTCCGTCTTTGTCCTCCCCCTTAGAAATGTGTCCAAATCCGACTTCTTTCTGGCGGTTCAAGATTTAGTTTCATCTGGTTAATGTTCATGAAAACACCTCATGTGTCATTTCTGTGTCCCGTATTTCTCTCAGGAGTATCTATAGAGAAATATTGTTCCTCTCCCTGGTGGCGCTGGGGAAGGAAAACATCGACGTGGGTGAGTTAAATCGGTGACATCACACCGACTTCTGAAGAGTCGCATCAGCTTTTTTTATTCTGTGCAAAACTCTACCAACTATCCTTAAAAAAATAACGAGATCAATTTAAATCGGAATCAGCGACAGTCTTTTCTGACTCTGTGAATTCCCCCCCCCCACCCGCAGAGGCCTTCGACAGGGAGTACCGCTTGGCTTACGAGGAACTGAGCGCCGAGCAGCTCAAGTCCTTGCACCGCATCGATGAACCGCCCAGCCCCAACGTCCAGTGGTGCCTTAAATGCTTCGGGACCCCCATCATCTGACCACACGCACAACCGCGGCAAAGAGGGAACATCTGGCCGGGTCGAGCGCGACAGCAGACGGGACAGAACCAGTGGCGGGCCGGAGTTGAAGCGCAAAATTATTTTGTATTTAAACGCCTCAAATCGGCCAAACGAGGTACTTCTTCTTCCCCTTGACTTGGAAGACGCCCATAGTCTGCTTCTTCTTTTTTTTTTTTTTTTTTACAAACCTATGATGCTTTTCAGAGGCTTTTTCCAAGCAGCTACTTTACAGGAGGGACTGTTTCTGTAAATGGCTTGGAGAGCTGCAGTGAATCTTTTGGGACTAGTTGAGGTGTGCTTCTTTACAGCTGGTGTATAGAATGATAAATCACTGTCCAGAATATAGCGACTGCCCCTGTTGTGTGTGTGTGCATGTGTGTTTGTGTGTGTATGTGTGTGTGTGTTTGTGGTAAGTTCCCTGTCCTGTAGCCTTTTGCCCACATTGCCTAAACTGGTCCCGACTGTGTCCCCATTAGATCAGTCTACGTTGCTTGAGACCGTGTACGTCCCCTGACTGTTCGCTTGTGCACTTTCTGAAAATAACTTTTTGTACATAATGTTTACTTCGGGGGGGGAAGGGGGGGGGGGGTATGAAAACAGGGTTCGCCTCGATGCCTTGACTGTTTGTGTGATCCGAGTCTTAATGAATGTTCAAGTTTGTCTTGTTGAAAATGTACAGGTTCAGATCTCTCTGTCTGTGTAAATATGTATCGGGAGCACGCGCGTAAACCGGAGAGGACTGAGGACAATCACTAATTATCGATCACTAAAACCGATTCTGCAACATTCCAGATGCCTTGCAATCAAAACAGGTCTTAACGAAGTATTATTGATCTCTGCAGCAACCGATTAAAATCAGCCCATTGGAGAAAGAGATTATTAAAGGAGCGCGTTGATGGGTCACTACCGATGACCACACTTCAAAACAAAGACGCGTGTTCTCTTTGAGGGACGGACGGCTCGGTGACCGAGCGTTCAATCCAACTCGTGTTTTTAATATTTGCATCTTTTATCAATAATATGCTTTACTTGTTTAGCTAATACGCCTTCTTGTAATGTTGAATTAGAACTGTAACTCGCAAGTACCGGAGCTACTCCTTAATCCAGCATAGAATGAGCCAGTTTATAAAAAAAAATTTTAATTGGGTATACTACTTGCAGACATGATTGCTGTTATGGTTTACACACGGGAGCTTTGCATGTTAGTGGTAGCAGTTAGAGCTTTAGGCTTCCTCAGTTCACCTGACACTTAAGAAAGGAACAATCTTCCAACACGACATTCCACTGAATGCGTAAACCGCATCAAGGAGAGACGAGCGCTCCGATGAACTGCTGGTGAGTGGTTGTAGATGGTCCTAGTGTAGACTTTGTACAGAAGCGATGCTATTGTGAAATATTAAATTTGTGCTGCATCAATAAAAACCGGACCTTAACCCAGGGTGAGGATGAGATGAGACCACATGGAAAAAGAAGAAAAAAATAAAGTAACACAGTAGTTTCTGCTCCAAAATAAAAATTCTCACTTATTTATTTTTGTATCATTGACATTTGGATTGCAGACAGTGTAACATTTTTATGATTAAAAAAACCTTCCTTTCGCCTTTTAATCCGTCTTAAGGGATCCCATCGTGTACTGATTTTGTAAATCTGACCTCCATATGGCAGAGGATGTACAGAAGAGACTGTTCTGTAACAAAAGATTAAGTGACCTTTTACCGTCCTGTGGAAAGGAATTGAATGTCGACACTTATGTGCGCTGCAATAAACGAGTTTATGAATTGATTGAAAAACAACTGTCATTTTTTCTTTGTTGCCTCTATTCCAATAAGGATTTGTATTATTCAAGGTCTCGTGTGAGAAGCACCAGTGATTCATGTTATTTCACCTGTTCTGGATTTTCTGATCCGCCTCAAGGTCCCAAGTCGATGCTCACTTACTCCCTCCATATCCTCCCCAGATGCCTACTTGTGCCCTCGTTTCGTGGTGTCTGTTGTTGCGTTTAAGAGGCTAATTGGCTTTGATAATATTGACGGCAGACTGCTTCAGTTATCAGCTAAATCAATTGCTAAGCCTGTAAACCATATTTTTAATTTATGTTTTAAGGAATGTGCTTATCCTGATTTGTGGAAAATTGCAAAGGTTACTCCTCTGTCAAAAAACAATAGGGAGCCACTTACAGGTCCAAACAGTAGGCCTATCAGCATTTTACCTGTCTTGAGTAAACTTTTGGAGGGAATTATATTTAAGCAGATCCAGCAATATCTTGCAGAAAACAACATTAACTCAGATATACAGCATGCATACAAAGCAGGTTACTCTACAAGCACTGCACTAACATGTCTTACTGACGAGTGGTTCAAACAGATTGACAAGAAGTCAGTTATTGGGGTGGTGCTCTTGGATTTTAGTGCAGCCTTTGACATAATAGATCATGAGTTACTACTCATGAAACTATCGGCGTATGGATTCAAAGATTCCGCTATTGATTTATTGAAGGGCTATTTATTGAACAGGCAACAATGTGTTATGTTCAATGGCTCCCTTTCAAATATTGAGACACTTCAGTGTGGAGTTCCTCAGGGAAGCTGCCTTGGCCCGCTACTCTATTCTATTTTAGTAAATGACATGCCATATGTATTAAAAAATGCAGCAATGGGGATTTATGCGGATGACACGACTATGTATATCGTCAGAGAGCATTGAACATGTTAATGAGGTGCTTCAACTAGAGTTAAAGCTGGTTTCTGAATGGATCATGGAAAATAAGATAAAGTTGAATGTCTTAAAAACTAAATACATGATAATAGGATCGAAATATGCTCTCAGGACATAATAAATTAATCCTCTCTTTAAAGGGGGCTACTATAGAACAGGTTAAAGAAGTAAAACTGTTGGGTGTCACCATTGACGAAACGCTATCATGGTCCACTCATATTAATAACACAGTGGTAAGAATGATTAATAGTATCTATGCCATTCGAAGAAGTGCTCATCTGCTAACTAATACGACAATTAGACTAGTTATACAATCTCTAGTTCTGTCAAATCTGGACTACTGTCCTGTTATCTGGTCTAGTGCATCAAAGCAAGATCTCGGTAAGCTTCAACTTGCTCAGAACAGAGCGGCAAGACTAGCACTTCACTGCTCTGCGAGGAGTAGTGTGGATGATATGCATGCCAGGCTGTCATGGATGAGGGTGGATGAAAGACTGGCATGTAGCCTTATTCTGTTTTTAAATAATGTGTATTCCTCACAGAAACCTGTCAGTCTGTCTTTACAGCTATCACCTGCAAATGAGAGACATGCTTATAATACTAGACATGCACTAAATGGTCACTTTACTTTTCCTCTACCAAGAACTAATGCACTAAAGAAATCAGTAATGTACAGAGCCATTGCATACTGGAATGTGCTCCCCTCATATGTGACTAACAAGAAATAAATGTGATTTCAAAAGGAAACTTAAGGCAGCAATAATCGGAAAGGAAATTATAGTAGATTAGGTTATTATTTTAGGTATTTAGGTGTTATTATTTTACTTTTAATGTAAATGTTGTTTTCTAAGTCTGTGTTTTTGTGAATATTTATCATGCTGTACTGCATTTTATGTATTTGTATTGTATTGTAATGTTTTTTGCCTGGACCCCAGGAAGAATAGTCTCCACTACGGTGTAGACTAATGGGGATCCTTAATAAAGAAAGAAAAAAAAGAAAAAAATTGTGAGGTTGCAATGTCAAGCTGCAATATTTTAGCCAAAAATTCATCATGGTGTATTAAAAAAACAGTGCCCCATCCTCTCAGTGGGTACAAAAACAATTAGCTATCTGGGAAGTGGTCATTTATTTTCCCAAATGACATTTTCACATGAACTATAACTAATGCTTGATGTCAAAATGCTTGTTAATTAGGAATATATTCAGGGATCAAACAAAGGGCCCCTTTCCCCCCATAGACAACTATCATATCCTTCCGCCACGCAGCACACGTAGCGCTTTAACCCTCAGTACGAAGCGCATGCGTATCTTAATTAGACGCACCTGGCATCGCCAGGTGTGTATAATTAGGAACCGGCCACCGGAGTTCCCACACGCGCGCTGCACTTCGCGAGGACAGCAAGATGATGACGAGGCGGACGAGACACGCGGGGAATGCCCACAGCAAAGAGCAGCAGAGCCGGGACATGCGACAGAGCCGACTGGCTCTCTTCATTCAGCAGTTTGAGAAAGAAGGTTTCTTAGTGACCGCAGACACATTGTTACTGTCTTAAACATGGCGAACCTTTTTTTTAAATGTTTTTGTTGTTGTTGTCCTCGCAGCACAGGAGCGCATGAACGAGCACGAAGCCAGAATGGAGAACATGTTGGCCACCGTGGACAAGGTCTTCAAGGTGGAGCTGATGAAGATGCCTCCTTCTCTTCAAAAAACGCGCATAGGGGATTTAATGAGCGGTGAGCTTTCAAATCGGTTATATTTATTCATCAGAATCGTACACAAGATAACTTCTCGTCCGCGGTCCTTCCTGTCGCGTTTATTTCGTCACTCTGACTGCTCTATTAGAGGAGGAAAACTCACCCAGTGAGGTGTCCATTGCCATGAGGGTGAGTTGAGACAGTTAAGTCGCGCCTGCTGCCACCTGGAGGCTATTTAATGGTATTTATTAATGTGCCTCTGCGTATAACCGTCATGATTATCACCTGTTGCAGAACGAGTCTCTTGAGATGCAGCAGCCCCTCCGCAGGGCGCACAGTAAAAGAGGTACGACTCCTTTCTTCAAACCCAGTCGTAGTAACGCTGTATCTTGACTGAAAAGCAGAGTTTAAAATCGTTCCTTGTAATTCAACTTTTGGCATCTTGTTTCTTCTGTTTTTTAAAATTATTTATAAGTAAAATCAACTGATTCGTATCCGGGTCAGTCCAGCCCAGTCCAGAAGTCCTCAGCCAAGACCTCCAAGGTATGATGGCGTATAATGTTCGCACGCATCAGGGAGATGAACTGGTTTTAACTTTTGAGTGACGGCTTTATAATCGAATTGATGGTTTCCAATGGTTTGCTTGCCTCTTTCCTCTATATTCTAGGGAGGAAAAGGAATGAAAAGGACCATGGCGTTAGTCGGTAGTAACAGCGCTGGAAATCTCAGGTTAATATTGGAGGTTAAGGAGCGGTATTTGCATCTTGTAAATGAGAATGGAATAT